>NC_139227.1:3607642-4807642 GCF_055691185.1 Crinia signifera | reverse complement strand
TCATGTGCGCTATTGGAGAAAGAACACTATGTAAATAAAAATAGTATTATTATTATTAGTATAAAATTTGGTCTTATTAAGTCCCATTTAAACCACAAGTTCTGTTTCATAAAGCACATCAAGTGGCTGAATGGTAGTTCTACCATAAACAAGAAGTTGCCAAACTTGTATTGCAATTGCACATGTCTCTCAGCCAAACCATTAATGGTTGGATGGTATGGCCACCACACGTAGCTTCTAGCAAGACTCTTTATTTCACCATGCCCAGGTAACATTCACGAAAAATTCCCAGAACTCTGTTTTGCAGATTTGGTATTACAGGTTGAGTATCCCCTATCCGAAATGCTCGGGACCACGAGCATTCCGGATAGGGGAATTTTTCGGTTTTTGGAATAATTTTTTTTGCCATACTTACCTGTCCCCAGATGGTGTCCGGTGGTCCCTCAGCGTCCACGCAGTCCCCGGGCGTCCACAGCAGGCCTCCGGCATCTTCTCTGGGTCTCTGACGTCACCCTCGCGCAATGCATTCCTGGGACCGCTGGAGACCCTGGAGAAGATGCCGGAGGCCTGCTGTGGACGCCCTGGGACTTGGTAAGTATGAAAAGAGGGTTGGGGGGTAAAAAAAAAAAAAAAAAAATCGAATGATTCCAAAAAACACGGTTTTTGGAATAATTCGGATAATGGATGCACGGATACAGGATACTCAACCTGTATTACTTCTATTATTATTATTATTATTAATATTATTATTATTATTTAACACCAACCTTTGATTGTCAAGTCCATTACTTTTGCACAGGGTCATTCCGCATGTCATTGGTAAATCAGTAATTGATGGCACACTTTCAGTGGTCTTTACCATTGCTCTCCTCACTAGGAAATACAGGAAGGTAGGTAACTGCGCCAGATGTATGACAACAGGTGCAGTCTTAAAATGGCTAATTTAATATTACATATATTGTGACATTAGACAAAGACAATACACATAAAAAAACAATAATAAAAAGAATGGTTAAAATGTCAATAATGAAATGAATTAGGTACAATGACCTGAATGCTTGGATAGTCACCCTTTTGGCCACCAGTACTGGGGAAATCCGTCCAAGTTTTGTGGATGTATGGTTCGATTATTCCAGTTGTTTGCGGAATGGAATTTCTCTCACTTCTTTGGAAATGGAACCGGGAGGTGGCGTTCCTCCAGAGAATTTCTGAGCCACGGAAACTGTACTGTACTATTAAATTAGCCATTTTAAGATTGCATCTGTTGTCATACATCTAGCGCAGTTTCCTACCTTCCCGTATTTGCATGTTTATCATTGGGAGTGACTATCCCTTTTCTTATTACACATCATAGCGCCCTTCTCAATATCTTGATATCTACCCCTCTCCTCACTAGGTCAAGTGTGGCATGAGAGACCATCAGCATTACCATGCAGTTTATTTGAGTTAAATGCAATGTGTGTGTACCCAGAAACAATGACAGATGCTGAACAGCTGCAGTCATGGCTTGAACACCATTTTGAGGGTTGAAGATTGATTTTCAGTTATCAATGTGAACTTTTTGTCCATACAATATTGGTGAAATGTATTTACTCCCCATATAAAACATAAGGCATCCTATCTATGCTACTATCAAGGACTGTGATGTGACACATCCAATGCCATATGATGAGGCATCCTATTTGTGATGGGCAGTTTTGGATAAAAATGGGTGAATAGTTTATCAGATGCAATCACTTATTTTATTTCTAGGAAGCTTTTTCACATTCTCTTACAATGTGCATTTTTCTGTAGAAGAACATTCAGTGGATATAGGGTCTGATTCAGGCCTGGTTACAGTTTTGCAAAATTTAGCAAAATTGCAACCTCCAGTGATAGTTTTTGGGGGGCCGCCCAACACTGGCAAGGCTGCCAAGCATGGTGGGTGCCACCCAAAAATTTACCTGCAAAATTTGTGGCCATGTTTGGGGTTGCAGTGACTACATTTGATGTCACACAGCTGCCGCAGACCTCCCCCGAAGTGGCCTGGACATGCCTGCATTTTCAAGAAAACGGCATTTGTCTTGCCCCCACAACATTCTCTTTGGGATATCAGTATCTTGGGATGTAATGTTCTCTTGGTTGCCGTAGAATTCCTTGAGTCGCAGTTGGCAATTAAAACAAAGATCAACTCTACTTTGGAAGGGATCATGTGTACTTGTGGGGACAAAACCAAGGCCATGTCCAAGCACTGCCAATTTACTGTTGGTGAGGTTATAATAAATTGTAAATTACTTTTTGCCTCTGTCCTTTGCCTTCTGTTTTTGCAATGCTGCGACTCAAGGAATTCTATGGCAAATAAGAGAACATTACATCCCAAGATACTGATATCCCTAGACCTGTATTAAAATCCTGTGTTCTGCTGAATCCACCCTCAGTCAATCCTTCAATCAGAGCTTTCACAACATCGAGGGTGAACACCATAGATGGAATGCCGAATTCCATCCCGAGGATTTATAACAACATGTTGGATACCGTTAATCCACACAGACTAAATTAACAACTGGTTCTGAATTGCTTCTTTTGATTCCCTATGCCTCTTTGATCTCCTTTGCTTATTTTATTGTTATATTTAATATCATTGCCTGCTTAGCTGCACTGTGAGAAATATGCAATTATGTATGCCATTTGGTGCGCTGTATATCTTTTGTTTTCTTTGTCTTTTTCAGCTTGCCATTTCCTAGCAACTGGCAGATGCCGGTGATGTTACCTGCACTCGTGGACGTTGGCGGAAGCGGGAGGGTGGGACTGGCAGCTGTACACTCTTCTTGGTGAAGGTATATAAGGTATGTCTTTTGTATATTGATTTGCTTCTGATGAAAATTCACAAATGAATTGAAAAGTTAAGCGCAGCAAGCTGCTTCAGTGTCTTTCTTATCCGTGAGAGCCGCCATCTCCTCCAAAGTATTTATCTGCATACCTACAGTATGAAGGCACCCGGAGCCCGTGTTTATTATAAGGAGTGAGTGCTGCCATCTCCTCCAAAATATTTATCTGCATACCTAGGAAGGCACCTGGAGCCCGTTTTTATTATAAGTAGTGAGTGCCGCCATCTCCTCCAAAGTATTTATCTGCATACCTAGAAAGGCTCCGGAGCCCATGTTTATTATAAGGAGTGAGTGCCGCCATCTCCTCCAAAGTATTTATCTGCATACCTAGGAAGGCACCCGGAGCCCATGTTTATTATAAGGAGTGAGTGCTGTTATCTCCTCCAAAGTATTTATCTGTGTACCTAGGAAGGCACCCGGAGCCTGTGTTTATTATAAGGAGTGAGTGCCGCTATCTCCTCCAAAGTTTTTATCTGCATACCTAGGAAGGCACCGGAGCCTGTGTTTATTATAAGGAGTGAGTACCGCTATCTCCTCCAAAGTATTTATCTGCATACCTAGGAAGGCACCCGGAGCCCGTGTTTATTATAAGGAGTGAGTGCTGCCATCTCCTCCAAAGTATTTATCTGCATACCTAGGAAGGCACCGGAGCCCATGTTTATTATAAGTAGTGAGTGCCGCCATCTCCTCCAAAGTATTTATCTGCATACCTAGGAAGGCACCCGGAGCCCGTGTTTATTATAAGTACTGAGTGCCGCCATCTCCTCCAAAGTATTTATCTGCATACCTAGAAAGGCTCCGGAGCCCGTGTTTATTATAAGTACTGAGTGCTGCCATCTCCTCCAAAGCATTTATCTGCATACCTAGAAAGGCTCCGGAGCCCATGTTTATTATAAGTACTGAGTGCTGCCATCTCCTCCAAAGTATTTATCTGCAGACCTAGGAAGGCTCCGGAGCCTGTGTTTATTATAAGGAGTGAGTGCCGCTATCTCCTCCAAAGTATTTATCTGCATACCTAGGAAGGCACCCGGAGCCCGTGTTTATTATAAGGAGTGAGTGCTGCCATCTCCTCCAAAGTATTTATCTGCATACCTAGGAAGGCACCGGAGCCCATGTTTATTATAAGTAGTGAGTGCCGCCATCTCCTCCAAAGTATTTATCTGCATACCTAGGAAGGCACCCGGAGCCCGTGTTTATTATAAGTACTGAGTGCCGCCATCTCCTCCAAAGTATTTATCTGCATACCTAGAAAGGCTCCAGAGCCCGTGTTTATTATAAGTACTGAGTGCCGCCATCTCCTCCAAAGTATTTATCTGCATACCTAGGAAGGCACCGGAGCCCATGTTTATTATAAGTAGTGAGTGCCGCCATCTCCTCCAAAGTATTTATCTGCATACCTAGGAAGGCACCCGGAGCCCGTGTTTATTATAAGTACTGAGTGCTGCCATCTCCTCCAAAGCATTTATCTGCATACCTAGAAAGGCTCCGGAGCCCATGTTTATTATAAGTACTGAGTGCCGCCATCTCCTCCAAAGTATTTATCTGCAGACCTAGGAAGGCTCCGGAGCCTGTGTTTATTATAAGGAGTGAGTGCCGCTATCTCCTCCAAAGTATTTATCTGCATACCTAGGAAGGCACCCGGAGCCCGTGTTTATTATAAGGAGTGAGTGCTGCCATCTCCTCCAAAGTATTTATCTGCATACCTAGGAAGGCACCGGAGCCCATGTTTATTATAAGTAGTGAGTGCCGCCATCTCCTCCAAAGTATTTATCTGCATACCTAGGAAGGCACCCGGAGCCCGTGTTTATTATAAGTACTGAGTGCCGCCATCTCCTCCAAAGTATTTATCTGCATACCTAGAAAGGCTCCAGAGCCCGTGTTTATTATAAGTACTGAGTGCCGCCATCTCCTCCAAAGTTTTTATCTGCATACCTAGGAAGGCTCCGGAGCTCGTGTTTATTATAAGTACTGAGTGCTGCCATCTCCTCCAAAGTATTTATCTGCATACCTAGAAAGGCTCCGGAGCCCATGTTTATTATAAGTACTGAGTGCTGCCATCTCCTCCAAAGTATTTATCTGCATACCTAGGAAGGCACCCGGAGCCCATGTTTATTATAAGGAGTGAGTGCCGCCATCTCCTCCAAAGTATTTATCTGCATACCAAGGAAGGCACCCGGAGCCCGTGTTTATTATAAGTACTGAGTGCCGCTATCTCCTCCAAAGTATTTATCTGCATACCTAGGAAGGCACCTGGAGCCTGTGTTTATTATGAGGAGTGAGAGCCGCTATCTCCTCCAAAGTATTTATCTGCATACCTAGGAAGGCACCCAGAGCCCGTGTTTATTATAAGGAGTGAGTGCCGATATCTCTTTATATGTATAAAAACAATACTTCACACTGAGGAATATCACTGACTACATTGGTTAGGACCCCCGTAGGCTCTGTTAGTAGCCCACCCCCCCACCGAGCGATCTACATGGGAGACAAATAAGGGAGCCTTGTGTGAGGTGGTGACGTGGGCGGGAGCGCGACAGACGTCCGGCAGGAGCAGTCGTAGCAGTTAGTCTGCGGCATCCGGATCATGCAATGAGGGAATCAAGGTACTGGCCCCGGAAGGATTTCATCCATTTAAAATGGCCTGGGTAACAAAGAAGGTTCCCCACCCCTGGGTTAGGGTAAGGTAGTGACAGCATCCAGATGAAGGCCTCTCTCACTTTCTCCTAAAAAGGAGTGTAAACATTACCACAATAATACTTTTTATATTATACATGTGTCCTTTCCCTAAATAGAGCAGCTTTTTCATTTTTAAGCGCAGTACACATCCATTATTTAGATTACAGATCTTGTTTGGTTGCTTTGGGCAATGTTTCCACTTTATGTTCCTGCAATGATTGATACATCTCCCCCTGGATGACTATACAGTATGTGGTGAATTGTGTGCTGACAACTTTCTCAGTATTACAATCCTGGACATCTGTTTAGGATACCTAAGAAACACCTTGAGGTGAATGTCCGTACTACAGACTGAGCCCATAATACCTTCTAAAATAACATAAGCAACCACGAGTACTCCATACCTCCCAACAGTCCCGATTTCAGAGGGACAGTCCCGATTATCAGGGCCTGTCCCGCTGTCCCTCCCGTGGCCGGCAGTGTCCCGCGGTGAGGGGGGCTGTTGGGAGTCCCCCCTGTCAGCTGCTAAGCAGCGGGGAATGAACGCTGTGCGCATGCGCACAGCGTCTATTCCCGCAGCCAGGGGGCTGGGGGCATGGCTAGAGGCTCACAGAGCCTCTGGGTCATGCCCCCATAGCGGCAAAATGGGGGCGTGGCCTCACGGGGAGCAGTGCGTATAGGCCACGCCCCCGGAATTAGGCCACGCCTCCGGAATTTTCGGCGCGCCTTCGGCGCGCAGCAGCACCGTCCCGCCTCCATCAGCTCAAGAGTTGGGAGGTATGGTACTCACATATATATAGACAGCTCCCATTGATCAATTTCTAGACTAAATCAAGTCTTTCTACTGTAGAACTTGTGTTGATATACTGTAGTAGAGTAAAGTCATTGTGCTACTATAACATTGCCCCCAACGTATGTGTTAATTATGGCAATAGGAATAATTGATAAGTAAATAAGACTTGTTTAGAATTTATTTCTATTGCTGTTTTAAATTTGGTAAATTTTGCCAATGACCAAGTGAGCTCTTACTATTTATCAATTATCACAACATACAAACCAGTTTGATATTTTACACATTTATTAAAATAAAACACTAGAGATCATTTCTAACAAAACATTTTTTAATTGATTGACTTTTTTGTTAGTTTATTGTTTTAATTGTTTTGTTATTTATTGTTTTAAGACACTTCTACATACACTCATACAAACACACACCCATTAACTTAACTATTTTAACTATTTCAGTGGGCGTTTCATCACTTGGTAAACAGCGATTTTCACTGCTTACTGATCCATCATGAATCACCTCCACTGTACAAGTATTTGCATCTAAAGTACATATAGGTGCATATATATATATATATATATATATATATATATATATATATATATATATGCATATTTTCTAAGCACATTTCTGTAAAGTATTTGTTTCTTTCAGTGGCGTAACTACCTAATTTTCGCCCCCCACCACAGATTTTTTGGCGCCCACCTCCCCTCCCTCCCCTCCCCTCCGTCCCCTCTCCTCGCTCTTAGAAAATGGCTGCCCCCATACTGCAGACAGAAAACTGTCTGCAGTATGGGGGCAGCCATTTTCTAAGTATCCGTTTTCATTATAGCAGCAGGAGCCGGCGCCAGGGAGAGACGGGACCGTGACGGCAGGGCACCAAACAGCAGCGGGTAAGTGTTAACTATAGCCCCGCAGACCCCCGGCGCTCATTTGTTCTCTGTGCCTCCCCGCCACCGCGGGGGCTGCGGAGCTATAGCTACGCCACTGGTTTCTTTACCCACAATCATCAACCATGGTGAGAGAACAGAATATTAATTTCAATTTACTATTGCAAAACTCTATTCCCTGATTTTCAACAAATGTGTTGTTCAACTAAATATTTCCCTGCTATTATTCTGTCACTGCGAGCCTTGGCAACTTAAACTACAACACCCAGGCAGTGCCAAATTACAGTATTTACAATATTGTGAATTAGAATTTAACAATCCCAGAGGGCAAAGGCTTAGAACCACATTATTATAGGTTGATGAGTTGTTTGTAGTAAGGCCACAATCAACCTACAATTGAAATGGTATGCTAATGTTTTACACAAGATGTCTTAATGCCCATCAAATATTAAAGATGACAGCTCAACTAGCATTAAATATTTAGTTTCCTTCTTCACTAATTGATCTTGCTTGTATTGGCCCTGGCTAGTATATTAATTGAGCCAAATGGAAATGATGGTGTGTTCTGCCCCACCAGAGGGCCCTGTTAAATCTATTCATTTGTCCCTTGGTCTACATTTACTGTCTCCACCCATCTATTACCAATGACACTTCATGTGGAAGTTTTAATTTTTACAGAGATATAAACATACTTTAGATCATTCACAATGCACATGAATATCCTGTATTTGTATATATGTATATTCAGAAAAGCAAATAAATCAATGCATCTTCTTGAATCACCTTAAGACATTTACAGTTCGCTAAACAAATATTGTGACCTGGCCCTGACCTATAAGTTACTTTGCATCATTTGATAAAGTGGCAGCTGACCTCAGCATATTTGGCACTTGCGGAGACTGCCTGCTTGCCTCTATTGTATGTACTCTAGACTCTTGTTGTTCTGCATATTGGGCGAGTCGTATTGTAGTAGAAACTAATAGTCAAAATATGGACAAGATAAATATGGATAGTCGTAAAAGGGAAAAGGGGGGAAGGTGGGAAGTGACTGCCGCACAGGTAGCAAATATAATAGAAAACAGACATGTACAGAATTATATTATTGTGATCCACTGTACTGATGAATTATGATTTTAATATCGGTATCACTGTAGTGGAGGTGCTCCCCAGAGAGTAATGGTTAGTTAGAACAAGATAGGAAAGAAAGTACTCTCTCTTTGTGGGGGCACGCTTTTTGTTAAATTTAAAACTTAGCTTTTAATTATTATTAGATAAGAAAAAGAAATGTCACAAAACTACATAACAGACAGCACAACGAAGAACATATACGTGCAAATTTGCACAGTTTAACCTTTCTAAATTAGTGATACGATGTCACTAAAAGTTTAACAACACGCGAAAAATATATAGGAAAAAGTACTATATCCAAAGCACTATATCGTACAGTGTGTAGGAGATACAGTAGTGTGGTATGGTTCTCAGTAGCTGCCGCAATCGGCTAAGGTGTGACTAATATAATAATTTGAAAGCCACCACTCAAAAAAGAGTCTAAAAAAATGATACAGTGTATTGACAAGATCTGTAATATGACCCTCAATCAGTACATGTCTCACAAAACATTTAATTCCTACTGTATCAAAGAGAGACTATGTTACTACACAACAACTTTAAACACACTTGGCTGTTGAATTCTGTTCCTGTAGATTTTCAACAGAAAGATATAGTGATGTTACAATTTGAAAGTATATAGATAAAGGTACTATATCGTACAGTGTGTAAGAGATATGGTGGTATGGTATGGTTTCTCAGTCACTGCCGCAATCGGCTTATATGTTCTTCGTTGTGCTGTCTGTTATGTAGTTTTGTGACATTTCTTTTTCTTATCTAATAATAATTAAAAGCTAAGTTTTAAATTTAACAAAAAGCGTGCCCCCACAAAGAGAGAGTACTTTCTTTCCTATCTTGTTCTAAATATGGATAGTCGAAAAGCTTCTAAAATTGAAATGAGGTGATGTTTCCCATAGTAACCAATCAAATGCTGTCTATCCTCGTTTAGTTTTTTTAGGTTTTATTACTATATGACTCTAATGAGGATGATGTTGATGATTTTGTTTGTGTAAGTCAGCTACCAGTTGCATAAGTTCTTGCCCATTATGAAAAAAAAGAAAGCGATTGGTTAAGGAATTATTTCTACACAAATCTTAAATGTTAACCATCTAGGAACCTATTGTAAGTATTGTAATTTGCAGCAAGTTAATGAAATTAATTTTATAAGATATAATGTAATTTATACCCTCCTCATAAGTAATCGGAGAAAGCCCTTCCAAAAAAAGGATTGTGGGAGCCCAAACAAACCAAGCACTTCAGCCCCAAAAGTGGCAGTCCCTGTTGCTCATGTGCTACTTTATTATTAAACTGTACATGTCCTACTTTTTAATATCTAACATAGTGCAATTGAATTGAAGGGCAATTGAATCTTGTACCACTTTGTTTTTATAATAGGCTATATTTTTTTTGGGGGGGGGGGGGGGGGGGGCATTGGAGAAATTCTTTACATTACTAATTGCAATGATTTTTTGAACAGAACACAACAAATGTTGTGTGTTTGTGCTGCTGCTTTGTTTCTAAGTTTAGTTAACCAGCCTTTGGCCAATATTGGTTCAGTTAGTTGTAAGATTGTCAAAATAGAGAGGAAATGTTATTTCCTCTCTATTTTGAGAGGGGATTATGCGGGCACTGGCGCTGTGTGAGAGGTGCTCGCTAGGCTTGATAGGGATGCCAGGAACAGAGCTGCAGCTCCCAGGGACAGTACGGTGACGGCTAATTACGCAGGGCTGCCGTGGAGACACTATGCTTACTACGCTAGGCAGGCTTTGGGCTACGCAGACAACGTAGCTTAGGCTGCCGCCGTGAAACTACACAAGTAAGGCAGCCGTTGGGCTACGTTAATAATGTACCTTCAAACGTAGCGTAAGCTGCCACCGTGAAACTACACAAGTACCATAAAAAAAGTCTATAGGTGCCAGGGCACTCAAAATTCATTAATAATAAAAGCAGGGTTTTGCTAGCTATATACTGAGCGTATCCTACTCACACAGACAAGAGTAGTAATATGTCTGTAAAGGTTTCTTTAGAAATCCTAAGGGTCACCTCATGAGGAAATAGCAGGAGTGTAATCACCAATATAAAATTCTCCTTTTAAGGTGCATACCATACTCACACAGCCAATCACTGTGGTCCTCTTATAAAGGTATCTTTATAGTGATGATACTTCTAGTCATTTCTTAGTATGTCACCCTCGATTGGGGAGGTGTGGAACATATATGGAAGAAATTAGAAGGTTTACTCTGATTCCTGATGTCTTGCAAGAGCCAGTTCAGATGTTGCTCTCTCACAGCACTCCCCCCTTCAGCAACCTCCACTAAAAGTAACCCTACACTAATTATAGCACTAAGGATAAGCATTCCTACCACCATTAATTAGTCCTTGAGACGAAAGTTAGCACTAAATGTAATTTTACACTAAATAAACTACTAAGGATATGTATCCACAAAGTATAAAATAGATTTGCACAGTTTAGAAGTGGAGAAGACCCCAAAAGGGTTGAGTAGACAATAATCCTGGGAAAGTAAAGTGGCCAAATTAGTTATAACCATTATAGCCCAGTAGATCAGCGAATATATAGGCAACTATGTAGGGAAATCTAGGAATCCACAATTAAAGATAGAAACTTTTTATTAAGGTACTCTGCAATGCCAGTTCTATCAAGCGGGGGTGGGGGGGGGGGTGGGTGGGTTGGTGGGTGCGGGGTGGGTGGGAGGTGGGGTCGAGGGGGGATTGTATATTTTTGATGTAACTACATGAAATGCAAATGTAAAATGTTATTAAAAATGTTTTATGAGAGGCCCCAAAGCGAGCAATTCTATGTTTAATCATGCAAAAATAAAGATTATATATAAAAAAGAACCTCCACTCTACGAAATGATTAGATGGCTCAGGAATATGGATTTCTTTTTGTCTGGGCGATGGCTATGTACTCGCAGTGAACTGCAAATTTGCAGATCAGCAATCAAGTCTGAATCAGGCCCCAAATTCCTAAAAGTTCAAGAACTATGCAATTCGGGTTTATTATGTATGGTGCATGCAAACATTCACATTTCTGGCACAAGTTCTGCAATAAAACAAAAAAGAAATGAACCATGGGAACATCCATATTGCACTGCAGTTGAGGGCAGATTAAAAATGTTCATAGAAATTAGATAAGAGATAAGTTTCACACCATCTGAAAGCTGAATCATTACATACACACACCCTTCTTTACACCTCTGTCTTATACTATCCCAGTGCCTTTCCCCTATACACACCCTGCCACTTCTTCTGTTCACCCCTTGCCCCAGTTAACACTGCAAACTCGGTTAACATAAGGACGCTCTATTTCATCCATCTCTCCTGTGCCATTTGTACATCAGTTCCTCTTTTTGTGTATTGCATTGTTGGTGAAGGGGAAAGAATCCTTCACATTGGTATTTAGACTATAATAGCTGATTGCACGAATTCGGTATGGAATCCCGGTGGTCGGAATCCCGGCGGCCAAAATCCAGACGCCGGAATCCCGACCGCCGATATCCTGACAAGGGGGGACGTGGATCGCCCCCCCTGCGGGCCACGCAGCGGTCCTGGTGCCTCGCTACGCTCGGCACTGTTATGTCAGCACTGCCATTTGGGTCTTGTGTGGTCTGCAGTGCCTCTGGTTACTCAGAGGTGCTGCTGTTATTATTTGCATCCTGCAGTGCCTCTGTGTGGCCAGGGGTGCTGCTGTTTGGCCCTGCATGCAGGGTTGTGGTTTCTGAGGACAGTCCCAGCTGGTGTAATCAGCTGGGCTGGGCTGTTCTCAGAGTGCCATCCCCAGCTGCAGCACATGTGAATAATTGTGGGTTTGTCTCTATGTGCTGCAGCCATTGGTCTGGGCTTCCTTTAAAAGAGGCATTGGCTCTGAGCTCAGGGCCTTTGATAGTTCTCTGTTAGTTCTCTGTTTGTTAGCTTCCTGTTAGTTTGCTGAGAGCTTTCTTATGCCATGTCCTGTATCCTGAGTCCTGAGTCCTGTATCCTGAGTCCTGTATCCTGAGTCCTGTAATCGTGTTTTTGTCTTGTATCCTGAGTCCTGTAATTGTGTTTTTGCATCTGTTCCTGTAATTGTATCCTGTACCGTGTACCTGTTCCTGATCTACGATAAAGCAGTGAGTTCCATCCATCCTGCCTCTGTCTGTCTGTGCCTCCAGCAATTATACCTATCGTGCTGTCCAAAGGGACTCCTAACAGGCACCCTAATATATTCTCCCTCTATGGGTGTCGTGGACACCTACGGAGGGAGAAAGTTTCGGGATTTCGATGGTCGGGATTCCGGCGTCGGGATTTTGACCACCGGGATTCCGTCTGCCGGGAAATTGACCGCATCCGGATTGCACACCAGTGTTATACTTCTATTTCTTTGCAAGAAGAAATTAAGATAAATATGTATTGTAATATATTTAATAAAATTGAACAAATTGAACTCACAAATCATGCTAAATTTAGAAGTGTTCAATATTTATACTGTTTCTTATCTTCTCATTCTTCATCATTACATCGTTTTATTAAAAAAAATGATAACTTAAAAGATATAACAATTCTAACTCTAAATATATAATAAGCAAAATATCATGGGATATTTCTTAACCCAAATAACTCCTTCCATATAAAATGGTGACCAAACACAAGTTTCAAACATTTAACCTATCTAAATATAATATACCATACACACTAAAACCTATGCCAAACGAGCTTATTAAAATAGCATTTAATTGGATAATAATTAAACTCTGCTCATTGTAATTTAATTCAGTAATCTTTTGATACGTTAACTGACAGAATATTTAGTTTAGAACAGTATTTATAAAGAGTGGCAGATTTGCAAAGCTCCTTTGTAATATTTCCGGTTGTGAAGATTTTTATAAGGATGTATCACACCTAATGAGTATGTTCACTTCATAAATTCATTGCCATTTTTATCATTTAATAAAACTGGAAGTCCTTATCCATTTTATGAAGAAAAAAAAGCACAAAAAAACAAAACATGAAGCCTTGGTGAAATTCATTAAATAAGCATAAAAAATTCATTAAACTAGAGAATTGCATTCACGGATGCTTTGATGCAAATGCCCTTTAAGCAAAGCAAAAACTCCATATTGGGTTAACCTTTTGTGTTCTGATATTTCTTGATAGAGAGAGAAAATGAAAAATAGTTACATAACTTCTGCTTGGCTTAACACGTTAAAATCTGACTTTAAGTGTATTTTTTTCTTTTAAACCTCAGATCAATAATTATAACAAAAAAAGGCCATTACAGTATATTAAAAGAAAAAGTCTAAAAGGCAATTTAGAATTAATTTAAGTAACATTTTTGCGATACTACATTCTCAATCTGCCCATGACACCAGGAAAGGGCATAAGGTCATTTTAGTAGAATTAGCAGACACAACTGCAGGAAAAGACACAAAAACTGCTGCGACTGTATCCAACTCAAAATTAGTCCCTTTGTGGATGGATCCCGCCCCTTCAACAGACCCCAAGATTTAACAGACCATGTCTTAATGAAACATCCCAAGCTGATTTTTCATCCAAATATGCTCCTGCTTGATAACCTAATACCGAAATCCTGCAGCATAAACTAATAATATTGCATCAAATAGGAGTAATATATTATTAATGACCCACAGGAGCACACATCGTACGTTGTGTTAAGGGGCGGTTTGGGACTGCAATCCAGCCCGGGAAAAAACTCTGGCAGCAGCCCGGGTGGAGGGGGAGCTGGTACTGGCGGTGGCGGCAGGCCTGGGGGGGTGCTGGCGGCAGGGGTATGTAATTGGGGGGGTAGGCGGGGTCATATGTAATGTTGGGTCATGAAGGCCCATGGGTGGTGCTGTGCGCTATAGCGCATGTGTAGCAGCTCTCCCATGGCCAGACAGTCCAGGGAGGGCGCACAGATGGCTGTTTTTACGGAGATTTGGGACGGCACACCGGGAAATGGCCCGGTTTCCCGGTGGGCCAATCCGCCCCTGGTTGTGTTCAGCGTGCGCAGTGGGTGATAAAATGAACGATAACACTCAGCAGAGCTAAAATGAGCTATATCATGCATTTTTCTTCCAGTATTTACTGGATTCTTTGATTCCTCAGACCCAGCATAATTGGATTGGGTATTCTATAGCTACCTTCTCCGCCATCCTTGTAACAACAATGCAGGACTCCTTGCTTATCTAGGATGGACTGTCATTCATCAAGCTGGAAACATTTTTTCATAGCTGGTTATTATTCTGGGTAATATCATTTGTTCTTAACCATTTGTGGATCAAAATTGGCTTTATTTTCAATTCTTCTAGCACTAACTTTGAGTGATCCTTTTAACTGTTGAAATTATCCTCACTATTAATATTTTCCTTTTGTTACTATTATTTTTTTTTTAATCTGTTTTTATTGGGAAAATTCTTAGAAATGGCCAAATATAGGCCCATAACAGTGCAAATTAAAATATAGCAATTAAATAGAAAAATACAGTAGATATACACTTTAGGTTAGTGCAGAACAATAATCAAGGGTCTTTCATATCTAATACAATATAATATCAATATTTCAATAGCAAATAAAAAAGAAAAGTAATGAAGTAGATACAAAGGTGGAGGGAAGGGCATAGAAGTGGGAAGGGAATCACTGTGTATTTACACTACTAAGAATGATAATCAGGTGTCCCTTTACAGGTTAGCCAGCTCTGCTAGATGGATACAAAGTCAGATGAGGGTGATCTCATGAATGAGGTCAAATCTTCCGTTAAAATATAAGTATTTATCGTCTGGATCCACCAAGAGACAGGAGGTCAAATAAACTATCTCCAATAGCAGGGTATAGTCGCTCTTGCAGCATTCATCAATCGGTGAAGTAGCCTTTTTATATATCAAAATAGGTATGTCTATTAAATTAAATAGCCAAAATTCAGCGAGGAAAGACCAATAATGGTGTTAGTCACTTCCCAAACAATCTGCCAAAAAATCAGTATTGGGCAAGTCCACCAGATATGGACCGGGTGCCAATCTCTTGGTCACATCTCCAGCATGAGGAAGATACATTTGGAAACATTTTATGTATTTGTACTGGGCATCTATACCAGAGAGCTACCATTTTAAACGTATATACGTGTCTGGTATATTATTAGAGGAAATATAGTCGGTGATGGTCTAAAGGAGGGTATTTTTCATTCAGGGATCTTGCAGCAGGAATTCATTAAAACGCCATGTCCATGGCCTGGGAGGTGCATTAGCAAATCCTACCAAAGCATAAAATGGAGCATGGTCAGACCACATCATTTGGCCTATATGACTGTTGCAGTGGCGTAACTATAAATTTTGCTCCCCCCTGCCAAAAAACTTTCTGGCGCCCCCCCCCCCCCAAATAGTGCACCTACACTATATGCGACTTACCTTAGGACCCCCTTTCACAATATGACACAATGTGTAACGACATATCTCACGTATGTGTGTGTGTGTGTATATATATATATATATATATATATATATATCACACACACACACACACAAACAACATGTGTGTTATGTAAATTGTGCTTACCTGCCATAATTCTTGTTTCTGTTGGTCACTTTTAATGGCAGCCACCAGCCATGGATGGGGGAGGCGCAGGCACACATGAGGATGAGGAGGTAGCAGATGTACAGATGAGGAAGGACGAGTGGGGAGAGGGGTGCCTAGAGGGACAAATGTAGATTGTGGCAGAGGTAAAGAAATGAAAGAGGCATGGATATACAGATGGAGCCCCTGCCATCCTTGGCCGGGGCTCGCCAGACCCTCCCCGCTGGCGAGCGCTGGCGGCAGGGGCTACACTGAACTGGGACGCGCGTGCGTTTCACACGCGCACACGTCCCAGTCTCTCGGCGGGGACACTGCATGTCCCTGCCCCTCTCCACTTCAGGGAGATGGGCAGGGTTAGGGGGACGCTCGGGGTGGGGGGTTTGAGGGCAACGGGGGCGGGGACCGAAGGCAGGCTCCGTTGCCCATTTGTAGAAAGTACCAAAGACCTTACAAAATATATTGAAAGTCTTGCATGCTCATCAACTTCTCATCCATGCACACACCCTGCCTATTCAATTTTCCTTCACGGCCCACTACTACATTTTTCATTTAATTTCCCTATTCCCACATTTTTCTTCACATGTCTCCCCTGCCCATCACAATTATCCTCAATTGTCCCCACATGCCCCCTGCTCATGATATTTGTGTTACCTGTCCATATTTTTAATAACATGCCCCCACCTCCCACCATTCACATTTTTCATCATAATGTTAGCACATTTCCTCCTTGCCAATCATTTGTCATCAGAATTTTATGACATTCCATTTCCCACCCCTCTTAGCCATTATACCTACAATATCTTATTCACTCTTTACATGATGCACACCCTGCACACAAGTCCCCCCCCCCCCTTTATTCCCACTACATACCTCAGTTTCTGCTGTGTCTACTCTTTACTAACTGTAGCTGCTGTGTAAATATATGTATGACTGCAGCTTCAGCTTCCATTACTGCTAGTAGTGCAAATGGTCTGAGGGGAGAGCAGGGGCATTCACACACATAGCACACATTCACACACATAGCATACATTCACACACATACTGTAGCATACATTCACACACACACACACTCACACCATGTACAGACACCAACATAACATAGATACACACACACATCAGATACACACACACACACACACACACACACACACACACACAAGCACAGCATAACTTCAAACACATAGCATACACACAAAAAAGATACACAGCATGTACAGAAGACACACATAGCAAACATACACACAGAATACATAAACACAGCATGTACACAGTCACACACACACATAGAATACATACACACATGCATACAAGCACACACACAGCATATACACACAAACATACCACCTCCAAGTCCTCCCCCACTCCCTCAAACTTCAGCAAAGTGTACCACTACCTACAGTAGTACTGTACCTACTCAGCTGCTGGCCACAAGATTCCAGGGCAGGCCTTCTCTCGTACAGGACAGTCACAGGACACGCTGGAGGCTGGAGCTTAGAGGATCTGCAGTGCACACTAGCTCCCTCTATCTGCAGCCAGCGGCAGCCTGTCTCTATGACACTCGGAGCTTAGCTGCCGTCAGAGGGGAGAGAGAGTTCCTGCTGCCGGCGCTGCTGACTGACAGCGCGTCCCGACCCAGTCCCTGCACTGCACTGTGGGGTATGAGGGTGCAGGCGCCCCCGCTGCCCCCGCTCCCCCAAGCGGCCGCGGGGGTTGCCTCAGGCTAGTTACACCCCTGGACTGTTGGGAAACAATTAATGCGAGAGTACATGGAGTGGGGAGGAGAAAAGAACATGTAGTCCCTAACTGAGGGTGATAAATCAACAGTTGGTGCTCATGTAACAATTGGAAAACCTTACGATGGTCTCTAAGAGAAACTCGAGAAGACTGAGACAGTCTAACTCAGAATCAAGGGACTAGTATTACACCTCTTTGCGTGTGAACCAGAATAACACCCTATATCCCTTAACTATATTCCTAAAATGTTCCGGATTCAGCCCAGTCAGCACTGCAGTGTCATCACTCCGAATCCTACCCAGTCATCACTACAGTCCTATTGCAGATCACTATTGGTTCCATCCCAAAAGTTCCTCACTATTGGTACCAGTCCGATAATACTCACCACTGAGAGTGGAATTTAACACAGAGTTCTGTGCTGTTTCACAAGCATTATGCCAATTCCTGTTCAGTTTCTGAAAAGAAAATGAATGAATTCTCAGTTAGCCATACATTTATCATGAGCGGGGACGTTTGCATGAGATCTGCTGTGGTCTTTGGAGAAATCTAAAGCCAATAACAATTTACTTAAAGGCATTTAACATCCCCATGTTGGATTTTTTTTTATTGGGATCTCTAGATGCCAACAACCAGAAATAGAGGCCTAGAGGATCCTCAGAGACATTTAAGTATAGCCTTCCTTTGGAGACAAAACTTATACTGATGGCTAGAAAAAAATTGGCTGTGTAATACATTAGGAAAACAACTCAGCTTTTACATTATAATTAATTGAAAAGGTTGAAAGTCTACAATGTTTTATTGATCGTTCTAAACATGTATTTGCCTTGTATACACAAGGTAACATGGTGGAACATGAAACATAGGGGGACATTTACCAAAATGGATTCGTAGAAAAAAGGTGTATTCGTAGGGAGAAATACACCTTTTTTTTACGAATTTGTATTTTCGGGATTTACAATCCCAAAAATACAACAATTCGTAGTCCTAAAGATGGAACATTCGTATTTGTAGTTACAAATACGAATGTCTACACCATCGATAGGATACGACAGAAATCACCATTCAAAAGAATGGTGGTTTCTGATTTACTAAGCAGCCGTACTGACAATACGGCTGCTTAGTGGTGTGAAACACCCACGCAAATACGACAGGAAAATAGAACACCATTTTCATGTCGTATTTGCGTTTTTGCCTGCACGGATCAGTCAGATCCGTGCAGGCTTCGGTGTAAAAAAATAGAAAAATAAATAAATTAAAAAAAAAAACGGCGTGGGGTCCCCCCCACAGCCGAAACCAGCACCAGGCTGAAGGAGCCGGGGCCGGTAATTAAAAATCAGGGAGCCCGACAAATAGGGGTTCCCCGATTTTTAACAACCAGCCCCAGGCTCCAGGTCCGGGGCTGGTTCCCAAAATACGGGGGACAAAATGAGTAGGGGTCCCCCGTATTTTAAGAACCAGCCCCAGGCACAACCAGCCGGCAGGGTAATGTCACAGCCGGGGGACACTTATAATATAAGGTCCCGCGGCCAAAACATTCTCCCTACCGACCAGTCAGCCTGGCCAGGGGCCCTGGGGGAGTGGGGACCCCCCCAATAAAGGGGTCCCCCCCCTCCAGGACTTACCTGACCAGGCTGAAGCCTGGTGCTGTCCCCGGTGACCCTGGAGCGGTGGTCACCGGGCTGATGGTATTGTGTTAAAAATAGATAAACCATTGTTTTTTACTGTGGCACTACAAGTGCCAGCAAGCCTCCCCAGCAAGCTGGGACTTGGAGAACCACAAGTCCCAGCCTGCTGGGCATTAAAGGGCCCGCTGGCACTTGTAGTTCTACAGTTAAAAAAATAGTGCACAAAACACACTGACACACTTTTAAAATAAAACTTTATTACACACAAAGCCCACACATACTGATACTTACCTATCTTCTTCCCATAGGTCGCCCTGATGTCCTGTGTCGTCTTCGGGATCCATGTCGACGTCCTTCTTCATGTCGACGTCGCTGTCGGCGATGGTGTCCCCGTCCGGATCCGAAGAAATCCATTTGGGAAGCTGTGGAAGGAAACCATACTCACCTGTCCCAGCGCGACGTAGTCCAGGTAAGGGTCTTTGCAAAAAAACAAACCGACAGCCCCGAAACCAAACCGGACACGACGGAGACACACGGTGTGTTTACATCGTGCGGCTCCGCCTCCCGAATGCCGCTATTGGCCGCCTTGCGGCCTAGCGGCCAATCAGGAGCCGCTAGGCCGCAAGGCGGCCAATAGCGGCATTCGGGAGGCGGAGCCGCACGATGTAAATAAACACACGTGCGTCTCCGTCAGAGTCCGGTTTGGTTTCGGGGCTGTCGGTTTGTTTTTTTGCAAAGACCCTTACCTGGACTACGTCGCGCTGGGACAGGTGAGTATGGTTTCCTTCCACAGCTTCCCAAATGGATTTCTTCGGATCCGGACGGGGACACCATCGCCGACAGCGACGTCGACATGAAGAAGGACGTCGACATGGATCCCGAAGACGACACAGGACATCAGGGCGACCTATGGGAAGAAGATAGGTAAGTATCAGTATGTGTGGGCTTTGTGTGTAATAAAGTTTTATTTTAAAAGTGTGTCAGTGTGTTTTGTGCACTATTTTTTTAACTGTAGAACTACAAGTGCCAGCGGGCCCTTTAATGCCCAGCAGGCTGGGACTTGTGGTTCTCCAAGTCCCAGCTTGCTGGGGAGGCTTGCTGGCACTTGTAGTGCCACAGTAAAAAACAATGGTTTATCTATTTTTAACACAATACCATCAGCCCGGTGACCACCGCTCCAGGGTCACCGGGGACAGCACCAGGCTTCAGCCTGGTCAGGTAAGTCCTGGAGGGGGGGGACCCCTTTATTGGGGGGGTCCCCACTCCCCCAGGGCCCCTGGCCAGGCTGACTGGTCGGTAGGGAGAATGTTTTGGCCGCGGGACCTTATATTATAAGTGTCCCCCGGCTGTGACATTACCCTGCCGGCTGGTTGTGCCTGGGGCTGGTTCTTAAAATACGGGGGACCCCTACTCATTTTGTCCCCCGTATTTTGGGAACCAGCCCCGGACCTGGAGCCTGGGGCTGGTTGTTAAAAATCGGGGAACCCCTATTTGTCGGGCTCCCTGATTTTTAATTACCGGCCCCGGCTCCTTCAGCCTGGTGCTGGTTTCGGCTGTGGGGGGGACCCCACGCCGTTTTTTTTTTTATTTATTTATTTTTCTATTTTTTTTTACACCTTGCAGCCTGCACGGATCTGACTTGATCCGTGCAGACTGCTAGAAATAATTCGTATTAGCGGCCGTATATACGGCCGCTAATACGAATCATTACACCATCGGAGGGTTACAAAGCAGTCGTATCTGACTGCTTTGTAAATCCCCCTCCGGAACACGACTTTGCATACGACTTAAACAGTCGTATGCAGTCGTAGGGAAACAACCAATACGAAAAACTAGGTTTTTCATATTGGTAAATTTCCCCCATAATCTTACATTTAGATTATAATAGCTATGTTTAATGATAAATACATTTGATGGGCCACACATGCAGGGAAATAATGATCATGCCCGCTGAATTACTATTAATGTAGTTAACTTGGATTGCAAGTTTGTAGACGGTCGAGTTAGACTTGATGGACGTCTTTTTTCAACCTCAACTACTATGTTACTATGTTAGACATGTTTCTTCTACAGTAGTTACAGTGTTTCATTGTTTCACCAACTTTATACCATCAGGTGCATTAGCTGTTAGTTTTCTTGCATTTTATGACAGTACTTAAGCTACATGTAACTTTTGAATACCCAAGACCTGCAAAACAAAAGAAGAATATTCAATAGCTCACACAGTTGATCAATCGCTATAATTCTTAATTAGCCGAAGCGAGTGGTCCACAGGATCAGAGCCATGCCTGACACTTTACAGTTGCTGCAACAACCCCTGATGCCAATACATTGATGGCAGCCAATGAAGGAACACAGACGCTAAAAGTATATTCCTTGGAATGGTAAGAGATCCTTTTGTGCTAATTGTATTCTCATCAGTAAAACGAAATGTTGCGGACAAAGATGAGCTGGCGGAAATAACATTTTAGAGGGCTGATACAAAAGCTCTATACATATATGATCTCATTCTGTTTGTCTCTTTAACAAGAAAAGCCAGGGGCAAATGTTGACCTACTTGGGCCCCATTGCAGAATTCTGAGAGGGCCCGGGATTGAAAAATGAGGTGATATTGGCTTCCCTAGCAGGTATGAGAGAAGGTGATGGAGGCAGAGATGTGAGTAGTGCTTGCAGGATGGCCAGAGAATGGCCAAGAATGGTGATTCCTACTCATATTCTTTTGAGGGCATATGCATTCATATTCATAAATACAATTACGAATGTGCCAAGAATACGAATACGAATTGGCATAGTAAATGATGAAAGTATGTGTAGGCGGTTGTATTTGCATATGACTGCTTACGAATACCCAAAATTCAGACGTATTCAAGTTAGTAAATTTCCCCCTCTGTATATAACTCTCAGTGCCCCCACTGGCAAGCCGGCCCTCTATATGACTGGGACGCTTCAGGGAGATGGGCAGGGTTAGGGGGGGAGAGGGGAGGTGGGATCGGGTGGCGGCGACCGGCGGGGAGCGGCGTAGTAAGGGGACACATGCGCCTCCCCATCCAGCGGCTGGCGAATCCACCGCCAGTCTCTGCAAGAATGAAGGGTGCTCAATCTGTGTGGATCATAGGGTTGACAAGAGGAAGGTCAACAGGCATAAGGTCGATAACTGAAAGTCGACATGGGGTTAGGTCGACATGGGCAAGGTCGAAGTCAACAGGTTGACATGGTGTTTTTCACTTGTATAGGATTAAAACTAAGAAAACTTCCTATTCAAAGGATATAAAGGAGAAGTAATGGATTATGTTATATAAGAGATAAATCAGAGACAGATCATCTCTCCTTTAGAACAAACTGCAAAAGAAAACTGAAACAATCAAGTAGAAAAATCCAAAATAACAGAGATAACAATAAACTAACTTGTGGCCTATACTACATAGGGAGAACATGGCAACGTGAGAGTATCCTAACACCTTCAGAATATCAAAAAAGGCTTAACATCCCGTTTTTAATCCATCCATTTGAAAGAAATACACAGCTGCTCTGTGACCACATAAAGAGATTTTTAGACATAAAGAAAACCGGTACTTGTTTTCTAGCACGGCACCCATCGCATCGCATACCATAAGGCATACGATGATATGCGATGTGATGCGATGTTACGCGATGGTTGCGATGTTATACAATTTTAAACTGTATAGCATCGCATTGTATGCCATATACAATGGTATACTATTTAAAATTGTATAAGCACCCTAATGGGTGTTTTCAATGTTAAACGTGCCCCCTATAAGATAATTATTTGTATAAGCACCGTAATGGGTGCATACAATGTTAACCCCTTCCCGACATTTGACGTACATGTACGTCATGGTCGGGAAGTACTTCCCGACATTTGACGTACATGTACGTCATGGCTACTAACTGTCACTGCGTCTATAGACGCGGTGACAGTTAAGAGATGTCTGCTGTCCCTGACAGCAGACATCCCCCCTCACCGCCCAGGGGGGGCAGGGGTGCCCCCCCCGGTCGGCGATCGCTGTGATTGGCTGTTCAAATCTGAACAGCCATTCACAGCGTTTCCTGTGTTACCGGCGGCTAAGCCGCTCGGTAACACAGGGATCGGTGGTGATCGGTGCTGTTAAGTACAGCACCGATCACCACCGATGAGCAGCACCCCCCTCCCACCCACCCGGCACTCACCCGCCCCTAACCCGCCCGGCAGCAGGCTCACCCGGCAGGCAGGAGCGCACGCACCCCCCTCCCCCCCCCCCCGCCAGCCGCAGCAGCAGCATGAGCTGCATAAAAAGTTAAAAAAAACAATGTTAATGAACTGAAATATATATATATATATATATATATGTGTGTGTATATATATATATATATATGTGTGTGTATATATATATACACACATATATATATATATATGTATATATATATATATATATATATATATATATATATATATATATATGTGTGTGTATATATATATATATATATATATATATACATACACACACATATATATATATATATATATATATATATATATATATATATATATATATATATATATATACACACACACATACATACATATATATATATATATATATATATATAAAGATATTCCCGACATATGACGTATATATACGTCATGGTCGGGAGGTACTTCCCGACCGAAGACGTATATATACGTCATGGTTTTAAACTGTCACCGCGTCTATAGACGCGGTGACAGTTTGGAGATGTCTGCTGTCCCTGACAGCAGACATCCCCCCTCGCGGCGATCGCTGCGATTGGCTGTTCAAATGTGAACAGCCAATTGCAGCGTTTTCTGTGTTACCGGCGGCTAAGCCGCTCGGTAACACAGTGATCGGTGGTGATCGGTGCTGTTAAGTACAGCACCGATCACCACCGATCGCCAGCCCCCCCCCTCCCACCCGGCAGCCCCCCTCCCTCCCACCCACCCGGCTGCCGCAGCGCCAGCACCCCTCCCACCCCCCCGCCAGCCGCAGCGCCAGCCCCCCTCCCAAAGCTGGTGACCAAAATGGGGTCACTTGTGGGGGGGTTCCACTGTATTGGTGCTTCGGGGGTCTTGCTAATGCGACATAGCACCCACCATTCATTCCACCACCAAATATCACTCCGTCCCTTCTGAGTCCTGCCATGCACCCAACTGGTATTTTTTGGTCACATGTGAGGCATTGCCGTACTCGGGAGAAATTGGGGCACAGATTTTGGGGTGCTTTGTCTCCTTCATTCCTTGTGAAAATGAAAAATTTTGAACCAGAACTGCATTTTTCTGTAAAAAATTACATTTTTTTACACAAAAATGCAGATCTGGCTCAAAATTTTTCATTTTCACAAGGAATGAAGGAGACAAAGCACCCCAAAATCTGTGCCCCAATTTCTCCCGAGTACGGCAATGCCTCACATGTGACCAAAAAATACCAGTTGGGTGCATGGCAGGACTCAGAAGGGAAGGAGTGATATTTGGATTTTGCAGCACAGATTCTGGTTGAATGACCCCCGAAACACCCATACAGTGGAACCCCCCACAAGTGACCCCATTTTGCAAACTACACCCTTCAGGGAATTCATCAAGGGGTATAGTGTACATTTCAAACCCCCAGGGGTTTCACCAATTTTGATACAACTGAGCTGTGAAAATGAAAAATTAATTTTTTTCATTTTCACTGCCCAGTTGTACCACAATTGGTGAAACCCCTGGGGGTTTGAAATGTACACTATACCCCTAGATGAATTCCCTGAAGGGTGTAGTTTGCAAAATGGGGTCACTTGTGGGGGGGTTCCTAACTTTTAGCATCTTATGGTGCCTAGAAACCTACATGGTGCCTAAAAAATAATCTCATAAAAAGGAGGCTCCAAAATCAAGTAGGTGCTCATTCTATTATGAAGCATGTGGTTTGGTCACCGTGCACACTAGGGCCACATATAGGATATTTATGAAAACCAAAGAATTGGGGGAATCAATTTTTAGTCACATTTCTCTAGTAAAATCTACTGTATTCGTTAGAAAAATGTATTAAAATTGAAACTCTGCAAAAAAAAAGAAATTTTGAAATTTCACCTACACTTTGTTTTAATTCCTGTGAAACACCTAAAGGGTTAACAAACTTCCAAAATGCTGTTTTGAATACTGTGAGGGGTGCAGTTTTTGAAATGGCATCATTTATGGGGGTGTCTCACATACAAGTCCCTCAAAGTCACATCAGAACTGAACTGGTCCCTAAAAAAATCAGTGTTTGAAATTTTCTTGAAAATTTGAGAATTTGCTATTCATATTTTAAGCCTCCTAGTGTCCAAAAAAATGAAAATGAGGTTGAAATAATGATGGCAACATAAAGTATACATATGGTCTATGTTAGTTATTAACTATTTTGAGTGGTAAGATTATTTGTCTCACAAGCAGAAAATTTAACATTTTGCAAATCGCAAAATTTTCCATTTTTTTACGACATTTTGGTATTTTTCACAAAAAAACACAGACTGTATCGACCAAAATTTACCACTAACTTGAAGTACAATGTGTCACGAGAAAACAATCTCAAAATCACTGGGATAAGTAAAAGCAAAAAAAAGTTATACCCACTTAAGTGATACATGTCAGATTTGAAAAAAAGGGCTCTGTCAGGAACGCAAAAACTGGCTCTGTCAGGAAGGGGTTAAAAGCACCCCCATGCCACCCCCACTATCAACGCCAACCCGAAGCGTGGCGAGTGGACGCGGAATACATGTAAAGTAATACGCGTCCCCTATAAACAATTATAATTATTCCCCACAAATTGTGTCGCTATTAGATACATTTTCATATATGTTCTCTCTCTGTTTTATACATGTTCCTTTTTATATTTATATAAATGATAAATACCACTATGGGAGAATGTTCACCAAAGTCAATAGAAATGACTGCAGCTCCTCACACTCATGTGTACACGAATGCCTAGGGTCCAAATAGGCACAGATGATCTAGAACGGAGAAGATGAGAGAGGGCACTTCATGGTGCTTTAAAAGATTACTTTTATTGGATCTGACAGAGAAACTGATCCACGATACACATAAGCAGTTGCTCATACCAAATAAAAAGATTCTGTGGGCTGGTTACCACACGGCATAAACACATATACCTGGCAAAGCTGCTCAGGGGTCCACTGCGACCGTACAGACTCCTCCAAGACTCAACAGCTGACAGACGCTGGATCGCGTTTCAAGGTGCGGGGAAGCAAAGAGATGAACGCCGGCTGGGAGCGGTGAGTGGTTGACGGCAGTTGGATCGAACATCACAGGCCACACCCTGATGCGTTTCATCACTAAGACTTCATCAGAGACCCATTTTTTCAATCATCGATGGTTTATGATTGATGTTGAATACATTTCCCATTGATGTGGGCGAACCAGATGGTTTCTCTACATCGATGTCACAGGAGAACGGATGTTTCTTTTTCTTTTCTTTTTTTCAAGGTGCGGGTCACAGAGCATAGCTCCAGCCCCAACAACTCTGAAGCCCTGCCCCCACATACTGATTCAGTCAAAGATAATGGATAACCACGATAGCTAAAACTATCTTTAACATAGTTTCTGACTATCGATGGCTGATTTCAGTGTCGCCATCAATGGCAACCATCAATGGCGACTGCACCAATGGCTGCCCCTACATCAGACTCCTAATACAACACTAAATAACTCCGCCCCTCTCCTTAGAGACAGATCACACACTGCTCTGTATCACTCCGCCCCTTTTGTTATGATACATGTGCACCTTTATAAATATTTATTTTCTTATACACAGTGATGCCCCCTATATACCTGTTATTCTGTTCGGATCTATTTGACCCGAAACAAAATTTGATTTGGTGTCCTTTCGTTATTTATGTCATTACGATTTCCATATTTTATGACTTTTTGGGGGAGGGGGGACTTTTTGTTATCAAAAAAATATATATATGTTTTTATTTATATTTTTCAAGTTATGAGTATTTAGTACTAATGTAATGTTTTGGTCAATATGACCCTAAGTGAATATTATATTAGTGACCATAAATGTTTTGAAACACATTACTTCAACA
The DNA here is from genome assembly GCF_055691185.1 of Crinia signifera. Classification (NCBI taxonomy): domain Eukaryota; kingdom Metazoa; phylum Chordata; class Amphibia; order Anura; family Myobatrachidae; genus Crinia; species Crinia signifera. Next base: position 4,780,317 of record NC_139227.1, on the reverse strand, counting down.
GTAAAAATTCAGAAAATTAGAAATACAGTGTCAGTTCATTGGTTTATATTTGGATTATGTCATCTTTTCACCTTTTAACACATAAAGACAAAAAAGTAAGTGATAGACTGGACAAGAAACCAAACGTAATTGTGACTATAGTATAACATGACTGAAGGTACAGTGAATACTATAGAACTTGTGAACACTTGCGAATGGAAAACAAACCGATGACCACTGATAATATTTTATAATATCAGTGATATCATTGCTCACAATGCCTATGGACTTCTCAAGTCATTGTATGCTCTATGGACAGTGGAGTCATGTACAGTTGTGAAGAACATGCACTCAACTACTCATGATCCTCGACCAGGAACTTCTGCAGGGAATTTGACAGTAATCCAACGTGAAAACCAAAAATGAAAAAAAAAAACATGATATGTTTCAAGTGCAATAAACATGTTTGTAAATCCCATATAACATGTTATTGCCCAATTTTGCAAAGCAGTAAATACCTATGTAAAACAGCTTTACAAAAAAAGGGTACCTTAGAAATATGTGCCCGCAATTGCACAAGGTAGCCAACACCATCCGTGTAACTGCCGGGACAAAAATATGCATGTCACAATACATAGGGCCTTATTTTGGTTCATTCTTTCTGACAAAATCCTTCTTAGATGGGCAAAACCATGTGCACTGCAGGGGGGGCAGGTGTTACTTGTGCAGAGAGAATTAGATTTGGGTGGGGTTTTACTTCAAAGTGAGATCTATATTGCAGTGTAAAAATAAAGCAGTCAGTATTTACCCTGCACAGAAACAAAATTACTCACCCAAATCTAATTCTCTCTGCACATGTTACATCTGCCCCCCCTGCAGTGCACATGGTTTTGTCCATCTAAGAAGGATTTTGTCAGAAAGAATGAACCAAAATAAGGCCCATAGTCGCCTATCTGAAATTAGTCAGGCCCTAAGGGCACAGACCGATTCCCTTAGGACACTGAATTAAAGTGTAAGTGCACAAACACAAGGCATTATGGCACAAACAACTGCTACACGCACCTTACAGCCCAAACCGAAAACATAATTATTCCTGCAGCAGGTAGGATCTGTAAACGACCATTCAACCGGGTACAGGTCTTGATCGGATCGGATTCAGAGCGCATGCAGATCATCTTACGATCTGCTCACGATCTGCATTGTTCTGGTGTGTACCTTGCATTACCTTGTTCATCACACGTAATGCTGAAATGAACACAAATGGTAAAATTTTTCAAATGTGCATGCTCTAAGTCGCAAAAAACGTTGATCAGCTCATGAGTCCCAGAGTATGTGCCCACAGTGGCACACTAGTGATTCGAGATGCATGGTGCTGCAAATGTACAGTATTGGAGTGCTCCTGAGTACCACCCCCATGGTCTTGTCTATGAAGAGTTCTTTGAATGTTGTAGAGCTAGTTATGAACACGGCCTGATTCAGAGCTGTCTGTCCTATTTGGAAGAATAGATAATGTTTGAAACATTAGTAAAGTGTTCTGTTAGCTATAATAACTGTATGTTATACAGTAGCTTTAGATGATTTCAATCAGATTATCTGTATATAGTGTATATCTAGTACAGTGTGTAGCTCTCCTTAAGTCTAATGGTGGAAGCTACCATTTAAACCAAGGTACATTAAAATCTAAAAAAAATGGAGTTGCAATCAATGTAAGGGGACCATTACTTGATCAGATTTTGTAGGATCTGTTTCTTTAAACAATGTTTTACATCTTCAGCCTACAGTGAGATAACAAATGGGTTAATATTAAAAGTCTCATTATAGATAGGTAACTTCACTTTGAATGCCCTAGCAAGAATGATTTTTATAGACTGTTATTAATCACTTCCTCTCACCTCTCATGCTCCATTTTAATGGATGATCAATATAATATTTTTCCATAAAACATTAGCTTTGAAATCTAAATTTAAGTGCATTAGAGTTTTCGTCTTCTTAATGAATGGGTGTCACTATAAATTGTCATCAAATAAGAAAGAAATATGAGATGTATTCACTGCCATATTTATTTATAGGTCTGTAAAACACAATGTGATCGTATTGGCACATTTTGGGATAGTGATCTGAACTTCGGGAAAGTTAAAAGCATTTAGGGAAGCTACAGAGTAGATTTATGGGATTTCACTACACACAGGTATTAGAATGGGTCAGAATTTAATAGTTCCTTCTCACAAGTTTATTCTATCCTTTAAAGCAATATATGACCCCAATTTTTATTGATCAGTAAAGATTTATAATAGATTAGCACTGTGCACCCTGCATTTCTTACAGCACATAGGGAGGTGACTTTGTTGTAGTACCAAGCAGTGGTAAGACATAGGCCCTTATTCTGATCTGTGCGGCCGGAGCCGCATACGTTGCTCCGGCCGCACAAACCAATCCCCGCCTACAAGACGGATCGCCACGGCCGTCCGTACGTGGACGGCTGGCGATCCGCATGAAAATGGTGGGGCGTACGCCTCCACCATGGTGGGAGCTGCCCCCTGCATTCGATGGTCGACGACCATCGAAGGCAGGGCCGCACGCTCCACCAGCTCACGCAAGCTTAGACCACACGGACAATCGTCCGTGTGAAAGCTTGTATGGGGGCGGAGAGCTGACATCCGGCGATGTCAGCTTTCCGCCCCCATCACTGGCGTCATAGCCTCATTACCATGCATACGCCCCGCGTTTGCATGGGAACGCCCATGAAACGCGGGGCGTATGCATAGGGAAATGAGGGTATTAAGCCCCTCACGCCCCTATACGCCCCCTTTGCGGCGTATAAAATTTTTGTGCGGCGATTTCGCCTGCACATGCGCAGAGTGACCTCTGCGCATGTGCAGAGTGAAAACATCGGCGGTACGGCCGCACGCGGGCCGTACCGCCGAGATCAGAATAAGGGCCTTAGTACTAACTGTTAAACTGGTAAATCATTACATGTTAAAATATAATATATTTTAATAGTATTATTAAAGGATGCTATTTTCACTTTATAAGCCTGAGTGAGTGCCACCTTCTTCGATACTATATATATATATATCGAGGAGCAGTACTCACACTCTCACCCAGCCTAGCAACAGAGGGGTCCCCTTTTAAGTAGCGATGAGTGCGTCCGGATTGTGGGAATCTGGACACCCCTGAACATCCTCCTATCGGAATACATTCACGAGCCTATTCGGGTTTTCTCGCCCAGACTTGGAGTGCGCCTTTCCGGCGCCCGTGAGTTCCCGCTGTTGGATCTCGCGAGATCCGGACAATGTCACTACAACGTCACTATATGTATATAAGGACGGCCTGGCGGGCGCCATGTTCACTCCAGTCTAGGAGATTGAACAGTGTGCACGTCTGGCTGTCTTCACTGGCACTCCCCGAATGCTCACTCTCCCGCCCCACTGTGCAACCTGCATAGTGTAGTCATTTTAACTACTACACTGCTGATAGTGACAAGTTCAACTTGCGTGGTGTAGTACTACTACACTGCTGATAGTGACAACCTGCTGAGTCTGACTGTGTTAGTGTAGTGTAGTGTGGTGGTACACTGACAGAGTCTGTGCTGTATATTATATATTTATCCCTGTAGTCTGTGCCTGTGCCTCATATAGATTAATTTACCTGTCCTCCAGTGTTCAGAAATTCCTTAATAATAATCTTTTTACATTTTTCTGTGTCTGCTGCTGTGTGTGTAAACCGGGAGAGGGTACTACAAGTCTCACCTCACCTGTGCAGGCCACACGTCGATGCAAATTGCAAAATATCATTTTTATTTTACAATACATATATTTACAATGGGAGACGGTACTACAAGTCTCACCTCACCTGTGTGCACACTGCACATCGGTGCTGCAAAATAAGAAATCATTATTTTTTTTACAATAAGGGTTACTGACGTGTGTGAAATCCAAAAAGGCAAAGTTGAGTACTTTTAAGAAAAAAATAAATGTAAATCTTTGGAGGAGAAATGTAAGCTTGCCAATATGCCATTTACCATACGGAGTGGCAAGGAACGGCTAAGGGCCTGGCCTATGTTCTTAACTAGTGGTCCAGCTTCACACTACGATCACAGCCTCCTCATCATCCTCCTTTCCCCCCATAGAAATGCAAAGATGTCAACAAAAAGACAGAAAACAACTCAGCCTTCTAAAAGACAAGGTGTCACAAATCCCCTAGGAGAGTCCAAGGGTGTTGGTTGTTGTGAAGCCGGACCTTCCGGTCACTGTACGGGAAGAGGTGGCTCCATCCACCATTTGTAGAAAGCCCTCTGCATATGCTGGAAGGATCACTCACAGTCCAGTTCCTGATTTTGAAGTTGTCAATTTTGTACACCAGGAGGAGGAAATTGATGTAGCTGGCACTGAGGAGGAGGTTGATGAGGAGGAGAATGCTGCTGATGGTGATGACATATCACAGAAGCAGACCCAGAATTAAACTAAGGCAAGGCCAATTTTATTTGAATGGAACCCTGCGCTAATCTAAATATTGCACCATATACTGAAATCACAAGTGCCAGACAAGGATTAAAAATGGCCGCTGCTTCTCACACCTGTTCTGCTACTGAATCACACTTAGATAGGGTGTTACATGTGTATCCGTGAAGCCATTCTGCAGTGTTAAAGGAAGCACTGTACCTTAAGCACAGAAAACATGACTGTGTCACATTCACAGACATACCGTAATGAACATGAAGATATTGAAGATATTCCGAATATTATTCCGGGAGCCCCCTGCATTACACAACCATACGCCATCGGAAAACAACCTAAAAAGTGACAGGAGCGTGCAGGAGATGCTTGTGGTGGACCGCAAAATTGCTGGACACTTTTGCCATTCTGCCACTGCCTGCCGAAGGCTGGAGCGGCAGCAAAAACTCCTCAACCTGCCCTGCCATAACCTCAAACAAGAGGTTGTGACATGCTGGAACTCCACCCTCTATATGCTGCAGAGGATGGAGGAGCAGCAAAAGGCCATTCAAGCCTACACAGCCACCAACGACATAGGCAAAGGAGCGGGGATGCACCTGACTCAAGTGCAAGTGCATATACTAAAGGGGGAATAATAAGGAAGAGGTGGTTATGTTTGGCCAGTAGGTTCCGCTCCGTTGCAGCTCTGCAGTGCAGATATTCCTTTCATTGGCTTCTCTTTTTGACCCGTGTAAGAAACCCTTGGCCATTGCCAATATATTCGTGTATTGCTTTTGGAAGCTCTGAGCAGATCTCAGTGCGGCCCAAATCATCTGCTGCTCCTTGGCTATATGTATTTAAATACCCATCAACCAATGATGTAAAATCAGCTAACATGGCATCCAACAGTGCTAGGCACAGCGCTAAGCGGTGTAAGACTTCCAGAGCCAATTCTTTGAGCAAATGTGTAGACATTTGACGATCAAGCTATATAGTGGGGTTATCGTTTATTAAACTGCTTGTAAGTCAGCTTGTAAGTCTCGTCTAACTTTATGGAGAACACAAAGTTGCTGAATTTCTTTTGGAAGCTCCAAGCAGATCTCAGTGTACGGCTCACATCAATACTCATTGGCATGCCCTGGAAGCATCCATTGGTGCTTGTAAATTTGCTATTCTCCCCAATGACCTTCATTAGGAAGCTGGTACCAGTTACTATGTCCATGCTAAACATGTATTATGGGCATAGGACCGAGCACAGCACACACCGCCGGCAGTAACTGAAAACAACCGCACCCTCCTAAAGACATTTTATCATAAATCCCCAAGGAGAGTCAAAGGGTGTTGGTGGTTGCGATGCCGGACCTTCCCATCACTGTGGTGGAGTATTACTTTGGTGACAGCATCCAAGTATGACAGTCCTTACCTGTACTGGCAGGACAAAAAGCAGTTTGGAAGCCCCTGTACAAAGTCAAACTGGCTCTATTTTATCTGAGTTGTCTGGAATATCAGGGGTCTACTAGGAACAGACTAACCAGCCTAGGGAGCATAACTTCCTAATGGTTGTATAATCTCGTAATATATTATCTATAATCAATTGTATGTCTTTATATATTCATCTTAATACTATTGTTATTATTGTTGAAAAATTACTTCAATTCGTACTCAAGTATTAATTTTAGCATATTGAGTTTGAGTAACTAAATCGTTAATCAAAGAGCGATATACAGTATTTCTCTCAAACACTTTCAATACATTTAAATTTGACATAAAAGAAAAGTTGAAAAGAAATTAAAATTAAAGGTGCTCTCAAGACCAAACCCCCCCTGCCCCCTACACTATGGTCTATGGGCCAATCATTGCTTATTAATTGTGAGAGATACCTAGTTGTGTTTTTGGTACTTGTTTCCTAGCAGGGTGCCCGTCAGGTCCCATCGCATACCTTAACTTAAGGTATGCGATGGGACCCGACCGACCCGATTTCTGGCTTTTTAAGAGCTTTTCCGACAATGTAAAAATCGGGTCCATCGCATGCCATCATAATGGCATGCGATGCGACCGACCCGATTTAACATTGTATGTAATGTTAAATGGCCGTTTAAAATCGGGTCCATCGCATGCCATTATAATGGCATGCGATGCGACCAATGAGATGGACCCGATTTTACATAGGAACCAATGTTAAATGGCCCTCCATACCCGATTTTTGACTGTATAGCCACCCAGATGGGTAATTTGTATGTCAAATGATCCCCTTATTGTTAACACCACCCCACGATAAACGCCAACCCAAAGCGTGGCGAGCGAAGTAATGCGCATCCCCTCGCGGGGCTCGCTGCACTCGCCGCGCCTCGGGCTCGGTGGCTCGCTGCGCTCCCCACACTATATAAAATCAACTCCACGCCGACGTGGATAGTGGGGGTATGAAAAGGTCAGAGGACGCATATGTAAAATCGGGTCTCAGGGACCATTTAACATTGGTTCCAATGTAAAAAATCGGGTGGGTCGGGTCAATCGCATCGCATGCGATTTGGTTGCATGCGATGCGATTGACCCGATTTTTGCGACCCAATTTCATACAATTAAAATCAGTGGCGCAATGCTAGGAAACAAGTACCGTGTTTTTCATACTATCAGGGATCTGTTACCTTATATCCACAGATAGTGCTGCTACTGTAGTTATTTATCAAACAGGTGTACAGATACACTAATACAATAAACAGCACAATGGTGAAAAAAGATGCCCAAACATTTATTGTCCAAGAAAGATACTATGGGTGACATTCTATGGGATGCGTTTTGTTTTTTTTTGCAATTTTTTTCGCAAAAACGGCCGAAATCGCATGTTTTTCCATTTTCACATATTTAATGAGCTGCGAAAATGTGAAAAAAGTGCGATTTTGGCCAACAAATTTGACATTCTGGAAATGCGATGGCTGTTTTCCACAGCACATCGCATCCAGATGTTTTCACATTGAAAAGTATACAAATCGCATATTTAATGGTATGCGTTTTGTATAAATGTGTCTAAAATTCGCCCAAAATCAGACCAGGTTCTGATGGGCGAATTAGCCAGAACCCTGCACAGATCATTGAGAGCTGTGCAGGGTTCTGTTGTAAAAAAAGGGTTAAACAGTTAAAAAAAAAACCAGCGCGGGGTCCCCCGCCAGAGCATAACCAGCCCCGGGCTCATTGAGCCGGTGCTGGTGACATAAAATCATGGTCCCCGACAAATAGGGGTCCCCTTGATTTAATGAAACCAGCACCAGGCTCAAGGTCCGGCGCTGGTTCCCAAAATACGGGGGGCAAAATGACTAGGGGTCCCCCGCATTTCAAGAACCAGCACCAGACCCAACCAGCCAGCAGGGTAATGCCACAGCCGGGGGACACTTATTGTATAAGGTCCCGCAGCCAAAGCATTATCCCCCTGGCTGGTCAGCATGGGCAGGGGTCCTGGGGAAGTGGGGACCCCCCCAAAGAAGGGGTCCCCCCCTCCAGGACTTACCAGTCCATGCTGAAAGTCGGGGCTGTCCAAGTCCTGGAGGGGGGGGACCCCTTCCTTGGGGGGGTCCCCACTTCCCCAGGACACCTGCCCATGCTGACCAGCCAGGGGGATAATGCTTTGGCCGTGGGACCTTATATAATAAGTGTCCCCTGGCTGTGGCATTACCCTGCTGGCTGGTTGGGTCTGGTGCTGGTTCTTGAAATGCGGGGGACCCCTAGTCATTTTGTCCCCTGTATTTTGGGAACCAGCGCCGGACCTTGAGCCTGGTGCTGGTTTCATTAAATCAAGGGGACCCCTATTTGTCGGGGTCCGTAATTTTATGTCACCAGCACCGGCTCAGTGAGCCCGGGGCTGGTTATGCTCTGGCGGGGGACCCCGCGCAGTTTTTGTTTTTTTTAAATTGCGATTTCCTGCAAATGTGTGATTTTCAGACCTGAAAATTGCACATTTTCAGGACTAAAGAAATTGCCTCAAATCGCATCTATTCGCACTATTTGGCCCGTTTTTCGCATCTCATTAAATATGCGAAAAACGGGCCAATCTTGCGATTTTCAAAAGTGCGATTAGGTGCGATAAAAAACATGCGGATTTTACCGCAACACATAGAATGTCACCCTATATATTTTCTGTTAACTGTGGCTCACTATACACATATTAATTCTCCACAGTGACATTAAACACATGTGATGGTATAATAAATCCAGATCTCATGGACTTGCGTGTTACAGATACATAGACAATTATCTTTGGATAATTAGTGCAAAGACACAGTACCTTTATAAGAAAATGCCAAATGTCAGACTTTTTTTTTCCATTTTCCTATTTATGCTGTGTGTCATTTTTAAGGATCCTTATAGATGGTGGTCAGTCTCTGATTAGCAGTGAAATAAGATGAACCGGGTACTGTAGTATTGTTTCTCATGATCCAAGCAGCTAGGATTGGAAGTTACACAAATACACAAACACAATTTTTCAAATTTACCACAATTTCTTCAAAGGATTAATGCAAAATGAAATAGAACAGATTGAATTGCTATTTGGCTTGTGTGTTCCCAGTTTATGATGTAACCTTAATTATGTAGATTTAAGGGGAGATTGTGACATTGGGAGGTATAAATTGTGTTTGGACATTTTAAGTTTAGATATTGTAGTATTACCACATCCATGAGGATATAGCAGACAGTCGGATGGTAACAGAATACAGCAGGGCAGAGTTTATTTATTAACAGTTTCTTATATAGCGCACACATATTACGCAGCACTTTACAGAGAATATTTGAACATTCACATCAGTCACTGCCCCAGTGGAGCTTACAATCTATATTCCCTACCACATGTACACGCACACACAGACATTCTAGGGTTAATTTTGTTGGAAGCCAATTAACCTATCTGTATATTTTTGGATTGTGGGAGGAAACCGGAGTACCCGGAGTAAACCCACGCAAGCACGCTGAGAATATACAAACTCCGCACAGTTAGAGCCATGGTGTGGATAGAACCCATGACCTCAGCACTGTGAGGCAGTAATGCTAACCATTACACCATCCGTACTGCCCCGTATATATAACACATGGTGGGGATAGAACCCATGACCTCAGCGCTGTGAGGCAGCAATGCTAACCATTACACCATCCATACTGCCCCGTATATATAACACATGGTGGGGATAGCACCCATGACCTCAGCGCTGTGAGGCAGTAATGATAACCATTACACCATCCATGCTGCCCTAGAGTTCAGGTAAATATTTTACTATTATTTAGTGGTGGCACCAGAAGCAGACTTAGAATATTATTTTCATGAAGAAGGGATTAGACTCTAACATATACTAGGTTTTGAGTATGGACGTGTCAAAGGAGAAACACTACAAGTGCAACTGGATGTGTAAAAAGTGAAACCGTAAACCATGTTGAAGAGGCCAATGAAGTGAAGTGTGATCAACAAGATAAAAAGCAGCAAAAAGGTCATGGAGCATTGGAAGATGTACAGTAACTCTAGAGTCTTCTAAAGGTAAATCATATACAGTATATATACCAGGGGCGGATTGGGCCACCGGGAAACTGGGACATTTCCCGGTGGGCCGGCCCGCATTTGGCTACCTTCCCCCCTGACTGGGCCGCCGCTGTCTCTTCTGGCTGGCAGCCAGGGATAAAAATGGCGGCCACGGAGCTGGAGCCGTGCTGTCCTCCCTGCCACCACCGGAGCTGCTGCAAGTGGAGAGAAACAGACTAGCCCAGAATTCCACTTAGCTTATTAGCCTACTGCCATATATACTTGCACTCCAGTCAGGGCCGGTGCTAGGGTGTTCGGCGCCCTCCTGCAAACTATAAATTTGCGCCCTGCCAAACTACACCTCACCGGTAGCACAATCTTATTCACAATAGACACCACAGTTCCCCTTCACTACACAATAGTGCCCTTTACACATATGCCTACAGTAGTAGTGTCCCTTATACACAAAAAAAAAATCCCAGTCGTAGTGTCGCTTATGTACATAATACCCACAGTAGTAGTGTCGCTTATACACATAATGCCTCAATAGTAGCACAAATGATACACATTATAATGCCTGCAATAGCAGCGTCCCTTACACACATAATGCCCACAGTAGTAGCGCCCCTTATAAACATAATGATGCCTACAGTAGTAGCACCTAATACCCCTACTAGTAGCTCCCGTTATGCACATAAAGCTTGCAGTAGTAGTTCCTCTTACACATAATGCCCACAGTTGCAGCGCCAGGCAGCGCCACTTAGAAACATCAGCACCACTTACATATATATATATATATATATATATATATATATTGCCCACAGTAGTAGCACCACTTATACACAGAATGCCAGCACTGACGCATACACATATACTGCACCCAGTAGCAATGCAGCTTACACTCATAATGGCTGCATAAGTTGAGTCCCTTACACATAGTGCCCACACCAGTAGCACCCCTTATACACATAATTCCCATAGTAGTTGTGCCCCTTATAAACATAATGCTCTCAGTAGTAGCACCCCTTATACACATAATGGGCCTGATTCTGGTTCATTCGTAAAAGAAAACTCTCTCTACAATGGACAATACCATGGGGGTCATTCTGGTTGATTCGCAAGACTGCAAATTCGGCGAATGCAGGGCTGCCCGCAACCCCTCACAGCGTGTGTTCCCATGCACAGGCTGCGAATGGGTGTTTAACATAACATCCATTTGCATGCAGCGGGGAACACCCACATCTTTCGATGGTCGCCAACCTCCGAAAGATTTGGAAGGTGCACGCTTATAAAAGTGACTTTGAAGTCACTTACATATGCGTGGGATGGAAATGGGCAGGCAGCTGGCATTCGGTGATGTCAGCTGCCTGCGCCCTCGCACCTGTGTCAAGGCCTCATTAGCATGAGAACGCCCAGCGTTCTCATGGGAATGCCCATGAAATGCTCCTGAAACATATGCTAATGGGGCTGCCCGGTGCCCGATGCCCCCAGTAGCAGCAGTGCCACTAACACACATAATGCCCACAGTAGCAGCACCATTTAAACACAATGCCTGCCATAGCGGCAGTGTTTAAACGCATAATGCCCATAGTAGCAGCACCGTTTACACACATAATGCCATAATAGCAGCACCATAATGTCTGAAGTAGCAACACCGTTTACACACATAATGCCCTCAGAAGCAGGGCAATTAAGACAGTTTGCCCGCATAATGCCCTAAGTAGCAGCTCCCTTTTCACACATTATGTCCATAGTAGCCTATTCTATACACACAGGGGAGCGATTTTTAAAGACTCTGCATAAGTAATTATGCGCGAGCAAAGCCCCAGTGTGCGAGCGGGCACGGCAAACTGATTATTCGCCGGCCACTCACACACAGCAGTGCGGACGGGGGCTGTGGGCCATCGTCGTGCCCATGGGAACGCCCAGCATTTCATGGGCGTTCCCATGGAAATTCAAACATGACACGGGTGCAGTGGGCGGGCAGCAGATGTCAGTCAATGTCAGCTGCCCACCCACGGCGCTTGCAGATGTAAGACACCAGAGAGGTGTCTTACAGCTTTGAGCACTTGCAAAATCAATCGATGGTCGTCGACCATTGAATGATTTTGACCCCGCACACAAGGCTGTGAATGGATGTTTTTATGCTAAACATCCATTCACATACATGCGTGGAAATCAGTGTGCGACGTAGGGCAGACGTTCGTGCGGGTGCAGGACGGCGTTTAGAGAACCCGCAAAGCTGCATATTTCGCAGCTTTGTGGGTCCAACCAGAATCAGGCCCAATGTTCCCAGTAGCTGCACCACTTCTACAAACAATGTCCCACACTACAACATACACACACAACACACACTCATTATCTTGCTGATTGTCTCCACTTACTTGATGAAGCTTTGCTGCCACTGTAGTCTGTGACACACAGGAAACACTCTCCCGTGTAGCTCCGCCCATTTTCCACGTAGCTCCGCCCATTTTTCGGGAGCCGCGGCGCTGACTTTCACTTTCTATTTCTTTGAAAAGAACTAGTGGAAGGGTTTCCTAGCTGCCGGCACTGCTGCCCTGCCTGTCCTATGCTTTGACAGGCAGCAGCAGCCAGCAAGAACAACTGAAGCAGGGCAGAAATCAGCGGGGATGCAGGCAGGGGAAGAGCGCCTCTTTAGCCTGGCGCCTCCCTGCTTTGCATCCTTCGCTGAGCGGGTAGCGCCGGCCCTGACTCCAGTGGTGCTGTCCTATGGTGTAATATATTGCATAACTCCACAAAAATCATGGAGATCCAAAATATGGAGAATCAAATAGGGAAAGATGAAGGGCCGCTTCCTCCTACTTCTGAATCTGCTGCAACTGCAAGTATTAACGATGACATAGACGATGATATGCCATTAACGTCATCTGCCAAGGCCGATGTCCAGTGTCAAAGTACAGGGCATGTAAAATCCAAAAAGCCAAAGTTCGGTAAAAGGACCCAAAAAATGTTTTTAAATCATTGGAGGAAAAACATAAACTTGCCATTGTGCCATTTATGACACGGAGTGGCAAGGAATGGTTAAGGCCCTGGCCTGTATTCATGACTGGTGGTTCAACTTCACATGGCGATGCAAGCCCTCCTATTCCCCCTTTAAAAATTTTAAGAGATTTCAGCTGTCATCTAAAACACAGCAAACATTTCTGCCTAATAAAGAAGACATGTTATCACAAACCCCCAAGGAGAGTCCAAGGGTGTTGGTGGCTGCAATGCCTGACCTTCCCATCGCTGTACGGGGAGAGGTGGCTCTTTCCACCATTTTCAGCACTCCCTCTTCATATGCTGGAAGGATCACCCACAGTGTAGTTCCTGATTTTGATAATGAAGGTGTCAATGTTGTAAACCGAGAGGAGGATATTGATTTAGCTGGCGCTGAGGAGGAAGTTGATGAGGAGGATGCTGACATGGTTTGCTTAAATGAGGCACCAGGGGTGAAACAGTTGTTGTCCATGGGATGAAAAAGCCCATCATCATGCCTGGGCAGAGGAACAATAAAACCATCTCTACGGTCTGGATTTTTTTTTATCCAAATCCAGACAACAAATATATTGCCATATGTAGCTTATGTAAAGCTCCAATACGCAGGGCTAAGGATTTTGCCCACCTAGAGACATCCTCCCTTATACGTCACCTGAAGACCCTTCATAAATCAGTGTTTAGTTCAAGAACTGTGGCTAGGACTGTCTGCAATCCAGGGACACCTAAATCCATTGGTCCTCCTGTTGGAGCCAAGTGCCTGAAAAGCACACCAACTACTCCCTCCTCGTCCATTCCTCCTCGATCCGCATGACTGAGTCCTCTTCTATCCGGGATTCCTCCGGAGTATCCTGCAGCGCTACGCCTGCTCCTGCCGCTGCTGCTGCTGTTGCTGCTGGGAGTCAGTCACCATCCCAGAGAAGAAGTCTTTTACTAAGCAATTGAACATCCAACAGTCAATTGCCATGAGGAAGAAGTACGACAGCAGTCATCCTATGGCAAAGCGGATAACTGTGGCCTTGACAGCTATGTTCGTGTTAGACGTGCATCTAGTGTCCGGCATCAGTGGAGTGGGATTTAGATGGTTTATGGAGGTATTGTGTCCCCGGTACCAAATCCCATCTAAATTCCGCTTAACTAGGCAGGCGATACCTGGGATGTACAGAGGCGTCCAAAAAAGTGTCCTCAGTGCCCTGAAAAATGCGGCTCTACTTAACTACGGACATGTGGTCAAGTGGATCAGGGCAAACTAAGAACTATATGACTGTGACAGCCCACTGGGTAGATGCATCACCTTCCACAGCAGCAGCATCTCCTGTACGCCAGTTCCTTCCAAGGCAGGCTACGCTGTATATCACCAGTAAGAGGCACAGCGCCAACCTCTTAGAGAAACTGAGGGAAATCATTTTGCAGTGGCTTACTCCCCTTAGACTCTCCTGGGGATTTGTGGTGTCAGACAATGCCAGTAATATTGTGCAGGCATTACACCTGGGCAATTTACAGCACGTGCCATGTTTTGCCCACACAATAAATTTGGTGGTGCAGCATTTCATCAGAAGTGACAGAAGCGTGCAGGAGATGCTTGCGTTGACACTTTCGGCATTCTGCCATTGCATGCCGAAGGCTGGAGCGGCAGCAAAAACTCCTCAACTTGCCCTGCCATCAGCTTAAACAAGAGGTGGTGACATGCTGGAACTCCACCCTCTATATGCTGCAGAGGATGGAGAAGCAGCAAAAGGCCATTCAAGCCTACACGGCCACCTATGACATAGGCAGAGGATCGGGGCTGCACCTGACTCAAGCGCAGTGGAGGCTGATTTATGTGTTGTGCAAGGTTCTCCAGCCTTTTGAGCTTGCCACACGTGAAGTCAGTTCCGACACTGCTAGCTTGAGTCAGGTGATTCCCCTGATCAGGCTGTAGCAGAAGCAGCTGGAGAAAATGAAGGAGGAGATAAAGCGTTGCGATTCCGCAAAGCATGTAGATCTTGTGGATGAAGCCCTCCATACGCTTTGCCAGGATATGAGCATGGTCAGTCTGTTAAAGTCAGAGGAATACATTCTGCATACACTGTGCTCGATCCTTGGTTTAAAGCGTATGTTGTGTCTCTGTTTCCAGCAGACACAAGTCTACAAAGGTGCAAAGATCTGCTGGTCAGGAGATTGTCATCTGAAGGGGACCGTGAATCAGCCACAGCTCCTCCTTCATTTTCTCCCACACTTGTGCCTGCGAGGAAACAGCTTCGATTTCCCACACAACCCGCTTGAGAAGATGCAGGGCAGACATCTGGTCTGGACTAATGGACCTGCCAACGATTGCTGACATGTCTACTGTATAAGTAGGCTTATACTCGAGTATATATGGTATACAGGGAGATTAATTGCTTTTTTTGTGTGGGGGCCCAAACAAACCACTCATTTCAGCCACAGTTTTGTAGGCTCTTTCACTGAAATGTTTGGTTTGTTAAAGTGTGCATGTCCTATTTCCGCAACATAAGGGTGGGTGGGAGGGCCCAAGGACAATTCCATCTTGCATCACCATTCATTAATCCCACTGCTGAGAGTCATTGATATGTAAGCTGCACAAATCAAGCCAGATAGGGGTCTTATTGGATATTAACCTTTGCTTGTAAGTCAGGTTGAAAGTCACGCCTAGCTTGCTATAAAAAAGGAAGTTGATGCAGTTTTGTTGGAACCTTGTAGCAGATCTCAGATGCCATTATGTGCTTTTTGGGGCCTAGTTTATTTTTTTTAGGCGGCTTATTGGGTATTAAATTGTTAAAAACAGATACACACAGATACACACTTGCAGAACGTGTCAGTGCTGCACGAATCACCCACTGCTCCTCGGCTGCACGTCGTAAACACGATCAAGCCAGATAGGTTTTTTTGGGGGGCCTAGTTTTTCAAACTGCCATCCTGTCTGCCACTGCAGTACCACTCCTAGATGATCCATGTTTTTGTGCCGCACACTTGTGTGGCTTAACATAGTTATCCAGCTACCTCGGTGCAACCTTTTACTCTAAAAACAATATTTTGAGGTGTCAGGTGTTCAGAATAGACTGGAAATGAGTGGAAATGAATGTTATTAAGGTTAATAATAGCGTAGGAGCAAAACAAAACAAAAAATTCTGCGATTTTAGCAGTTTTTATGCTTTTTTTAAAATCAGAACCCAAAACGTTGAGGGGGTGTTTTGGCAAAACCCAGAAGAACCCAAAACCTGAAGGTAATCAGATCTTAAAACCCAAAATGCAAAACGAGAAAAGTGGGCGGGGCACATCCCTAATATATATATATGGTACTTGTTTCCTAGCACGGCCACACCGATTTACATCGGGGTGGTCGTGTCGGAAAAATCGGGTCGATCGCATCGCATGCGATTTGGTCGCATGCGATGCGATCGTCGCGACCGACCGATTTTGGACCCGATTTTTTTTTTTAATGAAATGTAAATCGGGTCCCTGGGACCCGATTTTACATTGTATTCAATGTAAAAATATTCCCAACCCCCCCAAATTTAACGGCGTACACCGCACCCCACGATAGACGCCAACCCGAAGCGTGGCGAGCGCAGCGAGCCTGCGAGGGGCGGCGGTGCGCGTCCTCCGACCTTTTCATTCCCCTACTATCCACGTCGGCGCGGAGTTGAGAATAGAATAGTGTGGCGAGCGCAGCGAGCCACCGAGCCCGAAGCGTGGCGAGCGCAGCGAGCCCCGCGAGGGGACGCCAGAGCCGGCCTTAGGCATAGGCCAACTAGGCAATTGCCTAGGGCATTTGGAATGCCTAGGGGCATCAGCAGCTTCTGCTGATTAAAATGATATGCAGCATGCCTATTTTGTGTGTGTGAGTGAGGCTGTTAGCGGCTGTGCGAGTCCTGTCTGCGGGTGGGTGGGTTGTGCAATAGTGTTCGGCATATGTGTAAGGGGCATTATGTGTGTCATGTATAAATGCATTAATAATGTGTGACATGTGTAAGGGGCATAATGTGTGTCATGTGTATAAGGGCATTAATAATGTGTGACATATGTGTAAGGGCCATTATTTGTGTCATTATGTGTATGAAGGGCATTAATAAAGGTTGGCATAATGTGTAAGGGGCATTATGGTTATAAGGACATTAATAATGTGTGTCATGTGTAAGGGGCATTACTGTGTGGTATTATCAGGGGTGCCTAGAGAATGGGGTAGGGGGTACAAATTACCCAGGCCAAAGTCTGATGAAAGGGCCCAGTGGGGGCCCCGGGCCACGTCCCCTTAAGTGACAGCAGCACCTGCAGCTCTTCTCCTCTATCCAGCACACACTGTTTTATGCTGGGTTGCAGTGTGGCCATGGAGGTGCTTAAAATACAATATTTTCGCAGGATTTTTTTTCGAAGGGTATAATGTGAATAATATGAGGAGTAATGTACATAAGGTAAAGTGGTACTACTGTGTGATGTAACGTGAATAAGGGACACCATCGCATGATATAATGTGAATAAAGTTGCACTACTGTGTGGCATAATTTGAATTGGGGGTACTATTGTGTGGCCATGCCCCTTCCCAGCAAGAACACACCCCTGTTTGGGCTCCGCACCGAATGGGTGCGCTGTTTCTATTTAAAATATTGCGGGTAGGAGCACCAAAATGATGACTGCAATGATGAGGGTTGATGATGCTGGGAAAGGGGAGCAGGGTCAGAGACGGAACTAGTGGCGGTGCTAGGGGGCAACAGTCAAAATCTTGCCTAGGGCATAATTTAGGCTAGGGCCGGCTCTGGGGGACGCGGATACCTTCACAGGTAAACGCGTCCCTTCGCGGACTTCACAGGTGTCCGCGTCGCCACGGACACCTGTGAAGCCCGCGAGGGGACGCGTATAACTGTGAAGGTATCCGCGTCCCCTCGCCACGCTTCGGGCTCGGTGGCTCGCTGCGCTCGCCACACTATTCTATTCTCAACTCCACGCCGACGTGGATAGTAGGGGAATGAAAAGGTCGGAGGACGCGCACCGCCGCCCCTCGCGGGCTTGCTGCGCTCGCCACGCTTCGGGTTGGCGTCTATCGTGGGGTGACGACGGGGACATCTATAATGTGAAATGGGTCATATTGGCCCATTTCACATTTTTCACATTTTTTCACTATTTCAATGTCAAAAAATATTTTAACATTGAACCCGATGGAAAAATCGGGGGCATCGCGTCGTGACCATTGTTAATGGTCCCGACCGACGCGATGCCCCCGATATTTTACCTTTCCCGACACGATTTCAATGTTAAAATATTTTTTAACATTGAAGCCTATGGGGAAATCGCGGGCATCGCGTCGGTCGCGTCGGGACCATTGTTAACGGTCCCGACCGACGCGATGCCCCCGATATTTTATCCTAGCCGGCCAAATGGACCTGATTTCAAAGGAAATCGGGTCCATCTTATGGATCGTGTACCTTAACTAAAGGTACACGATCCATAAGATTTGTGGCCGTGCTAGGAAACAAGTACCATATATATGTGTGTGTGTGTGTGTGTGTGTGTGTGTGTGTGTGTGTGTGTGAATAAGTTTGATTGTATGTGAATATCTTCCACAGCTCATAAAGTGAAGCTGCCAAAGGGGCATACATACATACACATGTTCAGATGTGTGCCACAAGCTTTTGCCAAGCTATTTAGGGTGGGCAATTTCTTGATGTCTAGATCGCCCACAGAGAGCCCACACACATGCAGAGATGTGCGCTAAGTGATTTTACTTAAACACAAAAATAAGGTAGTGGTTCAGGATGACGTAGATCATGATCGCTATAACTCATTCTGTACACACACAGCGATTTGCAATCACTTGCTAAGCAATTTGACTCAATTTTGACTGCATGCACTGACAGCTAGCAGGCAATAGCATTGTGTGGGACCTCGCATTGCCCTCGATTGGGGACATACACACGGGGGGATGTGTGCTTATTTTTTAAAGGGCCTACACTGAGCCGATTTGGTCCGATTTCAGCCGATTGCGACCAATCAGGCCGTTAAATCGGCTGTCCCTGACATGCCGTCGGGTCCGATGCGCAGTCCCGTGCGCATCAGACCTGTGTCGGGTAGTCAGACCTGCTGGCCGTCCGACCACCTGACCTTGGGCCTCCCTTGTGGTGGCGAGATGGGTGGGAAGCAGGGACACATACCATCCATCACAATAAATTGTCTCGCAGTGTATCGGGTGTCCGTACACTGCTGCGAAACATCGCAGCAGTGTATGGGCACCTTAAGTGATCTAGTCAGATCGCTTAGAAAGGTGCACAAAATCGCTCTGTGTGTATGCCCCTTTACACAGTGATGTAATATCAGAATAGTATTCTATTAGAACATATAGCGACAATATGACAGAGGGACAAATATTGTAAACATCATTTGTTTGTTTGTAAACAATTGTTTGATGGAGAGGAAATCATTAATAAAAGCTTTTGTATGTTTTCTAACTAGTAATTTCACTCTGCTTACGAAATACTGATATGTAAATCTGCTACATATTACGAATCGCACCAACGCTAAGCCATGTGACCGTACTTGTTTAATGTAACTTTAATATAAAAATATCTATAATTTCTGCATTTATAGTGATAATAATGTGTTAGACTACTGTATGTATATTGCTAAGTCTGAAGCATTACCAATTATTTTTGAATGTGCAAACATTTCCCTGTGATATCTTCTAAGACAATTGCTGACTATTGTAATTAGTAAATTGAAAATGTGAGATGTGCTTTGTAATGTTTCCATTCGTTACTGCTGTGCTTCAAATACCATTGAAGGAATATACTCACTTTTAACTTTTCCTTTCTCCAGTGTATGATGTCTCCCAGATCCTCTACTTGTGGTTCTCTACCACCCTCTTCAGAAAATGTAACCAACTGCAGCTGTAGTACAGTAATTCAAACAAGCAAAGCATAATATATATAGAGGGGCAAACCTGTATATTTTATTTTATATGTATAGCAATTTTCAAGTTAAACGTACATGGTAAACTACTAAATCTTTGTGATTTTTTTAAAGGAATATTTTAAAGATTATATGTATTTTTTTTTTTATATGCTGAATTGGAAACCATGACATTTTATGGAGATAATATTAATAATTGTAATACTTATAACGACTTTTGGGAATTAATGTGTTACTGTAATGTATTTAGAGACACAGAGTACCAATTAAAAGAAGCAGACACCGTACAATAGCATGCCTTAAAACAGGGGTGGGGATTCTTTTTTGTGCCAAGGGCGATTTGTATGGGGAAAAAATCCTTCGGGGGCCATACAGTATGTAAAAATGTATCTTACAAATTGCCCTGCTGCAGCCGTCCCACGCTCCGGGGGCTGCCGCTGAATAGGACTGACAGTCTCCGGTTGCTGTTGATTAAGAGGAATCTCGCAAGAACTACCGATCTCTCGCGAGAATTCCCCTGCACTTGACTCCCGGCAAAGCAGCCAGGCGGGTGGGAGGGCCACTCAGACCGGCTACGGGGGCCGTATATGGCCCCTGGGCCTGAAGTTCCCCACCCCTGCCTTAAAAGAACAATATAACAAGGGATTAGCAGCTCTTTAAAATGTATATTTGAAATGACATTGACGATGCGGAATAGAGATACTGTATGCCAAGTACTATATTGCATGAATATACCAATTTTTATGAACATTTTTGAAAGAAATAACATATTTATAAAATAGTAGAGATGAGCGGGTTTGGTTTTATGTGGATCTACTCGGATCTCAATTGGCTATCCAAAACACGTGACAGACGAAATCCAATATCCGAAATTGACATAATTTGCCAATAAGAATAGAGAATATCCGAGTAAAACCCAATCCGCTCATATCTATAAAACAGTATATTAGTATATTAAACAAAATCATATAAAAATAACACATTTATATGGAGAATTGTAAAATAATTCTTGATGCACTCTGTTGATAGTACTACTCAGTTGCGGTTTTTACCTATGGGCTGCAGCCCCCCCCCCCCCCCCCCCCAAGATAAAATCTGCCACTGTTCCCTGCCTAAGTGAACCCAAATGCAATCTGTAAGACTGCACTGGCTTCACTGTGACTGGCAGTGACGTCCTATTGGAAGTCTGAACTGCCAGTCACCCAAGGCAGTCCCATTGGGATGTGATCCCTCCCTCTGTGACGGCTCTACATGGGCTGCTGATCGACAGCCCATAAAAACTGGGTTCCGTACATGTGCAGTACGAGGACAATACTGCACATGCACCAGACCCGGGACCCGGAATATTCCTCTGGGGGCTGCTGCAAAAAAAGCCCATAGATGCTGGGGCTGGCCCATGTGCAGTAGTGAAGAAGCTACTGCGCATTTGTCAACCCCATGGCAGGGACCGGGACCGGGACCAATGGCTGGGACAGGTTATCCTGTTGAAACGCGTTGGCAGGAGAGGAGCGCACTTGCTGTTTCTTGCACTGGGTTACTGCTTGCTGACGGTGACGGTCTGGGGTATAAGGCCAATATCCCAGCCACAAGGTACCGCACTTCTTTTAACATCTTCGCAGACCCCAGTTTTATGTAATTACTTGTTTAAATAAATGTATAGACACTGAAAGTGGCTTTCTTTGTCTGCTTGTCTGCTTGCATACGTACACGGGAGCAATTGTCCTCCATGACAGGAGTCCCCCTCCATAAAGATACCCAGATGTGCCTATAGTGGTATGCTTACTTGTGAGTACGATACGCAACCTTGACCTTTTTGAAAACATACTCGTGGTGAACCTATGTAAAGAAACCTTTATGTGCACCATCTGCTTTGTTCTAGTGTGAGTGAGGGTACGCTTCTAGTGACCCAATCCCAGATTCCTATTCACACCTTGTGGGCAGAATAGATGTTTTTCTCACACACGCTTTTATTTATTTATTTTACATATTCCGTCTTCCTGAGGAACATTGGATAATTTTGTATACAGACCTTTCATCGCCCCCGGTCCAATTCTCCAAACAAGCTTTCCGAATTAGGGGTTGAGTGGTGACCCTGTTTTTGTGGATCCGGCTGAAGAAAGGTGTTTGCGCCTTGGGACTTATTCTCCTTTTTGGCTGGGACAGGGACCCTGGTACCATGATTGGCAAGGGCAGGGGTGGGGATGAACATAGCGGTGGCTGCGGAAGGAGAGGCCCGCATCGAGGCAGCCCCCCTCCTCCGCAGAGGTAAGAGCCGCCGCCGGCACTACTAAGTACTACTAAGTGTTTGATGAATGCATTAACTGACGATATCTAAATATGTGCGCACAATGTTACTAATGCTGCTTGCTCCTTTGTATCATCAGCGGCATCCTCCATCATCTGTGTGTTCAGAACAACAGAGAATATCACTAGCAAGAGCCATGCTGCATGGCCGTGACACCACCATTCCCTACAGTCACTTGCCACCATCAACATTGGCAAGTGTGTATGCACGGCACACCACCATGGCCCAATGTTAATGAGGTCACCAGATACACATATCGGTTACTGTGTACCCGGCTTTAGACAGTACAGGCACACCACCGTGGTTCGTCGCTAATGAGGTCACTGGATACACATATCGGTTACTGTGTACCCGGCTTTAGACTGTACAGGCACACCACCGCGGCCCATCACTAATGAGGTCACCGGATACACATATCGGTTACTGTGTACCCGGCTTTAGACTGTACAGGCACACCACCGCGGCCCATCGCTAAGGAGGTCACCGGATACACATATCGGTTACTGTGTACCTGGCTTTAGACTGTACAGGCACACCACCACGGCCCATCGCTAATGAGGTCACCGGATACACATATCGGTTACTGTGTACCCGGCTTTAGACTGTACAGGCACACCACCACAGCCCATCGCTAATGAGGTCACCGGATACACATATCAGTTACTGTGTACCCAGCTTTAGACTGTACAGGCACACCACCACAGTCCGTCACTAATGAGGTCACCGGATACACATATCAGTTACTGTGTACCCGGCTTTAGACTGTACAGGCACACCACCACAGCCCGTCACTAATGAGGTCACCGGATACACATATCGGTTACTGTGTACCCGGCTTTAGACTGTACAGGCACACCACCATGGCCCGTCGCTAATGAGGTCACCGGATACACATATCGGTTACTGTGTTCCCGGCTTTAGACTGTACAGGCACACCACCGCGGCCCATCGCTAAGGAGGTCACCGGATACACATATCGGTTACTGTGTACCCGGCTTTAGACTGTACAGGCACACCACCGCGGCCCATCGCTAAGGAGGTCACCGGATACACATATCGGTTACTGTGTACCTGGCTTTAGACTGTACAGGCACACCACCACGGCCCATCGCTAATGAGGTCACCGGATACACATATCGGTTACTGTGTACCCGGCTTTAGACTGTACAGGCACACCACCACAGCCCATCGCTAATGAGGTCACCGGATACACATATCAGTTACTGTGTACCCGGCTTTAGACTGTACAGGCACACCACCGCGGTTCGTCGCTAATGAGGTCACTGGATACACATATCGGTTACTGTGTACCCGGCTTTAGACTGTACAGGCACACCACAGCCCGTCACTAATGAGGTCACCGGATACACATATCGGTTACTGTGTACCCGGCTTTAGACTGTACAGGCACACCACCATGGCCCGTCGCTAATGAGGTCACCGGATGCACATATCGGTTACTGTGTTCCCGGCTTTAGACTGTACAGGCACACCACCATGGCCCATCGCTAATGAGGTCACCGGATACACATATCGGTTACTGTGTACCCGGCTTTAGACTGTACAGGCACCCCACCATGGCCCGTCGCTAATGAGGTCACCGGATACACATATCGGTTACTGTGTACCCGGCTTTAGACTGTACAGGCACACCACCACGGCCCATCACTAATGAGGTCACCGGATACACATATCGGTTACTGTGTACCCGGCTTTAGACTGTACATGCACACCACCGCGGCCCGTCGCAAATGAGGTCACCGGATACACATATCGGTTACTGTGTACCCGGCTTTAGACTGTACAGGCACACCACCACGGCCCATCGCTAATGAGGTCACCGGATACACATATCGGTTACTGTGTACCCGGCTTTAGACTGTACACGCACACCACCGCGGCCCGTCGCAAATGAGGTCACCGGATACACATATCGGTTACTGTGTACCCGGCTTTAGACTGTACAGGCACACCACCATGGCCCATCGCTAATGAGGTCACCGGATACACATATCGGTTACTGTGTACCCGGCTTTAGACTGTACAGGCACACCGCCATGGCCCGTCGCTAATGAGGTCACCGGATACACATATCGGTTACTGTGTACCCGGCTTTAAACTGTACAGGCACACCACCGCGGCACATCGCTAATGAGGTCACCAGATACACATATCGGTTACTGTGTACCCGGCTTTAGACTGTACAGGCACACCACCGCGGCCCATCGCTAATGAGGTCACTGGATACACAAATCGGTTACTGTGTACCCGTCTTTAGACTGTACAGGCACACCACCGCGGCCCATCGCGGTTACTTTAGTCTGTACAGGCACACCACCGCGGCCCGTCGCTAATGAGGTCACCGGATACACATATCGGTTACTTTAAACTGTACAGGCACACCACCGCGGCACATCGCTAATGAGGTCACCAGATACACATATCGGTTACTGTGTACCCGGCTTTAGACTGTACAGGCACACCACCGCGGCCCATCGCTAATGAGGTCACTGGATACACAAATCGGTTACTTTAGTCTGTACAGGCACACCACCGCGGCCCATCGCTAATGAGGTCACTGGATACACAAATCGGTTACTGTGTACCCGGCTTTAGACTGTACAGGCAACCCACCGCGGCCCATCGCAGTTACTTTAGTCTGTACAGGCACACCACCGCGGCCCGTCGCTAATGAGGTCACCGGATACACATATCGGTTACTTTAGTCTGTACAGGCACACCACCGCGGCCCGTCGCTAATGAGGGTCACTGGATACACATATCGGTTACTTTAGTCTGTACAGGCACACCACCGCGGCCCGTCGCTAATGAGGTCACCGGATACACATATCGGTTACTTTAGTCTGTACAGGCACACCACCGCGGCCCGTCGCTAATGAGGTCACCGGATACACATATCGGTTACTTTAGTCTGTACAGGCACACCACCGCAGCCCGTCGCTAATGAGGTCACCGGATACACATATCGGTTACTTTAGTCTGTACAGGCACACCACCGCGGCCCGTCGCTAATGAGGTCACCGGATACACATATCGGTTACTTTAGTCTGTACAGGCACACCACCGCGGCCCGTCGCTAATGAGGGTCACTGGATACACATATCGGTTACTTTAGTCTGTACAGGCACACCACCGCGGCCCGTCGCTAATGAGGTCACCGGATACACATATCGGTTACTTTAGTCTGTACAGGCACACCACCGCGGCCCGTCGCTAATGAGGTCACCGGATACACATATCGGTTACTTTAGTCTGTACAGGCACACCACCGCGGCCCGTCGCTAATGAGGTCACCGGATACACATATCGGTTACTTTAGTCTGTACAGGCACACCACCGCGGCCCATCGCTAATGAGGTCACCGGATACACATATAGGTTACTTTAGTCTGTACAGGCACATAGCATTGGGAGCAGCATGAAGAAACATGTTCTGCAATGTTCTGTGTGTATGCATTGCAGAGTATGTTTACTGAACCAGACATATACATATTTAATTCATAAACAACATAAGAGCCTCATGGTACAAGACACAGAATAAGAATGCATTGGACTCATTATAGCTATATGACACAATGATATTTTTAGCAGCTATACCGCAGATGAGTAAAAGTTTGCACATTACCATATTTTCCAATGTCAGCACTTACATACTGTATGACTCATTTTATGAATTTCAGATTGCAAAGAGACGTACTGTAATAGCAAATCCTAATATATATATATTCTGTAGTATGATTTAAAAATGTCTTGGTTACTCTAAGTACTCTTCACAAGTTACATCTGCCCCACCTGCAGAGATCTAGATCAGATTAATTTTCAAAGGGATCAGGCTTAAACAGGGCACAGACACATCTCGTCAGTCAGTGGCATAACTATTAAATTTGTGCCCCCCTGCCGCAAATGTGAGCAGTGCCACCCCCCCCCCCATAGGGTTAACAAAACACCGCCCCCCCCCCCCCCCGCACCCTGGGTTAACAAAAAACCCCGCTGCGGCCGGTACCTCCTACCGCCGGCGCTTCTGTCGGGTCCTCCTGGCGGCCTCCTCTAGCAACCTTAAAAACAGTCTGCTGAATGGGGGCAGCCATTTTCTGAGTGTCAGTTTTTATCAGCAGCTGGAACCTGGTGAGCCGTGACCCGGCGGAAGCGGCAGCGGCAGGAGGTACTGGCTGCAGTGGGGGGGGAGGTTGTTAACCCTATGGGGGGTTGTCTTTTATTAGCAGCAGGAGCCTGGAGCAGACAGAAGCGCCGGTGGCAGGGGCAGATGGCAGCGGGTAACAATAGCCCCGCAGAGTCTTCAGCTACAGATGTCATGACAACCAGCTATTGTTGTCAGAACAAAACTTTCTCTGCAACTTACACTGTAGAGCCTCTATAATGACGTAACAACTTGCACATTTGTGATATAATAATTCCAACAATTGTTTAAAGGCACTATCATGATGATAATAATAATAAAAATAATAATAATAACTAATGATGCTTAAAATTGTCCTTATTGATGCTGTCAGTTGGTTGTACGACAGTATATACTTTTGGTCTGGTTATAGAACTAAAATTCTAACTGCATTTAAGTGATGTTTGAAACATCAGGGCAGGATGTATAAAATCCATTTGGCAGTAAAACGTCAAGTCCAAGTTTTTTTTTTAGAGAATCAGTATACCTCTTCTAGGATACGGCTGCTAGTACCCAGAATATTAGAGATGAAGTTGTTAGACAATAAGGACCATGTGATGATTACTCCAATAGTTAACTTCCATTCTCACATAATAATATAAAACACGTTGTCGCTAAAGTGACCAATACAGAAAATCAACAAGAGATTGTGAGATTGGGGGCTGTTGGATACATTGGTATAATCTCAATAATAAGGCAGAATTTCCTTGACCAGGCTATTGAACAAATATAATTGTCATCCTAACACCGGCTATTGCTTCGTTATCTGTATATTTATTTTAATAAATCAAGACAATGAGTTAGACACCAGACTTCTCGTGAGTACTGTTATATAGAAACCTGATATATAGTACGCATGCTTCAGGACCTGCACACCCAACTTTGAGCAGATTCTTGCATAGTGGGTGACGGGTGTAGTGAGTTGTGAACATGTCATAAACTGTAGGAGGAATTGTAGGATAATCTATAGTAAGGCTAAGCAGATATCTGTGTTCAGAAGGATCTTCTGACCCAAGGATAAGGCCGCTAGTGAAAACTGTTAGCTTCATAAGAGGATAAGCGGGAACAGAGGAGTACCCCAATGTATGCAAGACGTATAGTCTACCACAAATCTAAGCCCCCGACCAACTCTGAATACAAATTTTGTGCAACTGTGTTTTGGTACCAATTATTCAAAGAACGGGGAGATGTTAGCTACAATATAACCAATACTTTTGATGCAACCATCTTTGGAAAGTATGACAACAAAGAGAAACATGTTTGTATTTTTTTCGGTTTTGCCATTACCATGCTGTTGTATGGTGACAGATAATCGTTATTAAAAAATGATAAGTGCAGTTCTGTGAAGTATAATTTTTTTCACATAGTATCAGAGATTACCTGCTGTTATGTGTGCTAACCTGCTGCGGCTGCTGGGGAACCTGTCGCACATGGCAGCCGGCCGGGTGGTACTGTAAGACACAGCACATCAGTACTGAGTTTACGCACAGTGTCGCTGGCAGGGATTGCCGGAGGTGGGAGGCAAAGCGGGGAGAAGTTATTTTAGTACCATAAGTGCCCCTATTGTACCTCTATCCAGGAAGTCAAGTCCTTATTTGAATAAAGATGCTTTAAAACCACTATTCATTTCCGCGCCTAGGAGAGCACAACATTATTATCCACTACCAGTACTGCTCTTACAATATTTGAGTATAAATCCCAAGCAAAGAATTTTATCTTCAAAGTGCATCAAATACATATGAAATAAGTCTTGTGTGATGTCCGGTTGTAGAGAACAATATTGATGTGCAGTTATCTGAAAACGCTGGAATCATATCTGTTGCAAACCTACCAGTTTGTTTTCTCACCCTTCAATGTTTGCTCACTGCGAGTGGTTTCCATGTGAGCACTTATTGCAAGCTGCATAGAATCAGATTCAAATATTGTATAATTTGTTCGCCTGTTGACTGTCCCTCACAGCAAGACTCCTCCCATCTCACACTACCTGACAGGTCGTAGTGACCAGTACCTTAAATGGAATTTTTTTTTTTTACCTTTTTTTTACCTAATTTTACCCATCATTGTCTACCCTCTTACATTCTGCAGGAGACTGTCTGAAATAGGAGCGATCTCACTTTTTCTCTGGAGAGTCTAGAAATCACAGAGATTTCACTTTAACTACTGTACATTTTGCAGCTGTTACATTTTTGGGGTAAAAAAGAAATCATAGATATACAGTATACATCCAAATGGAATCACCAGTGTTTATAGAGCACAGATGACAGATGTATGATCCGGGCGTTATGGGGGAGAAGGGGTATACGTTATGTGCACTGATACCACTTCTCCCCCATGTATGAAGGAGCCAGCGTGTGGTAAAGGACAGGGGCACTAGGACTATCTAAATTATAACAGGCTGAATGTATGAACAGTCAACATCGCTGACCGTTCCACCTGATGCTGGTTTTGGCTTCGCCAGCATCAGGCTGGTGAAGCTCTATCTCAACAGCAGGGACAGCGCTGTCCCTGTTGTTAGCTCTGGGCTGCGCTGGAGATCTCGCGTGAGTAGCGAGATCCCGCGCATGCCCAGTCCAGCCGGCCAGGGGGAAGGAGATGGCGCATCAGTGTAAACTGATGCGCCGTCTCCAGGAAGGGACATTGCTGGAGGGGGGACTTTGCGCTCCCCCGCTTTGGCAGATAAGATGTTAATACATCTTGTCGGTCTCCCCTCCTGCTTCGCCTCGTTAATGAGGTGAAGCAGGAACTATTATAGCGGCGCGATAAGCGCCGCTAAAATACATCTGCCCCATTGATTGCTATGACTACATGAATTTGAAATAACTTATATAGAACCCCTTGTTAAACAAAATAAATGAACAAGCCCTGACACGTATCAGTATATTTTCTTCAACAAATACGATAGATCTTACTAAAGGTGTGTACACACGGCAGATACTGCCGTGAGAAGCGAGTCCCGACACGATCAGATCGCATCGGGACTCGCATCTCACGGCATGCCAGAGGGGCACAATTTACACTATATAGTGCAGATCTGCAGTATATAGTGTTGCCTGCCCTCTCTATCTGGCTGCCGATATGCGCTCACACGGGAGCGCGCATCGGCAGCGCATCGGGCTCGCAAGCCCTAAAAAAGCATGCGATTTGCATGCGATTTGGCTTCCGATGTTCCCGATATAGGGAACATCGGAAGCCAAAGCTAACCGTGTGTACACACTATAGCTGCTCTGGGGCTCATCTACATTTGGATGTAAGCAGGGCTATTTTTCATTAGGCTCCAGCAGGAACTGAGGCCCTTATTCTAGTTCACTCTTTCTGACAAAATATTTCTTAGATGGACAAAACCATGTGCACTGCAGGTGAGGCAGGTGTTACTTGTGCAGAGATAATTAGATTTGGGTGGGGGTTTACACCTGCCTCACCTGCAGTGCACATGGTTTTGTCCATCTAAGAAATATTTTGTCAGAAAGAGTGAACTAGAATAAGGGCCACAGTTCCTGCTGGAGCCTGCTGATAAATAGCCCTGGATGTAAGTCATTTTATGACGCACCTATCAGATGTAGCAGTACAAGGCCACACTTCTAGGTGAAACCTTCACAGTCTCCCGCAAATGCTTTGTATGCAGAATCAAATAAACCAGGCAATACATATGTTGGCAATTGTGTATAATTAATGCTGTTCTCATCAATCTACTGTACAATCTGCAGTTGCTGTCTGGATGTCTGGACTTAATTAGATACTTATACAATAAAACTGAATTCTACCTATGTAAGAACGCATTTCTACATTTCTAAAACTGCTTTTATATAAAAATGAGATAATTATATATACATCCCTGGGTGCCCTTACCAAACAATGGTACCGTGTCATCGTGTAACTTGGCATGCAGTAGGCAGTAGATACATGGCACAGCCCTCCAGTATTTTTAAAGATACAGCTTTTATTTCAATGTTTCGGGACAGATTTGTCCTGTCTTCGGTATATTTTTAACATTATCTGTAAATAAATATAGTTGTATTGTCTGTAATTGTAACATTTTTAGGCAACGCTAATTTAAAAGACTCATTTCTAGGATACTTGTTGTAGTCTTCTTTTTTGTCAGGCTGTTAGGAGCTCATTGGCTGCCGTGATTTTTCTATGCACTTTTTCACTATCCAAGGCTCACTATCTCGCCCACATATAAATTGGAAAAGGATCCAGTTAAGACAAGTAATGAAGTTATGGTTACAAGCAGAGAACAGTTTTAAGGTTTCTATTATACTGTAACTGATTGATTGTCATGTCTCCGCTTTGCGCTGTCTCATCTACTGTAATTATAGCTTTAAAAAACACTACTTGCTTTGCAGAGGATACTGTACTGTACGTCAGTTTCTAATGTGCGATGATAGTTCTGATAGCTTACAATAGTGACATGTACAGTACCATACTTGGCCTACTTTGAAAACCTAGGGCGGAATGTAATGCCTCCAGAAGTCGGGGGCAGAGCGGGATGCCAGCCAAAATCTGACATTCTGTTGAAGAGGCAATTACTTGCAAGGCATGTTTTTGCTTTGTAAGTGATAGCCCCTTTAAAAAACTTCTGAGTTTGCCTGGCATCCCGCACTGCCACCAAACTCAGGTGGCATTAAATTCCACCCCTAGTTTCAGGAAGACTATTGTAGTTAGCAGAATGGACTGCAACACATCCTCATTGACATCTTCCCGGCATCCAGACTCCCTGGCTTGGATCACTCCTCTCATGCTAGAACCATCCCCGTTTTTGTGCAAGTAGACTCCAGATGAGGGTCCTACTGTTGTTACCAGGCTGAAAGCTGCAACATTTTTGTGTATACAATGTACAGGAAGTACGGCATCCTGACTACTGACATGTCAATGAGATCATGGAGTTCACTGCTTGTTCCGCCGGAGGAGAATCAGGGAAAATATAATATTGTTGGAAACTTGGTAAATATCATACAAAGGGGAAAAAAGGAAGAAAAGAACATCAATGTACCTCTGTCTCAGTGTATATCACAACTGTTTGTCTGCACTTCTTAAACTCCAGCTGGAATATGAGAAGTGTTCACAGAGAGGTGGGGTCCAAAATCTATAACTGAACAGAGACTGCCGCAAATGAATGCCTATGGAAAAATAAAATAGTTTCTCATACAGAGGCATCAATAGGGGGTGCAAGGAAGGGAGGGTGCAGACTGCATCGGGGTGTCACCCTTCCAGGGGGTGATACTAAAATGCCAGTACCTCCTAAGTGACAGAGTACCAGGTGCGGCACTATGATATTATCATGCAGTGCCCGGCTTCTGTCACTAGGGAGGACCCAGCAGAGCAGGTGGAGTCTCCAGGGGAAACCCAGCATCTCCAGGACTGAATAAAATGAGGGCGAGCCATGAGTCCTGCTCTATCTACAGGATATAATGTTCTGGTAATGGTGGACTTATCTGCAATGACTACCCTTTAGTCTTACGTGCAGTGTAAAGTGTAACACATATGTATAGATACGGTAACATGCACATCATTTGAGCACTGTGATTTGAGACTGTGAGACTAGAAATAGTGACTTTGAGAGCATTTATTTAGTGAGTATGTGATAATAATAATTCTGGTGCACCTAGGAGGAGAGCCCAATGGGAATGTTTGCCATGAGACCAATGGACATTGCTCTATTTGTCTTAAATAAATACTCACCCTGTGCCTTATTCCGAGTTGTGTGCCATGCTGATATTTACAGAGTTGAGTAATTATTGGTCGACTGCACATGCTTCAAAGTGGCAAAAAGGTTTCGTACCTTAGCGATATCGATGGTTAAATAAAAATAATTGAGGTAGTAATTAATTCTCCTTGTGCCCAAGCATGGATATCACTAAAGCCTTGACTGTTAGAGTTCCACGATCCCGTCCTAAAGGCCTGTTGCAACATTTAGAAAGTTATATGTTGGAAGGTGAAAAACCGACGAACTCCTGGCGAAGAGATGTCACAAATTGATTTCTCATCTAGACAATAAAATGTATCTATAACTTATTGGACATCTCTGTAGAGTACAATATGGCGCACTTCTATTTCTTCCTGCAGTACAGACTCCAAACTGTACACGACCAAGCCTGTCTCCAGATTGTAAGATGCTTGAAACAAGGACAATTTCATTTCTTAATTGATGCAATTACCTAGCAGTGGTATTAGGCAGATTGCTCTCTTGGCAGTCATCAATCACTCTATGATTGACCTGTGGAATGTTGGAGCACTGTCTATGCTTTAAAGAGAAAACTGATAACTTTGTGTAATTAATAAAGAAACTAATTGCTGTAGCCATATAAAATGCTGTACATTATTGTGTATCGCATCTAAACACCCTGTGGAAATGTGATCATGTGCATTTTAGTTGTTTGCTGTTGTGTTACAGTACAGTCTCATTTCAATTGTTAAACCTGGAATGGTCCAAATATGTAATGACAACACAGATTGAGCAATTACTTCATGGCTGTGATTAAAAATGACATCACTTTACATGAATCTGATCATTCTACCTGCTTGTTTATATTCATTTATCATATTCATTATAACTAGTTCATAATCTGCAGTAATATTTAAGGCTTTTTGCGCTGTATTAGATAAATGTCTAAGTTCATAATCTCCTTTACAGTGTATTCACTATTATATTTGAGCCAAGACAAAAGTCTGTAATAATGCAGGG
Organism: Crinia signifera; assembly: GCF_055691185.1. Taxonomy (NCBI): domain Eukaryota; kingdom Metazoa; phylum Chordata; class Amphibia; order Anura; family Myobatrachidae; genus Crinia; species Crinia signifera. The sequence goes on along the minus strand of NC_139227.1, from coordinate 4,747,324 downwards.
AAATATCAAGACTTAAATGAAATACACATTAGAGAAATGTTTCACGTGACACAGTATTGCTTTGTGACAGGTTATGTACAGTATTAACTGATAAGAATTGTTTGGAATAGTTAAATTAATAATGCTGAAAAAATCAAAAAGTGTGCAACAATATTTTTGATTGCCAAAATGAACTGATATTGGAAAACAAATAATTGCATTTGTGCTTTGGGAAGACCAGGTTCCTTGTACTGTGCAACATTCACATTTTCAACTTTTATTTTGCACAAGGGGATAAAACAATAGATTGAGAATTGTGTGTGTGTGTGGGGGGGGGGGGGTAAATGTAGAGGTGCATCTTCTGAAACTGTTCAATTTATATATTCTGTGTAAAGAGAAAATGTTTATTCATCTGATGACTATAAGGCAAAAGGCGATGACATTGGCTGAACTGTATGTTTGACGAGATATTTAACCCATCGCTGCATCTACAAGTCTGCACCGAACTTTGCCACATACAAAACAACTACCCCTCTGGTGCTCATGGGGTTAAAACAACATGAAACACATTTGCAGTGTATCTTGGAATATCAGATGCAGAATATGATTGGGATCCTGTCCTGTCCTGGGCTTTGGGATTACCGTGACGTCATTTTCCTCCTCATCCATGGATGAATACTAAAGAACTATAGATAAGCAAATAATACAACAAGCTGCTGTATCTTGCAAGATTTATTCTTTTTTTTTTTTTTTTTTTAAATCTTGTCTGATAAACTGAGTTTTCCTGATTTATTATTCTGACAGCAAGCCTAACCTCTTTGTAGCATTGTCCAGAAAGCTGAAGATGCTTTTCTTGTTAAGTGCAATCATATATAATTAAGTAAAAAGCCTGGACTTGGGATGTGCGTCTGATTCTGCTTTGCTTACGACTGATCTGCAAGTAATCTATTGTCTATGGTAATAAAAAAATCAGGAGCGGAGATGTCATTTTCTCAGTTTGGATATTCGTATAACGGGAACTCTCAGGTAAGTGGCAGTGCCCTGCTCTCATTCCCCAGGTCCTATTATACACACATGCAGCGCATCACTGCATGATCAGAAGCCCTCTGTGTGAACTGCTTCTACACGTAGAACATTTTGTGATAAATAGTCACCGTCTTTGATTAGATATAACAGTTTACATTATCATTGTATATGCATTTACAACATTATAGTTCTACTGATTACTTTAACTAGAAAATATGTTATGCTTAACTATTTCCTTTTCTAGTTATATAATGTTTAAATTACACACATAGTACATATATAAATACAAACATAAATACACACACTATATATATATATATATATATATATATATATATATATATATATATATATATATATATAGTATAATACAGTATTTTTTTTCCATCGGATATGCAATCTTATGGACAATAGAGTATTTTAATTCACTTTTGATGTATCTGTCTCATTTGCAACAATATTTAGGAAACACATCTAGAAAGCAATGAATGTTTAATAACTGAAATGTGCTAAAGCAAAGATTCTCAGTGCTACCTAATATGTCAAAGTGGCCAAGAAGAAAAATGTATTAGAAATCTATTTATGTCAAATGTATACACACCTGAAAAACATATTTGGAAAGTATGTTATGCTTAAACGTTGAATGAAATTGCTCTGTGATATAACCAGTGAGAGTACTTTATATGTATGATCAGAATTCATTTCTAAGACTATACTTTGTATTTTTTCTCCACGAGCTTCAGCAGATTTTCTTCTTTTCTGTCTGCAGTATTTGGTTTCGGCAAATCCCAGCACAATGTGTTATGATCCTTCCGTACCCAGATCTCTGCCCGAGGTCTCTGCCACGTCTGCCCAGACACCAACCATCTGCTGTCCTTCCTATGAGAACAGGTTGCTGGTCAGCACAAGGACTGATCTCAATGCAGCTCTTGGGGTATATAATTCTCCGTACACTACTGCAAGCCCAGGTTATACCAGTTATCTCCCTTGTAGCACTGACCCAACGACGTTATATCCCACCTTGGTGAGTAACACGGTACCTGCTAACATTTACCTTGGCACCTTTCCTCCACTGACACAATATTCTATAAGACATTCCATAGATTTTATACATGTTGCATCTAATTAATCAAAGGAGCAGTAAAGACAATTATTTCCTTCTTTTGTTGCTGAGTGCTTTTTGTTCTCTAATTAACCCTTGCATTTTAAATGGGATTCCTGTTTTAGCACTTCTGTGGTAAAGAGAAAAGCAAACGCCACATCATTAAATAGTTACATCTTTATAGTATACTGCATCAGTCTATACAATGTTTTGAAATGTCAGTTTTTCATATTATTTATGGTATTAAATGTCGATTCTTAACAGACAACTCTTTTTTTATATATATGCAAGACCTCACAGTATGAAATGAAGGATGGTGCCAGCTCCCTGCACCCAGGGATAGCTCAGCCGGCTGCATACTATCCATATGATCACTCCTTGGGGCAGTACCAGTACGACAGGTAACATTCTCTTTGATCAATAAGAATAACTAATGTTCTGTCTGTGATTCTGCAACAGACATCAAACCGCACCATTTCCAAGGGACTAACGCTACATATGATGAATCCCAAAGCAAGCATAGAACAGGAATTTGTTTTTATAATTTGAACAACTAAGTAAGCCCTATCGTAGAATGTCAATGCAGAATAATAGAAATGTGACTTTTAAAACGGTCTCATAGCATGTTTGGCATATACTGTATCCTTAAAAATTATCAATAAAACACATTAGTACATCTATCTATCTATACTATATACAATATCTATTAATAAAATAAACACCTGCATTTCAGCACTATACAGTAGAACTGAATGGGTCCTAATTTGTTTCAGCAGCAAATTACATCAGGTCGAAAAAATTCGGTTTTGCTATTTGTTTAAGACTGTATGTCCCGGTCTTTATCTGTTACTTTTTTATTTTACAATGTCATTTGCATACATACGATCTTTTTAATTAGGAATGAGCCTCGCGATTTGTTTACAAACCTCCTATAGCTGGAGTCACTAGGGTGTTGCGGTGGGGTAGGGGGGGGATGCTCCCAGATGTCACCCACTACCCACCAGTACCTTGCTCCTGTAACAGTGTAGGAACAAGCAGCGCACTCACTGCAGATCTGCAGTGCAGCCCGCATCTCACAGACCCTCAAAGTAATGACAACAGGTGAAGGGCCACAAGGCCATGCTCCTCCCATGAGGCCACACCCCTTAACCACAAAACATTTCCCCTTTTCATAAGCACACGAACAAAGACCTCAACATCATGGGTTTTTAGGTAAAGTGATGCCACTGGCTGAGTGTCATACATAAGAAAAGAGAAGGACCAAAACAGGCAGGCTCAATGATGGGGACACCCTCTTTCCATTCAATTTAAAAACTCATGTTTCACAAAATACAGAATTAAAAAAAAAGTTAAACACCATCACAATCCAAATCAAGGTAAGTATTCAAAATCCAAATGCAAATCAAGTGAAGTATCCAAAATGAAAAATTCATGTTAAAGTGTTAAGTAAAATATCAAGGGGCAAATACAGAGACAAATATCAATGGTAAACAATGGCTCATATGGGAGTCAGATCCCACCAATTGACATATGTCAAGGGGAAAATTGGTCAACGACAAGTATAGACTTGTCATATTTACCTAATTTATGGGATGATTGTAAGGAAATTAGAAATGTAGAGCTGGGAGCTCTCAATACCCATGCAGGAAATGATTTAACCGCTAACCCCATTCTTTGTTTCAATCCTGAAAGGTAAATCTGTAAAGCACTTTGTACAGTTTAACAGGTGATAGAAGATAAACAGCAATTACAGTAGAAGACTTGGGCATATGCAAACCCTTTTATAGAGCCTAGTAAACAAAATGCACCTGTAGTCTATTTAGCCTGACCTTTGATAAGTCATTCACAACAATAATTATCAACATTTACTGAAGCGATCTAAACAAAATTACCATCATTAACTATCAATCTTTGAATTGCTTTATCATAACGATTTTGTGAAGCAACTCAATTTTTAAGAAGTGGATTTGTGGGATTCGTACAATGAGGAGTGGAAGACATGGTTTAGCTAAATCTATTGCCACTCTGAATGTATTGATTTATCTTTTGGGTTTACCAAATGCTTTGGTACTTATTCAACAATATTGCAAAGTTACTTACTTATTTTGCTTTGTTCTCAACTCCAATTCAACCCCCTATATTTTTGTAAGAAACTTTTAGTAATGTTACTTGACAAATAGAAAATAAATGACTAATAATTATATGTTTTATTTTGTAAGACTGGCTTAAATCATACTACTGTATCTAAAGATTTTGACTTACAATTCCAATTCTTTCAGAACAATTTTAATGTAGTTTCTCAAATATTTATTTTTGAAAGGTTTGGGGCGCTAGATTTCACGGTCTCTGCCAGGAGGAAAAATGCAACCAGAGAGACCACAAGCACACTTAAAACCTGGTTATATGAGCATAGAAAGAACCCTTATCCAACAAAGGGTGAAAAGATTATGCTGGCGATTATCACCAAGATGACACTCACACAAGTATCCACGTGGTTTGCGAATGCAAGACGGAGGCTAAAAAAGGAAAACAAGATGACCTGGTCTCCAAAAAACAAAGCCGGTGATGAAAAGAAAGAAGAAGACACAGAGGAATACAATGGAGATAGTGATGATCCAGGTAACGTCAAGAATGTTTATCATTTGTGGAACACAAAATAAAAATGTAAAGTCATATTATATCTATTACCATTTAGTTCATACCATGATCAGCTATAATTCAGTAAGGAGAATGTAGAGCAAATTTTTAAACATTTACGGTATAGAATTTTTGGTACTTCTTTACTTTCGCGGCGCCAGCATGGCGAGCGAAGCGAGCCCCGCAAGGGGACTCTGACGCGCGGCGCCATGCTGGCGCCGTGAAAGTAAAGAAGTACCGAATTTTTCAGTTCCAATGCAAAAAAATATTTCATTTATTAAATAGAGTAGTAGTCTTAGGTATTAAGTGTGTCTTAGGTTTGTTCCATTAGACCTAATTCAAAGGTGGACGCAGTCAAGCCCCTTTCACATTGCAGCTTTAACACGGCATATTTCCATTTTTCTACTGCTTTAAAATGGGTACAGCTGTAATGTGAAAGCTCCATTGTCGATTTACCGGTTACAGAATACCGGTATTTTGAAACGTGTTAAAAGCAGGATCCTACTAGTTTCTGAGCCGTTTTCCCTGCAGTCTGAACAGCTAGGAGACGGTATTTGCTACAAATGATAACACACAAGTGTGATAGGTTATCTCCCTGCATGATCCACGCCCACAAGCAGGAAAAGGCCATTTAAGATGACATTGTATGGCTTTCTGTGGGTGAAACGGGTTGAATCTGAAAGGTACAAAAACGATATTGAAACTGCAATATACCTTTACAACATGCAATATGAAAGGGGTTTAACTGGCTTTTGACCCGTTTTAAGACACGTTTACAAAAATGGGTTGAAAGCAAGTTTTTGCAATGTGCAATGCCCAGCTCAGAAGACTTGGACTATTTCAATGTGGACACTGGGAGGCAACCTAAAGTCTTCACAAAAAGATGTGTAGTCATTGGCATGTCATAGGTGTGTAATGGGCATGTATCGGCATATGGCTTTGATCTACTTCACAACACGGCAAATACAGTGGCCATATGTTTATAGACTTTCTTCCAGGCAGGGGCTGCTGTAGGAGTCAATTTTGCAACGTAACATGTGTTGATAGTGGAGAAATCAGATCCACCAGTGCACTTGAGCAATGCTCAGATAAGAAAGTGGTGTTAGGTCAGTCCATTTCACAGAAGTAGACAAGAGGAAAGCTTAAACCGGTATTTGTATATTTTCACACTTTAGACCCAATGAGTAATTGCAGCCACTTTTGAATCAATAAAATGAGAATAAGAGAATTACAAGTAATTGTGACTTCGGAGTTTATCCAAGTTTTTTCTTCAAAAGCAGCTACTTCAAAAGGGATAATCACTCCCAAAAACAGAAATACAAAGCACACATGGAAAAAAGCAGCATTAAGAGTTCAAATTAAACAATAATATTTATAATAGGGGACTGTTTGTAAAATTACTATATTTAATACATGAATGGGAAAAAAATGTGTAGCAGCATTCAGTAAAGGCTTAGTTGATGAAACCACATGGTAATATGCAAATCCGTATAATTGATGAGCTTGTTTCTATTAATTTAAATGGACTCAGTCCCAATATATGGTGAGGATAATCAGAATTCGCTAGCATCGCAGCAATTGGGAGAAAAGCTCAAAGTTCATAAAATGGTGTCAACCAAATGTTTACCTTTGGAGGATTTCTCATAGGTTCATTAAATGCATGGTCCATGGTAATGTCCTCACTAGAAATACATTAAAGAATGTGGCCCCTTAGCTTGTAAAGCAGCAGCTTGTGTTCTCAATGAGACATCATGCTTGCAGAGTCAAAATAGTGGCCCAAGAAATTGCAATAGGAAAGCCAGTGGGTGAAAGTACAGTATACATCTGATGTTGATGCTTGCAGAGTGCTGGATCAGTGTTTAAATACCTAACTTAGGGGCAGGTTTATTAACCTTGGAGAAGAGATAAACTGGAGATAAAGTGGAGAAAAGGTAAAAGGAGATAAAGCACCAGCCAATCAGCTGTGTTTGAAAAAGACAGTTGGGAGTTGATTGGCTGGTGCTTTATCTCCTTTTACCTTTTCTCCAGTTTATCTCCAGTTTATCTCTTCTCCAAGCTTAATAAATCTGCCCCTGTATGAGGTAATCATGTGCACCTGATACAGACAATCCCACCTCAGACCCATTGTTCATAAATAAAAAAACTGAATTTGCAGTGCAGACACTTTATATTTCATTAATACATATTATGGTGCCTCTATTTTTAAAACTCTCTTGTTTCAGATGAAAAAATATGCAAAAATGAAAAAGAGCTTAAGCATCCTGACATAAGTGACCTTGAAGAAGAGTCTACTGGCATCGACAATGACAGCAAGAACATGCAATGCCGTCCCACTGGGGCCAGGTCCAGTTCCTATGCATCAGTGACCACTGACTGCAGCTTAACACCAAATGACAATGCTCACAATTTTCCCTGCAGAAAAGACAATGAAGAAGATGTTTTAGGAGTAGTGGTTTCGAAAAAGAGCCTTCAAAGATACAGTGAACATATAATCAGTTGTGAGACTGCAGAAAAACCCAGAATTTGGTCATTGGCTCACACAGCGGGTGCCAACAATACTGTGGATATTGAAAGTTGTAGCAGCAGATCAGTGAGTCCAGATTGTCACTTTTTAAGAAGAAGGCACTCTACTGGTTTATGTAGTGAGCTGAGGTCCCTGCACAGTGTAAAGAGTCAAAGTCAAACAGAATGTTCTTTTGAAGAAATGTCTCAAACAGCTAAGGTTTTTAGAACTTCAACATTTAATCTACAGTCATTTCAACTCAGCTGTCCCTATCCTGTTCTGGGAGATCCATGTGAATATTCATCTGGAGTGGAAGGTATCTACTTGTCCATGTTCTTCTAATGGTTTTATAAAAAAAAACTACACCGAAGTTGTAAAAAACACAATAAGGTATTCTTTTTTGGTGTTAAAAAAATATATGCACTTTTATGTAATAACATCACTCATATATTTTACAAGACAATGGTAAAAAATCATAGACACGTACAATTTGATGGCAGTTAAGAACCATTTAGCCCATCTAGTCTGCTCTTGTAAATACTCACACTTACACACTAGGATTCATTTGTGTTGGGAGCCAAATAACCTATACATACAGTATATTTTTGGATTGTGCGAGGAAACCTGATTACCACATAAAAACCAATGCAAGCAGGGCCACACAGTTAGGGCCATGGTAGGCATGTCCATTTTCAAGTGTAAGAATGTTTTTTTGAGCTCATTGGCATACATCTATTCAGTGCTAAAGAAGGTGTAACTGACGCTGTGCAGAAATCCAAAAATATTTTCTGAACAAATTAAGAGGAATTAGTAGAGCAGGAAATGTTAATCCACATTGGCTGGGGTATTAAGATACCAATAGGAGTAACTCTGCAACTAAAATGATGCATAAGCTACATATACTGTAAGTGAAGATGTATTTATTTTTTATTAACTATGCTTTACAAAGCATAGTTATGGGCAAAAACACATAACAAAATCCAGTACAAGACAGTTTAGGACAAGTATGGAAAGTTTTTTCCAGGTGTTTGCCAGCTCCACCATATATATATAAAAAATAAATATTGTTTTTAATTAAAACAGTCAAATATAAATATCACAGAAAAAACATCAAAATGGCATGCTCCACTGTGGATGTAGGGTTAGAAATTCATCCTGATGGAGGATTCCTTGTGTTGAGTAGTAGAGCGTTATGTGTGGCTATTTGAGTTCCAGGTTAGATAACTTTTAGTGGTTTTCCTTTTCTTTTTTAGTCAATGAAAATATTATTGTTCTTTTTCCTTATTCATTACTTTAACTTTTTTTGTGCCAAATGTGTAAAAGATTCTTCAATTCATTATTTTTACTTAGCAGCTGGCACTAGATGGCTCCCATCCGAGCAATTCAAATATGTGGGGTAGGGACAATTCAGCTTGCCGTCTCTGAGCTGAAATGTGCAGAAAGTCTCCCTTTAGGGTGACCAAACTGGACTTTTTAAACTGCAGGTAGTAAATCTGTAGTATCCACCTCTGTGTAACATTAATTTCAATTGCTCTGAAATAAAAAGTGAAATATTTTTCAGAGAAATTCCATTGTGTGCTTACAATTCCATTTTCACATCATACAGCCACACGACTACCCATCTTTCCTTGCAACTTTATATTATCGTGTTCATCCTGCTAATTTAATTTAAGCATTTTAGCATTTCATTTTATCAGGACAAAATAGTTTTGCATTAGCAAAGTCACTAATTAATAAAAGCACATTACATTGTAGAGATTATTATTTTAGTTTTTAATTTCAATATCATGCTATGTGAAATGGCTCTGCAAAATATTATTCATGTTTTCATTAATGCAGCCATACATTATGTTGGTGATTGTTTCCTAAAGCCCTCCATATACCAAGGTGTCTACAATGCCATAATACAAAAACATTCCTTGACAATGTTTAAATAAATATTTTATTTTATGTATTTAGTGAAAATGTCCCAAACCCTGAAAGAAGTACAAGTTTACTACATGTTCCTATCTAAATAAATCCTAACAATGGTAATGTGTACATGTGCCACAGAGTAGAAATATAAACTTTGCATACAAATACACCAAATATGGTGAAGGTCTGATGATTTTTTTTTTGTAATGTAAGCTGTGACAAAGAGTAACTATTTTTTAAGATCATAGTATTATTTTATTTATTTATTAACAGTTTCTTATATAGCTCATACATATTCTGCAGCACTTTACACAGTATACTGTACAGTAGTTACTCAGTCACATCAGTCCCTGCCCCAGTGGAGCTTACAATCTATATTCCCTACCACATGTACACACACACAGAGACATTCTAGGGTTAATTTTTGTTGGAAGCCAATTGACCTACCAGTATATTTTTGGATTGTGGGAGGAAACTGGAGTACCCGGAGTAAGCCCATGCAAACACGGGGAGAATATACAAACTCTGCACAGTTAGAGCCATGGTGGGGATAGAACCCATGACCTCAGTGCTGTGAGGCAGTAATGCTAACCTTTACACCATCCGTACTGGATATATAACACATGGTGGTAATAGAACCCATGACCTCAGCGCTGTGAGGCAGTAATGCTAACCATTACAACATCCGTACTGCCCCGTATATATAACACATGGTGGGGATAGAACCCATGACCTCAGCGATGTGAGGCAGTAATGCTAACCATTACACCGTCCGTACTGCCTGTATATATAACACATGGTGGGGATAGAACCCATGACCTCAGTGCTGTGAGGCAGTTATGCTAACCATTACACCGTCCGTACTGCCCCGTATATATAACACATGGTGGGGATAGAACCCATGACCTCAGTGCTGTGAGGCAGTAATCTAACCATTACACCATCCGTACTGCCCTGTATATATAACACATGGTGGGGATAGAACCCATGACCTCAGTGCTGTGAGGCAGTAATCTAACCATTACACCATCTGTACTGCCCTGTATATATAACACATGGTGGGAATTGAACCCATGACCTCAGTGCTGTGAGGCAGTAATGCTAACCATTACACCATCTGTACTGCCCTGTATATATAACACGTGGTGGGAATAGAACCTATGACCTCAGTGCTGTGAGGCAGTAATGCTAACCATTACACTGTCCGTACTGCCCTGTATATATAACACGTGGTGGGGATAGAACCCATGACCTCAGCGCTGTGAGGCAGTAATGCTAACCATTACACCGACCGTACTGCCCCGTATATATAACACATGGTGGGGATAGAACCCATGACCTCAGCGCTGTGAGGCAGTAATGTAACCATTACACCATCCGTACTGCCCCGTAAATATAACACATGGTGGGGATAGAACCCATGACCTCAGTGCTGTGAGGCAGTAATGCTAACCATTACACCATCCGTACTGCCCCGTATATATAACACATGGTGGGAATTGAACCCATGACCTCAGTGCTGTGAGGCAGCAATGCTAACCATTACACTGTCTGTATTTTATGTATCTTCATTGAGTTATGTTTTTATTTTGCATTTATTATTTTTAATTTATTAAGAGAAGTCATAAAAAGTTCTAGAAGGATATTAGTTTTGTCCTACTACCAGCATAGTACATAGCACAGCACTCTACTATTCTATCCAATTTGCACTGGACAGGAATGATATTGTTGCCCATATACAGTACATTTACCTACACCATCAGTTCCCCGCTTATGAGATTCCCTAGTCCAAATGCTGCAACAAATGGTACTTTCACTTTGCTGTAAGCACATAAAGAGATTATTGTTATGAAGCCTTTTAACATAAGTCGTGACTGCTCTTCCCTGTGTTTTTGAACAATGATTTATACCATCAATTACATTTAAATAAGAATAATTGATTCGATATTAAATGGATTCATTGTGTACTGTACAACAAAGTTTGCAAAAATGGATCAGGTATCAAGAACATGCAATAGTATGATCCTTTATTCAGGGTGTAGATTCAGTTTAACATGTTGTACAATTCTGTATGTATTTTCAGGACAATATAGGGTGTATGATTTTTGATTTGAATGAAACAACATACTGTATGTATAAGATAGACTTAAAACATGGCATGACTAAAGGCCCATACACACTGGACGAGTTGAAAGATGCTCAAACTTGGTGTTTTGAGCGGCTTTCAGCTCAAAGCCGCCCAGTGTGTACGGCCCGGCGATGAGCGCTGCTGCACATCCCCGCATCATCGCCGGGAAAGCCGCTCATCTGCTGGTAATACCAGCAGATCAGCGGCATTGAGGATGGCTTTGCATAGCTCTGCGCTATGCAACGCCGTCCCCCCCCCCCCCCCCCCCCCCTCTGTCGGCGCCAGGCATGGGGAAAGCCGCTCAGTGTGTATGCAGTGTGTATGTACTGAGCTGCTTTCCCCGCAGCGATGATTGGCATCATCGCTATCCATACACACTGGGCATAGTCGCCCAGTGTTTATGGACCTTAATGCAGTGCAAAGCTTTGGACCATGATGGAGTCCAGCCTTCAAGAATCCAAGGAGTATATTTACCTAAGTGTGGCTTTTTAGAGGTCAACTTATTGCTCATAGCAACCAGATTCTACTTATAGAATTAGGTAGGTTGTTCTGGGCAACATATTAACTTCTAAATACCCACACTTTAACAAATATACCCCCTGCTGTTTCGTCTGACCAAGCCATTATAAATGTACCTCAATTGTCAATAAGAGTCTCCTAAGCTTGTAAATGTCAGGAGCCATTTTATTTAGCGGGAGATCAATCACAGCTTGGAGAGAGCTAAAGTACTAATCGATCAGCTTCTGTCATTTTACAGACAATGGGGCAGATGTATTAAGCCTGGTGAAGAGATAAAGTGGAAGGTGATAATGCAGCAGCCAATCATCTCCTGTCATTTATTAAACATAACTGATTGGCTGGTGTGTTATCACCTTCAACTTTATCGCCACTTTATCTCTTCACCAGGCTTAATATATCTGCCCCTATGTATGAAAAATGACAGGGTAGACCTGATTGGTACTCTCTCCACTTTAAATATCTCCAATCCTTGATAAATCTCCCCCTTAGTTCCTTTCCTGTGATGAGTACAGAAATAAATGTGTTGAATACAAGTTGGCCATAATTACAGTTATACAACCAACAAAGTCCGTCACATACAGCAAATTTCCTTATTTTACTTATGGTTAATATTCCTCTCATAATATTTCTTCTCTAAAAATTAGTTTTTAGAATTTTTTCAAAAAGGGCTACAGTACTTACGTTTATAATTGTCTCCATGCTGTACCATGACGTTAATAATAATACATTTCTTAATGAATGGACGGGGATAAGGTTTTAACGTATGGTAACCATATACTGAAGAATTTGATATGTTTTGTATGATACAGTATATACATTTTGGTTGAGCTTTAATGAGGATAAAAATTAGTTGATGAATTTTCATAGGTATAGGACAGTGGTTCCCAAACTGTGTGCCTAGGCTCCCTGGGGTGCCTCGGGACACTTGCATGCGTGCCTCGGGATACTTGCATGGGTGCCTCGGGACACTTGCAGGGGTGCCTTGGATTAGTGGTCTAGAGGCAATTTCAATTATTTATGGTCATTGTAAAAGGCAAAAACATTGCTGGTGGGCTACCAATAATAAAATATGTGGACAAACAGAAGCTAATCCTGTCCCTCACCCATAAATAAACCCATGTATGACATACAAATCAATTTACAGAATTAGAAACTTTTGGACTAGGGGTTCCGTGAAAAAAATTCTGATGCTCTAGGGGTTCCGTGATTTTAAAAAGTTTGGGAACCGCTGGTATAGGAAGACTATACCATTGTGAGACTGTACAAGTGATTTCAGGCTACTGCTATTATATTTATGTCAAATTGTGCAATGACAAAGCTCTGATTGTGTCCACACACAGGGGTTGAACGGGCTATGAAGACAAGCAAAGACGTTTCAGAACACAGGCAAACCAGTTTTCTGGATGACCATGATTTGCTAAGGACAGCGTTCCGACAAGTTATGAGGAGGTGATCTTGATGCAAAGAGTATTCTAGTAAGGGCCACGTGAGAGATGAGTAAAGTGATGAAACAAACAACTCACTGTTTACTGTATGCGCATGTAATGCATGGAAATCTTCACGGGACTTGAATCAAAGAAGCCACTCGAACTTTCCATTACAACCAACATTCAAACTTTACTATAAAAATAATGTTTTTATTGTGCACTTTATACAAACAATGGTGGGAGATTTTTTAAATCCTACATAATCTATGGTAAACCTCATTAAATGTATTTAGCATACGGTATGATGTATTCAGAAGCATTTCAAAATTGAGGAAAGACCAAACTATTTCTCTCCTTTGCTCCAATCAAGATGATGTAATTTCTACTATCTGCTTATAAATAAAACGGTTCTGATATTTATCTTAATAAGTTAGTTGTCTGATAACGTGTAATATTAAATAGGTGCAGTTACCCTAAGTAATAAATTTAAATAATCTCACGTAGATTCCACATCAAGCGTAATCTACTAAAATCAAGGTGCAAGGTGTAACATAGCTCAGCTCTGTTGTGCTTACCTGTATTAGTCCATAAATGAGCAGGCCCACTTCTAAACAAACCGGACTATCACTTTCAGGCATTTACTAATATAACATACAGTACTGATTTATGGTTCCACTTAAAAATGCACAATATCTACCCTTTCCATATCATTTAAACGACTGTATTTCCAACTGCAAAATTCTCTCTGTTATGGATCCGTTACAGCAAGTCGTAGAGTTACAGCTGTCCTGCAACAAGGAAGATCATTACCACCACAGTGGTTCCTCTTCCCTTACATGATCTACTGTTTGTAAATGCCATTACTAAAAGCAAATATTAGATTCACTGCTATCAGCTACTGGTGAATTGTTCCTAGATGATAAATGGCCACTATCATTTGTTAGATTTTGATATCTTTTTTTTGCTATTTAATGTAAAAATATTATTCAGTACTTGTTTAGTTTCACGGCGGCAGCTCTACGCTACGTTTTCAATGTAGCCTAAGCTACGTTATCAGTGTAGTCGCCACCGTGAAACTACACTGGGAGCAAAGGGAGCAGGGTGGTGGGTGGCAGAGGGAGCAGGGTGATGGGTGCTTTGTTTTATACTTACCGTCCTCCGGTCAGCGATCACCGCGGGCGACGGTCACTCCCCGGCGGCAGCTTTCAGACCCCCTCCTCCGGCAGTCACTCCCCGGTGCCAGCAATGTAAGTTATTCAGCGTATTGCCGCTGGGGGAGCATCACATGGTTTTCCTGCTGCCCCAGCGGCACTACGCTAATTGCTTACATTGTCGGCTGCCAGTGTCGGAGGAGGGGGACTGAACGCTGGCACCAGGGAGTGACGTTCGGAGGAGGGGGACTGAACGCTGCCCATCAGAGGAATTGATGGACGCGGTGGCCGGGCCGGAGGAGGGTAAATATAAAACCCAACACACACACATTTCCCCCACTATCTATGTCATACACCCAGTATCCACGTCAGCGTGGAGTTGTTTTTATTCTCAATACAGCACTATGTAACTGCCGCCGTGAAACTAAACAAGTACCTATTATTCTGTATTACTAGGATTTCATTTTCGATAAATAGCAAATGTTCCTTACAAAACTATGGCAGTGTCTCACAGACTAGAGAGAAAGGGGCTTCAATCCATACTTAATGAATTGTGAGCACAGATATTGAAAATGTATATTGGAAGAATTCCGCATATCTTCCAGCTACCAAGAACTTAATGCACTAAAGCACATAATATACACGTCGTCGTCATCATACATTTAAAAATAATAGAAACCACTTTGAAAGTAGCAAGAGGAGTCTATCTATGGAGATTAATATATTATACTGACAGAGCGGCAGATTAGACGTAAGGAGGAATAGAATCATTTGTGTCAAATAAAAGGAGTGTTCCTCAAAAATGGACCAAATAAGTGTTGACATGTCTGACGTTTTATTTTAAAATGATATTTCCCTATCATGATGATGTGGTCATTAACCATAATGTACTATTGGAGTCTCTGATATTTGATTCTACCTTGGCAGTGGCGTAACTATAAATTACTCTCCGCTTCAGCGTGTTTCCCCAGCGCGTGACATGATGACGTCACACGCATAATGGAGAAGCTGAAGCAGGATAGAGTAGGAGAGACCAGCATACACTGCTGCTTCCCTTGGCTCCGACACATCCCAGGCTGCCCTAGCACGCCCATCCGCACCCATCCTGTACACAGTAGCCAATAGCCGGCTCTGTGTACAGTCAATTAAATCAGTGGGGGGATTTGTCATCTCTGCCATGGCCGCACCAGCGCTGCGGCTGACTAGCCTCCGGTGCTCAGCCAGTGGGCAGCGGCAGGCAGCAGCATGTCAGTGCATCATGCATGTGCCGGCGCCCACACAGACCCCACTGCCGCTTGCTCCCCCAAGCGGCAGCTGGGGCTGCCTTAAAGTAGTTACGCCACTGTACCTTGAGTTTACAAACATTACATGAGAAATTATGTATTTGTAAACTGTATATAAGAAAATTAAATATGAATAATATCCAGTTTTAAATGTTCATAAGACAATGTATTAACTTGAAATATATTTGTTTTACAGCTATATATATATATATATATATATATATATATATATATATATAAATGATATGGCATCATCTATATGTAGGTATACGTAATTATTAGGTAATGTAGGTTTCATTTACATATTATTTAACGTTTTTATTAAGTTTACTTAATGATTCATTTGGGTAGGTATATTACAATGCAGATTGTCATATTGCAATTTTCTAAAGTATTGTAAATAAGGGCTTAGATACTAAGGAGTCAATTTACTAAAGGTTTTAAAAGTGAAAGTGTCATTGTTGCCCAGAGCAACCAATAAGAGTCTGGCTATCATTTCTGCATTGCATCTTAGAAAAAGATAGACATAATCTGATTGGTTGATTTAGACAACAGCACAACTTTAGTGAATTAACCCCTAAATCTCTAACATACTAATGTTCATTCTAGCGCCCGCCATCTTTGAAAACCCATGCAGTTTCTCTTCCCTGCCTGGAGTGTCGCTGTCTGCTGTGGTGTTTCTAGCACAGGTCTGGTTTGCATATCAATGCTGATATACTGACCACACTCTGCTGGAAGCATTACAGCAGACAGTGACACCCCAGGCAGGGAAGAGGAACTGCATGGGTTTTCAGAGATGGCGGGTGCTAGAATGAACACTACATACTATAGACAATATGAGTAGACAAATTAATTTTTGTAGAAAATATTTAGCTTTAGCTTTTTAACATGAATTCAATAATATTGAATATTTGTGAGTTTGTATTAGCAATTTATTATTTATATAAGTATTGATTTAAAACTTTTCCTTTTCTCTGCAACAACTGTCTTGGTCATTGAATTTCTCATTCACTTATTAATGTTATGTACTGCATATGCGCTCATTCATTCAACTGATGAAGGACTGAGAACACGAAAACATTGTGCTGTACACTTTGTACTTCTTTAATAAAATTGGATTATATCCTTCAATGAAGACTGCTGATCATTGAGTGAATTTGTGGTGCCAAGAGAATGATCTTATAGTGTATGTTATACTCAATATACTAAAGTAAATAATAATAATAATAATTATAAGCTAGACAGCGGCGTAACTATAGCACCGCAGCCCCCGCCACTGCGGGGGGCGCTGTGCATGTGGGGGCGCCGGGGGCTATAGTTACACCCCCCCCCCAATCCCCTGCAGACTTACCTGTCTCGCTGGTCCCGGCGGCTCCATTCTTCTGCTGAGGACCACCACAAAATGGCCGCCCCCATATAGCACACAGTTCTCTGAAACTCTCTGCTGAATGGGGGCGGCCATTTTGTGGTGGTCCTCAGCAGAAGAACGGAGCCGCCGGAACCAGCGAGATAGGTAAGGCTGCAGGGGATTGGGGGGGTTTGCATGGGCGGCGGGGCGGCGCGGGGGGGGTGCTTGGCAGGGCGGCGGCGGGGGGGGGGGGTGTGCTTGGCAGGGCGGCGGCGGGGGGGCGCCCAAAACATAGCTACGCCACTGAAGCTAGATACATTGTGGATTTTATGACGAACGATACTCTACTTACTGTACTGCAGCAAAATCTGGAAATGTGTTTTGGGCATACTTTTTACTTGACTTTATTCTGTCTCTAATTAAAAAAACTAACTGCACCACAGTTCTCCCTATGTGCTGTACATGCCGAGTTCGAACCCACTCATGCATGTTGGAGTTGGTACACTGGTACCTAAATAATGGAAATTTGGTACTTACTGTATATGCTATTTGCTTAGTTTTACGTGTCCCCTCCCCGGCTTGCTTCGGGCTCATTGGCTCGCTGCTCTTGCCACACTATATAAAATCAACTCCATGCCGACATGGATAGTGGGGGCATGAGCGTACCACTATAGTTAGTGGGCGCCCAACTAACATATAATGTAAGTACCCGGAATTTGAATGGGTGCTATGGGAAACTCATAGTCTTTATTCTAACCTGGCCTCTAAACTATTCTTATGCGAATTGTTAAGTGAAATGATTGAAAGATTTGACCATCATTGAGCAACGAGCATACAACATTTCATTATTATATACAGTATTAAGGTGGGCATACATCGAGACTATTTGGTCCGATTTCGGCCGATTGCAATCAATCGGCCCGTTAAATCGGACCAAATTGTTTCTTCATGACATGGCGTCGGGTCCGATGCGCGGTCCCGTGCGTATCGGACCCGGCCAAAGGGGTCGGACCAGCGGGACCTAAGATCCATCGCAATCGGTGGGACGGACGCAGTGCTGGGGCGGGCGCAGTCCTGGGGCGGGCGGCGGTGACCAGAATGATCATCAGTGTGCACTCACTGTGTCCAGCGCCATAGTGGGCGGGCAGCAGCAGCGGCAATTACAACTTTAAAATAACATGTCAAATGACTGCCCGGCTAATGATTGGCTGAGATAGAGCACTCTCAGCCAATCAGTGGCCTCCCTCTGTGCTCGCTGATTGTCTGAGAGTGCTCTATCTCAGCCAATCAAAAGCCGGAGAGTCATTTGACACATTATTTTGAAGATGTAATGGCCGCCGCTGCCCGCCCGCTACATCGCTAGACACAATGAGTCTGTCTGATTAACGCTGCTGCCCCACTCTTTCCTCCCCAGCCGGCCACTCATTTGAGAGCCGCCGCTGCCTGCCCCCACTGCTCCTCACCGCCCTGCGCGCATGCGATTAAATCGCATGCGATTTATCACATGTAAAAAATGGCACCTCAAGTCCTAATCGTATGTGGGCCTCTCGGGGAGCTGCCGGGCGGCTCGGAGGAGAATTGGGTCCGACTTGTCCTTAGGACAAGTCGACTCTATGTATGGGGGCCTTTAGTTTGGATATAAAACCCACATGCAGACATATGCACTTTATATAACAGAAGATACATTGGGGATTGTTTTCTAAGATCGGAGTCTTATTCAAGATGTGTTGCCCATAGCAACCAATCAGATTCTACTTCTTATTTATTTCGCGCCTTCTAGAAGATAATAGAATCTGATTGGTTTCCCATAGCAAAGTCCCATTTTAGTAAATATACTCCATATAGTTGTTTCAATTTGGTATTCATTTGTGATCCATAAAGATGATATTCTAGAGTGGATCTCGGATTTATTAAAGGTTGCAATCTCTCTGGTTGACTAGATGAACTTTCCTAAAATAGCGAATACAAGTATATAAAGTTGATTTCTGAATAAAAAATATATATTTTTAAATAATGCCATTTATTCTTTTAAATCCAACATTATCTCTTCACTGCTGGCATTTCCTGACTAATGCAAATGGTGACCTTCGCACAAGAAAATTCATATTTTGAAATACAATTTTCATTTTACAACGTCAACCAGATATATTCATATTTAATGGCTCAAAGATGCATTTGTAGTCTACGGCAGGCATTCCCAACCACGGTCCTCAAGGCATACCAACAGTGCAGGTTTTAGTGATATCCAGGCTTGAGCACAGGTGACTTAATTAGTATCTGAGGGATTCTGATTAAACCATCTGTGCTGAAGCCTGGATATCAGTAAAACCTGCACTGTTGGTGTGCCTTGAGGACCGTGGTTGGGAATGCCTGGTCTACGGTTTCTATTTTTGCTGTTTTCTTTTTTTTGGAGGCATCTTCTTTAAAGGCAATGTTTTTGACTAGATTTGCAACTTATTTTACTCAATTAAAATACTGCCCAGCGTGACTGTACAGATTAAATTAAATAGCAATTAAATATTTACCCCAAACACATTTTTTGTAGAATTAAGTACAATAACTATATTCTTTTCCCTAGATTTGGAAATCAAGAATGTTCCTCATACATTGACAACAGATGTGAAAACCTAAAAGGAAAACAAGCAAGTTATTATTCAACTGCTTGGAATTCATCTTTCGCACCTTATCTGGCTAAGGTTAAAAGGTCTAGATAGTTTTCCACATGTTCAATGAAATTATACAAATAATACGTGACAGGCCTCTCTGTTTTGTCAAGATTTTGGAACTTCTTCCGTTTTGCTTTAAATATTCTCATGTGGAGTAATCTAATCTTTTCCCCCAATGTCAATGGGAAGGAAACAGGCTCGGATATAACACTACCTCCCAAAACTACTAGATGGCTGCAGCAATTCCTGAGTGTCGGAAGTTATGTGATAGACAACATTGTATTCTTTTTATTGTCGTAATTAGTACATGTAAACATTTATCGTTACCCATGATTATTTTCCTCTTGATTAACAAGATTGAGATTTAAACTATGTACCAAGGATTGAGGAATCCCATATTGTGGTGGGAAATTTATAAAACAAACTTTGTGTAACGAAGGACTTGTGTTGGAGTTCAAATGTTAATGGGAAGACATTGAACACACTTCATTACTTCTATTTAAAGAGAGCAACATAATGTGTGCTTGCCATTATTCTACATCAGTCTGCAACTTTAGTCATTTCTGGACCATAGATGTCTTGTTAATTAATGCTGCCAATGATAATTTTCTGTTGTATAGAATGAGGAGGCATGAATGCACATCACAAAGACAACAAAAACATCCCAAAATCATAGTTTACCCTGTGTTTGACCCATTTATTTGTACCATCAGATCTTTCTGTGCAAGCCTGTGAGCAGTTGGATAATTTGGGCTTGCCCTTGTGACCTAGTTTCCACCGAAATCATAGATCACCCATGTTCAATGTACAAATCAATTTGTAAGGAAGAAATGATTGGCATCATGTTAAGTATGAATGTGTACATTGTTTCATTCAGTGTTAAACAACTAAACAAGTAAAATGTAATAATTCTCTCAAATAATTAGTTTGAAATGACTTTGCATAGGTCTAATTAACTATGGCAAACAATCAACACTCTTTTTGACATGTAAAAATTGTATTGTTTTGTATTATTGTTGTGATTGTATAAATCAATCTTTTGCCGTAGCAATATAAATGGGATGGTTTACTTTCAGTTGTGCAGGGGGTACACTAAATTAATGATACAGTATAGAAGATGTACAGTGTAAGAAGACACGTCCTCAGCTGATCTGAGAACGTGGATAACACAGTGCACTAACGTCACCTATTGCAATTAAAAATCTTTATAAAGTGCAGACGCTTATTAAACAGTCTGTGAAATGAACCTCGGCAGATTTGATAATCTCTGACAGATCTCAAGGGGTGACATTTGTTTCCCTATGTATTACAATGGCCTTCCGTAGACTCTGTCAGTTAGACAGCTGCAGTAGTTAATTATTGATAATACAACTAATTATCATTTTGAAAAGTACCACAATATTGAGGCTGATGGGATAAGATAAAGAAATAATTAATAGACCTCTTTCATGCAATATTAATTATTTAATGTACTGTGTACTGCACAATTTCTGTAGAAACAAATAATAATTACTGATATTCTATATTTTTATATTATAAATAATGTTAAGGAGATGATATACATGCATAGTATAAGGACGATGGGGTTCCTAGAATAAATAGGATCGGGAGCTGCCATGGCCCCTTTCTTCATACTTACCTACTGTATATACAGTGCTAGGGGCACATCACTTGGGATGTGGGATACACCTTCCCTAAACTGCCTTCCTGTACAAAGATTGGGCACTTTGTACCCCTCTACACTCTTGCATTTACTGAGTTTACAGTACAATCATTCCGATTAATACCCGGTGGTCAATGAGACTCATCTATGAGTGAATGGTGTAATACAAAGGCATAATGATATAATGGGACATTATTTTGCATATTGTATACTTCGTGGGAAGTAAGGGATATGCGACACAAAGGGATTCTACAGTAAGCGTGTACAGTATTTCTCTAAATGTTACACAAGTAGCCACGGATGGATCAGCAGATTATGGGTCAACTTTCTCCTGATTGGCTGACTATGTATTGTCCTCCCCAGCTAAGTACTTCATTCATCAGAGTAACAGCTACAGTAAAAGAAGACTTGGGCACATAAAATAATTGACTTTATTATTTGGACTACAGCAAGAAATAATGGGTCTAATTCAGCCCTGGTTGTAAAGCCTCTCTTTTTCTCAAATGGATAAAGCAATGTTGCATTGCAGGTGGGGCAGATGTAACATGTGCGGATAGATTTAGATTTGGATGCAATGTGTTAAAAATGAAATCGAAAATGCAGCCGGTATTTAACCTGCATAGAAACAAAATAAGTTACCCGAATCTAAGTCGCTCTGTAAATGTGAAATTTGCCCCACCTGCCGTGCATCATGATTTTGTCCAATTGATAAAAATGGAGCTTTGTGCTCAGATCTGAGGTTCTTATTTGATTTTTTTCTCTTTCTGGAGAAATCAATAGAATTCTTATATGGAAAATACACCAAACACGTTTATTAATTACCTGTTAATCCAATATTAGGCCTAATTCGAATTGATCGCTGGGCAAATTTGTTCTCAAAATGGGAAAAACCATGTTGCACTGCAGGTGGGGAAGATGTAACATGTGCAGAAAAAGTTAGATTTGGGTGGGATGTGTTGAAATTAAAATCGAAATTGCAGTGTGAAAAAAGAGGCAGCCAGTGTTTACCCTGCACAGAAACAAAATAACTCACCAAAATCTAACTCTCTCTCTGCACATTTGGTTTATATGTTATTTTGAAACATTGCGTACAACTACGTTAATGGGTTTTCAGAATTCCTGATGCTATTGTGAGTTGTAATAATGTGCATAATTTGTTATTCTTGGCATCTGGTGCAGATATTACTGTTTTAACCCTACTCTGGCCTTAGTAGGGTGAAGTGTGCTATGTGAGATCCAAATCAGGAATTTGGATCTCACACAGCACACTTCACCCTACTAAGGCTAGAGTCTGTGTTGTGACTCATACTTAATAAATCAGAAAAAGAGGATCCTATACATTGGTGGCGACTTTTTCAAATTCAGACCATTCCTAGATTCTGAAGTCGGTCTAAGGACCCCATGGATTATTAACATTTTTGAGAAAATGAAAGGTGTCTACTGTCCATATTGTCCCTGATGAAGTCACGTGTGTGAGGAAACGCGTTGGGCCACATGTGTTTTCGACATCTTACAACTGTGAACAAAGCATTATTATACTGATCCAATGGATTATCTGAATTATTATTAAATTTTTGTTTTTTAACAAAAATTGTTGTCTTATTGGGGAGCGCCCTCTGAATACTCTTCTGCATTTCTAAACCCTTGGTCCCGTCTAACAGGCGGCCTTTCAGAGGTGCTGCTCCATTCCTTTAGAGTGGGGTAACCATTCTCTTTCCATATATATATATATATATATATATATATATATATATATATATACACAGCAGTTTTTTGTCCCCAAAGACAAAGAATAAATTGTATTAAAAAAAAGATACATTACAAGGTGCTCCAGCAGTGTCATCAACGTTTCATGGCCCCTACGGCCATTTCGTCAGGATGTGGGCTGCAGAATGAAAGTGTACCAGTGCCAGGACAGTGTGGTGTGTGTGCAGTCTTACCTGACTTAAGTAGTTTGGGTCCTAGAGGTGTGTCTCCGGTGCTGCTCCGTTCCCCGCCACGATCCCGCCGGCATGCGCTCAACTTCCGGGTCCCGGCGCGTCACTGGATTGCCGTTGCGTCACTTCCGCTCAGCGTCTGGCTCCGTGACACGCACTGGTTTCCGTGTTTGCGGTTCACCAGACGGCGTCATAATGGGGGCAGGTTTACAGCTCCTATTGGGTGATAAGGCAAAGAGAAAATATAAGCATCTCTGTAGGTCTTTGCGCGTGTATTATATAATGTAAACAAAGCGGTGAGATAGTGATAATAAAGTAACCCCTAGTGGACCTGTAAATAAAAAATGTGTCTAGTAAAAGAAGAGGAAGAAGAAAGAGTTATATAGTGATAACAATAGTTATAAGTGGTCTGTCATGCCGGCCTGCTAAATACTTATACATATACATAACAATTAATGGATTGAGGCTTATGGACTTTCTAATGCAGGAAGAGAAGGCACCAGTGATTAGTAATGGGGATAGTTGATAAGGTCCTTAAAGGTATATATCTGTGTCCTAATGAGACCATTGATAAGATGCCCCTGTGTTAACAAATAGAACCAAGTAGGTGGATGTATTAGATCATGGAAGAGGGGAAGAAAGCGGGCAACATATAGATGGATTATAAAAAGACATTAAACGAAAACTTTTCATTTAGTCCAGCTGGTGCCACGGTATTCAGGATGTAAATCCATTTGGCTTCCCTCTGAATAAGAAGCCTCTGTCTGTCTCCTCCTCTTGGTAAAGGTGGTATAAAGTCAATGATCTTACACTTTAGACTTGATAGTGGATGCCCAGCAGATTTGAAATGCCGGGGAACCGGTTGGTCTATATCTTTGCCCTCTAGAGCTGTTTTTATAGCTGACCGATGCCAAGCTGCTCTGATGCGAAACTGGGTGCTGGTTTGACCGATGTAATATAACCCACACGGGCACTCTATCATATATACTATTGTAAAGCGCAACAGAATCTGCTGCGCTATATAAGAAACTGTAAATAAATAATAAATAATATACCACAAACTGTGTCGTGCATGTGACTACATGTTTGATGTGGTATTTCTGGCCGTTGTGTGGATGTACAAAGAAAGATCCAGGTTCCAAATATTGGCATGTTGTAAATGATGGACATCTGTAACATCCTGTTCTTTTGGCTTGAATGTTAAACAGTGGTGGTGGTACTGGAGGTGCTGGGTTAGTTTTCATGAGGATGTCTTTAAGGGTTTCTACCACGTTTGTAACATGGCATCAGCGTTTTGTTTTGTGCACACTTGAGACTGGCGTCACTAGATGCAATTGGCCATAGAGCTCTCAGAGCTTTAGGAGTGATGGAATTGACTGCCGTGTATTTCATAATGAACGGTATTCTGGTATCCACAGAAGGTTTAACTGTAGGGTGTAACAAAGAGGCGCGGGTCTTCTTGATGACTTCTTGCTTGGTAATCAATAGTTGGGTGTGATCATATCCCCTCTCAATGAATAAGTTCACGATGTGGTCCAGGGCTTGATTCAAGCATTCTGGGTCACTTGTGATACGTGCCACTCTGTACATTTGGGACTTTGGCAAACCTCGTTTTAAAGCTGCAGGATGACAACTGCTATGGTTTAACAGACTGTTCTTGTCTGTGGGCTTGTGGAAGACTGTTGTTTTTATTTTGTGGTCTTGGACACTTAAGGTGACATCTAGATAGTCTATGCTCACCATGCTGTATGTGTGAGTCAATTTGATGGGGGTGTCCATGTTGTTGATTGTCTCCACTAGTCTTTGGAGTGCCATTTCTGAACCAGTCCATAACAGGAGTAAATCGTCTATGTACCTTGTATATAGACAGATGTTTTGAATAATATCAGGGTCAGAGAAGAATTTTTTTTTCCCATGGCAAACATGTAAATATTTGCTAGCGACGGGGCCACATTGGACCCCATCGCACATCCGCTAAGTTGTAAAAAGTATTTGCCCTGATGCAAAAAATAGTTTTTCTTTAATGTGAATTCCAATAATTCCAAGAACAGTGGTATGCTGAGATCTGCAAATTGATTGGCCTCAAGGAAGTCGCGCACTGAGTTAATGCCTTCTGTAAGAGGGATTACTGTGTATAAATCTTAATATCAGTGGTTGTAATAGATAATCCAAAAATCGCGCTATGGGCTGGCACAGGTGCCAAAGTTTTTGTATATATATAGTTGACATAAGCCCTGATCACACTGTTGTCAATTGCAACAAAGTGCCCTCATTGAATCAGCTTTGTTTGTGTTAGGAATTTATCCATGGGACTTGTAGCTTCTTATTAGCATGTAACATTTGATTGTCACAATGTTACCGTATATGACAGAAATGTTATATTGAGTACTGTTTGTAAGATGAGTTGTAAATGTGGAATCCGCAGCCCCACATATGAATCATTTTTTGAATATTACCGTTGCTATTATTACATATGCTATATACTATAGTTGAATTGACAGTGAGACTAAGGTACCATACTGTGAGTACATTTCTGTATGGACTCTTTCCCCCCGTGATAGGGGATTATAATATATGAATTTGTCAGGCTAGATAACAGGTCCTAAAATAGACACTACTCCAATATGGATAACGTTGGGCCAATATGGATACCTTTGGGCCATCTCTATAATATAATGTCTGTGCCCAAAAAATGTTTTTTTCTCGGTTTAAGTACACTGGTTACATGAACCCCCATTGTATTCTAGAGAGGACAGACGAATTCACCTCTCCACTCATCACCCTATTTTTGCCCCATTTCAACATCGTGATTGGTATGTACCTGTACCTCCCTTTATCTCCTCATGATATTATGAAATAATTATTATTATGAATTTACCATCAAAAAGCTCACCTTCTAATTATGTTGCTATATAATTATTACAGAATTTTAAAACTTTAGTCGGTTCAAGAATTAAAGAAGAACCAGTCTTTTTTAAGTTGAAGCTTATTTCTACCGGTATGTATACTATTACACATACAATGAAAATTCCATAAATGTGATGGAAATACTAAATATTTAAGCCAACTTTTTGTCTCTTACCACCTAGAGTCATTTTTTGTTATACCCCAGATGAAGTCATAATGACGAAACGCGTCGGGTTATTGGAGTGATGGAAAATATGACTACATACGAATGAAATTTTGCTGAAAACGTCTTTTACTCATTTTTAATAAATTGTATGAAATTTCAAAAAAGTGTCAATTATACACCTGTCTTTTGGTGGTGGTGGTGACACAAACAAAGGCGCACTCTATATATTTGTTGTATCTGTTGTCCTCCTTCCCCCACTAACAGGGGGGACTTATAGAGGTGCGGCCTACTATCTTAGCGCAGTGAAAGGGTTATTCTTGTTTTTTTATATATATATATATATATATATATATATATATATATATATATATATATATATATATATTGTAGAAAAACTGGCGTCACTCCATGGGGTTTTTCAAGTAAATTTTATGCAGAAAAAAGTCGACATCAGCATGTCAATGCGGTCGACGTTTCAATGGCACTTAGCCATTTTCCTCAGGACATGACATGCAAGACATTTTTTATGCTAAAAAAGCCCCCCTCGGCTTATACTCGAGTGAGGGTCCCACTTGAGTCAATGAGTTTTCACCGTTTTTTGTTGTAAAATTAGGTGCCTCGGCTTAGATTCGGGTCGACTTATACTCAAGTATATACGGTATATATATTGGCAGTGGATGACAGACAGGCGCCCCTTCTCTCACTATACAAAAGGTGTTTGGTAGAATATCACTTTCTTTCTGTTCCTGCTGGATAATCAGATTTTTAGAAATTTTTATCCAAATTGGATGCTGCCTATTATGCACATCCAAATAGGATCCAACGGAGATCCCTCCACTCGTTGTTTTTGATAAGACACTATTATATGCAAATTGTGCATCCAGTGTTTTGATCCACATAGTGATGCTGCCTATTATGCACATCCAAATAAGATCCAACAGAGATCCCTCCACTCGTTGCTTTTGATAAGACACTAGTATACGCAAATTGTGCATCCAGTGTTTGATCTAAATAATGAACTATTACCCCTGAGGAAGTCACTTGTTGACGAAATGCGTTGGGTGTTTTCTGTCTTTTGTGAAAATCAATACAAGATACTTCTGTCATATGAAATCGATGAACTACAAGACAAAATCTTTTATCAATTGTTTTTATGTGATTTTGTATTAAAACTACCGTTTTATAATATGACTCTGTAATATTACAGTGATTGTGGTGGTGTAAATTCGTATTAGTGGCGCACTCTCTTTCCGCTTTTTCTATTTCTCTTCCTTTCCTCCACTAACAGGGAGGACAAATTGAGTTGCTGCCTCAGTATATTGGTATTAGCGCATTGAAGGGGTACCCCATTTTTTATATATATATATATATATATATATATATATATACAGAATGAAACGGGATTCGGCGCCAAGAGAAGAAAAACAGAGTGAAAGAGAATCAATATATGTTTCAAATGAAGCAAACACATCCCCCAAAATTTCCCCACCCCCTGAAGAAGTCACAAATGACAAAACATTTTGACCAGCTTCTGAGACCTACCTCACTTCTTATCCATAAGCTAAGCGTTACCCCTTTTTTATATCTATAATCTTTTTATCCTGCATATGAATTCCGTTCTTATATATTGACTGTGATTTATGAAATTTTCTTATACATCTATTGGAATTTTTACTTACCAATAATTTAATCCATTCTATGTGTACCTTTTTTGTAAACCCCCTCACTTAATAAATTGTTTTTATTTGTGTATACCTGATATATATATATATATATATATATATATATATATATATATATATACTGTATATATGGTTAAAATACTTTTAGATCTCGGCGACCAGTTTGGAGGAAGTAAGACTATATCAGGTATACACAAATAAAAACAATTTATTAAGTGAGGGGGTTTACAAAAAAGGTACACATAGAATGGATGAAATTATTGATAAGTAAAAATTCCAATAGATGTATAAGAAAATTATATATACACACACACACACACATATTACATATGCAAACTATGTTTATATGAATTTTGTATTTTTTATATATAACTGTTTGGTCTTTTGGGTAGAATTACTTTTAGACTTGACAGGGTTAATTCAATCTTCTGGAGCCATTTCTTAACATATTAGTTTAGAATCAATCCAAGCTCCTATTTTTTAATCAAAATAGTATTCAGAATATGATTCCTAAAGATTATATTTTGCTAGATTTGCGATACATATCTGGTCCCTATGACAGATTGCATTCGCACTTGAGCTGCCTGGATAATCTAAAGTCAGTTGACCTTTAATAAAGGGGAGGGAAATGCCATCCTTAAAAGAGGCACAGCAGGTCACCTTAATATGCTTCTATCCTTAAAAACACACCAAGGAGTTTAAGCATTGCTTTAATCATTGCTGAAAAAATAATCTGCAAGGAACAAACAGATATGTGTTTATATTAAATATGAATATAATCTTTGTGTTCCACTAATGTTGCTTTGGACAAACACAGATGGCAAAGTCTGGGGGGGTGCAAATATATATTTAAGGGAACGAATAAACACATTTAAGTAAACAATTTATTACCTTATTAACCTGAATATAAGGTTGTTGTTTTCTGCTTCAAACATATGAATATCAAGGTTAACTTTAATCTGTAGTTGAAAGTAACAATTTTTGCTACATTAAGGCTTATGGTTAACCAGATGACAATCTTGTACCGGACACGGACAGTAGGTCTTATTTTGTACCATTGCTCCATTTTTGATCCCAAAGGAAACCGGTTTATGTAGGTACGCATATAGATGTGCTCTGTACTGCCAGCCAGGTGAGTCTTTTCCAAAAAACACCCCAATGAAACGGGGGTAATCATTGCAGTCTAGAACTGCAGTTAAAAATGAGTGCCAAAGGGGATGCTTCAGTATGACAGATACAGTGACTTTTTACATTTCCGCTCCCCCTAGTCGGTCTACAGATCTCAAATAGATGAATGACCGGTCATGTACTCTTGTGCTGATCTAGGAAACATTTGTAACAAAGTGTTCTGCATGGAAAATGTTGCACCCAGAGCAATCTTACCCCCCTCCCAAATGTCCCATATATAATACAGCAATCGGAATCTGGTACCAGTTTCAAGGATAATGTTGGCAGGAAGAACAAAGGGCCTGATTCACACCTGCTCCTTAGGCTGCTTATGTTCATATGAGCCCCCCCCCCCTCCCAACCACACGAATACCAGCATTTGCAAGCAAGGGGGTGAGTATGCTTTCACATCCCCTCACATGCGGACACATGGGTGAAAAATCATTTGATGATCTCCAACTATTGAATGATTTCACTGTTCACAGGTATAAGTCAGTCTAGGTTGTGTGATGTCAACCGTCCGCCCCCAGCAGCATCAACACTCCTGCATTCGCATGGGAACATCCAACGTTTTTTGGGCTCGTCTGCACCATCCGCCTGTCCGTCCCCTTCCCTCCCCTGACAATGCTAATGCCTCGGAGCATGTGATTCTCGCTGAAGGCTTTCACACGAGGGATTTGCGCATGCGCAGAGCCCCAATATCAGAAACGGGGCCGTATCCTCCCCATCCCAATGGGTCTGAACCAGGCCCAAAGTCTCATACCATAAATTACAAATGGACTTCTTCATATAGGCATCACATACCCTTGCATTCAGTAGGCAGGTGCTCAGAAAATGTTTGTCCATTGGCATAAGACCAGGGGGGGGGGGGGGGGGGCGCACTGGGGGAGATGTGTCAAAAATTCTAAAGAAAGCAAATTAAAAAGTTGCCCATAGAAGCCAAACTGCTTCTAGATATAATTTATTAAATAGATTCTATTCTCCACTTCTCTACAGAGATAGGTAACGCTTGTTATTAGCTATGAGCGATTTCTGCATCTGTCTTCTTTGAGAGGTTTGATATATTTCCCCCACGGTGCGGTATAGCTCCCGGATACTTCTTTGTTAGTGGTATTAGTGAGCCGTTATCCACTGAGAAAATACAGAATGCACAGACCCATTATTAAAGAGGATCCATTATTCAAATGTGGGAATATTCAACAATGTACAAAACACAAAAAAAGAGCAACATCAATTTCATGATTTAGATAATTAAGTATTTACATATTGATGTTACAAAACAGTGTAAATTCACATAAAGGGCCTAATTCAGGATTGATCGCTAATCAAAGATTTGCAAATTAAGCAATTATTGAACTTCTGTGCATGCACAGCATTGCTGGCATCGTGTATGTGCAGGGTCAATTGGGGCAGCATGGATGGTGTAATGGTTAGCATTATTGCCTCACCGCGCTGAGGTCATGGGTTCTATCCCCACCATGTGTTATATATACGGGGCAGTACGGATGGTGTAATGGTTAGCATTACTGCCTCACAGCACTGAGGTCATGGGTTCTATCCCCACCATGTGTTATATATACGGGGCAGTACGGACGGTGTAATGGTTAGCAATACTGCCTCACAGCACTGAGGTCATGTGTTCTATCCCCACCATGTGTTATATATACGGGGCAGTACGGACGGTGTAATGATTACATTACTGCCTCACAGCGCTGAGGTCATGGGTTCTATCCCCACCATGTGTTATATATACAGGGCAGTACGGATGGTGTAATGGTTACATTACTGCCTCACAGCGCTGAGGTCATGGGTTCTATCCCCACCATGTGTTATATATACGGGGCAGTACGGATGATGTAATGGTTAGCATTACTGCCTCACAGCGCTGAGGTCATGGGTTCTATCCCCACCATGTGTTATATATACAGGGCAGTACGGATGGTGTAATGGTTACATTACTGCCTCACAGCACTGAGGTCATTGGTTCTATCCCCACCATGTGTTATATATACGGGGCAGCACGGACGGTGTAGTGGTTAGCATTACTGCCTCACAGCACTGAGGTCATGGGTTCTATCTCCACCATGTGTTATATATACAGGGCAGTACGGATGGTGTAATGGTTAGCATTACTGCCTCACCGCACTGAGGTCATGGGTTCTATTCCCACCATCTGTTATATATACGGGGCAGCACGGATGGTGTAATGGTTAGCATTACTGCCTCACCGCACTGAGGTCATGGGTTCTATACCCACCATGTGTTATATATACAGGGCAGTACGGATGGTGTAATGGTTAACATTACTGCCTAACAGCACCGAGGTCATGGGTTCTATCCCCACCATGTGTTATATATACGGGCAGTACGGACGGTGTAATGGATACATTACTGCCTCACAGCACTGAGGTCATGGGTTCTATCCCCACCATGTGTTATATATACGGGGCAGTACAGATGGTGTAATGGTTAGCATTACTGCC
Source organism: Crinia signifera (assembly GCF_055691185.1). NCBI lineage: Eukaryota > Metazoa > Chordata > Amphibia > Anura > Myobatrachidae > Crinia > Crinia signifera. Next base: position 4,715,636 of record NC_139227.1, on the reverse strand, counting down.
TCACAGCACTGAGGTCATGGGTTCTATCCCCACCATGTGTTATATATACGGGGCAGTACAGATGGTGTAATGGTTACATTACTACCTCACAGCACTGAGGTCATGGGTTCTATTCCCACCATGTTTTATATGTACGGGGCAGTACGGATTGTGTAATGGTTAGCATTACTGCCTCACAGCACTGAGGTCATGGGTTCTATGCCCACCATGTGTTATATATACAGGGCAGTACGGATGGTGTAATGGTTACATTTCTGCCTCACAGCACTGAGGTCATGGGTTCTATCCCCACCATGTGTTATATATACGGGGCAGTACGGATGGTGTAATGGTTAGCGTTACTGCCTCACAGCACTGAGGTCATGGGTTCTATTCCCACCATGTGTTATATATACGGGGCAGTACGGATGGTGTAATGGTTACATTACTGCCTCACAGCACTGAGGTCATGGGTTCTATTCCCACCATGTGTTATATATACGGGGCACCACGGACGGTGTAATGGTTAGCATTACTGCCTCACAGCACTGAGGTCATGGGTTCTATTCCCACCATGTGTTATATATACGGGGCAGCACGGATGGTGTAATGGTTAGCATTACTGCCTCACAGCACTGAGGTCATGGGTTCTATCCACACCATGGGGGTTATTCTAGTCCATTCTTTCTGACAAAATCCTTCTTAGATGGACAAAACCATGTGCACTGCGGGTGGGGCAGATGTAACTTGTGCAGAGAGAATTAGATTTGGGTGGGGGTTTTCTTCAAAGTAGATCTATATTGAAGTGTAAAATCATGCAGTCAGTATTTTCCCTGCACAGAAACAAAATAACTCACCCAAATCTAATTCTCTCTGCACATGTTACATCTGCCCCCCTGCAGTGCACATGGTTTTGTCCATCTAAGAAGGATTTTGTCAGAAAGAATGAACTAGAATAAACCCCCATGTGTTATATATACGGGGCAGTACGGATGGTGTAATGGTTAGCATTACTGCCTCACAGTGCTGAGGTCATAGGTTCTATTCCCACCATGTGTTATATATACGGGGCAGCACGGATGGTGTAATGGTTACATTACTGCCTCACAGCACTGAGGTCATGGGTTCTATTCCCACCATGTGTTATATATACGGGGCACCACGGACGGTGTAATGGTTAGCATTACTTCCTCACAGCGCTGAGGTCATGGGTTCTATTCCCACCATGTGTTATATATACAGGGCAGTACGGATGGTATAATGGTTAGCATTACTGCCTCACAGCGCTGAGGTCATGGGTTTTATCCCCACCATGTGTTATATATACGGGGCAGTACGGATGGTGTAATGGTTAGCGTTACTGCCTCACAGCACTGAGGTCATGGGTTCTATCCCCACCATGTGTTATATATACGGGGCAGTACGGATGGTGTAATGGTTACATTATTGCCTCACAGCGCTGAGGTCATGGGTTCTATCCCCACCATGTGTTATATATACAGGGCAGTACAGATGGTGTAATGGTTATAGCATCACTGCCTCACAGCACTGAGGTCATGGGTTCTATCCCCACCATGTGTTATATATAGGGGGCAGTACGGATGGTGTAATGGTTAGCATTACTGCCTCACAGCACTGAGGTCATGGGTTATATCCCCACCATGTGTTATATATACGGGGCAGTACGGATGGTGTAATGGTTAGCATTACTGCCTCACAGCGCTGAGGTCATGGGTTCTAGCCCCACCATGTGTTATATATACAGGGCAGTACGGATGGTGTAATGGTTAGTATTACTGCCTCACAGCACTGAGGTCATGGGTTCTATCCCCACCATGTGTTATATATACGGGGCAGTACGGATGGTGTAATGGTTAGCATTACTGCCTCACAGCGCTGAGGTCATGGGTTTTATCCCCACCATGTGTTATATATACGGGGCAGTACGGATGGTGTAATGGTTAGCATTACTGCCTCACAGCGCTAAGGTCATGGGTTCTATCCCCACCATGTGTTATATATACGGGGTAGTACAGACGGTGTAATGGTTACATTACAGCCTCACAGCGCTGAGGTCATGGGTTCTATTCCCACCATGTGTTATATACACGGGGCAGCACGGATTGTGTAATGGTTAGCATTATTGCCTCACAGCGCTGAGGTCATTGGTTCTATCTCCACCATGTGTTATATATACAGGGCAGTACGGATGGTGTAATGGTTAGCATTACTGCTTCACAGCACTGAGGTCATGGGTTCTATCCCCACCATGTGTTATATATACGGGGCAGTACGGATGGTGTAATGGTTAGCATTACTGCCTCACAGCGCTGAGGTTATGGGTTCTATCTCCACCATGTGTTATATATACGGGGCAGTACGGATGGTGTAATGGTTACATTACTGCCTCACAGCGCTGAGGTCATGGGTTCTATCCCCACCATGTGTTATATATACAGGGCAGTACAGATGGTGTAATGGTTATAGCATCACTGCCTCACAGCGCTGAGGTCATGGGTTCTATCCCCACCATGTGTTACATATACGGGGCAGTACAGATGGTGTAATGGTTAGCATTACTGCCTCACAGCGCTGAGGTCATGGGTTCCATTCCCACCATGTGTTATATATACGGGGCAGTATGGATGGTGTAATGGTTACATTACTGCCTCACAGCGCTGAGGTCATGGGTTCTATCCCCACCATGTGTTATATATACGGGGCAGTACGGATGGTGTAATGGTTAGCATTATTGCCTCACAGCACTGAGGTCATGGGTTCTATCCCCTCCATGGCCCTAACTGTGCTGAGTTTGTATATTCTCCCCGTACTTGCGTGGGTTACCCCCGGGTACTCCGGTTTCCTCACAATCCAAAAAATATACTAGTAGGTTATTTGACTCCTAACAAAATTAACCCTATAATGTCTGTTTGTGCGTGTACATGTGGTAGGGAATATAGATTGTAAACTCCACTGGGGCAGGGACTGATGTGAATGTTCAAATATTCTCTGTACAGCGCTGCGGAATATGTGTGCGCTATATAATAACTGGTAATAATATTCTCTGTACAGCGCTGCGGAATCTGTGTGCGCTATATAAGAAACTGTTAATAAATAATATTAAATAAATTAGTCAAAAATATCCGTGTGCATAAAAGTTGCAGAGTATTCGCAGTCTGTTTGACAGGAAGCTTATATTTCGAGGTGGAAACATGGTGTTTTCGGGGCGTTTGTACTGTAATAACACAGATGTGCCCAAGGATTTTTCGTTGTGTGGGTCAGTGATGTCAGAGATAACCACTTCCAGTCTGATACTTCAGCAGATTAGTGGAAACCCTAGACAGATGCTAGGGACATTTTTTCTTTCTGCAAGTTGGGATCCCGACTGTTGGAAGGCCATCCGGCACCCATCCAATTGCTCTAGTAATGCTTCAAACTTTGATGAGACATCTGTTAATTACACATTAAGTTTTTCATTTACTTTATTGTTATATTCCTAAAAGTTATACCTTGTATTTTCTGTAATAATAAAGGTGTTTCCAATGTATACAGAAATAATGTCAAGTATTGCATGAAACAGATGATGAGATTCAAGACTGCCATGGCTGGCGCCTAATCACACAGCCACTGCCAAGCAGGAGATGACATCCACTTGGTGATCCAGGAGACAAAGCATGCACAGCGGACCACAGGAATGGCCAGGAGGCCACATGAGTGAGGTGAACTGATCCAGGGGAGCGGGTCATGACACATGGTCAACAAGGGTATGGGGTATTTGTGTTGCTCTGTAAGGTTGTGTTACATGAAACCATAGATGATAGCTCCGTATGTGCAACTCTGTGTCTCCGCACTTGTTCTCAGCAATACAGTCTACAAATGTCCGCCGAATACTCTCGGGAAAGATGGGCGTAATATGGGCGTAATGTGGGCTTGTATAAGGGCGCGGTTTCAAAGTGGGCGAAACTGGGCGTTAATGTGTGCGTAGACGTGGGAGTGCATGAACTGTGGTAGGCGTGCATTCGGACCGGACACCGAGCGCCATCGAACCAACATGGCAGAAATCTTCAGTGACAACAAGCAGCTTTCACTTCTCGGAGGGCATTGGTTCATGCGCTAGGCATTCGGATCGCCCAATTAGTACGCCTGTACCTTAAACACTCGCAGCTCAGCACAATACAATCCAGTCCTCTGGTCATTACTGATTAATTAAACACTTTTCACAGCTTTAATTGGAACCACTAAGTCATTGCTGGCTAAATGGAGCAATACAAAATAGATGAATATATGGCGCAAACACGTTTATTGTACTTTATTGTTGGTATCTGGGCCACATTTACACTGCACTCAATGGACATAACTGTGTTACCCAAATCTATATGCAAATCTGGCAATTACATTAATGTGAAACAGCACACACGTTTGCAAAAATTTTGCTTTAATAAAAAAAAATTGTATATTGTGTAATATATTTATGTAACTTGCAAAAGGCAGATACTGTATAGAGATGTGTGATTGCATAAAGTGGAAGAAAGTGAAGGGTAATGAAAAACATTGCTGAAGGTGCGGTGGTGGTGTGTGTGTGTGTGTGTGTGTGTGTGTGTGTGTGTGTGTGTGTGTGTGTGTGCACGGCGATCTAGCTTTATTATAGTGCCCCATTCATTGCATGACACAAAATTAGATAATTAAAAAAAATATAGAACGTTAGCCAGTATGCACGATTAATTACACACGTACCGTGTTTTAAACTGTAGTTATTTCTCATTTATTATGTGTTAATCACATTTTGTAAATTTTTTGATATTACATTTGCCTTGCAATTAATATATAGTATGCCTACATAAACACAGGTAAAGGTGCAACAATGAACTAATAAAACGTAACATGATGTAAGGGTTAATCTCAATAGGAAGTAATGTGTTTAAGTGTCAATTAGGAAGTAATTGATTACAAATATAAATAATATATATGTTAGGAGGTAGCATAATTGGATAAGTGTGTAATGTGGGTGAAGCATGATTTCCGAATAGATTTGTGATGTGGGTGCAAAAACGCCAATTCGGTGCGTACGGTCAGCTTCCCGTCCCTTCGGACGCAGTAGGACCGTGCTGAATCTTTGAGTTCCAACCGCACACGGACGTGTGGATACAGTCCGAAGACACTCCCTCTTCTTTGAAAGTCCGTGTGAATGGATGCGGATGACATGTAGCCGTGTGTTCTTTGAAGGTCCGAAGTGCGTTGCGATCGGTCATTTACGAACGAACGCGCATCTGAAAGAGTGAACCAGAATAAGGCCCCATATGTAGGGTGATTCGAAGTTGTACCCAACGGCTTATGCATCCCATTCACAATGTGTATGTTTTTGATGAATTTCTCATTTAACATCTGACATCTTGCACAAAACAAACTGTTGTTGGCTGTTTGTACATAGGTGATATGTGCGAGGCCACCAGTGGGTGTCTAGATGCCCTTCCACGTGGCTGCAGTGTTAGCATATCTTCATGTATGGGATTGCATTAGCACTCATCTCTGAATCAGGCCCTTAATCACCTCCGTTCCATCGTGTTTGAACATAATGATGCCGTGTGTTACCTTTAGACCATTACATCTGATGTTGTGAAATATTTAAGTAAATGAATGGCTTTCACCAGACGGGTAACCAATAGGATGCAAACCAATTATCATTACCCCACAATATAGCGAGTTTGGCCCCGTCCTGATCTTTTGGGGACTGTGCTTGGTCTATTATGCGCAGGTGCAGCCCCCCTTTCCGAATGACTTGTATAGAAAAGCTATTCGCAAGCATCGGGGCTGTGCATCGTATCCTGGGTGTGCCCACAAAAACTGTGGGTGCGCCCAAGCAAATGCTGGGTATCCCCATGTGAACACAGGCGGGCCGATGCCTGCCGGGGCAGAGGGCTGACATCACAGGATGCTGCGCGCTGTCTTCGTTCAGACGCACGCATATAAAAGTCACATTTCACTGACTGTTATTTGCGTAGGCAGGAAAATCATTTGATGGTTGTGACCATGGAACGATTTCTCCTGCAGCGGAGGCACGCGAGGGGATATGTTCCTGTTACCAAGAGGAATCAGCGGTAGCGGGGCGGCGTGCATTCATACAGGTGGCGGGCGTCATCACAGGTGCTCAATAATCTGCAATGTTTGCAGCTTACCGAGCCAACCTGAATCAGGCCTTGAATTCTGCCCTGTCGCCGATGGTCAGAGTTTGCACATGCGGATATATGCGCAAGTGCAAAGCCCTGTGATGGAATAAGAGGGAAGGTAAAATAAACAGAGATAAATGAATAAAAAATGAAAACTCAGAATGACAGGCCTGGTGTTAGCAGATGGTTAAAACTAGAGATGAGCGGGTCCGGATCTCCGGGATCCGTCAGATCCGAATATGGTGATCCGAGTCAGGATCCGCGTTGGCTCAGGAGTTCCCGCCTGAATTCCTGAATTCATCGGATTCTCGCGGGATCTGGATTCTATATAAGACGCACGCGCGCCCTGCCATCTTCACTCCATTATAGGAGAGGGTGGTTGGGATCTGTGCTCCATGCTCCGTGCTCCGTGCCCCGTGCCCTGTGCTCTGTGCTCCATGCTCTGTGCCCTGTACCCTGTGCCCTGTGCTCTGTGCTCTGTGCTCCATGCTCTGTGCCCTGTACCCTGTGCTCTGTGCTCTGTGCTCTGTGCTCCATGCTCTGTGCCCTGTACCCTGTGCTCTGTGCTCTGTGCTCTGTGCTCCATGCTCTGTGCTCTGTGCCCCATGCCCTGTGCCCTGTGCTGTGATTTATTTAGTGACTGATTTTGTATTTTGTTGTAAACTAGGTGCTGCAGTGCTCACACGCAGGGGCTGCAGTGCTGCTGACTGTACACTCAGTGTACAGGGGCTGCAGTGTCCATAATACAAGGGGCTGTGTCCAGTGTGTCAGGGGCTGTGTCCAGTGTACACGGGCTGTGTCCAGTGTACAGGGGCTGTGTCCAGTGTACAGGGGCTGTGTCCAGTGTACAGGGGTGGTGTCCTGTATCCAGGGGCTGTGTCCAGTGTACAGGGGATGTGTCCACTGTCCAGGGGCTGTGTCCACTGTCCAGGGGCTGTGTCCAGGGGCTGTGTCCAGTGTCCAGGGGCTGTGTCCATTGTCCAGGGGCTGTGTCCATTGTCCAGTGGCTGTGTCCATTGTCCAGGGGCTGTGTCCATTGTCCAGGGACTGTGTCCAGGGTGACAGGCTGTATCCAGTGTCCAGTGTGAGGGCATATATATCTAGTGTCCAGTGTGACGGCCTATATCCATTGTCCAGTGTGTCGGCATATATCCAGTGTCCAGTGTGAGGGCATATATATCAATTGTCCAGTGTGTTGGACTATATCTATTGTCCAGTGTGACGGCATATATCCATTGTCCAGTGTGATGGCATATATCTAGTGTCCAGTGTGACGGCATATATCTAGTGTCCAGTGTGATGGACTATATCCAGTGTCCAGTGTAACGGGCTGTGTCCAGTGTCCAGTGTGACGGCCTATATCCAGTGTCCATTGTGAACGGATCAAAATTGACTAGAAATGAGTGGAAATTAATGTTGTTGAGCTTAATAATACTTTAGGGGCAAAAACAGGCCCAAAATCTGTTATTTTAGCAATTTTTAGCATTTTTCCAAAAAAATCCAGATCCAAAACCAAAACCCGCAAGGGTGGTTTTGCCAAAACCAATCCAGATCCAAAACACGAAGGGAAATCCAGATCCAAAACCAAAACCCGAAAAAGTGGCCGCCGCACATCTCTAGTTAAAACACCTAGTGCTTGATCATGTCGGCAAAGGACTTTGTCAAAGTCCATTCATCTACCTGATGGCAGGGCAAGGAAGCCTTTATGGCAAAACATCAAGTAAGCTTTCAGGCTGCTGCCCTTGCTTCCAGAAAGCTTCAGGCTCATAGGTTTCCATGTTGACTGATATTTTTGGATAGAAAAGGGCATGCCCAGGGGCGGATTGGCCCACCGGGAAATCGGGCCACTTCCCGGTGGGCCGGCCTATAAAACATTACAATCGGCCGGCCAATTCTCCCCCACCCCCCTGGCTGGGCCGCGGACCGCGATCTCAGTGGTTAGCTTAGCGGCCGCGGCGTTTTGCCCATTTCCAATATGGCGTGGGAGGGCTGCTGCGCATGTGCAGCCGCTCCCATGGTCCTTTGCGGAGCTCGTGAGTGATGACTCACGGCTCCGCCCTCTGATCCCCAATGCGGCGTGCCCAGAGATCCTGTCCCAGGCGAGCGCTGCTGTGTCACCATCCGGCGCCGCTCAGCAGTCCGTCCCCCCGCTAAGATCCCCCCGCCGCTCAGCAGTGTATGCAAAGCAGGGAGGCTTTGCATACACTGGTATGGAGACCACAGGAGGTGTCTACAATGTTGCTGCCAGCAGCCGCTGCCTGCGCCTATCACACTGTGTGACATACAGCGGTGCTGGCAGCATGGCATATCATATGTAATGGCGCTTTTTTTGGGCAGCAGCCAGCAGCATTGCACCCCCTCTCTTCCGTCCCCTGTGAGAACAGAGAGCAGTCTCTGGCTGCTCTGCAGCGCAGCTCACCCTCCCCCCACCCCATAGCAGCAGCCCAGCAGCCACTCCTCCTGATGCTCTGCTGCTGAGCATGGTGCACACATGTGCACTCACTGGAGGAGCCAGAAAGCATGAATAGAGGAGCCAGCCCTACAGCCAGCCACATCAGCACTGTCAGGTATGTGATGTGTGCTGGGGAGGGGTGTTAATGTGTGCTGGGATGGGGGTTATATTAGAAACAGTGGGTTTTAGCCTGATTTTCAAGGGCAAAATTCACCCTGCTAGAATAGCCTGCCCATCCATCCCTGCTCCTTTGTGAATAGATGCCGTGCCCATGGGCATGGTATCTATTCCCATTAATCAATGTGCTAGGGCGAAGCGCCCCCCAAACCCTACTCCCCCTCCCAGTAACTTCATTGGTAACATCGACGGACCAAGCCTGCCACCCTCATGGATCACTAAAAATGCATGCACACTGTGTTTTCTGCTTGTGCAGCTATAGTTCAGTGTGCGCGGGGAATGGGGTACAGTGCAGCGGTGGTAGCATATTGTGTGTAAGGTAGGGTAGCAGCTGTAGTGCAGTGTGTGCGGGGAGTGCGGTGCAGTGTAGTCGTGGTAGCGGCATGTGTATAAGGTAGTGGTAGTAGGTGTAGGGTAGCGGAAGTGGTTTAGTGCGTGCACAGAGTGTGGTGCAGTGTAGTGGTGGTAGTGTAGTTTGTGTAAGGTAGGGTAGGAGGTGTAGGGTAGCGGTGTTAGTGTAGTGTGTACTAGGGAATTGGGTGCAGTGTGGTGGTGGTAGCATAGTGAGTGTGGTGCAGGGTCACAGCAGTTGAGTAGTAAGTGCGGGGAGGGAGTTGCAAGGTAGCAACGGTAGTGTAATGTGTGTGGTTAGGGGGTGCAGGGTTAGTGGCAGTTATATGCACAGAGATGGGGTGCAGGGTAGCAATGATTTTGTAGTGTGTGGGGTGCAGGATAGCAATCATGTAATTTGTGGTGCAGGGTAGTGGCAGTAGTGTAGTGTGTGAGGGGAGGAGGTGCAGGGTTGAACCGATGTAGTGTAGTGTGCTGTGTTTGTAGGAGGGCGCAAAATGTATTGTTTGCAGGAGGGCGCCTAGCACCGGCCCTGTGTGTGACAGAGCCTCCCCTGAGTGGGTGTTGCTGCTGCACATCACTTGTTGAGCACAGCCTCCACCCCCTGAGCGCAGGATATCCCCATGACAGCTGCTGCCCCTCACTGGATGGCACAGAGCAGGGAGCCCAGTGAGTACCAGGAGATGCAGAAGAGCTCTGCACTGTGAGAATGAGCCGTATGCTGGGCAATGTGCTCTGTAACTGCTCACTGCTGCTGTGCACTCACTCGTGCACAGTGATTTCCACCTGTATGGAGCTGGGATGGTGAGTTCTGCTGCTTGGGAAGTACAGGAAAGTACACTGACAGTAGCGTCATACCCCCCTCACCCTGCCCCCCCCCCCCCCCATAAGTCAGTCACACAGCATATGAGAGGCCGGGCAAGTGGCACAGGCAGTGGCACAGAGCTCACTGGCCAGTAGATGGGAAGGGAGACAGTAAGTAACCAAATGCTCCTCTTACTGCTCAGCACTGTGCAGCGCTCACCAGCGGCTCTGTGCCCACTGCACCTGCTGCCTGTGCCACTTCCCCGGCCTCTCATATGCTGTGTGGCTGACTTATGGGGGGAAGGAGGAGGGTGAGGGGGGTATGATGCTACTACTGTCAGTGTACTTTCCTGTACTTCCCAAGTAGCAGAACCTACCAGCACAGCTCCATACAGCTGGCAATTACTGTAAGGTAATGACATCTTATTTGCCATACAGTATCAGAGTCTGTACCTCTGAAGCTGGAGTGGGGTGACATGAGGTAAATCTGGACTGGTGCATCTCCCCAAGAAGCAGGCTCCTTTCAACCACAGGAAGGCCAGGTTAGTAGCAACTACACACCCCCATGAAGCCTAACCTTATCCATATAAACACACCTGCAGCCTAACCCTGTCCATTGGCGGATTCAGGGGGGGGGGCACCCGGGCACGTGCCCCCCCTGTCATTTTATAGCTGAGCACCAGGGCTTTCCAACAAGCCCAGCCCCGTGTCTCTAGCCCCCTGGGAACCGGAGATATCGCATGACAAAGCTCTAACATTTTTCCCCATAGGATAATATGGGACCCGTTAATTCTGACCCCCACCCGGTTCTGACGGCTGCCAGTTCCCCCCTGGTATCACAGAAGCTTGTAGTTGATCTCATTCAATTCCAAATCGCTGGGCCTTCAATATCATACCAGGCTGGTCCATATTGGTCAATCGGTTCCAGAGATATTGCGTGTAAACCGATTTCTTTATTTTTTTAATGTAATTTCATGGCTGTTCATGTTGTTTGAGGGCAGATTACTCTGGAACCAAACGTTCCAGTTTCACTGGACCAAAATCATTCAAAGCCCACTCAAAAGTTCTTCAATATGATACTTGTCTCATGTAAATGGGTCAGTTGCTTCCGAAGATATAACCGGTTAAATGAGATAACTGGTTAAAGGAGGGAAGGGTGGTTTTCTCTCCGCCTCACACCAGAAAATGCAGGGACTAGGCTGGTGTAAAAGGGGCCAACCTGGGAATGCATTTTCTGGTGTGAAAGGGGTATTATTTCAAATAGCCGGGACCTGCAGTGCTCTGAATACGGCCAGGCTCTCTGCCTTTTTAATAGGCATTATGGTGTTTGGCATAATACATAATGGACATAATGGCGTGTAACTTAACATGTAATGGACATTATGGTGTAAATGTTTAATGCGCGCCTTTGGTGGACATTATTTAAATTTGGCTCAATCCATGTGGCATTATGTGAATTTTGACTCATTCCATTTGGCATCATGTGTAAGGGGCAAGTATAATGGGGTCTAGTATTTTGTTGCATAATGTGTAGAAGTTGTATATGGTGTTGTACACTACACTCAAGGACACACCCCCTGTTCAGTGGCCACACCCCCTTTTCCAGAGCACGCATTTGGCACGCACACAACTACATCCTTCACTTTTGTTGCCATGGTGGGCCTGCGTATTTTAAATGCCAGGGCCTATTTTTATTCCCATTCCCACCCTCTCTCTGTGGCTCTCTTAGCATGTACACTGGCACCACTGGCACTAAAAAAAAGTTTCAGCGACAGGTGATCGCCCGGGAAAAAAGTTCTCCGAATCCTATAACCTCAATTTTTGATGACTTTTTACATTCTGAGAAGCGACAAGATGATTTTTGAAAATAGATGATTGTAAAGATTCCACAATTATCCGGATTGTACTCCAGTCTGTCTTCAACTACACAACAAGTTAGTAATACACAGCACAGCAGACAGACAGGCAGCAGCACCCCTGGACCTCCCGGGTGCCGGACGGGGTCCCGACAGTCATTTACCCGACATTGGGATCCCGACTGTTAAAACACTGACAGCTGGGTTCCCGACGGCCACCGGCTATTCTCCTTCGTGCATATGCGCAAAAATGTGCATGCGCAGACGCAAATCATCGGTCACGCGGGGGACCGATTCGATTAGATTAGAATAACCCCCTATATCCTGTGTAATCTGGGACACATATGATTTACACATGTGATGTGGCAAATTGGAGTCAGGGGAAATACAGGCTTTGCCAGAACCTGTGTAAATCATAGGTGTCTCCCTGTAAAGCGATAATAAGGAAAGCCTAGAAGTCTGCCTTGCGTACGTCACAGGAACTTTCTTCAGCTCTTCAGCCATGTATCACAGTACTCTCTATAACTAGAATACTAGGACATCAAGGCCTCCTAGTGGACATCTAAAAGACTGCAATCTGTGGATTCACATCAACTACATCTGCTGTGTTGGGGCACCATCTAGTGGACAATCCAGAAAAGGCACCAGAAGCAATCTGCAATTCATTTGTTTTGAAGATCTGTTTGTGATTCATGTTGCCAAAAAAAAAAAAATCCTACTGTTTGTCAGTGTGTGATTGCTCATTTATCCTGGTTATTTTCCATGTAAACTGAAAATACATCCAAGCAAAAGCTTTATTTAGACTATGTCATGGATAGTTACAGTATGTAGGCAAAAAAAAATGTATATATATATATATATATTTCTATATTATAGAAGTGTGCATAAGAATTTCCCCTTCTTGTGGGCCGCCGAGCGCTTTTTTGGTATAGTGCTTTCCAGTTATAAAGGTCTCTCACCCCGCGGTGTCCTCTATTCCCTATGGGTATGTGTAACCCCTAACATTCTTATTTCGCTGCTCACCCCTCCTTTTTTCTGATCACCTGTTTTGAGCCTGCTGTATTCCTCATGGTCGACACCGCTGTGTGTCGACATCCGTTTTCAACAGGCTGTTTATGCTTTGTGTTTAAGTTGCCTTTATACTGCTATGCTGTTTGATGCCGCTGTGTGTCGTTACTTATATAGCCCTTCACACATGTTGACTGCATGGTCGACACCACTGTGTGTCGACATTAGTTTTTCAACAGTCTGTTTATGTTTTGTGCTTGTTTCCTATAAGAAACAGTTAAGTATAAAATGCTTAAAGGTAAAACAAATCACAATTTCCTCTATTAGGAGGCTGCAGATTATTAAATCTCATCACCTTTAATTTTTTTTATATTTACCAGTAAGACCTAAAATTGACATTAATTGCTAGTCTTGGTGATGGATTTGAGGCACGGCTCCCCTTGGGTTGGTGTGGCTGAGTTGCTTTTGGGGTGGCACACCCTAACATTTATTTAGCACTATTTATTTTCCACTAATATTATACTTTCTAGCACTTCACTTTTTTAACCTCTAGCTCCTGCTACTTTCTTATTAATACACTTAAAGCTTAGTTTTTCACTTGTGTGCTGCCCTGGGGTGACTGGCCTATGCCAACCTTTTTTTGGGTTCCGTGCCCCAGATTCAAACAGTATTAGGGACCCACCAGAAATGAGGTCACCGTGAAGCTGGTTGGTGGGCAAATATTTCTTGGCCAATTGCTATACCAAGAACATCTATTATTGATTAATGTCATATGGGAGCATGGCTTTGCGATAGGGAACATTTACATGAAACCACGCCCCCTTTTCATGAGGCCACGCCCCAGGTATCCTGATCCTCATTATTTAAGTTGGGAGGTATGCTTTTATCTATATACCGTATTATATGAACATGTGATGTACATTTCAGTTGAGGATGCAGGATTTGTGCTGTATAGGGTCGGAGGGTCTCTTGGCAGCTATGCCCAGGACGGCTGAGCATGACCGAGGATTCTTGGGTATACTGTGGTGTTGTGTGCTGGGTGTGCTACAGTATGAGTTTGGTGGTGTCATTAATCTGCAGGAACCCATAAGCAAGACCGATGCTTGCATTCAGAATGTGGTGGAAATGGTGGAAGTTCCCAATACAATCACTCATCCAAATTACCCTTTAGTCTTTTACTATTGGTGGTGCAGACAATAATCCCTGGTTTTGTACATCTGAAATCATTACTGTGTGTTGTCTAATATTTTACTTGCACCATATTTAAGTATTTGCCCATTTAAATAAAATAAAATAATAAATTCCAGGCAAAAATTCTGACATCTGCTTTGTACATAAATGTGACTTAAATAAGTTTTATTTGAAGCAGGAATTATAAATGGACCACACACAGTATATAATTACAATCACTTTCTGAAAAAGATATAAGACCAATATGGAAAACACACTTTGTAATTTATTTATTAGCAAGTGCCCTATTCTACAGTGTTTTACTGTGGCCATATGTCTCATAAAAAAGAAGATGCAATAAGAACAAAGTTACGTAATATTTCATAGAACCACTAAACCTAAAAAGGCTATATATGTATACATATATATATACATGCACATACAAAGGTTCGGGAGATTATCAGATCTCGGTATATTAGCGATAAACCCTTTTTGTTAGCATGTGGGGCAATATTGTCTCCAATAAGTACTATGACCAGCTTCTAGGTGTCGCAATGGGCTGGAAGCAGTGGTCAGCCGTTTTCATTCAGCTGCATAGAAAATGTAAATGTTATATGCAATAATAAATGTAATGGCAAATATGAAACCAGTGGAACAATGGGGCTATAGAAAATATGAAATACTGAGCCATTGGTGGAAGGAAGACAACAGTTAATACATGAAAAGCTGGAACGGCATCTGCCTGGCACGAGGGGACAAAGTAGCGCAGACGAGCATATGCAGGTCACATGTGTACGCCTAAGAGAGTCTTTGTGATTAGTGACGTGTCTGCGGGTTTACCCGAGGTTGACAAAGCAATGTGTTTGCAGAATTGCCTATGAAATACTTTAAGCTGTTAGGTCTAACAAAGGCCCTGTTGTCTTCTGTTTCTGTGTTTTATTGCATGTTCAATACTGCCTATTGCATGTTTCATTATGTTTACTGAACAGTCATTCGAAATATCTTGGTATTATATAGTGGATAACAATTGATACTTATGCACGGTTTTAAGCTTTGATGTTGAATAACTGGAACCAATGTCTGCATCATGCAATATAATAAGGCTGTTAGGCGCCTAGGATTTCCAACCAATCTAATCATTGGTGTGCATACAATATTGTGTTCCATAAAATGGCTCCAATGGCCGGACTTTAGTTTTTTACTAGTGCACCTAGATCAGAGTTGCATCAGTTCAAACTAGATTTTATTTGGAATGTATTAACGTATCTTTACATTGCGCCACTGAATTAAGGGAGTGTAGCTTTAATAAACCATTCCCCTTCGGACAGCTTACAGAGGTAGATTTTATGTGAAGCTTATTGGAAAACTTACACAATTTTTTTTTTTAAACCCATCTCAGCAAACACATCACCGATCCAGCAATACCAAACTGTTTAAGGACAATTCATTTAACATTCCGAAATATGATGAGATGATGAAATAAACAAGGCATTGAACACAGGAAGATGGATCCGCTTCTCGGAGGCTGTGTGGATTGCAGTTTGGATCACCAAACTGAACTTGTCCCAGAGTAGGCGAACGTGTTCATCATGAGATTGTTTGTCATATAGTCAGCCAATGTTTTAGCTGCAAGAAAACACATACACGGAGGTTAGTGTCCAAGTGTCAATGTTTTATTCATACTTGGGGGTTATTCAATTTGAACAACAGATACGTGGTCTAAATAACCCCCAATATATGCAAGACTGTGTCATTCTGAATTTTATATTACCACGGAATAATAATCCCATGGAATAATTCTGATTATAAACCTGGACTAAACCAAGGCTATGCCCTATGTTGTTTATTACATTTCCTATCAACCTCAAAGATGTATGCAAATCAGGCCTGGATTATAATGGGGGCACAAGGGGTCAGTACCCCTGGGCCCCCTCTAGCTAGGGGCCCCCTGTGGTTGGCATGTATTTTTCCCCAAAAAAAATATTATTATTATTTTTAGATAAAGGTTTTGTGCATGGGAGTGACGTAGTGCTGCAGCTTCACCTATCTGCCAATGTGACAATGATTAATGGTGCTGAGCATCGGGAGCCAAGGCACACTGACTGCACAAGTGTGCAGAGCATTACTGGGAGTTGACTAAGTCCCATGACACTTTACACCAGAGGGCAGAGGCTGAGAAGTTTGTGCTGAGCTCTGATTGGCGGAGCTCATTACATGCTGCTCAGGCCCATGGTGAACAGCAGCAGCAGCCTAGTCATGGGAGGGTTTTTAATCATGGGCAGCACTGGGACTGTGAGGTCTCCTACAGAGTAAGGTGCAGAGGGACAAACACAGGCTTTTCATGTGGGGGCCCCCCTGTCTAAAGTGCCCCGGGTCCCCCGAAGGCTTAATCTGGCACTGATGCAAATTATACTCGACAACGACTCTACAAATCCCAACAGCTGCATACAAAGATGCAGCATCCATAGCAGGTTAGTCAGTTATGGAAATAACCCTATGGTCACACATCATAGCCGGAAGAAAAACACTGGAATCATACCAGCTAAATATGGGATTGCAGTCGCACGCAGCCTCCAACACATCCCCAAAAGTCACAACTCATCTGCATTTTTGTCATGACAACCTGTCCCACAAATGGTCCTTCACTATCAATGAGTTCGCAAATAAAAATCTATGGATGCATGCATTGACAGCCAATAATTGTTCAACTGTGAAAAAATTGGGTTGGTGTAAATCTCAGGCAATCCCTACAGTATATACATTTTCTGATCTTTCATGAATGTATAGGAGGAGAATGAGCAACATCTAAGGGAAAAATCAATTGGGCACGAGGTTTAGCAAGAAAAAACCTTACCGACCCCAAGCCCAATTTTGGATTGCTGAGAGTATGCGCGCTCCTGATACCAACTGGAACCAGTTTTTTTTTTAAACAGTTGCAGGGATTACAGCTTTGAATATTGCATGGTGTGAGCTGAAGAATAGGTACAGCATTCATGCCATTGGTGGTCACCCTTCCGTCATTGCACTGGGTAGGCGGCTACTGGCAGATTCAAGCATGAAAGTCCATATGTTTATGAGGCCACTGTGTATGTGTGTTTGTCCACTACACTGGGTTCTTAACGTTATTCATCAACTTTTTTCCCCCTTTTTACAAAATACTGGTGAACTAAACAACATAAATTGAGCGAGGTGTCCTCTTCAAGAAAGTGTTACATTAATTCTCCAGATTTCTTTTGTTATGTTGGTGGAGAATATACATTACCTGGAAATTGAAAGAACATCACTTATGTTGATGTACGAGCTTATTGGCATATGTAGGGGTCAAACTAGGAGACCAAGATAAATATTGGGCACCACATAGGGTCTGCAAACAATGTATAGAACATCTGCCTCCTATTCTTTGCCTTTTGTGTGAATAAAATACTTTGTTATTGAAACTTTTTTGTTTAATTCCTCTAAAGGTGCATACACACTGTACAAATTTTTCATTAATTTTGGCCCTTCTGAACGATATTGGTCACAGTATGCAACGAACAATGAATATCCGCCAGTTGTTCATCAAGGTTGTTCGTTGACTGTGCATGCAGCTCAATTTGGATATCTTTTTAAAAAAGCCTATAGACTGTAGCTAGATCTTTCGTCTTTTCATCAACATCTTTTGTCCAGGACACTGGGTTAAGGGAAATTGGTCATCAATGAAATTGGTCAAAAAATTGTACAGTGTGTATGCACCTTAACAAACACTAATATCAACTCATGTACACTGTTGGAAATATGCTTTTTGCATCTAATAGAGCAAAACTGGAGGTGAGAAGGGTTTGACAACTACACCTGATAGAGAAAAACAGAAGTAATTTTTGAATTCAGCAAGCAAAACTACTTAGAATCCGTTGAACTATTCCAGGCACCCAAAAAAAAGAAAATTTTTTGTTGCCCTGTGTAATCTAATGACACCGTTACTAACTGCCATTTTCATGACACATATACAGTAGGTAAATGTATGAAACTGTGATAAGGGAGGAGAAGTGATAAAATGCCTGGTACTTTATCACTGACCAATCAGCTCTTTAACTGTCCCTTTTTAAACCCAGCCTGTAACTTAACAGTCAGGAGCTGATTGGCCGATGATAAAGAACTAGGCACTTTATCACTTCGCCTCTCGCTCCAGGGGGGAGGGGGTGTTTGAAATGCGACGATGCGCCGCGGCATAGCTCCACAGGGGGGGGGGGGCTGGGGAGAGAGAAAGAGAGCCACTCACTAGATCCGGGGGAGGGGGGGCTGCTCCAAGTGGCCGCCCTCCAGTGGCCAGCGCCCTAGGCAAATGCCTAAGGCTGCCTAGTGGTGGCGCCGGCCCTGCATGCGCCATCGGTCTTGTCAGACTGTTTTTTCTACATAGCTAATGCTATGCTACAGTTTAGATTTTGTTTTAAAAAAATGAAAGGTATACAGTTGGAGCGCCTCTCGCTCTTGCAGGGGCTGGCGCTTCCATCTCCAGCTCCCACCATCTGCCAGCTCCTGCCAGGGGGTGCGTGCACACTAGACGCTCACATGCCCCGTGGCGACGGAGCTCCCCGCCACCGTACACGCCTCCCCAGTCCCGACCAACGGGCCCCATTGCCGCCCCGATCCCCCCCCCCCCCAAGCCTGCCCATCTCCCTGAAGCGGAGACGGGCAGGGTCCCGCCACCCAGCCACTGGGAAGAGCATGTGCATGAGACGCATGCGTGTCACAGTTTGATGGAGTCCTTCTCTGCCGTCTCTCGCTAGCGGGGGATGTTCTGGCAAGAGCCGGACAAGGAAGTGAGGGGCTTCATCTGTATTTAGCAAATAGGACTGCTATAATCATCCAGTTACACATGGAATTATTGTAATATGTTATACATTTCATATCAACCATGTAAAGCAATTCTTAAAAAGTCGACATGAGTTAATACCGTCTGTTATTGAAAAAAAAACATGAAAAACTCATGTCAACGTTTTGATTTCGACCTTACCATTGTCGACCTAATGCTTGTGTCAACCTTCTGACCCTGTCAACCTTAGCCATGTCAACCTATTTAATGCGTCGACATAAACCATGCCAACCTTTAGTTGTCGACCTAATTTATGTCGACCTTTATAGTGTCAACCTAGCGACCATATCCGTTGGGACAAGAACAAATCTTAGGCTCTCAGCTGTTGTCTTCCATTATATTCCATAATAATCGGCCTGGTGATGTGGCATAAATTAATTTTATGAAATTATCTAATAGACTTGTTGTAACTTGATTCTTTAATTAAACAAGCTTAGATGTATTCAGTCAATAAGTAAGTGGGAAATAGACTGGAAGAAAGTTCATGTTGGTACTGTGGGCCTTATTCTAGTTCACACTTTCTGACAAAATCCTTCTTAGATGGACAAAACCATGTGCACTGCTGGTGGGGCAGATGTAACATGTGCAGAGAGAGTTAGATTTGGGTGGGGTTTTACTTCAAAGTGAGATCTATATTGCAGTGTAAAAATAAAGCAGCCAGTATTTACCCTGCACAGAAACAAAATAGCTCACCCAAATCTAATTCTCTCTGCACAAAAATCTGCCCCCCCCCCCCCCTGCAGTGCACATGGTTTTGTCCATCTAAGAAGGATTTTGTCAGAAAGAATGAACTAGAATAAGGCCCAGTACTGTATGTCTGGTTTACATGATTATTGAAATTAAATCAAATTGATACTTTTAGTGTTTACTACACAGTGAATAATATACTGGAAGAATAATGAAACCCACCTTAAATTGCCTGATGTCTCCTTGAGCAACGAGATGATATTCATTTTCTGGGGTAATGCAGTATGCAAGTCTCTAAAATGTTAAATATATATATATTTGTACATGAAAAACAAACGTGTAAAGGTGATAAGAACAGTAAGTTAAAATATTTAAGATACAAATAATATTAACTAATTATTTTGGAAATGAAAACATTACAACCTCATTCATATAAGTATGCAAATTACAAAGGCTTCATTAAGAATCAACTGTTTGTTCTACCTATTTACAATGCATTTGGGGGTTAATTCAGCTTCAGCTTTGTAAAAAAACATTGCAAAACTGGAACTGCTTCCTTCCTCCAGTCGGCGGGGGGACCACCCAGCATGCCGGGTCCCTACAGTAGGTGCGGTAACAAGGACAGCCCCCTGCCTGCGAAGCCTAACTGCGAAGGCAGATGCCAGGCTGCCATTTTCTGTCTTGCGTCACCACAAACTGCCCTGAAAATGGTCCAGTCATGGTCCGATCCCCGCCCCCTCCTGCTTTCACTCAGAGGCCTCCGGCATGTGCGTCGGCAGGAACTGAATTACAACCTTTATCAATAATTTCAATATTCCTTCATTAGCAGATCACTCAACATAGAGGAAATAGTGAATCCAAATGTACTGAACATGCTAAACTAGTGCTTGTATTTCAGGATGCAGCCGACTGTAAGGAGCAAATTCAATTACGCGGGTTCTTCTTCTAGCGTATGGAGGTGTGAGCTGGATCAGCCTACGGTATAAGGCCGAAAATGGCACCTGGCCTAACTGTAACGATTCTGAGAATGTCCACTTATGAAACAGCGATTCTAAGGACGAACCATGTTGAATTTCTAATGTCGGTGCTAACATTCTGAATATTAACATAGTCAATGTCGACCATGTCACTGGATCCTATAATACCACTTTTTAGATTGCAAAAATAACCTGGGTAATTGCTGAGTAGCTGCTGGTTCATCCAGGGTCATGGTGCGGTATGAAAAGCACCACACCTAATAACCCAGGTCAACCCAGCAATTCGACCCAGGTTATACAGATGTAGCGCCTATCATTCATCAGGGGGCTGGCGATAGAATCGTCAGCCGTCAGCCACCGCCGAAAGGGGGCGCTCACGCACGAGATGCTCACGTGCCCTGTTCTGACTCAGCTTTCTGCCGTCACCGTCAAGTCCCTGCCGGTCTCTGCTGGTCCCTCACACCCTCTCTCACTCCCGGTCTCTCCCTTGCACCGTCTCTCACTCTGTCTATCCCTTACACCCTTTTACTCCCTGTCTCTTGCTCACACCCTCTCTCACTCCTTAACTCTCCCTCACACCCTCCCTCACTCTCTGCCTCTCCCTCACACCTTCCCTCACTCTCTGCCTCTCCCTCACACCCTCTATCACTCCCTGTCTCTCCCTTATAACTCTCTCACTCTCGGCCTCTCTCTCACACCCTCCCTCAGTCTCTGCCTCTCTCTTACACCCTCTCTCACTCCCTGTCTCTCCCTTACACCTCTCACTCTCTGCCTCTCCCTCACACCCTCCCTCAGTCTCTGCCTCTCCCTTACACCCTCTCTCACTCCCTGTCTCTCCCTTACACCTCTCACTCTCTGCCTCTCCCTCACACCCTCTATCACTCCCTGTCTCTCCCTTACATCTCTCTCACTCTCTGCCTCTCCCTCACACCCTCTCTCACTCCCCATCTCTCTCTCACACACACCATCACTCTCTGTCTCACTCTAGTGACAATTGTGTGCATAGGGGACCCCTTTCAAAATGTTGTTATGGGGTCCACAAAGTACTAGTTATGCCCTTGCATGCTTGTATTCCCCCAGGTTAGCCTCCACAATGTATATGTATTTTGATGGATGATTGATAAGTATAACAATGTTTCAATCTGGAATAGATGATTGAGACTAAAATAGAATGTGGTTTCTGGAAAAAAAAATTATGATATTTTTCATTCTGATTTTGTTTCTCTATCAGCCAAGAGTTAAAGTACAGTTATCACTTTGTGGTTGGACCCAACAGCATTTCTATATAGATGATTGCACAAATCCAAGTGAGTCATTCATCTCTTTACACAAGGTGTAAAATAGAGGAAGTGCTGTTTCTACAGGCGGATGAGCTGCTCAATTGCATGGGACACTGTAACGGGGTGTAGATACTGAGCTCATCTCTAATTCTCGGTATGTTTCTGGTGCTGCTTTCCCTTAGAGGTGTCCCAAACCCTCTAGAGTTTTATAGAAAGTAGATATGGGTCAACGCATCCAGTATGTGTATATCCTAATTTGCAAATGTGATGTAATATTGCAAAGAAAAGAAATGTTCAGTGTACAATACGTTTTACACACAAAGGGCAGTATTCAATGCTCCCGATTCACCGTTTTTCTGCAGCGAATCGGACTTATTTCAAAATCAAAAATCACATTTTTTATTTGTCACTTACAAGTCATACATAGTACAATATGTAGTGAAATGCTTATACAACTGTCCTACTTTACGTGAGATTAAGTAGATCGGCTGAGGAAGAGTGTACTGTAGATAAATAGATTGTGTAGGGTAAGTCTAGAAAGAAGGAAGGAAAGTCCCGGGAGAAGGAGGTCTGGATGAGGGCTCTAATGCCCTGCGGGAAGAAGCTCCTTCTCATTCACTCTGTGTTTGCCTTCAATGAGCTGTAGAGTTTTCCTGATCGCAAAAGGGAGAAGAGTCCATTGTTGGAATGGCTGAGGTCCTTCATTATCTTCCTGGCTTTGGACCAGCATCGCTTGCTGTATATCGTGTCCAGATGTGAAAGCTCGATACGGATGGTATCTAGCGGTGAATCTTTGTCACTGAAAATCTGATTCACCCTATTCAATGTTCACTGTTCACCGAAAGCGATCAGTGAATGGCGGCCAGTTCTCCGTTTCATGCTCGCTGCAATTCGCTGGTGTATTTCAATGGGGTTTTCACTGGGATTCGCCGAGAGTGTATTCAGTGCTAGGATGGCGAATTGCTTACTCCCTGGTTTTTGCCATAATTCATCGTTTTGCATTCAACATCTTTTTATGGTGAACTGGAAAGTGATCTTTTAAAATAAAGGTTTTCTTTTTTTTTTGGTGTAAAAAAATCAGTAATTGTATTATGTGAAGGGTCATGCTATCGGGATTAAATATATATTTAATTTTAATATATATATTTTTTACACATGACGTCACAGGGGGGCGGGGAGCCGCTCATTATATTCACTGCGCCTGGTCCCGCTCATTACATATGCACAAGTGGGACCAGCGCATCGCTCCCTCCACCGCCTCCCCTGCCAGCTCTCCCGGGGCTCTCCCTGTGTCCCCGCCAGCCCTCTTTCTCCCCCACACATTCCAGCGCAGGTAGGGAGGCTCCCATCGTCCCCCAGCTCCCTGCGGCATTCGCCAGGGGGGGTTAAAATTCACCGTCAGGGGCAGGGAGCCCCTGAGGCGTTGAATAGGGTGAGAGGGAGGGCTGGCTGCGAATGATCCAGCCCTCCGGAACCCTGCAAATGTGCAGTGAATCCTAAACAGGATTCACTGCACATCGCGAAATAAATCATTGAATACTAGCCAAAATGTTATTACAAATGAAAACTGCGATTATAAGAGGCGGATGGGGGGGGGGGGGAATTGGTAATTGTGGAGGAGAAAAATGAAAAATTTGGGGAGGCGAATAAATTGGAAAATACAAAGTCTGTATCCTTTGTCCTAACTTGTCAGGACTAAGGATACAGACTTTTTATTTTTCAATTTATTCGCCTCCCCAGATTTTTCATTTTTCTCGTCCACAATTCCCAAACCCCATCCTCTCCCCCCCCCCCTGCACACACACACACACACACTTATAATCACAGTTTTCATTTGTAAAGACATTTTGTGTGTACACCTGAGTAAAACATATTGCACACTGAACATTTCTTGGTACTTGTGGAGTATCACGGCTCCCATCGCATGCCATATATAGTGGCATGCGATGCGATACGATTTTTACCGATTTTGGCCGTTTTTAGACAAAATTGTATGCAATCGCATCGCATGCGATTTGATCGTATGCGATCGCGTACGATTTTGCACTGAAAAGCATCCAAATGCATTGGAATTAGAGATGTGCGGGCTCGGATTTCAGAGATCCGAGCCCCCACGGACGCAATCATTCCGAGCCCGATTCCGAGCAGCGCTCGGAGATTCCCGCCTGACTCGGTCCGTCCGCGTGATTAGAACGTCATCTCCCGGCGTCGGATTTCGCGAGGCTTTATAAGCAGCTGCCGCGCCCCCGCCATCTTCACTCCAGTCAAGTAGTGGGTTGGGAGAGGGTGTGTTGGTGCTGCTGCTGGGGCTTAAACTTGAGCTTGACCTTGAGCTTTTGCAATCGCTGGTGCTGTCTCTCAGTGCTGCTGTGTAGTAGTCTAACTGTGTACTTGTAGTACTACTGTCTCCTCTGTGCGGTCTACCTCTGGTGTGCTGTGCTGCCTGTAATTGATTATTTTATTTGCTGGGGCTGTCTCCCTCAGTGCTGCTGTGTACTCTGTTCTCAGCTTAGGACAACAGTCTAACTGTGTACTGTACAGTACTACTGTCTCCTCTGTGCGGTCTACCTCTGGTGATCTGTGCTGTAATTAATTATTTTATTTGTTAGGGCTGTCTCCCTCAGTGCTGCTGTGTACTATACTATGTTCTCCTCTGCTTAGAAGAACAGTCTAACTGTGTACCTGCCTGTAGTACTACTGTCTCCTCTGTGCTGGGGCATACATCTGGTGCTGTGCTGTGCCATTTATTATATATATAATTATTAATTATATTAAATATAAATATATATAGTCCACTGGTGCTGCACTGCTGCCTGCACTGAATCTGCCAGTCTGGCGGTCTGTGGTCTGGGGCTCACTGCCTAATAAATAATTAAATACTGCCGTATATCTCTACCTTTGTGGTCTGGGGCTCACTGCCTAATACTGATGTATCTGTATAACTGCCTGCTGGTGCATACCCACTGACATATATTAATTGCACTCCAGTGGCGCTGTTCTGTGACATAACTCCGCTGCAGTGCCACTCTTACATGAGCCACGTGTTTGTGCCGCACACTTGTGTGGCTTAGCATAGTTATCCAGCTACCTCGGTGCAACCTTTTGCCCTAAAAACAATATTGTAAGGTGTGAGCTGTTCAGAATAGACTGGGAATGAGTGGAAATGAATGTTATTGAGGTTAATGTGGCGTAGGAGCAAAAAAAACACCCAAATTCTGCGATTTTAGCAGTTTTTTTCAGCTTTTTAACAAAAAAATCAGAACCCAAAACCCAAAAAATCCAAACACAAAACACTTAGGAGGTGTTTTGCCAAAACCCATTAGAACCCAAAACCTCAAGGTAATCAGAACCCAAAACCCAAAACCCAAAACCTGAAAAGTGGCCCGTGCACATCTCTAATTGGAATTAGTATTAAACATGTTCAATGGCCCCAACTGGCATTTTTGAGGCTGTACCACCCCCACTATCAACGCGAACCTGAAGCGTGGCGAGCGCAGCGAGCCCGCGAGGGGCGTCGGTACGCGTCCTACGACCTTTTCATACCCCCACTATCCACGTCGGCGTGGAGTTGAGAATAGAAAGTGTGGCGAGCGCAGCAAGCCACCGAGCCCGATGCGTGGCGAGTGCAGCGAGCCCCGCGAGGGAACGCGGACACCTGTGAAGCCCGTGAGGGGACGCGGATACCTGTGAAGGTATCCGCGGCCGCTCGCCACGCTTCGGGCTCGGTGGCACGCTGCGCTCGCCACATTTTCTATTCTCAACTCTACGCTGACGTGGATAGTGGGGGTATGAAAAGGTCGTAGGACGCGTACCGCGATCACCACGCTTCGGGTTTGCGTTGATAGTGGGGGTGGTACAGCCTCAAAAATGCCAGTTGGGGCCATTGAACATGTTTAATACTAATTCCAATGCATTTGGATGCTTTTCAGTGCAAAATCGTATGCGATCGCATGCGATGCGATGCGATTTTTTGGCATACGATGCCCATCGTGGGAGCCGTGATACTCCACAAGTACCCATTTCTTTTCTGTGGGGCACTGTGCTTGCCACTGCTATTGCTATTGCCAAGCCACCCGCTGACTGCTTTGTAGTCTGATGGAGACTCAGAGCTGCCTTGTCCCTCCCACTCCTTGTACTCCGCTTGGTTAACCCTGGATATATGTGATCACTCTCTCTCCAACGCTCAGTACACCCCACTCCAAATATCAACAATACAGATGTCACTTTAATAATTCGTTTATGACCCAAATTCTTTACCTGGTTAATCCCAGTGATGACACTGGTAAGGTACATGAACAATGTCCTAAGTAACCCCCTCCCCTCCCAAAATGTATGGTTTTCTGGTATTGTTTATTTTTAAGACTCAAAGCATTGTAGCTTGTACACTAAAACATTGGGATCCATTGTAATTCAGTGGGGGAGTCTTAAATTGTACTGGGTGCTGAGGAAAAGTGCATGGGGGGGTCGTCTGGGAGGATCTCCCGGAGATCACAAGCACCAATCGCTATTGGGGATCCCCTAGCATTAGCACCGATTCCCGGGCACCTTCCAGAATGCGGGAATCAGCATAATGCATTAAGCACTTAAGCCCGCCCCCAGCCAATAGGAGTCTGGGGGCGGGCTTAAGTGTATAATGCATTATGCGGATTCCCGGGTCAGCAGTACAGTCCCCAGGGATCAGAAAGGATTAGCCAACAACAGCAGCAGTGGCGTAACTATAGAGGGCGCAGGGGATGCAATTGGTATGGGGCCCGGCCGCTAGGGGGGGGCCCAAGGACCCAACAGGCAATCCCCTGCATCCTCTATAGTTATTGCCCTGCTGCCAGTCTTTAGAATATTTAGCCTTCTTTTTTTTATTTTATTTAGGCAGTGTGGTGCTAGTGCTGCGCTTGGGGCCTGGCACATAGTCTGCCTGGTATTGTAGGACTCGGAGCTGGGAGGTGGGGTACGTTCAGCTCAGCTGTGTGGAGACTGGGGGGCGAAGCAGCTGTCCTCTTCTCGCTGAGATATTGTTACAAGCGGGCGCCCGGCGGCTCCTTCTTAAGAGGAGCGGTCTCATGTAGGGGTATGCTGCGCCAGGACGTCAGACGGAGAGCGGCAGTACCCAGAGTAGCAGAGAGTCGGATGGCTGCTGTCTCGCGGTCAGTCACCCATGCATGCATTGCTGCAAAGAACACAGGATTTCAGGAACAGGTAACTGGGTAGGGTGGAGAGGTGGGGCGACCCGGTACCTGGAGGTGCTGTGCTACCTACAGTAGTTCTTGTTCAGCCCCCTCACCCCCTCCGCCCCACGTTCTCCTGCATGACATTTCCTCTCACTTTTGCTTGCACCCCTCTCTTTCTCTTGATCTTTCCACTCTGGATCTGACACCCTCTGTCTCTGTCGCTCCCCCTTCTCACCCATTTCTCCCTGAAACCCTGTCTCTCTCTCTCATTCACTCTTTTTCCAGGAAACACTCTTTCCCTCTGACCCCTCTGTTTCCTTTACCCAACACCCTCTATCCTGTCCCCTAATTGTAGTGACTGACAACCGCATGGTGGGGGGGTGTGAGCCCTAATCAAGAGTTTGCTATGGGGCCCACATAGATATAGTTACACCCCTGTACAGCAGCACAGCTCAGCCCATAAGATTTGAAGAGGTGAGGGGTTGAGAAGTTATCCTTCAAACATTGGAGTAAATGTATTGCAGTTTAAATAAGAAAAAGATTATCTTGTATATATTACATTTAACAAATATCCCTTACCATGTTGAGATTCTTACCTTTTTAAAGGGCCCTGGTACTGTCAAAAATTTGTAGATAAAATAAAAAGGCACTAGAATCATTGATGACAGCGCAATCATCCATCCAACCTGATTAGCCCATGGTGGAAAGAGGTATTCTTCATATGACAGAGAACTGTAGTTCCAAATACTAGCAACAACAACAAACTTGCAGAAAAAGATAAAAAGAGAATTCAAAGAGATTTAATCATATTGGCAAATTAGATTTAAAAAAAAAAACTATATATATATATATATATATATATATATATATATATATATATAGGCAGGAAAGAAACAGCGTCACTCCAGTGGACTTTTGAAGAAAGGTTATATTGTAGAAACAAATAGCATATCGACATACATCTGTTACATCGACGTTTCAATGTGCATAGACATTTTTCTCAAGATGATGTACATCTCATCTTGAGAAAAATGTCTATGCACATTGAAACGTCGATGTAACAGATGTATATCGATATGCTATTTGTTTCTACAATATAACCTTTCTTCAAAAGTCCACTGGAGTGACGCTGTTTCTTTCCTGCCTACCTGATCTATCACCAGAAGGCACCCGTGGCATTTTCTTCCATTACATATGAGTGCCGGCTCGAACCCCCACACCTATATATATATATATATATATATATATATATATAAAATTGGAAAAATGGTTACTTTCCCATTTACCACAATATAATTGTATTATAGCTGAATGCAATATTGGATAGTTTACATTTGAAGGAAAGCCAGTGAACATATAAAGCTAATGTATATGTAAATACTACTATATTAATGTTAACATTAGGCTTATCTGACTAAGATGCCAGGTTTTAGCTTTCATGGATTTTTTTACTCCTAATAAAAATTATCTTAGGCCCTTATTCTGGTTCACTTGCAAAGGCAAATTCCTTCTCAAATGGACAAAACCATGTGCACTGCAGGTGGGGCAGATGTAAAATGTGCAGAGAGAATTACATAGTTACATAGTAGGTAAGGCTGAAAGAAGACTTGCGTCCATCTAGTTCAACCTAGGTTGTTATTGAAAGCAGACTTGTAAAGACAGATTTTATTTCTTGTTTGTACCTATGGATGTTATTAACCAATAAGTGATTGTCCAACCTTATTTTGAACGTATTCAGTGTCTCTGCTGACACCACCTCTCCAGGAAGAGAGTTACAAAGTCTGACTGCTCTGACCGTAAAGAAATTTTTTCTTCTAGCTGAACAAAATCTTTTTTCTTCTAATCTATACTCATGCCCTCGCGTCCTAGATTCCTTTCTCGTTGAAAAAAGGGTGTTTGCTAATTCCTTATATTGGCCTCTGATATATTTGTATATATATATGTTGAGCATGTCCCCCCTTAAACGTCCCTTTTCTAATGTAAATAGTCCCAAATTGCTTAATCTCTCCTCGTAGCTTAAATTCTCCATTCCCTAATAAGCTTTACATGTGAATACATGTGAAGTCATCTGCGTCCCCTCGCGGGGCTTGCTGCGCTCGCCACGCTTCGGTCTCAGTGATTCCCTCCGCTCACCACACTATCTAAAATCAACTCCACACCGACGTGGATAGTGGGGGTATGAAAAGGTTGAATGACGCGTACCGCCGCCCCTCACGGGTTCGCTGTGCCCGCCACACTTCGGGTTGGCGTTGATAGTGGGGGTGGCGTTGACAATGGGGGTGCATTTAACATTGAAAGTACACATCAGGGTGCTTGTACAATGAAAAATCGGATCGTATCGCATACATCGCATGCGGTTATATCGCATGCGATGCGATGCAATGAATGCGATGTACTAAAATGTACATTGTGGGTGCCGTGATAATACACAAGTACCTAATTATTTAATCTACAATGATTCCTTTTATATACAACAAATGGTGACAGCCATGGGCACGAGGTTTGCTCCGAGTTACGCAAACATTTTTATGGACCAGTGGGCGAAAGATAACATTTTGGCCCATCATCCGTTCGGAGCGAACCTCGTGTCATGGCAAAGGTACATCGATGATGTCTTTTTTATCTGGCAAGGTAATTAAGCTATTTTAACTGAATTGTATTATTTTTTAAATCAGAATCATCTTAATATCGAACTCACGTTTGTTAGTAGTAATGTAGAAATACATTTTATTGATCTAACTGTCTATATTAGTAATAACAAGATTCAAATTATACTAAACCCACAGACTCTGGTTCCTTTATACCTGCTACTAGTTGTCACCACCCGAACTGGTTAAAGTCCATTCCGGGTGGACAATTTAGAAGGGTGAGGAGGAATTGCTCCTAACAAAAAGTGTTCAAGGAACAGGCTGAAAGCCTAAAACACAAGTTTATACATTCGAATTACCTTGAAACAGGCGAAAAAACAAAGAATGAAGTGATTTTAATTACACAGGAAGACTTACTGAAACCAAGAGAAGAGATAAGAACCAATGATAAATTTGAATATGCCTTCATTACACCCTTCAACTGGCTGTTGACAAATTGATTGAGCAAACCCTGAACAAACATTGGGGTATTATTAAAAAAAAGACCCAATTATAGGCAATTTACTTCCTATAAAACCTTAATGTATATACCAAAAAGCTTCTAACCTCAGTTCCAAATTAGTACATAGTGCACTCCCCCCCCCAAAAAAAAAACAATGACTATAGTAAAATCTAAAGGCTTTTTTAGATGTGGGACATGTGGGAAATCAACTCCATGGCAACGTGGATAGTAGGGGTATGAACTATCCACGTTGCCATGGAGTTAAGATACTTTATTTTAGATAGTTTGGCGAGCGTACCCAACCCGGAAACTGTGGCGCCGTGAAACTACACAAGAACCGAACTAAGCACTTTAATGCCAATAGAGTTAAACTGGTTTTTATGAATATGTATTTTTTTGTATTTTTTATGTATTTTTTATATAATTTTCATGCATGTATTGTTATTCATGGGTACTGGAGCACTGACACTTTACTATAGTAATATTTTATGCAAATCATATAAAGCATGTGATACCTGATATATACAATTTCCCATTTTCATCAATATTAATGAGAAATCAATACTGGCATTGGGATGTATAGAAAATAATATGGCAACGCATCCATACAGTGTAATGGAGGCAAGATCACATAATGAGACGTGACGGGCATCAAGATTCACGCACACAGATTGCTATGGTAACATATCAGTGCAATACCGCTAACGGATGCGACGTCAGATGACGGCACGCGACTACTGGTGCGGGGCATCTTGGGCAATGTAGTCCAGGAGCCCGACACACCGGAGAAGCATAATGAACAAACAATAAATAGCCGCAAAGAACGATGAGATAGCAGACGCTATCTGGACCTTGAGAAATACTTATTTGGAGTTGAAATGCGTTGGTCAGAGGAGGAGAACCCAGTGGTGAATCAGGGAAAGGAGTCCCGGAGACCTGTGAGGCTGTGACAGGTGACAAACCACAAGCGCATATTGAACCGCCACGCCAGTTCCGCAGACTCTGGTAATACTGAAGCTTAACTACAATGCAGCCCCTGTTTAAAAAACTGTATATACATGTGCAATACATGTTGTTTATTAATTGTTGTTTTTTTTGTGTGACGAGAAGCTGGGAGCAGACTGCGAATTGCACCAGTGCAACTGTCATTTCATTGATTTTATTTACATAAAAAATTTTAATTGTGCTTCACTATATATGGTTTTTTTCTCTCCATACATGGTATAAATGCCACGCCATTTGTGTGAGAAGTTACACGTTTGAACGAAACAGCGCCTGACAAGTGATGTAATAATTTTGCATGCATCTATTCTTGGTGAAGGGTTTATTTGGGAATACCCTCTATACACCACTAGAAAGGCAGCTGAGCGCACTGTTCAGGAAACACACCGTTCTGTACTCATCAACAGAAATTCGTTTGGGAGACCAAAATGCCTGACATAATTGGATTTCTATAATTAGTACATGCCCTATAAACACAATGGTAAAAGTGTATATCATACAGTATTTACAGTAAGCATAACGTATACTAACAGTACTTCAACTTCTAACTGATATATGTGAAATGATATTGTTTTTATTACTTTCAAATCTGCGGTTTTATTCTCATACATACAGTACTGTAGTATATTTTCGATAAGTAACTTAAGACATTGAAAGGTATTACATATTAGGTATTCATAGATAAATAAATGGTGTATTCGGAAAGATGTATTGCGGGTTCATGCAGAAGATCACTGGGTTAAATGTGAACATTCTGCTCTCATGGAACAATATTTAGCTGTGGGCGACTCTGCCTTATTCTACTAAAAACATAGAACTGAATTATTTGAGAAAAGATACATATGTCGCAGGTTACCCTTCAAGAGGTGATGAGAAATCCTTAAATATCACAGATGCTAAATCTATTCCGGCAGGTTGCCGTATGCACGGCAATATGAGGCATTCACGAGCTGA
This sequence comes from Crinia signifera, assembly GCF_055691185.1. NCBI lineage: Eukaryota > Metazoa > Chordata > Amphibia > Anura > Myobatrachidae > Crinia > Crinia signifera. Next base: position 4,683,668 of record NC_139227.1, on the reverse strand, counting down.
GGTTAAGGACAGAATGCCATCTGCACATTATCCAGTAATCCAACAAAAATCTAGAACTGCACAGTTAGTATAACACACTGGGGGGGGAATAATTAAACCATTCAATGCCAAAAGTTTTTTTTTTTTTTTGCTAGAATAAAAAAATACTTCATATTTGTAATATTTTCTATCTCTACTTCTATAATGGTTTTTGCTTAGCTCCCAATACCGTGTTTATCACATATTTTGACTAGACACAAAAGCTGTCTTCCGCTGTCTACATATTGTACAGTACAGTACAGCATACAGTAGTACTGTATACTCAGGAGCACCAGTTGCTGTGACCAAGTGTCCTGGGCTACACAAAAAAATCCTGTTTCCCTATAAAGCTTTTCGTGCGTCTGCATGGGCATGGCATTTAACACAATTTCCCCTGCTATCCTCAAGCCCAAACTTCTCCCCCTAGGAGTACCAGGATCAAGATGCTCCTGGATTGTGGACTTCCTGATGGCACGGAAACAGGTGGTGAAAGCCAGAGCCTTCACATCTGCCATTCGTACGATCAGCACTGGAGCTCCCCAGGGATGTGTCCTTTCCCCCCTGCTCTTCTCCCTCTACACTAACGACTGCATCTCGAGTGACCAGTCAGTAAAAATTATAAAATTTGCTGATGACACCACCATCATCGGCCTAATCAAGGAGGCAGATGAGTCTGCATACAGACGGGAAGTGGACAGACTTTCACAGAGGTGCGGCAGAAACAACCTGGACCTAAACCCTATCAACCCCAACAGTCGAGATGGTAGTAGACTTCAGGACAAAACCAAATGTCAAGGTCCCACTAGTAATTTCCAACAGAGTGGTGTCATGGGTAGAGACCTTCAAATTCCTTGGGACAAAAATCTCTTGCAACCTCAGATGGGAGCCCAACATAACTTCCATTGTCAAAAAGGCCCAACAGCGGTTGTTCTTCCTGAGGCAACTGAAAAAATGTAACATTCCGAAGGAGCTGCTGCAGCTCTTTTACACTGCTATCGTGGAGTCCGTTCTATGCTCCTCTTTTAAAATCTGGTATGGAGGGGCCAATGAATCGGACAAACGAAGCTTGCAAAGAGTGGTGAGGACAGCAGAGAATATTATTGGGATGGACCTTCCCCTGTAAGGGAACAATACAGGGTCAAGAAGCGAGCTGGGAAGATCGTGGCGGACAAACTCCACCTTGGCCATAACTTGTTTGATATTCTCCCATCAGGTAGATGCTTCAGGTCCAAGTCATCAAGAACCGCAAAAAGCTTCTTCCCGATAGCTATTCAACTATTGAACAATGTACTCTAAGATACTGCTAATCTAAACACCTAACTGCTCTGTCTAACTTTGCAAATCATAACATGGGATTTTTCATTTTATCAGATGCAGTTCCACAAGAAAATACATTTTACTCCATAGGCTGGAGTCCGGGGGCCACTAGATGATAACTTTAAGCAATCAGCTGGTGCTCACTTACATGAAGTAAAGATGAATGTCTTTGGAGTGGGTTTGGTGACCACGGGGCACCAGAAGCATGCAGGTGTGGGTATCGGTGTCCACAAAGCCCTCCTTGCTGTCAGTTCTTTTAAAGCAGCTAGGTACTTTAGAAGGCTCCTGGATTGTTAGCTGTAATTGTCATGGTTTGCCCGCACTGCTCCACCAACACTGTATGAACGGGTCCACTGAATGTGCTGGGAGCCAAATGAGGCCATTACCCATTCAGCTGTCAATCTGTCAGGTGGCTGGAGGCACAATTGTAGCGTAATCTGCAGAGCAGTTAAGATCACAGTTGCCGCACTCTTCACGCCAGCTGGGGTGACGGCTGCTGCTCCTACAGCGGGGACTCACTGAAAAGTATCGATAGTAGTTGGAGGTGCCGGTGATGTTATCAGGCATCTGTCCCTCAACTTTGGCGCTGTGAAGAGGTGTGTGGGGTCCTTCAAAAGACGTGTTTCCCTGCGCTTAGGGTGGCTTTGTCAATTTGGAATCAAGGTATTAATTGAATTAGACCACAGTTTCTCAAAGTCAGTCCTCAGGACCACACACAGTGCATGTTTTGCAGGTCTCTTCACAGAATCAAGTGAATTAATTAGCTCCACCTGTGGATCTTTTAAAATGTGGCAGTCAGTAATGAGTGCACCTGTTGGGTGACCTGGAAAACGTGAACTGTGTGGGGTCTTGACGACTGAGTTTGAGAACCACTGAATTAGACCTTCTGTTGGAATGTTAATGCACAATTTTTACTACATACAGTAAACTACACATCTAAACACATGATTTGTCAAATTGTAATTCTTACCAGAAGAAAGGCAGGGCTCACAAATTTCCAACAGAGTCTCCAGTATAGGCCAGGCCTGAAACCAAGCATCTTGTTGATGTCCTCACTAAATCTGTCTACGCCTGTAAGGAGGCACAAATATAGTATAAGGTAAATATGGTAAATAATGCTTTGCTGTAAAAGAAACGTACTGTTTGTACATGGGTGCCGGAACAGGGGGCAAGGGGGTAACTTCTCCCCACCCACCCAAAGTACTCGGTATCAGGGAGCAGTGCGGCTGCTATCTACAGTATATACAGACTGGTACCAAGGGTCTGATTCTGGAATTTGTGTGCAGGTGTAAACCCTGATTGCGAATAGCCTAGGCAATTTGGGACTGGGACTCGGTGATCTGTGAGATTCGCAGCTTACCGAGTCAACCAGCATGAGGACCCTAGTCTGAAAAAACTGTATTCCGACAGGCATGAAGATCAGAGAGAGAGAGAGAAAGAGCTAAAATAGATTGCTGTAGTAATAACAGAGTAGAAGTGGAGAGAAATCTTGAAATTAGGGTTATTAGCCCAGAGACCTAGTATGACAATTAACCATTTGCTGGATTGGAACGGATCACTAGCTCCCATTCACTATTAAGGACTTCCATCGGGCTGCTCCCACCCTATGGAATGCCCTTTGACGCACAATAAGACACTCCGCTAGCCTCCAAACTTTCAAGTGTTCCCTGAAAACTCACCTCTTCAGGCAAGTCTATCATATTTAGGTTTCGCCCACCTAACCCTCAGAGGCACTCATGTATTATATAGCTTCCCTTCTAGACTTGCAACTTGGTGGGACTGCTATGCTATTCCTATTTCCCTATAGATTGAAAGCTTGCAGCAGGGCCCTCCAACCTCTATATCTGTCTGTTTTACCCAGTTTTTTTTTTCAGTGTTGACAACATTTGTAAAGCGCAACGGAATGTGCTGTGATATATAAGAAACTGTAAATAAATATTGTTTTTCTTTATTGGCATACTTGGTCTAGAGTTTAGCTTGAGTGAATCCGCTACTTCAGTAGATTACTGAGCGCATAGCTGGAGCACACTGGGTCTTTTGAAGTACAAGACAAAGGTATAGTCCAGTCCGTAACTGTAACAACTAGAATACTGGATCCAGAATGGACAAGAAAGGGTTAGCACAATGGTACTGGGCTTGAACCAGAATGGCTTGGTGCAGTGAATATGGGTTTGACCCTTAATAATAACATGGTACATTGCATCCATTGACCGAAAAAAAATAGATTAGTACAATTGATCTGGGCTGTAATACAATGGATCTGGGCTGGAATAAAATAGCTTAGCACAATGGATGAGGACTGGACTGCAATAGCATAGTACAAGGCACAGCTACATTAGCTGGACAGTGAGCTGGCATAGAGAGACCTGGCAACCAGAGTCAGTAGAAGAAGGTACCTTTTATCCCATTAAGGGGCACCAAAAAATCTTTGTTTACAAAAAAATAAGCTTGGGCGGGCCTTGTATATTTGAAAGTTGCACTTGCCATGTAAAAGATAATGATGTTGTACCGGGGCCTATGACTTCTTTTGCTGGCCATGTGCACCTGTCAGCAGCCATGTCTCCTGGGCCTGCTGGAGAGCTGGTTCATCATTCCTTGCTGCTGATGATGATCATCATGTTCTGCACACAGCCACCCCTCTCCTTCCTTGGCAGAGTTTAGAAGCAGCATCTCTTTTGCATGCTTGCCACCTAAGCCATGACTGCCTCACTGCAGCCACGTTTCAAAATCCAAGATGGCTCTGCCCCCTTGTACCGGCTAAGATTAGTACAGAAACCCTGAGGGAGTCGGTAGCCACGCAAAAGAGCCTATAACAGGACAAGATGCTGTATAATACAATAAAGAGAGATTCAGAAGTCACAGTACTACCTTTTATTTAAAAAACTGTGCAAAAACTGACTTAAAGCCCACATACACCGATATGGGCCAATTTCACCTGTACCTGATGGAACGGACCAAGAAATTGGCCCACTTGGGTGAGTGTGATGTCCCCTCAGGTCCGATGTGCGGTCCCGTGTGTATTGGACCAGCATGCAGATCCGACCTCGTACCTCCCTCCCAGTGGCGGAGAACAGGGGTTGCATGCAATCCATCACTTGTGAATGGACCGCATGCGACCCTGCCACCTGGGAAGATCCCGGGCGGCTCAGGGGGATCGGCTGGCCATGCACTGCTGCAAGAGATCGCAGTAGTGTATGGCCAGCTTTAGATTCAAGATGGCGCCCATGTTCAGGACACCTCACCCATACTTTACTGCAGTATTCAAGTTTTACCATTTCCTGCACAAAAGGGTGTACTGTGACTTTTGAATCGCCCTGTATTATAAGATTTGGTTTTCTATCTTTATTTTAATATTACTTTTAAAGGGGGACTATGACCTGTACAGGACATTATGACCTGTAGTCCTCCTGTAAAAGACAATATCATTTTTATCAGTTTTTTTTTTTTATTTTTCTTGTGTACTTTGTATAAAAAAAATTTTTTGGGGGGTGGGAGGTTTACTCTAGGCAACTTGTGCATCACACTTTTTGCACTGCCTAGGATTTTATTACTTTATAACAGGATTATGCGAGATATTACTGAATTCTAGGGCCCCATTCATTTAGATATCTCATCTTTCTTCACTACAGAAATACATTTTTAAAAACTCTACAAATCCCATTCTGCATCAGACCCACAGAGCACATTTTGGTAGCAGCACCTAAAGCTTCTTCAACTTTTTTGTTCACTACTCAAATCAATCATCAACTCGATATTTTTCAATGTGCTTGCATTTTTTGCAGAAATACCACTACCTTTATTCAATAAGACTGGGATGTACATAAATCCCACAAATTATGTAAATTGTGTTTCATTTAATTCCATTCCAACAGCCGTGACCCTGGCCCATTTTAGTTTTGCTCGACAGCATATCGCCAGACGAAAAGGGGAGTGTCCACGTAAACAGCAGTGGATTCTCGAGATTCAGCCATGATGGCGACAATTAATCGGCCGTTATTGGCAAAACGGGCCGGCGGGAAAGACAGCATTGAATAGGTGCCCACTGCTATTTCCCCCTATCGAAAATAGCGGTGGGGATTGAATGCCCCCCTAAGGCTCTGCTGTCTCTTTGTGGCAACCTCTTTTAGAGGGCTTTCTCTCTATTTTCACCATGATGCTGTACTAGAAAAGAAGCAGTGCTATTGTCAGTGGCTATAAAGCACAGTCATACTAATACTGGCTGAGTGTCCCTTGTCCAAAATACTTGGGACCAGAAGCATATTGGATAATGGATTATTCCGTATTTTAGAATATTTTTATATTTCAATGAGGTATCTTAACGGGACCCATGTGTGAGCACAAAATGCATTTATGTTGTATAAAACCATCAAACATATGAAAAACATACAAATATATTATCATGTCCCGCGGCTGCCACCGCCAGGTACAGCGCCGTGTCTCTTACTCACTGAGGTGGGTGCTCGCTGCTCTCCTTCATTGCCGGGCTCCCCCTGTCAATCTCCGCCCATCCCCTCCTGTCACGGGCGGCTGTCCTCCGGTGGGTCCGGTGACGCAGGTTGCCAGCTCCCCGGATGGGTGCCGCCATCTTTGAGGTGGCATATCCAGAATTGGGGGCAGTGCTACTTGTGACCTCTCCTAAGAAGTCAGGGACAAATCCAGACAAGCCCTGGGGAATAAAGGGCCTGCAATCCTTTCCCTTCTTGCTGCTGTTTCTTTCTGGAATTACAGCAAGACTCACAGTCTCCTGCTCCCAGGTGTAATCCTCCTGTATCATCTCGCAGTCTGAACCTGCTCCGTCAGTATCCGTTCCTGCTCTACCGCCCTGTATTCGTTAAATGCAAAGTCGGCCATCCTGTGTTGTGGTTATGGTACTTATGTAATATCTGGACTCCCGTTTTTCTTATGAGACCGTGTCTCCTCGCGGGGCTCACTGCGCTCGCCACACTATATAAAATCAACTGTATGCGTATTTAGATAGTAGGGGTATGAAAAAATGGGGTGCATTTAACATGGGAGTCCAGATAATACATAAGTACCGCGGTTACTTTCAGTTTATCGTTATAATACCAAGTTGGCCATACTGAGTTGCTGTTACTTTCAGTTATTTGTTATAAGCCAATTCAGCCATCCTGAGTTGCTGTCAGTCTCCCAGCCCGTGGCCTGCCTAACTGGAACCCTGTGCGGCCGGCATTCCCCAGAGGAACCCGTTTCCTAACCACTGGTGCCAATCTCCCAAAGTTATCTATGTATGCAAAGGCAGTACATACGGCCAGCTACCCTCTTTCCTCCTAGCCGATCCATACCGGGACAGTCACCTACGGTGGAGCCACAACAACCTGGTGTGACAGTAAGCAGCAGCCACATGAACTCCACTATAGGTGCCGATTTCAGTACGGAGTTTCTTCAGAAAATTGTGTCTCATCTAGAGAGCCTGGAGAGGACAGTTGGCCCAGGGACTTCAAGTTATCGCTCAACGACAAGAAGCTATCCAGGTGGCTACACCTCCTGAAGTTCCAGTTCCACCTACTCCTGAACCAGTAATGGTGGTAACCCTTCCGGCCTCCTCTCCGGGGCAACTTCACTTATCATTGCCCAGGAAGTTTGATGGAAAGCCGAAGCTGTGTTGGGCTTTCTTAATCAATGCACTGTGCATTTCTCCCTTCTGGCTCATAGTTTTGCTTCTGACAAATCCTGCATGGCCTATATTGTGTCCCTCTTGGCAGGGCCTGTGTTGGACTTGGTGTCTCCTCTGTGGGAGAGAAACGATCCTCTACTGTTGAGATATGAGGACTTTATTGTGCAATTTCAACGAATATTTGATGAGCCGGGTCGCTCCTCCTCGTTTGAGGCAAGGGAATAACTCAGTGGCTTAATATGTAGTCCAGTTTCAAACCTTGCCCTCTGAGGTTTCCTGGAATGAGGAGGCACTACTCTCTGCATTTTGGAGTGGTTTCTCCTATAAATTAAAGGACGATCTGGTGACACAGAACCTGCCCACGAAGCTGGAGGATTTAATTTCCTTATGTAACAGGACTGATTTGAGACTTAGGGAGAGACAAGCAGAGAAATCCAGAAGAGAGCATTCCCCTATTCTTATACCTTCTCTACCTCAAGCCCCATCCGCTCTTTGCCAGGAAGAGCCCATGCAAATCAATCGGTCTCAGCTTACTCCCCAGGAATGGCTACGCCGATGCCAGGAGAGGTTGTGCATGTATTCTGGAGAGGCTGGACGCCAAGCAGATCAATGCTCTCGTCGTCCGGGAAACGGTCGGTCCTAGTCAATGATGGAGAGGTAAGGCTAGGACAACTCTCCTCCTGTCCCATATTATCTGATTTCGTTATTCAAGTGCAACTTTATTTCGCAGGTCAGACCCTGAAGATGCCCGCTCTTCTAGACTCCGGGGCAGCAGGGAGCTTCATTTCCACCAGTTTTGTTGATAAGTTTTCTTTACCCATTAAAGCTCTTGAAACTCCTGTTCGTTTGTCAGCTGTTGATGGTAGTTATATACCTAATGGGTTAATTTCATCAAGCATGATTCCCTTTTCTCTAGGTATTGGGGTATTACACAAAGAGGACATTGAATTACTCATAATTCCTCGAACTTCTTTCCCTTTGTTGGGGTTCCCTTGGTCGCAGAGACACAACCCTTGGATCGATTAGTCAACCATGCAATCAACAGCTTGGGGATTGCCTTGCACTCAACGCTGTCTGTCTAAGGTGATTCCTCTCAGGATCATCAATCCTAGTCCAAGTGACCAGATTCCTTCTCCCTACTCTTCCTTTTCGGATGTGTTTAACAAACAGGTAGCAGATGTTACGCAGGGCTGTTTTTTACTTAACTTGTGCATAGAGAATTAGATTTGGGTGGGGTTTTACTTCAATGTGAGATCTATATTGCAGTGTAAAAATAATGCAGCCAGTATTTACCCTGCACAGAAACAAAATACCTCACCCAAATCTAATTCTCTCTGCACATGTTACATCTGCCCCCCTGCAGTGCACATGGTTTTGTCCATCTAAGAAGGATTTTGTCAGAAAGAGTGAACTAGAATAACGCCTTAAGTTCCCAAATGGTAAGTACTAGGGTGCCAAATAATATTAGGTGGTAAAAAATTAATTTAATAATAAATTAATAACATGATATAGTGACATTCAAATAAAATAAGTTTAAAAACTGTACACTGCTAGATGAATCAATAATTGTTAAAACACTGGGACCTGAATAAGTAAAAAATGTAAACAATTTTGGACAGTTCAGTTCCGTTCCCAAGGTGTAGACCAATTGTATTCCAGATTAGCCACTGGGGTCCAATGGAGACCAAGGAGTCACTTGAGGTTTCCCAATCACTCGGTAGATTTTTGAGTACGGGGGGGGGGGGGGGGGGTACTCCAAAATCCATTGGACCCCAGTGGCTAATCTGTAATACCATTGGACTACACCTTGGGAATTGGTTGGCTTGAAGAAGCTTTATTTTCGAAACACGTGTCCCAATGTCTGTAGCGTTAGATAGCGGGCTGTAAATAGGTGCAGAAAATGTATTTATAACTGTGACTGTTTATTAGACTTGTGCATGCACCCACACTTAAAATCCTAGTATGGGTACTGTATGTATGTGAAGGACTAGCTGTTCAATTTGGTTTCCTCACCACCACTAGGTGTCAGCATAACAGCAGGAAACAATTAGAGTTCAGTAAAGCACAGCTACGCAACTTTCCTTAGCAACAATATTACTAGTGTTTTGTCTGGGCAACTTGCCAATTATATACTGGACACTAAACACAGTTGCTCAATTCAATTGATGCCTCTGTTACAACCATATGGGAAAATAAACTGTTGCATGCATAATAAGCCTACTCAGGCAATTTGTGTCCAATAAAACTGTGTTATACACATATTCCCCTCATATATTATAGTGGAATATATTTAGAGTATGACATAAATGTCCAATTACGACCAGGGACACTCCTAAGATATCTCAACAGCAGTAACAATCATTTTGCATATATATATATATATCTAGAGACATTATTACGTGTGACTCCCCCTGAAAAACATTAATTGAATTCTATATATATTATATATATTCAAACCACAAGTGTACCCATCAATAAGTGCTTAATAAGGGTCTTGCAAGGATTGCATCCTTCTATCTGATAGGTATCAAATCAAACCAATATAGGCGAATTATACATATATACCTCAGACCAATGTTCCCTCTAATTTTACGAAGGCTGTGTGCGGCTAAAGATTTTGGCTGTGCAACTTTTGAAGGAAATTTAAATTTTTGTGCGTCACTTATATATAACTGGAAAATGACGTTCAGCATTTGTGTTAACTTTACTTCAAATTGATATTAAACATTTAAACTTTCAAAACACAGCACACAATGTAGTTAATGGGTGAAACACACATTAATTGAGTCCACAACTGTAAAAAGGGACCACTGCTGCTTTGTGCGCTCTGTTGTAATGTCTGTGCGCATGCTCGTCGAGTTGTGTGCGTGCGCACGTGCGCACAGCTTAGAGGGAACACTGCCTCAGACGAAACACAATCCTCCAAAATTGGGATGTACTCATCCCAAGTCTAGAACAAGCACCTTACTTGTCAGCCCCATCTACCTACATTTTAAGTCTATTTAACACTTACTTTTCAAATCCTCTTGCACATTTCATGTATTTATATGTTGTATGTCTGTTGTTTGATTTCGCAATTACAGTGGGTATTTCCTGAATCCATGTATTATTAAAGATTAATAGGATTCCCCAATTTTGAATATTAAATTGGAGAAGGCTCCCATGATAGAACAAAGTCTTTGGTGTGCATCGGCTACAACTACTTTTCTTTCTCTTTTTCGACTACATAAACCTAGTTGATAGGATAGCACCCCCGCTAACACAATGAAATATAGCGGAATACACCCATACCACATTGGGTTTATTTACTTGTGTGCAGATTTCTACAAATCTCTTTCTCCTCAGCCTGATGTCATAGTGCTCCTGGTGCATGCGCAAAGTATTATACTTCAGTCATTTGCGGCATATGCCATATCTGAATCAGGCTCATTGTGTAAGTATACAGACACACTGAGACATACTGTAATATGACATGAAGTGTTTTCTGCTGTCACACTGTACTTGAGTTTCATACTTACCATAAAACCACGATACTCCTATGGCCTCAATTAAAACAGCAAACAAGATGGATGTTCCTGCAGCAAACGTGTCCAGGAGAGTGAGGACATAGATCCCACCCTGTATTGAATATGAAGGATACTGAAGTTATTAATTGTGCAAAGAATTCTGGATAAAATCTGGAATTTATACTCTGTGTATCTGGTTTAGACAGTGATTCTTAAACTAGTCCCCATCCCCGAAAAGCACTAGGACACGATGACGCCAGCACCCCCACTGATCCCCACTATTACAGCTTCAGTGTTATGGGGACTAAGTAAAAACCGGACCCGGACAAGATCCCGGAATGGGTGGTGTCTTGTCCCCATGTCCATGTGATAGCTTTCACCAGGGACATGGGGAAGGGGAGATTACAGCCCCCATGTAGTCCAGACCTTTTTTGCTACATGCCTGAACCATGCAATCAGTCTTTATTCTCCCCCTCCTCCTCTCCCTGGTGACAGGTGTCACAGCCAGCCCCCCCCCCCCCCCCCCTCCCAGACAGGACACCCCTGGACCAGACACTACAAGCTCCGGAGTGACAGAAATTGCTGAATTGTGTCTGTACGGTTCCGGGGTCCTGTCCGGTTCTGGTTTTTACCCAAACCCAGTGTTGTGGCCACTGGTCATAGTTCCGGTGCAGGACTTTGGCCGCTGCCATCTCCATCGCCGGCATCCACCCTTAAACAATTAATGAGGTTTGTCAAGACACAATATGGGTATACAGGCGACAGTTCTAGTGTTGGAATTAAAAGAGCAACAATATTAAATGTTTATCCAGTAATGTTTTACTGTTAAAATGATTCCATTTATTACAATCATGTGGCTAGAATCACTGAAAAGAAAATATACTGTATCCACATGTGAAGACGCACAATACAGTTTGCAGTGTATTGCAGTGTATTGCAGTGTATTGCAGTGTATTGCAGTGCTCGGTCACAAATAATCTATTACACTCAATGTTTCATCATGCATCCAACAAACACTGAATCGCAAAAGGTAGTGCAAAAAGTAAAACATGTATTATTATTATTATTATTATTATTATTATTATTATTATTAATTGTGCTACATTTGTCTCACTTAGGAGCACATTGGTAAATTTATGTTTTTTTATAGCAACGCTAAACTAATGCCCCAATCAGTGATAGAGGTGTCCATTAGAAAATATTATATATAAATAGACCACAAAGTTAAGCCCTACTGCATCACAGGCTTTATCCAGCAGTAACCCATCAACTGCCAGGTGTGCTGCTGCTGGTTTTGTTCTGAAGCTGTGGCTCAGCAACCTGGACTGGGTTCTCTGTGCAGCAGTCCACCAGCACTGGATATCTCATTAGCTGGTTACCCTTCATTAGGGATTCTAATCAGCTGCTCCCCGCCGGTGATACTTCCTGTTGAGATCTTAGTGAGTATTCAGCATTAGATGCACAAGGTGCAGATCCTTGGTGCATTTTTCCAGTCTGAGCTCTGTGTCTGCGGCCCAGCCTTCTGTTCCCAGCATACCTCAGCCTGCATTCACTGTCTGAGTTCCCAGCCTGGAGTTTCTACATCTGCAGTTGGTATCCACTACAGCAAGCTGCATCTCCTAGTAGTCCTGGTCGTCTGTACCTCCCGTCCATGAGTCACTTACTCCAGGTGTCGTGAGTCCTGCGGGCCTTCTGCACATTGAGACTAGGACTTCTGTTTGTATATTTTTGTTCCATGTATAATTTGTGTCTGGCTTGTTTATTTCATGTTTGCTTGTTATTAGGGGTTCTCATCCATGACGAGGTCGCTAATGTTCTTTTGTATGCGACAAGGCTACTTGTGGTACTAGCTTACTAGCAGTGGGGTTGCCTATGGTTTTAATCCACGACGAGATCGCTATTGGTTTTTGTGTGCATTATTATTGTTCACTTTTCCTTTTTTTCCTTCTAGTTTTATTTAGTTTTACTCTTGTCTTCCCTTAGATTCAACAGGTGCCTTGTTTCACTGTAAGACCTGGTGGCACCGGAATTGGGGCAAAACTAATTCGACCCTTCAAATGTGGCTGTTAAAGGTGAAAACTTAGCACCACAGGTATCCAGTGGTTACTAGGGGAAACAATAGAGTTAGCTGTTAGAGTAGGGTGCTGTGACCTTTTCCTTACAGTGGTCACAGCTTGGTTTTTGTTATTCCCATATTCCATTTATACATATATACCCCGGTCATGTGATCTGCATTCTCACCTCTATGCTCCTGGTTACTGTCAGTTACTTGTGTCAGTCCTGAGTCCTATATTCTGTTTAGTTTTACTAATTTGTTATTTCTGATCATCCTGCTACTGCTCCTGTTACATTATCACTCTAGTTCCCTGTTTTATCGATATAGAACAGTTGCTAATCATAACATCATCATTGGAGTAAACAAATATAAACATGTGATTAATGCCCCTTTCCCACTGCAGCTAAAAAATGGTAAATTGCAGATTTTTAGAGCAATTTACCGTTTTAAGGCTGCAGTGGGAAAGTGCCAGAGTTGAAATACAGTTTAAAGTTAAATGGTATTTCAACCCGTTTTTAAAGCAGAGTCCTACACGTTAATATAAAGTTTAAGAGGCAGTGGGAATGCCTCTTAAACGTTATTTAGCCTCCAGGCAGTCCCAGTGCCTGATGAGAACTAGTAGTTCTCACTTTGTGCATGTGTAATGAGTGCACGTGCATAATAAAGAGCTGCTAATTACATATGCGCATATGTAATGAGCGGCTCATTATTATGCACGTGCACTCATTACATATGCGCAAAGTGAGAACTACTAGTTCTCATCAGGCACTGGGACTGCCTGTATCCCGCATGGACCCTGCATGGACCCCCGCTGCCTCCCCACTGCCATGCATCCCGTGCAGGTAAGTACAAGGGGAGGGGAGGTGGGGGCACAGGGCAGGTACGCGGGGTTTAGGCACTCTTTACACTTGGGGGGGAGGGATTAGGCACTCTTTACACTGGGGGGGTTAGGCACTCTACATTTTACACGGTTCACTGCAATGGGAATGGTACTTAAATGGTCTTTAAAACGGTAATCTGCTGCAGTGGGAATGCTAATACTGTTTTAAATACCATTTAAGATTACCAGTACTTTAAACTGGTCTGCAGTGGGAAAGCAGCATTAGGGTGGGATGTTCTAACATCCGCCACCAGTCTCCGCCCCTCTTCACCGGCTACCGCATATGCACAAATGCGATTATTAATACCACGCACAGCTCTTAAATTGTGGCACCATCCCTGGACTTCTGGGTCTTAGACTAGGGAGTCCATCTGTGCATGTGCAGAGTGATGGTGCCGGCCGCAGGGCATGCTGGGAGTTTTCCATGCTGGATACCTCTAGCAGTGCTAAGCAGAGAAGCTCATAAGCTTCTTTAGACTATCGCCAACAAGAGCTGCCAATGCCCGAACGGAGGCGCTTTAATGCATCTGAAAATGCGGTAAAAACCCAGATAACGGAGTTTTTACCACATTTTCGGTTTAGAGCATTCCGCCCTGAGTCTGGAGATGCAATAGCAAAAATTGTTGGTAAGCTTTTTTTGGACAAGCACTCAACTTTAGACAAATATGCCACTCACTGCCATTATTATACAGATGTGGCTGCTTATGTTGTTGTTGTGATGCATGCATTCAATGTGCGAAATAGCCGGCACCTGCGTTATGCCATTAACTGCAATAGGAGGCGGCTTCCACACGCGCTCTCCAATTGCCTTCAAAAGGAGTTGCCTGAGATGCAGGTGGCAGTCCACTATGCAGATGCATCATGGTCCCACTTCAGTAAGTTGTAGCAGGACAGGACATTTCTGTATATGGAATTGTTTATTGGTTAAATCCTAGGAGATAAAGGAATGTGATTGGAAGCCAATGTGAACTTGTAAAGACAGCACAATAAATAGTTATAAAACATTATTTTTTTTTCTGTAAGAGTTAAGTTTCAGAAAACCCTTTTTTAACGTAAGATTCCTTTATTATCAAAAGGCACTAAAAAAGTAAATCTGTAAATAAATAACTATTGTGAACCACACGTCCTTACCATATTCTTTAACTCAACACTAGACAAATAACAGCTGTTAAATGATAATGTAAAATTTCCTGCAGCTCCTAGAGCAGGCCTCCGGGTCTGTGTCCCCACCTCCTGCCCGCACTTTTCTTCTTTACAGAGCTGTCACTGTAAATCCTCTCTCCACTGTATCATGCTGCAAACATTAGAATCATATCCTGGCCTTTAGATCTCTCAGACAGAGCACTGTAGAATGCTATGATGTTACTGCAGCCAGAATGGCACTTCATTATGGTCACATAATCTGCAATTCATGTAAGAAGGCTATAAAACATAGCCAGCATCATGGCCATCCCTGTTATGCATAGTCCCAGGCCTATAAATATGAAATATGTAACATGACTAAGGTTGCTGAAATAACAGTAGAATCTGACACTCTGTATACTAATTCCACAGAGGATAAAAGGGAGTACTGGATATTACTGTCCGATACATAGAGAACCAGGGCATACTTGACTACTTTTGAAAACTAGTTTCAGGGAGATTTTAGTTGGTAGTAGAATTCTGCAAAGCGCCACTTTTAGGGGGCGTGTCATGTTCCACCCAAAGGGCGTGTCTAGTTCCATTTATGGAGAGATTGTGAAAAGAGATTGTGAACATGGCACCTAGAAGCGTGGGTGTGTACTGCTACGTCCGAGAGGAATCTTTTAAAATTATTTCTATACAAATGTAGATGAGCCCCAAAGCAGTTAGTAAGAGTTACTATACTAGGTATAGTACCAAAAGATTGGAGAATAGCAGAGGTAGTGCCAATATTCAAAAAAGGAAAAAAGGAAGATCCCGCTAAATACAGACCCATTAGTTTAACATCAATTGTGGGTAAACTATTTGAAGGATTTTTAAGGGATGGTATCCAGGAATATTTAGACCATCACCGTCTACTCAGTACTAACCAACATGGGTTCGTGAAAAATCGTTCATGCCAAACTAACCTACTAGGGTTCTATGAAGAGGTTAGCAAAAACCTTGATAATGGAAATGCTGTAGATGTGATTTTCCTAGATTTCGCTAAAGCATTTGATACTGTACCACACAAGAGGTTGATTAATAAAATGGAGAACCTAGGATTGGGTGAAAATATCTGCAGATGGGTAGGGAATTGGCTATGTAATAGAGAACAAAGAGTGGTTGTGAATGGTGCCGTATCAGATACGATACCGGTACTAAGTGGAGTGCCCCAGGGTTCGGTTTTGGGGCCCATTTTGTTTAACATTTTTATTAATGATATTGGCATAGGGTTACTCAGCAATGTATCCATCTTTGCGGACGATACAAAACTTAGCAAAGTCATCATATCATCAGAAGATGTCACCATGCTTCAAAATGATCTTGCAATTCCAGATGAGTGGGCAAAAAAATGGAAGATGAGGTTCAATATAGATAAATGTAAGGTTATGCACCTTGGGAGACACAACCATTGTGCAAGTTACAACCTTAGCGGGGAGGAACTGGGTAATTCCATACTTGAAAAGGATCTAGGAGTCCAAATAGACAGCAAACTGGGATGTAGTGCGCATTGTAATGTAGCTACAAAAAAAGGCCAACAAAATTCTGGCATGTATTAAGAGGGGAATGGAAACTAGGGACTCAAGGGTAATTATGCCACTGTATAAAGCATTGGTGAGACCTCACCTCGAGTACGGAGTGCAGTTCTGGGCCCCACACTATAAAAAGGACATCATAGAATTAGAAAAAGTCCAAAGGCGAGCAACAAAGCTTATTAGGGGAATGGAGAATTTAAGCTACGGGGAGAGATTAAGCAATTTGGGACTATTTTCATTGGAAAAGAGACGTTTAAGGGGGGACATGCTCAACATGTACAAGTATATCAAGGGCCAATAAAAGGACATATATCATACACCCTCTTTTCTACTAGAAAGGAATCTAGGACACGAGGGCATGAGTATAGATTAGAAGAAAAAAATATTTCATTCAGCTAGTAGAAAGAATTTCTTTACGGTCAGAACAGTCAAACTCTGGAACTCTTTCCCCAGAGAGGTGGTAACGGCTGGCTCATTAAATGCGTTCAAAGCAAAGTTGGACAAACATTTACTGGATAAAAATATCCATGGGTACAAATAAGAAATATAATCTGTCTGTAAAATATCAGAACCTACCAAATCAGCAATAGATATCTATACCAGGTTGAACTAGATGGACGCAAGTCTTTTTTCAGCCTTACCTACTATGTAACTATGTAACTATACTTGCTAAAGTGCTTGGAACTGGAGCTGATGATTCAATGTAACTGTATCTATCTCTCATTCCTTTGTTCTCCAAAAATGTAACAGTGTAATGTGAGTTAGGTGACATAAGGGAGATTTCTATACTAATGATGGAGAGAGGGAGATTGCTGCTATTGCCGCCGCCCCCCCCCCCCCCCCCCCCCCACCACCTACAGCACGCCCCCTGCCGCCGACAGCAACAACTTAATATGGGATGAATTGGGTCGGCTTTTTATTTTACGAAAAGAGGGGCAGCCTATTTGAAACTGACTAAAAATTAGTCTTAACTAGGCGAGATCAGAACGTAACTTTATAAAATTAAAATATATCAATTTACAAAAATCGTTAAACAAATCAGCATAACAAAAAATTGGGCCTTCTGCCCTGACGATCAAGGACTGACCATCTGCCTTGTCCTTGACCATTCATCACTGTGTAAAGAAAGTGCACATCACACCTTCCTTACAAAAACCATCATAAAAAAGGGCCATCTACCCCAAAATAACACCCCCTTGAAGTAACTCAACTAAAGTGGCTTTAGGACCCACCTGGATCGGTGATATCCTTATTCGAAAAACTTACTACGCCTCAGCCACTTTTTCCAAAGGAGCTGCGCACCGCAAGAGAAAATTCAAAAATGATTCAAATCCCAGCCACCGCTCTGCAACCGGCCACCTCAGAAAAAGTTGACACAACTAAACAATACCAAACTAACCCATCCACTTAGGGTGGGAGGGTGGGCAACAATTGAATCAAAGAGACAGAGGGTGAAATGTAATAGGATGAGAGATTCAGAAAGTGAGAGATTTGGTAAGAAATCTCCAGTTTTTTTAAAGTGGCAATCATTTACACAGCAAAACCAGTGTGATTTTGCTGTGTCAATGATTGCCACTTTAAAAAAACTGGAGATTTCTTACCAAATCTCTCACTTTCTGAATCTCTCATCCTATTACATTTCACCCAATCTTCTAGAAACTTCCATAATCCCTGACTATATCCAAGCCCCTAACACTAACTACTAATAAATACAAACCCTAACAAATCTCCGCCCCTCCCCTAGGAAAAATCGCACAACCCCTTGTTGTCCTGTAGTGTAAGATGTACTTTAGCATAGGCCACAAAACTTGTGTCACTTCATGCACACAAGGTGCATTCCGTGATCTTTACTTATTCATTCAAAATTACTTGGCTGTTGATTCTTCAGTAATTGCTTTCACCAAACATGGCGTTGGTCTTCTACAAGACATACAGACGCTGTTATTACTTCTTTTTCCGAAAAGGAAAATTACAGTTTAAGTTAAACATGATTCCTCTCTGGGATCTAGTACAATCCTCTGTTGTGTAACAAGTCTGTAAAAAAAAAAAAAAAAACATCCAAAATACTGTAAACATCAACTGTCCTATAATAACCGTTCTGTTAGTGAAAACAAATTCTTTACAGTGAAACTATAAAACACGGCCTTCTTCAGAGTTGTACAGAAGCACATTTTATGTACAGAAACACAAGCTGGGTACAGGGTCGGCCTGGAGCATGAAGGGCACATCCGGCAAATTCAGTGGTAGGAGCTCATGCTTTGGTGTACCCCCAGAGTGGCTGTGGCCAGCTGAACCTGAGGCTTAACTAACCACTAGAGCATGCATAGTCCGGGGCGCTTGATAAATAGTGCATTCATGATAATGTACCAGATTAATAACCGCAATATACTGTTGACAATACACCGTATTACTGTGCAGTGTAATGTAACGTACAATGCTAAATTCAATTGAACAGTCTGGAAGCCGATCCCTAGAGGAGGGGGTTTCCCCCATAAGTCTGTGGGACAGTCTAACTCTGGCTGTGTACACACCTAGCCAAAGCACTTACCAATCATCTGCCTGATGAGCTGTGCCTCATGTCTCAACTTGGAAGGCATTAAAATGCGCCCAACGAGTTCAGATGTCAGTCATCGGCTATCCCTGAAGCAAGTGTGCCAACCGTCCTTACACACATCCAGATGGGCCAATCTGTAGATATGTTGTCCATCATCTGTGCTGCAGGCCGAGCGAAGTAGAATCTGCATTGTTGAAAATGGACGCTGGATTGTCGAATCTGCAGCCGTTTTTGATCATTTGCAACTGCTTTCAACAATCCGTAACTGTCTCAACTGTCAAACATTTCCATCAATCAGATAGTTGAATACTGACAGTCCAACTGATGTCAGAAACGGACAGAATTCCAACTGGTTGAATCGTTCTGACAGTCGGAATCAACATTGAATGCCCACCATAGTGTCCCAAAATATAATTCTTTAAAATGAGGTATTCCCAGATACAAGACAGATAGACAATTCAGTTCCGTACATTGGAGACACCATTATAAATACACAAACATAACACATGCTTCTATGTTCATTTTGTTTTCTTTTGCAATGACCCAAAATGGAACAGGTATTTCATTGACATCTTTAACTAATTCAATGTGAATTATACTGTAGATAGGGTGTTATTACTCACGTTAGTGATGCAGAGCAAAGCCATCAAGAATGTAATGACAGCAACCAATAAGGTAAAGAGTTTCCGATGTCTCTTCAGAATACTGAAATCATCTGCAAGGCCCGTGATCACTGCCTCCATACCACCCATCTGCAATACAAGACAGGAAATGACTGCATTTGTATATCCATCTTAGAAAATGTTTCAGGTAGCAATGATAGTATTGAGAAAGACCCCGCAGGTCCTACAAATAGAACACGCTTGTGACCGCTTTAAATATGACTCTGATTTTATATATTTTTTCAAACACATTTTCTACTAAACATTAATGAGCTTAGGTCATATTTTTGCAACAATTAAAATGACCACAAAATAAGATCTGATTCATTTTATTCCTCCCAACATTTCTATTGCTAAAATACAGTATGGCGGATTTGTGTTAAACAAAAACTATATTTAAATATGGGTGGGTATTACAGGAGTGCTGGTGACGTAGATCGCACAGATTGCTCAGATCGCTTCTTAAAACATGGGTGACTTGCAGTTTCTCGTTAAGTGATCTGACTGGATATATACTGCATGCTTGAATGATCTAGATCAGCAATAGCTATGCGTGGGGCCACGCATCGTTATTGCTATGGGGCACGCACACAGATTTTTGCTTAATTTCTAAAAGATTTACAGACCCCGCCCCCCCACCAGCCGCTGGGGTCCGACAGATTGGGGCGTACATGCACGAGACACTTGCGGAACCCAATTCTGTCGGAAGCCCTGCATGTGTCCCTGAGATGGCCAGGGAAGCACCCTGTCACCGCTCCCCGCCACCTTGCTGATGGGGACGCGTGAGCTGCTCATGCATCCCCATGCGTGACCCGCACATCACCACCCTCCGCTACGGGATCTGGTGAGTACTCGGCAATGCTGAGGGTGTTTCCATCTGTAGCCAAATTGCTTAGCAATTGAGCACAAATCTCCCCGGGTGTATGACCCATAAGTCTACGATGGATTCATTGTGATCAAGTCTATGGCCACAGGTAAAAGAGAATTCCTAGGTGGAGGAGAGTCCCTCTAATTACAGGATGGAACAGCAGTGGCGTAACTATAGCACCGCAGCCCCCGCCACCGTGGGGGGGCGCCGTGCATATGGGGGCGCCGGGGGCTGCGGTGCTATAGTTACACCTCCCCCCAATCCCCCGCAGGCTTACCTATTTCGCTGGACCCGGCGGCTCCGTTCTTCTGCTGAGGACAACCACAAAATGGCCGCCCCCATACAGCAGACAGAAACTGTCTGCTGTATGGGGGCGGCCATTTTGTGGTGGTCCTCAGCCGAAGAACGGAGCCGCCGGGACCAGCGCGAAAGGTAAGGCTGCGGGGGATTGGGGGGGTTTGCATGGGCGGCGGGCGGGGGCGCCCAAAACGTAGCTACGCCGCTGTGGAACAGACTATATTGAGAGTTTTTGAGAAGGATTGAATACAATTTAAAGCATAGCAGAATATGCTGTTACTATATAAGTCAATGTTAATGAATAAAACAAAAGTAAAGAGCCTAACTAAAAAGTTAATAAAGGCAAAGATAATTTACAGGAGAACAAAGTCTCAGAATAAGAGCAGCCCCAAATAAAATTGCTTATGATGTTAATAAATGAAGGTTACTCAGATTAGGGATGGACATCGGAAGCCAACCATCAAATGATGGCAGTGCTTCCACCATTGAAACTTTCGATGCGATGGTAACTAACCATCGAATCAAAAGTATTCGATGGTGAAAACTAGTTATATGACTAGTGCATGCGCAAAAGCCAGTATTGCCATGTGTAAGGTAGTAATTGAGTTTGGTGGCAGGGCCCAGGCTCTGAGCAACATATTACTTTATCATTGGACATTGTGTGTATAATATACATATACTGTATAATATTCACACAATGCCCAATGATGAAGTAGTATAATAATTTTGTACACATTATTAACACTTTAACAGCAAGTAATCAAAATGTAATAAAATTAGATAAATTGTAAACTAACTCGTTTTAGGTTTCACTATTTTTCCAGATAGGAAAATGTCTATTTATTAAGGCAAGTGTAACTACACACACACAAATAAGGGAGATGACGGTATAGTGGTCATCACATCATTTATATGGTGAGATAAATATCGCAATGAGCAGGGCTGGCTCTACCATTAGGCAGCTGCCTAGGGTGCCAGGATCTGTGGGGGCACCACTATAATGCTACACACTAGGCGATTCTAGCTTCCATCGTCAGCTATATGGTTGCTCAGTGACCATATTGCCGGTGATACCTAGCGACCTTCGCCGTGTGTGCGCTCCCACCGCAGCCCAGCGACGGTCGCAGGAACTTGCTAGAATCACTGGTCCCCAGTAAAATACTGATAACCAGCAATTCGGTCACTGAGCGACCAATCGCTAGCGACAAGGTCACGTAATATAAAAAATAGTTCACTATATATAAAAACAGTTAAGGTGCCCCTACACTGAGGCGATTTGGTCCGATTGTGGCCAATTGCGACCAATCGACCCCTTAAATCGGACCAAATCGCCTCTCCCTGACATGCTGTTGGGTCCCGTGCGCATCGGACCCGACCAGGTGCTCAGACCGACAGGCAGCCACCCGTTCCTCCTGGCGGTGAGGCGGGTGGGAAGCAGGGATGCATGCAATCTATCACAACGGGTCGCATGCGTTCCTGCCGCCGGGAAGGTCCCTGCAGCCTGCAGGCTGTCCTGTGTCCGTACACTGCTGCGAGACGTCACAGCAGTGTATGGGCACCTTTATCTTGGTTCATTCCACTGGTACCCCAGGACTGTGTATATTGTTCCTCACTATCTCACTATATTCACAGAAACAGACAATCTCTGACCAACACTTCAATGATGATCATATAGTGGTTGCTGCCTGGTAATACTAATGGAGTATATTAATGAGTGTTGTATGTGACTGACATTCACAAATATCTGTAGCTAGTTGTATTGTGTACCTATTATTATTGTAGCTTGCCTGAGCTGGTATAACATTCAGTGACTTCTCCTCCTCTCTGAATCCTCCAGAGCTCAGTGTGTCTGTGAAATTTGCTGCTGTTTGAGTGACTGGTGCTGCTGCTGCAGGGTCAGGTTTGTGCTCTGATTGGCTCTCTGAGTCAGGGAGAGCCAATCAGAACTAGCAGTGGGCCCTGTTGCCTAGCAGCTACAGCAACCATAGAGAGGGAGAGGGAGGGAAGCAGAGAGAAAGTCAGACAGCCTCCAACGAACCTAGGAAGTTTCCCTGACACAGACACAGCAGCCAGGGGAGGCATAGCTTTTGGGAATTACAAAAAATAAGCCACCATCGGTACACCATCGAATGATTAGCATTCGATGGTGACAAACATCGGAAGGTCACCATTAAATGGCAAAAACACTAACATCGAAATAAAAACATCGATGTTTCCGAAACATCGACCATCGATGTCCATCCCTAACTCAGATTGGACACCAGAACTCTGCTGCAGAGGTCAGTAAATCTGAGAAAGAAGCCTCGGCATACACACAGCCAGGGGCTGACATACCCCAGTTTTGTTAAACAACCTCATCGCCCTCCTGTCCCCAAACAACCATAATGCAACCAAGCTGCAGCATAATCGCTGGGCATGTGCAGTGCAGTGCAGCTCCAGTGCATGTCCAGCTAAACTATTGTCCATTTGCATAATAATCTGTACAGTGGATCATATGCCATGACAGTCATGGCTGCGTGATCCGATAGCTCCTTGGTGCAGCAGGTCCGATCTCCAGCTCATATTTGATGCGCACGGGACCATGCATCGGATCGGAATTGAAGACGAAACACAACTTTTCATCCAATTTCTCAGCCTAATCCAGTGGTAGCCAACCCTAGCCCTCGAGAGCTACCAACAGTTCACATTTTACAGACAACCTAGCTGCTGCACAGCTGCACTCAGTAATCACTGACACATTTTAAAAGATCCACAGATGGAGCTAATTAGCTCACTTGTGATTCTGTGAGGAGACCTGCAAAACATGCACTGTTGGTAGCTCTCGAGGACTAGGGTTGGCTACCCCAGGCCTAATCCATCAAAATCAGATGAAAAAGTCCCGGAATGCGGGGGAGGCCTGCTGGGACTTGTAGTTCACCTGTATAAAGAAATGTTTTGTATGGCTGATATAACCATATCAGGCTGGCGTCCACAGCCCACGGATGCTGGTGACAGCCCCGGGCTTCAGCCCTGGACAGGTGAAGCATGAAGGAGGGGATACCTTTATTGGGTGGGTCCCCACTTCCCCAGGTATCCTGTCCAAGGCTGACCAGCCACGGTGCTCATGTTTTGGCCGGGGGACCTTATGTTAAAAATGTGCCACGGCTGTGGCAGCACCAGGCTGTGGGAGCCAGGTGCTGGTTTCAAAATACAGGGGAACCCCCGGTTTTTCTGTCCTTCGTATTTTTGAAACCAGGACCGGTCCAAGAGTCCGGGGCTGGTTTCAGAAATAGGGGGGCCCTACGCTTCCCCCCCCCCCCCATATTTTTGGAGCCAGGTCCCACTCAAAGGTCCAGGGCTGGTTATGCTCAGGAGGGGGGACCCCATGACATTTAAAAAAAATAAATTTACTTTTACACATATTTTACCATAGAACCATTCACAGATCTCAATCTATGCTTGATTATGTCAAATTCACACATCACAACCTGGTCTGCATGTTTGGCGATTTTTAGTAACATTTCCCCGAATTCCCATCTCATTAAATATCTGAATTCTATACATGATAATGGGAAAACATCTGGATGCGAGTTCCAGCGTTACTAAATATCACCACTTCAAAATGTGCGATTTCGCGGCATTTCACATCTTATTAACTTGGCGATTTCAGAAACAGTGCTAAAACTGTTGTTTTTTTTGCGAAACTATAGCCTCAAAAAAACGCATTCTATTAAATATCACCCTGGATTTCCTGATAAGGACCCAATGTACTGTACTAGCCACTAGATACATTTAAATACCTACACTACAGTATGTGCACAACAAATGTTGGCCTCCTAAATAAATTAGACAAAAAAACCTTTGACTAAATAATAAATCAATATTGCACATAATAGTAATAAAAGTGATGCTAACTATTTATCTATCCTTTTATCTTATAACAAGCAATGAGTACATTCACCTTTAGAAACATAATTTATTGTATTCTCTTAGTACAACAGTTCTGATTATCAGAACCAAATAAAGAACGATATGTAAATCAGGATGGGCATAAGGCCTATCAGAGCAGTGGGAGGGTATAGATAGGGTAAGAAAAGTCACATGCTAGCATGTGAAGCTTCCTCTGTCCGAAAAGCCCCACCCACCCTTCCCTATTTCTTTTCTCTTAGGCGGCGGTAAAGAACGGTCATCCTTGTAAGATCTTGATGTGTGTGTATATAGTGGGGTGTCGCTCTCCCCTGACATCTAGGGTCATCGGCCATGCTTCCGCCCGGGGGATGGTCACCACTAGCACGAGTGGATGACTGGGGAGAGTGATCACCAGCGATGGTGTGTATGGTAGACATCTTTAACCCCACTTTCCTATAGTGACCGTTCTTTGGTGCCGCCACCATTATATATATAGTTTAGTTAATTGTCAAATAAATTTGACATTCATTTTGAAACGCCAGCACTTGTGTCTGTGTCTTTTTTATTAGATAAGTTAGTTGTTAAGGTTTAAGTTGAAGTTATGGTGAAATTGAAAAGTGTGGACCTGGGGGATACCCGATGGGGAGTTTATTAACTTTATTATTATTTCTCCAATAATTATACACAATACAGTGTTTTTCCCTAATAGATACTCCACTAATTTCTTATTTTGTTGTTTTAAGGAAATGCATATGGGGAATATAAAAAAAAACCCTATGGAGCACCGAACATGTTCATCGGAGCACGACCAATCTAATATCCATGATTGACAAAAGTTTCTTTGTTATACAATGCTTCTGTTCAGAGTCACCTCTGACGGGTCTGTCTAAATACAGCCTGACTCTTGTATTTGTTCTGTGTTCAGTTTCACCTGTCATATAATTAGCAATTAGCACTCTGCCTTGTGTCAGGCTGCGCACCTGCAGTTACTTTCCTCATTAAGGGGCTTGTCCATTCTAGCTGTTCTGATTGGATATTGCTTCCTATATTACCCAGCCTGCCCTAAGCTCTGTGCTGGTTATACTGCTTATTTCAAGCCATTGCAGCAGAGCACATGCATGCTTTCCTGACCAACCCTTATGCGGATATCTCCTGTACTTAGTGCTTGTCTGTATACCCTGATCCTACCCAGCCATGTTTGTACCTACCTGGATCCTGGTTCCCAGAGTTTGTTTAACCCTCCATGTGCCTGTGCTGTGTTTGGTCCTGTTTGTCCCAGTTGATTCTTGCTCCAATAGAGCTTCTGTTTATATGTTTTCACCCATTTGTCTGTAACCAGAACTGCCCCACAGTCTGGTCCTGCTCTACGTACTGTCTATCTACCCATCTGTGCCAGCTCTGCTCCACAATCCGGTCCTGTCACTTGTCTGTCTGTACAATATTGCATTTAGACACTGCCTGGGCCTGCACCTCTAATGCCATTGCGGTTCAGTACCCAGTGCTTGGTAATTCCCTCTCCAGTGCTGTGGTGCTCGTGTATACCATCTGCTGCAGTGGTCCCGTGCTAGTCGCACATGGTAGTGTGCTAAAGTTTGTATTTGTCTTGTGTGTCTGGTCCTTCCTTTTGTGTCCAAGTCTGACTCCAGTCCTGTGTTTAAAATACTGTGCAATTTGGCGCTGCCTACCTGAAAGGTAATACTAGTCAAAATTAGATATATGGAAAGAAAGTGTAAAGAAACGTATTAATCCTTTAAGAGGTTTATTGGTGTGCAAGATAAAATAATGCAGTATAACAACGTTTGCCAACCAAGCAGTTGCTGCAAGTCTGGTGATGTTTTAGCAAACTGAATGGCAGGGAGGGATGAGATGTTACTGCGGGGATAGTGGGGGATATAGCCCCTGTGATAATGTCTCACAGGGAACTGGGTGGGTGAGGGGTGGAGGGCAGTATACAAGCCGTACAAGTAGGTACTTGGATGGTAAGTTCAGGCTATAACTGTCCGTGGGGAGATGTAGGCATAACAATGAAAACAAAGTTCCGCGAAAGCAGTCAGTAGGTGAGGTCAAGGTGAGACGGTGAGTGTCACCGGGTGTTGGCGTCCCAAACCACCCGGTGATACACTAACCTCTTACCCGATACCTGGTCTCGTAGGTCCCTCGCCGGAGATCTGGCTGCAGACTTGTGCGGGCGGGCGGCAGTAGTAGCACACTGCTCCACGGCGTCTTCCGTCACTTCCGGGTTCGGCTGCTAAGCTTGCGCCCGGGGTGTCAGGATCAGCCGGAGCTGTGTGGTCTCAACTCCTGTAGTGGAGGAGATTTGAAGTCGATGTGTCTGCGTGTATATGTCCAACGCGTTTCGGCTCTCTTAGGAGCCTTTTTCAAGGATGTCAGTGCCGGTGTTAGGACTGTCTTTAAATTAAGTGACCTTCCTCCTGATTGGTTGCGGGTTCATGATGCTTATTGGTTCATCAATATTGACTCTGGCTGGGGGTGGGGCCAGGTGTGGGGGTCAGATCCTGAAGAATCTAGTTGATTGGTTAGTAATTTGAAGTGGTGATTGGCTTCCGATCCCTCGCTCCGGTAAGTGGGCGGGGTCAGGCACACAGTTCATATAGGTGACTGATGTACTGCGTGTTTTTAACGCTGATACTCGTGCCCAGTTCTGTTTTGTATGTAAATGGGCAGACAATATATAGTTTGTGCAGTAATAGTATCATGGTATATACACTTAAATCCATGTTTAGAAAGGTGGTTATCGTGATGTAGGGTAGAGACAAAATCACTACTGTATGGAGTCCTAGATTACTCCATTATATGTGGATATTGGGGATGTTGTGATATCTATAATGCTGCTACATTGAAATCTATATTCAACCCCTTTGGCTCCAATGTTTTCAGGGTGAAAATCCATTTAAGCTCTTCTTTGTCTAGTTTCTTGCTGAAATTGCCCCCCCTCCAGTTTTGATCTAATTGGGTAATAATGAGGAAAGTCAGGTCCTTGGGGTTCTGTCCATGTGCGAGTCTGAAATGGTTGGATAAGCTATGCTGTTCATAACCCTTCTTGATATTCCGAATATGTTCTGCCAGTCTAATCTTGAAGGGCCTGACCGTGCGGCCCACATACTGCAGACCGCACGTACAGGCCAACAAGTAGATGACTCCTTTGTGGTGACAGGTCAACTCTTGTTTGATATGGAATGATTGTCCTGTGATGTTGGACTTGAAGGTGTCAGTTTTCTTTCCTATTCCAGCACATGTTCTACAACCTATACAGTCACCACACCTGGAAAAACCAGGGGTGCCCTTTATCAGTGTAGTCTGTGTTAGTCTACCAGGTGGAATGTGGTTCCTAACCAGTGTGTTCCTAATGTCAGGGGCCTTCCTGTAGACTACCTTCGGTCTCTCTGGTAGAATGTCTCCTAATATCCTGTCCTTACGTAGTACTTTCCAATGTTTATTCATTAGGTGTTTTATTTCTCCTGCAGCCTCACTGTACTGTGTGATAAATAGAATGTCTCTGTCAATAGGATTACTTGTTTCTGTTTTGTCTTTCAAAAGCTCTTGTCTGTCCCTTGTCTCAACCTGTGTATATGCCTTTTCAATAAGTGTGGGGCAGTATTTTTTGTCCAGTAGCTGTTGTGTCAAGTCTTGGCTCTGCTCCCTGAATGTATCAGGATTGGAACAGTTCCGCTTCAGTCTGGTAAATTGGCCCAAGGGTATGCTCTTGAGCCAATTTGGATGGTGTCCACTGTCAGAGTATATGTAGCTGTTTACATCAACAGTTTTGTGGTATGTTTTGGTTTCTATTCTTGAGTTATGTATATAAATCTCCAAATCCAAGAATTCTACCCTTTCTCTACTGTACTTGGTGGTTAGTATGATACCCTTTTCGTTATTATTGAGATGTTCAATGAAGGTTTGCAGTGACTCCTCCGTGCCCTCCCATATAAACAGAATGTCATCGATGAATCTCCGCCACAGGCGTAAATTTGCACCGAATTGATGACCCTGCCAAACCTCTTGTTCCTCCCATCTGCTCATAAAGAGGTTTGCATAACTCGGTGCAAATTTACTGCCCATAGCGGTCCCTGTATGCTGTAGGTAAAATTGTCCATCAAACCAGAGGTAATTGTGTGTCAATGTAAATTGGATGGCCCTAATAATGAAGTCTTTCTGTTCCTTTGGTAGTGCCGGGTCTGCAGTGAGGAAATGCTCTACACTACTAAGTCCATGTTCATGTTTAATGATAGTGTAGAGGGAGGATACGTCACTAGTAACCAGCCACATATCCTCCCTCCAGTCGATCCTCTGTAGTAATTGCAGGGTGTGTGTAGTGTCCCTCAAATATGCTTTCTGAGTTTTGACTATGGGCTGTAAGAAGTGATCAATGTACTGGGATAGATTTGATGTTAGTGAACCTATCCCAGACACAATGGGTCTACCTGGGGGGTTGTTACTGTCCTTATGTATTTTTGGAAGATGATAGAATACCGGTATTATGGGATGTTCTGTTGCTAGAAAGTTATGTTCATGTTTGTTCAGGATACCTAGACTATGGCCTTGGTCAATGAGTTGTTTGAGTTCTTGTTTGTATGTGTTAGTGGGGTCCCCTTTTAGTAGTGTATATGTGTTCCTGTCTCCCAATAATCTCAGTGTTTCATTTTTGTATTTGGTCTTGGTCATGACTACTATTCCCCCTCCTTTGTCTGCAGGTTTTATAATGATGTTATTGTTGTCCCTGAGTTGTTGGAGTGCTTCTTTTTCTGCTTTGGTCATATTGTTGTGATGATGGTGCTTTTTGGTCCCTATTTTGTCCAGATCTCCCACCAGTAGGTCCTCAAATGTTTGGATAATGTGTCCTTTTGTTTGTTGAGGGTTAAAGGTGGATTTTGGCCTAAGTCCTGAATGTTTGTAGTCATCTGGTGTGATGTTGTTTGTCACAATAGGGTTCTGCATGAAGAATTTCTTTAAAGTGAGTTTTCGAGTGAATGCACGTATGTCTAAATAGGTTTCAAATTTATTGAGTTTTTTCTGTGGTGCAAACTTAAGGCCTTTGTCTAATACCCTGATTTCTGTGTCAGTGAGAGCAGTCCCGCTAAGGTTAAAGATGCCTACTCCTGGTTTTATAGTGGGGCCTTCGGTGCTGTCTTGGTTTTTTTGGGTTTTGTAACCCCCCCTGCAACCTCTTCTTCTTCTTCCCTGTCTTTCCTTTTGTTTGTGGAGTGTGTTTTTAGAGGGGTGCAGGTCACACTGCCTGCTGCTTCCTCTAAAAAAATATCCTTTCTTTGTTGTTCTTCGTTTGTTAGTATGCTGTCTGTATTTGTTTGGTCTTTGTTGTGGCTTCTGTATGTGATGTGTCCTGCCTCTAATGACATTCTGGCTGTGTGACCCTGGTCTTCGTCTTCTATTTCGTAAATGGAAAATGACGAGTTTTCTGAGTCTGTCATTGTGCTGTTTGCATTTGGTGAGAATGCAGTCAGTCGTGTGTTTTCGTCTATTTTGTTCTTTTTGTGCAATGCAGTCATATATTGTTGGTAGGTTAATTTTTTGTGGGTGTTTGGGTGGAAGTATTGCTTTATGGGATGAGCATTGTATATTGATTTCTTTGATGTACCTGTGACTATGGTGGGTTTTCCGTCGTGTTTTTGTCCCGTCTTTTGTCCTCTCTTGTGTAAATTCTTTACTCCCCATTTGTCCCGTAGAAATTTGCGTTTTTTGGTCTCTATAATGTCCTTTTCCCCTCTTTCAAGTCGTCTATTTGTGATCTCTTCTATGATTTTATACTCTGATTCGTCCTGGAATGGTTCTAAGGTCTTATGTACCTCAAGGATGTCCTGATCTAGTCCAGCAAGTGTATTTTCATGCTGTTCTAGAAGGAGGCGGATAAGTGTGTTGGAGCATTCATTGAGTGTAGTGTTCCATTTCTGCATAAATTCAGTGTTCTCTGTATATTTCGTGGGGTTTTTTTTGATTCGCAAGCCTTTAGGAATGGTCTGCTGGTCAAGGTACCAATGTAGTGCATATGTATCCCACCATAATTTACCCTCCTGTTTGAGTAATTTTTCTAGGTGTGTAATATTTTTAGCAAAGTCCTGTCCTTTTCCTAGTGCAGCTGATGTATTATCAAAGATGTCAAAAGTTTCTTTGGCCCTATCTACCCTTTTGTCTCTAAGTTCAAGTAGGCCCATGTGATGCTCGGTGTGCTGCAATAACCTGGGGTAAATATACTTATAGGTTAAGGGATGGTTATTGCGCTCAACCTGTGATTTGAGGCGCTGCCAAATAAAGGGGGATTCCCCAGCCCCCTAGGATATACTAAAATACTGTGCAATTTGGCGCTGCCTACCTGAAAGGTAATACTAGTCAAAATTAGATATATGGAAAGAAAGTGTAAAGAAACGTATTAATCCTTTAAGAGGTTTATTGGTGTGCAAGATAAAATAATGCAGTATAACAACGTTTGCCAACCAAGCAGTTGCTGCAAGTCTGGTGATGTTTTAGCAAACTGAATGGCAGGGAGGGATGAGATGTTACTGCGGGGATAGTGGGGGATATAGCCCCTGTGATAATGTCTCACAGGGAACTGGGTGGGTGAGGGGTGGAGGGCAGTATACAAGCCGTACAAGTAGGTACTTGGATGGTAAGTTCAGGCTATAACTGTCCGTGGGGAGATGTAGGCATAACAATGAAAACAAAGTTCCGCGAAAGCAGTCAGTAGGTGAGGTCAAGGTGAGACGGTGAGTGTCACCGGGTGTTGGCGTCCCAAACCACCCGGTGATACACTAACCTCTTACCCGATACCTGGTCTCGTAGGTCCCTCGCCGGAGATCTGGCTGCAGACTTGTGCGGGCGGGCGGCAGTAGTAGCACACTGCTCCACGGCGTCTTCCGTCACTTCCGGGTTCGGCTGCTAAGCTTGCGCCCGGGGTGTCAGGATCAGCCGGAGCTGTGTGGTCTCAACTCCTGTAGTGGAGGAGATTTGAAGTCGATGTGTCTGCGTGTATATGTCCAACGCGTTTCGGCTCTCTTAGGAGCCTTTTTCAAGGATGTCAGTGCCGGTGTTAGGACTGTCTTTAAATTAAGTGACCTTCCTCCTGATTGGTTGCGGGTTCATGATGCTTATTGGTTCATCAATATTGACTCTGGCTGGGGGTGGGGCCAGGTGTGGGGGTCAGATCCTGAAGAATCTAGTTGATTGGTTAGTAATTTGAAGTGGTGATTGGCTTCCGATCCCTCGCTCCGGTAAGTGGGCGGGGTCAGGCACACAGTTCATATAGGTGACTGATGTACTGCGTGTTTTTAACGCTGATACTCGTGCCCAGTTCTGTTTTGTATGTAAATGGGCAGACAATATATAGTTTGTGCAGTAATAGTATCATGGTATATACACTTAAATCCATGTTTAGAAAGGTGGTTATCGTGATGTAGGGTAGAGACAAAATCACTACTGTATGGAGTCCTAGATTACTCCATTATATGTGGATATTGGGGATGTTGTGATATCTATAATGCTGCTACATTGAAATCTATATTCAACCCCTTTGGCTCCAATGTTTTCAGGGTGAAAATCCATTTAAGCTCTTCTTTGTCTAGTTTCTTGCTGAAATTGCCCCCCCTCCAGTTTTGATCTAATTGGGTAATAATGAGGAAAGTCAGGTCCTTGGGGTTCTGTCCATGTGCGAGTCTGAAATGGTTGGATAAGCTATGCTGTTCATAACCCTTCTTGATATTCCGAATATGTTCTGCCAGTCTAATCTTGAAGGGCCTGACCGTGCGGCCCACATACTGCAGACCGCACGTACAGTGCCTTGCCCAGCCTCCTGCATCAGCTTTGTCCCCTCAAAAGTCCTGTCGACACCGGGGTTGGGGTGAACCTAATTTACCCCTTTGAACGTGGCTATTATAGGTGAAGCCTTAGCTTGCAGGAGGCTTCAAGGACTGCTGGGCAAGTGCAACAGTGCCACCTGTATAGCATTCCTAACCGCTTCATGATAAACTGGTTTAATTAATGAAGGCAAATGGTGCTCTTTTTAAATATAATAGTATCACTGACGAAATTAATATTGTCATAATTAAGGTTAGGAGCCCCAAAATTATACTCACAGCACTATCGATTCCAAGTGTAAGTAACATAATGAAAAATACTATTGCCCAAAATGTTGATCCTCGAAGGGTAGAAATTGCTTCTGGGTATAAAATAAATACAAGTCCAGGTCCTGTAAAAAGAAATAAACACATTCATGGCATTTCAAATATCCTGCAATTTGTACATTTGCTGAACAGTAGCTAATGCAAACAAAATGACCATATAACATATCTGATGCCTGATGCATTGCTTTACAGGCATATGCAATCTGTACAAAACTGTAGCCCAAGTGTGGAGAGAAGAATGACACCGTCTAAATAAGTGAAAAAATGGCCTACTGCACAGGTTCTCAAACTCGGTCCCCAGGACCCTACACAGTGCATGTCTTGCAGTTCTCCTCACAGAATCACAATTAAAATAATTAGCTCCACCTGTGGATCTTTTAAAAAGTGTCAGTGAGTAATGAGTGCACCTGCCGGGTGACCTGGAAAACGTGAACTGTGTGGGGTCCTGGGGACCGAGTTTGAGAACCCCTGGCCTACTGTATAACAAGTATTTAGCATCTACAGTAACTATCCTGTAATAGACTGTTAGATTAATGAGAGCTTGTAAACTTTTTAGACGATTACCCTGCAGATGCATGGATTGATGTTCTATGTCCCCTGAGAATTGAATATGGTGAAATATATATTTTCCTCATGCTGATGGCTGCATATTAGCATCAGTAACTATCCACCCTGAAGACATAATAACCTACAGGATGCAAGCTGATATGATTTGGACTGAATGCTAGCAATGGGATTCGGGCGCCAGGGAACAGACGTTTGGCTGGGCGGCTTGTGTGTGTCTCAATATAACACACTTTTTTTGTGGTAACTACCAAGTTACTTTGTAAATGTGACTGAATTCAGTGTTATACTGTGTGCTAGTATTTGCTGAAGTGATTTTACTTGTATGCCACAAGAGGGCAGTCATGCGCAGCTTGTCTAATGTGAACGTACTAAAACTTGCTGTCTCGTGTAACGTGAACTCTATCTACTGTATTGTAAAAGTTTTCTATACAGGAATTACCGTAGCTCACCTGATGTAACAACCTACAGAAGGATGTGTTATACTCCATCACTGGATGAGGTTTGCATCACCTTTCTAAAAGACACATACTGTATGGACAAGGTGCAATCTTACTCTTGCATTGTGTGGAAAGGACCGACACTATTGCAATGAAATCTATTCTGTTTGGGATGCCACAACTGTGAAGTTTCTTAACTATAGCAAGAGGGAAACATAGCCCTCAAGGGCTTTGGTGCTACTTTGCTAGAACAGTCAAAAAGCTAATTTCATTCCTGAGTATTTTATTTATATAGAAAAGTTAAAAGGGAGCTTAAGAGGCCTCTGCGAATTTAACAGATTATACACTATGGGCGGGATGCTGTAACATCCGCGCCCCTTGTCCGCCACATCGCCGGCTACCGCAGACCTAATTATCGCATATGCTCTAACATGCGTTAAGAGCTGTCCATTGAGATCTTGCCGGCAATGTGCTGTGGGTTCCGGTGGCTCCCTCCATTACCCGGGGCTGCTGCATGCGTGCGTGGGCTCTCCTCCTCCTCCTCCCTGCACCCGGAAGATGATACAGTGCAGGGAGGAGGTCACAGGTCCAGGCAGCACAGTGATGTGCTGCCTAGACACAGGTGAAGGGGGGTGTCGGCACGAGGCTGCAGGGGTATGTTAAGAAGCCCATAGCCCATGCTGGCGATACACACCACCCCCCCCCCCCCCCCCCCCCCCCCCGCAGCGAAAACGCGCCATGCGGGTTTTGCTTCATATCGAAATGCGGTAAAAAAAAACGATAACGGGGTTTTTACCGCATTCCTGCTTTAGAGAATCTCCCTCTGTGTCCTGGCAAACTATAAAGGGTGAATGATACAAGTCTTGGTTTCTAGACAGGTCAGAGGCCATTGTGCAATTGATGCTACTGTAGCTGGTTTCAGAAAATGACTCTACATACAGAGGGGGAAATGTACTAAGATGCGTATTCACTTCACATGTGATGTTGCTATTGGCAACCAATCAGAATCTCCTTCTTATTTATTTAGCACCCTCTAGAAGATAGTAGACAGGATCTGATTGGTTGCTCATAGTGACATCACATGTGAAGTAGAATACACATCTTAGTAAATTTCTCCCAGTATCTTTTAAAAATGACATTATGGGGGAAATGTAACAGTCTGATTTCAGAAAGATCCCAAAATACTACAGTTTTTTGAAGCGCAAGAACACAAATAACAGAGAGAATAAATGTAAAAAAAAACCATTTACAGTAATAGATGTAATTAAAGAACAGTACCAGGCATGCAATAAATATACCTCCCAACTTTCTGACGGAACGAAGCGGGACATCTCCACATGCTCCCGAATAGGGCACAGCGGGAAGGTCCCAATAATGGGAATGTCCTGTGATATTTCGCAGGACTATTGGGAGGTGCAGAATAAATGCTATAGCATGGGATCGTATCCTTGCACCTTTTCTTATAGGTACGAATTCTTACAAAACCCCCTAACATTCGGTACCACAGTCTAGCTCTAGCGATAACGCTCCCTGCCCACTTCTGCCATAGGAATTGTTTATTTAATGAATATATATACAGGTCGAGTATCCCGTATCCGAGTATCCGTTATCCGAATTATTCCGAAATACGGACATTCCAGAAAGTGAAAAAAAAATTTTTTTTTGCTAAAAACTCACTGGGGACATTTGTAACAGCATCACTGGGGACATGATATGTAACTGGCACTATATATGTGCAAGAAAATGATTGCTTGGCATTCAAATTCAGTGCTGAGATAGTACACACATTTTGTTTCACGTTTTGAAACCTTGTTTTTTTGAACAATTAAAATATATTTGTGTGTATTTTATGTGGTAATAAAATATATTTGTGTGTATATTATGTGTTTATACAGCATACATGCAAGATTCTTCAAAATACATCATTGAAATATTAAAATATTCCGAAATACGGAATAATCCGTTATCCAAAATTCTCCTGGTCCCGAGCATTTTGGATACGGGATACTCAACCTGTAGTGGAAACACCTTTTGAATAGAGACTGTTTTTGTTTTATTGATAACATATTTTAGACAATTTACTATGAAGGATTAACACAAAATATCTGGTTTGAAATATTGTACAAAATTCCTTTTAGAATTTTCCATGAACATGACCTTTCAGCTACGTGACAGGTTGGTGGGGCCCTGAACCTGTTAGGGCCCTAAATAAGCAACTTTTGCTGCTTCGACCATCCTTTCCCTCCAGCCTTCCCACCTTGTGCTCCTTCCACCTCACCACAGACAAATAAGTCCTCTCCCTCATTCTCCCACACCCCAGGGCCGGTGCAAGGCACCAGAGCGCCCCAGGCAAGTCGGGGTGGGGGCGCCCCGGTGTCTGCCGCCCGGGTACCTGTCCTGCGGTGCTGTAAAGCTGGCAGCGGCGGCGGCGGCAGCGGGTGGTCCCTGCAGTCAATAAGAAATAACGAGCGCTATCCACCGGGCTATGCGGAAGCGCTTCTGTTTTGGAAACACTGGCCGCACGGCGCACGCTGATTAGCTGAATCTCAGCCAATCAGCGTGCGGCCAGTGTTTCCAAAACAGAAGCGCTTCCGCATAGCCTGGCGGATAGCGCTCGTTATTTCTTATTGACTGCAGGGACCCCCCGCTGCCGCCTCCGCCAGCTTTTACGCACATATACGCCGCAGGACAGATACCCGGGCGGCAAGGGGGGGGGGGAAATACCACCCTCCAGTGGTCGGCGCCCTAGGTAAATGCCTAGATTTGCCTAGTGGTGGGCGCCGGCCCTGCCTCTCCACCCCCCCCCCCCCCTCCATCCGCTTCCACGACCCATTCCCCTCTCATCATCTTGGCTCCCTATCACCCACTGCGTGCTCTCACCTTGCCATCAGCCTCTAATGACATCTTTCCCTCGCCATTCAAACATACTCTTGTCTCACTTAGGGGCAGATTTATTAAGCTTGGAGAAGAGATAAACTGGAGATAAAGCGGAGAAAAGGTAAAAGGAGATAAAGCGGAGAAAAGGTAAAAGGAGATAAAGCACCAGCCAATCAGCTGTGTTTGAAAAAGACAGTTGGGAGCTGATTGGCTGGTGCTTTATCTCCTTTTACCTTTTCTCCGCTTTATCTCCAGTTTATCTCTTCTCCAAACTTAATAAATCTGCCCCTGATTCTTTAAAAAACCCAACCATGGCTCTTCCTCACCCTCTAGCTACCACAGAATCTCTTCTACCATTTGCCTTCACCAGTGGCGTAACTATAGCACCGCAGCCCCCGAGGTCGCGGGGGGCGCTGTGCATATGGGGGCGCCGGGGGGGCTGCGGTGCTATAGTAATCCCCCCGCCCCCCATCCCCCGCATGCTTACCTGTCCGCACGTCCCGGCTCCCCTCCTGGCTTTAATCAATGCTATGGAGACGGACCTCGATAAAATGGCCGCCCCATAAAGCAGACTGTTCTCTGAAACTGTCTGCGGTATGGGGGCGGCCATTTTATTGTGGTCCGTCTGCATAGAATTTATTGAAGCCAGGAGGGGAGCCGGGACGCGCGGACAGGTAAGCATGCAGCAATGGGGGGGCGGGCACGGGGGGCCGGACGGACGGGTGGGGAGGGGGGGCGCCCCCCCCATTAACGGCGGGGGGCACCCCAAACAAAGCTACGCTGCTGGCCTTCACACTTCTTGAGCGGCTTGCATACAGCCATCTCACAAGTAACCATGTTTGATAATTACATCCTCGATCTTTGTACTGCTTTTGATAATGTGGATCATTTTCTATTTTTCTATTATCTACTCCTGGATGTCTGAGTGCTCTCTGACGTTCAACATGGACAAAACCGAACTCATCCTCCACCCAGAGTCTCCACTCCCCTATATCTCCATCACTGTGGACAACACCATCATCTCCTTTGTTCACCCAACTCAGCTGTCAGGGTCACTCCCACCTCTCCTTTGTCAGCCATGTCTAATCTCTGGCTCAATCCTGTCGGTTCCAGCTACGCAACATTGCAAGCATCTCCCCCAGAGTGTCAATAAACTTATTATTCACTCACTGGTCATCTCACTGTCCTTCCACACTATCAGCTCGCTCCCCTCCAGTCTGTCCTCAACTCTGCAGCTAGACATATCTTCCTCTTCCGCTGTTCCACTTCTGCCGAACCCCTTCAGAAAAATCTGCACTGGATCCCATTCCCCTACAGAAACCTCTTCAAACTCCTCATCCTCACATACAAGGCCTTTTTTAACTCCACTGCTTCCTACATCTCCAACCTCTTTTACCTACACAGTCTCTCCTGCCCTCTCCAGTAATCCAATGTCACCTTTCCACTACCCTGGTCACTGCCATGCATGTACCCATGATTTTGCCTGAGCTATCCAGGGACGTGCGGTGAGGTAAATGGCTGAGGAGTCCCTGGCAAGTACCAGAGCCAGATTTGCACACAGTATATGAGCCCTGTGGTACATGCCGGCATTATACCCATGTGCAGCAGAATACACTGCTGGAGATTTGATGAGTTTTGATAAGAGATGTGCAGAAAAGAATTGCAGGTGAGGCACTGCCTCACCTGCCATAGACCTTTTTACTGCAGAGTTTTGACTATAAAAATTATTAGAATAATAAAAATAAGATTTTTTTATATTTAATTTGTATTTTTGACATATTTGAAACATTCTACACCCGGCATATACATTAGTATAACAGGAAAGGCTCTGTCTCACCATACCGCACGCCACTGGAGCTATCCCCCTTCACTGGAATGAGCTCCCTCACTTTATTAGACTCTCTCTGTCCATGCAATGCTTCAAACGTTCACTGAAAACCCACCTGCTCATAAAGTGTACCCTCCTGCATAACCTAGTACCAAGGCCACTCTCCCTACCTGCTGCTTAACGTCCTGGTCATCCCTTCCGTGCTCACTTCTCGCCTTCAGGGCTACTTGCCAGCACCTCTTGTTGGCTGTCTGTCTCCCCCTCCTGCTAGGCTGTAAGCTCCTTGGTGCAAGGTGCTCTTCCATCCTGTTCTCTTCTTGCATTTCAATTACAGCTCTCTTACTCTCCAACCATCTACACCTGTATCTCTCCTCACTTGTGTTCATTCATTTCTACCACCGACAACCTACCTCTTAGCTGTATTGTGTGCTAAGAATTGTGCTGTTATAATTTTGTAATAGTTGCATCTGCTCTGTGTTTGTTCTTAAGTTCTGTTATGTTTAGTTCTGTGGGTACTTATATGTTAGTTGGGCGCCCACTAAGCTATTTGCTTAGTTTTATGCGTCCCCTCGCGGGGCTCGCTGCGCTCGCCACACTATATCAAGATCAACTCCATGCCGACAAGGATAGTGGGGTTATGAGCGTACTAACTATAGTGGGCGCCCAACTAACATATAAGTACCGTTCTGTGTACCCTGTTTTGTTGTAATA
The DNA here is from genome assembly GCF_055691185.1 of Crinia signifera. Lineage (NCBI taxonomy): Eukaryota > Metazoa > Chordata > Amphibia > Anura > Myobatrachidae > Crinia > Crinia signifera. The sequence continues at coordinate 4,644,718 of NC_139227.1, read as the reverse complement.
CAGTATGTGCCCTTTGGATGCGCTGCAAACCACTTGTGGCACCTGATAAAAAAAAACATTATAATAATAACTTTTTGGGGTCATCACACCATTCCACTTTTGTAAAAGAACACTCTCCATTCCTCCTCCTCCCTCCCCCCCCCCCCCGCAAACCCCCGCCCCCTTGGCATCAACCAATAGAGCATGTGTCATGTGAAACAATCTGACCGTATGACAATGACAGTATGTACTTACCGTCTGTTGCTACATCTTCAACGTTCACATTGTGTTTCTGAGCCATATAACCAAGTATTGAGAATATCGCAAATCCAGAAATGAAGCTTGTTACACAGTTTATGGTGCTAGTAAGTAAAGCATCCCTGCAACGAGAAGTAATAATCCCGAATAAGAGTCTCACCTGCACATGGATAATATTGTATTATGGTAATCCACACACAGCATATGGTTGCAATAGGGGCGTCAAATAAATATTATTTGTGAACATATGGCGATGTGCAGTTCCAGGAAGGTTATGGTACTGATTTGCTCCCTGCTGCAATTTTGAGACTACTTGTGCAAATTGTCCAGACAAGAGGGCATGTTTTATCGGGATCTACAATATTACGTCTAGATAATGGTTGCTTTTGGTGTGTGCTTTCAGGGGGATGCAGTCAAAATCCCAACGGGTCAAAACACTGACAAAATCCCGACATTTAAAATCCCGACATGGTCAAAATACCGACATATAGAATGTACAGGTGAAACAGTCAACATGACTTTCTGTCGACAGCTTGCAAGGTCGACATGGTTTTTTTCACTATTTTTTGACCCGACATGTGCCGACAGGCGGTATTTCATGCCCTACCATCCACTAGGGTGTGGTGGGAGAATAAAATAGTGTGTATAGCGCAGCGAGACACCGTGCCCGAAGGATTACGAGCGAGGTGAGCGATGCAAGGGGCTGCGGGTAACTTCCAACTGTGTCCATGTCGACTGTGTCGACATTCGGATAAAAAAACTGTGAAAACCCCATGTCGACTTTGCGACCTGTTGACAGAAAGTCATGTTGACTGTTTCACCTGTACATTCTATATGTCGGTATTTTGACCTTGTCGTGATTTTAAATGTCGGGATTTTGTCCTTGTCGGGATTTTAAATGTCGGGATTTTGACCTTGTCTGGATTTTGTCCTTGTAGGTATTCGCTGTGGGGAGCTCTACCCCAGAAATGCAGGTTCACGGGTCGGACTTGTGTCGTTATCCGGGTGCGACATGGAATTTGCTATGTGAAACGGATATGAATAAAGCAGCAAAGCACATGAGAAAATGTCTCACAATCAAAATTCTGATTGAATAAGATGCATTTTTGGACAAAAAGATGCTGGGACCAGGCAAAGTCACACTAAAGCTGGTGGATACCATGTGCCCTGTGTAACACAAGTCATACCATGTGCCCTGTGTAACACAAGTCATACCATGTGTAAGATAGGCAAGGAAGGACACATTGGTATTTTAAACATGCAAGTATTGTTAGCGCTCGAAGCATCGGTGTAAGCATTAGCAAACAGGTGCACTGGTAAATTGTTCAATCATAGTCATGTACTTACGGCCCGATTCAGACCTGCTCATTGGGCTGCGAGTGATCGAAGCCCAGTAAGCAGGTAAACGCTGCCCCACCGCCATGCCTCTGAATCGGGCCCTATAAGTGGACCAGCAGATGACTTGTTCAGGCTACAGTGCGTAAGGTTCTGCATCCCTCCCAACTTCTGAATCAGGCAAAGAGGGACACTCACGCGGTGGACCCACGTGCACCCGAAAGGGGGCGTGACCTATGCAAATGAAGCTTCATCAGGCCACACACCCGTTTTTCACCCTCTGCGTTGCTGAACAGATTCTGTGCGCATGCATATTACACAGCGTCTATTCACTTCAGTCTGGGGGGACTCAAAACTGCCCCCCCCCCTCTGCGGGACACTGCCGGCCCCGGCAGGACGTGGGACTGTCACAAAAAACGGGAGGACGGTCCCACAACAGTACAGTTGGCAGGTATGGGCTCTGGGGTAAATTTCCTAAAGCTTCTAAATATAAAAATAGATGATTATGTCCCTAACAACCCTCAGATTCGGTCATTCCTCTATTGCATCTTAGAAAATGATAGAATGGAATTGTTTGCTAGGGGCCTCATCACCACATTTTTAGAAGCTTTAGTAAATAATATGCCCCTCTGAATGAATGACCAGCTCCCATGGTGTACCTGACACACATCGTAAGGTCTGTCCGCATGTCATTGCTACAGTATCTGCTGCAAATAGGGTGACGTGCTCACAGTTACTCAGGAACACAGGAATCAATGTGTAATGATTGGAAATGGATGACCTGGTCTGATGAATAGGTTTTGTAATTAGATGATGGAGATCAGAGGTGTAGGACATGGAGATAAGATAAAGCCAGGGCGCCACCACTAGGCAGGTTTAGGCATTTGCCTAGGGCGCCGGCCACTGGAAGGCGGTAGTGAGCTACAGGCCAGCAGGAGCAGGAGAGCCGGAGGAAGGAACTCGCAGGTGTTCGGTGAGTGAGCACCGCGCTCCCCACCCCCCCGAGGAGCCACATCGCGCACCCCTCCAGCAGCATGGCGGCCACATCGTAGATGGCGGACGGCTGCAGCATCGCCTCCCCCCGGTGGCTGGACGGCCACATCACGCACCATCCTTCCCCCCCCCCCCCCCCCTGGTGGAGCAGCGGGGCACCCCTCCTGCCTGGGGCACTCCGGTAAAGCATGGATATTTAACATTGTCATAACTCTTCAGCTCATGAAGGCAATGTTATGGAGAGCATTGCATTGTGCTAATATTCCCCAACACCAATAATTGGAAGAATTTCTGCCTGATAAAACTTTAAGCCATATTATGGGTACTTAATAATAGAATCGATGCCTAGACAAATATAAGCCATATTTAAAGGTACTCAATACTAACCCAGTTGTCATAATAACTTTGTCACACAGTGTATTATGTATAATATTTCTTAAACGGGATACGGTTATTTGGTCTACAGCATGTTGGTCGACACCATTATGTCGACATGGGGATAGGGTGACATGGTTTTATGCCGACATGGGTCAAGATCAATATGGGTCGACATGGGTTTAGGTCGACAGGCCATTATGTCGACACAAACATTAGGTTGACAGTGTCTAGGCCGACAGTCAAAAGGTCGACATGGGGTTTTTCACTGTTTTTTGAACCAACATGTGCCGACAGGCGGTATTTCATGCCCTACAATCCACTAGGGTGTGGTAGGAGAATGAAATAGTGTGCCGAGTGTATCGGGGCACCGCGCCCAAAGTATCACGAGCGAAGCAAGCAATGCGAGGGGATGTGGTGCACTTTAAACGGTGTCCATGTTGACTGTGTCGACATTCGGGTAAAAAAAACAGCGAAAAACCCCATGTCGACCTTTTGACTTTTGTCCTAGACACTGTTGACCCAATGCTTGTGTCGACCGATTGACCTGTTGACCTAAACCCATGTTGACCTAGAACCATGTCGACCTAGTGGTGTCGACCTAATGCTTGTCGACCAACATGCTGTAGACCAATGATCCCAACCCTTTTAAACAACAGGAGACTCATTGTTAGAAATGTTGGTAAATCTGTTTGAGAAATATGACATAAATTGACATATTTGGGGGTGTGGCCTAATGGGAAAGAGGCATGGCCTGTACTCGCATACGCACAGTGTCTATTCATGTGTGTAACTGCCACCCAGCCCCGCCGCGGGACACTGGGGGGACGCGTGAATCTCCCCAAAAGACTGGATATTCCTGCGATAAACGGGACAGTTGGGAGTTATGTGTGTAAGCCCCAGCAAGGGACGGGTTAATGCCCCCCCCCCAGCAAACTTGGCGCCGGTGGCTAGTGACTGACAGGCCAGGAGAACCCCTGATTGGAGGAGAGAAGGAGAAAGAGGAGGCCCGGAGAGGGAGGAAGAGGTTCCAGCAGGAGAACTCACATGAGTGCGGGGCAGCGTGAAGGAGCCGGTGTGAGAGGCGGGAGACGGCAACGTGAAGAGAAGAGAGACCACGAGCCGGGGAAGAGACCGAGCAGAGGAGCGGCTGACGTCAGAGTGACCCCCGATGACCTCCAGCAGCAGTGACGTGGCGCATGGAAGCACACGACCCCCGCTGACCCCCCTGATATACGCCAGGAAGAAGAATCGGCGCATAGAAGCGCGTGACCCCTGCCGACCCCCCAGCCACAAGCTGGGCAGCAGAAAGGCTGCAGAAATATAAAGGTTGGTGCTGCATCGAGGGTGGTGACCCCTGCCAACCCCCCCAGACACGCCGGGTAGCTATTATAGCGCAGCAGGGGGAACAGCCAAGTGAGAGAGCCCCAGCACGCATCCCAGGTAGCTGCATCCACCCCAGCTTCACACAGGGTGTCATCTTTGCTCCATCTGCAACAGACACCGCCCATCGCATGCCAGGCACCAGGAGGGTATAGGGTGACTGACCTCCAAAAACGTGAGTCCGCCCGTGGGGCATCTAGTACTGAGGGCCCTGTTATAGAAGAGGGACAGACAGTGTAAGGAGGCCGCCCCCAGCAGCATTGACCACATAACCTGTCAGGCTTCCCAACCCCTCAACTATACCCAGAAGGTACTCCCCTATTGTCAACTCTGGCAGGGACACCCTCCGCCCGTCACTAGGAAGGTACCCCTCTTAAGGCCTCATTTTCATTTCAGCTCTGGTAAGGAAACATAAGATACTATAAGGGCCAAAAGGCCTCCTTGCCATCTTGCTAGCTAATCTGATCAGCGAAAGAGAAGGATCTCTCTTGGAATAGCACTGCCACGTAGTGGTTCAAGAACCAAACTGCGACCTCCGATAGAATCCACAGGAACAGCCACCAACTACCGTAAGACCTATGCATAGGCCCTTCATCGAGACTGACCGGTCTTAAGTATAGGAAGTGTACCCGGGTACTTAAGATTTAGTAACATTGTGATGTTATGCTTAATGTTGAAACGGCCTGTTTAGTGTAATATAGTGTGTGGTGATGCTCATTCGTGTTCGGTGGTATTGCTGCTCCCAAGTGTAAACAGTGCATCGAGCCAGTCTGCAGTATGTCGGGCCTGACTCAGTAAGAAGCAGTCCTTCCCAACCGCAGTGATACCACGAATATCGAATGACCCAGGGTTACCGGTAACTCTATTGTCTTGTTATCGTATGTTACGTTTTCACGTAGACGGTTGAATTCATTGTTGAGGTATATGTATACTGCAAATTGCATTGCACTTATAGTATTGTGATACTGTCACTTTTGTGCACAAGGGAAGGTCGACGTTGCTAGTGGCCGTCCCAGTAATAAAAGGTTAACGTTGTTTTTGTGTCAACTGGTCTGTATCACTATCCTGCGTCACGAAAAGACTCCAGACTAGGATCCGCGAGACCGGGGAAACACGACCCTCCTTGCATCCCTCTAGGTAACCCTTCTCAGGTGTTTACATGTGTATATGACATAGATTGCATAATAACAGCAGAACTACTCATTTACAATAAATAAATTGTTCTTGAACAGAAATGACTGTGAAAATTACCCTTGATCCCACAGATTTGGACCTCTGCAGTAAGAATTCCACAAAAAAACAACAACTTGGAAAGCCTGGATGGAAAAAGTATGCCGTCTCCTTTCTGCTGGATTTAGCCTAATACATCAAGCTTTGAACAGGATACAGGAGCAGGAAAGAATGTACCGCAACGTGACATTATCAGGACTCTGCAACTTTGATGTCTGAAATATGTTGAGGCTCGGAAGCCTCATTAGAGACGATGCTTTGAAAACTAGTTGATGAGGGATTTTTGTTTTGTATTAAGTCTTTTAGTGCATTGCTTATATCTGTAATACCTTCATGGAGTTTGAGGACTATAAGCAGAAATAAAAGTAGAATGACAATAATTTGTATTAGGATACCCCCCGGCTAGCTCGAGTACATATAGGAAACTTCAAACAGCTATTGAACTGGGTACACACAACGTTTGGAAACCAATTATAATTTGCAATGCCCAAAACCAAATAGGTCTGTGTAAGTTATCACAAAAAGTCAAACACTTTGGGTGACATATAATAGGATGCGATGTTTAGTAAGGTTCTGAAATCGCACCATATTGCATGTTTTTAAATCACAAATGTTTTTGTTTTTTTCAAATTCTTTATAGTAAGCACATATTGTAACATATAGGAAATGAACAATCATGTTGAATAAACATCACGTCGAAAGGAATGTAACACTTTTTGTAAGTACATGAAAATGTAGCAGACAATCACGTTTTCAAATAAAGAGGTAACATAATGATTTAAACACATGCGTCATCATTCTCAAATCACAATTCTTTTTAAAGAAATCCACTATTTCATGGAATGCGAATTGAGGCATGAAAAATGAGATCTATATTGCAGTGTAAAAATAAAGCAGCCAGTATTTACCCTGCACAGAAACAAAATAACTCACCCAAATCTAATTCTCTCTGCACATTATACATCTACCCCCCTGCAGTGCACATGGTTTTGTCCATCTAATAAGGATTTTGTCAGAAAGAGTGAACTAGAATAAGGCCCTGTTACTGCTATTCTCCAGTATACTGTATTTCCTACAGTTATCTTGCCATTCCGATGTAGCACATTTGATCAGAAGATAGTGGAGCCGTTTCTGAAGAAATGTGTCATAAACTCATTAATATGTCGCTAAATGAAAGTGTAAGAGGTAAAGAAAAGCAGCATGGCTTACCTGTAACAGTTGTTATCAAATTTATTATAACTTGCAAATGCAATTAATACTCCAAATCCTGCACCAAGCGAATAAAATATTTGAGTTGCAGCATCGATCCATACCTTTACAAGAGAACATATATGTTTCAGTTAGTTACAATGATACAGTACAGTATGGAACTCAATAAAATATTGTTTATTTGATAGGTCTCAGTTAAACTGTATAGTACTGAAGCTTTTGTTTGACCAACTTATAGACATAACTGTATTTCCTATAATTTATATTATTCCTATTCCCATTTTCTTCACTTGCAACAACTGGTGTAAAGGTGTGCCCCGCTTCCCTGCCCCAAGCACCGGAGCAGCAGCAGCTTTAGGGGAGTGAGCTGTGTCCTAAGCAGGGCACAGCTCCAGTGCAGGGATCAGCTCTCTGACAGTGGTGCAGCTCCAGCACAGGGATCAGCTCTCTGACAGTGGTGCAGCTCCAGCGCAGGGATCAGCTCTCTGACAGTGGTGCAACTCCAGTGCAGGGATCAGCTCTCTGACAGTGGTGCAGCTCCAGCGCAGGGATCAGCTCTCTGACAGTGGTGCAGCTCCAGGGCAGGGATCAGCTCTCTGACAGTGGTGCAGCTCCAGCGCAGGGATCAGCTCTCTGACAGTGGTGCAGCTCCAGCACAGGGATCAGCTCTCTGACAGTGGTGCAGCTCCAGCGCAGGGATCAGCTCTCTGACAGTGGTGCAGCGGGGGGTGTCCAGTGCCGGGACGAAGAGCTAATGAAGATCAGAAGATGGTGGAGGCGGCGAGAAGAGATCCGGCGGCCGCTGAAGATGCCAGAATATGCCAGGATCAACAAAGAATACCCCTGGCACCGCCTGGAAGCGGAGAAGAAGCCAGGATGGGACAGTGACAGAAGATGGCGGCTGGTCCCGGAAAGATCAGGGGGTGGAAAGCGAAAGAGCTAACAAAGCTCTCCTGATGGCCACCTACCCCTACCCTAGACTACCGGGTGATCCAGCATTAGGCCTGTGGGCAGAGTCAGGCCCTCTCAGCCTATGGGCATGTTAGTTGGGCCTCTTGGCCTGTGATCACTTAGGCCCCTCCAGACCCGTGGCACTAAATTAGTCAGGCGCTAGGCCCATGTCAGGGCTCTGTTTTACACGTCACACTAGGGTAGTGTTAGGCCCTGCACGTGGTGTTGTCTCTGTCTCCTTACAGGAAGTGGAGAAGCGGAGGCAGAACAAGATTGAGGACGGTGAGAGTCATTTCTATCCATCTGTCTCCGTGTGTTTGTCTCTTTCTCTCCCCCTTCCTTCTGGGCAGATCGTAGACCCTGCACCCTGGTGCAAGGTCAGGTTTTTACTTAGGTGTCACTTTGGGCTCTAGGCCAAGAGTGCCGAGGATGACATTCCCTTAAGCGCGAAGCCTGTATTTGTAGAAATGTCATGGGACGCATCGGTCTGCACTATGGAAGGACAGTACTCACTATCTCACCTTCCTCCTAGGTGATCATGTCCAGGTGCTGGAGAGTTACCGGGAGTGTGATTCATCACGGCCTGAAGGTGAGAGGGTGCAGCGCCAGGTAAGTGGTCAAGCAACAGCTGCAAGGCAGCAGACCCCAAACCCAGTGGTGGCTCCTGCCTTTAGACTAAAGGGGGACTGCGATTGCCTGGGTACTGCTCATTGCAAACTGAACACAACATACAGATAATCTACTTTAAATCACCTTAAACAATGGAATTAAGTAACCTTGATTGTTATTGATCTGTACCAGTGATTCTGTGCATATACTGTAAACAAATGATGTACCCATATACACACAAACACAGTTAAAGAGCAAAATACACACTTTAATATTAATTTAAGTACAAAACATTATACTATTAAAGATCTACACACATATAATTGTTTAAATAAATATTATTAACAGAGGCTCAAATATCATAAAAAATAAAAAAAAAAGTCCATGCACCTCTCTGGTGCACTGCATACAGATGGAGCGGGAGTCATCTTTACAGGGGATGGCGGAAGAGTCGCCATCCGCCATCCCCCGCAAGATGTGCGCGCGTCCCCTTACAACAGGGCTCCCCCCGGGTCCCCGCAGCCTCACCGACAGTCGCCCCGTGTCCTTGCCGCCTTGCCACACCCCCCAACCCTGTCCGTCTCCCTGAAGCGGAGACGGACAGGAATCCCATCCCCCCGCCGACGGGAAACTGGGACTCGCATGCGTGTGAAATACACGTGCGTCCCAGTCAGATGGAGCGCCTCTCCGCCGGTGAAAGCCAGCGGACAGATTCTGGCGATCCCTGGGCAAGAATGAGAGGCGCTCCATTTGTACCTTCCTTCAGCTGCATCACACTGAGTGACTCACTGACGTCTGGGCATGCTCACTAAAGAGGATTTGCTTCTGCTGGGCTGCACAGACAGCAGCCCATGGAAGCACTGTAGCTCTGGTGATGTGCACAGAATGGCTTCCTGCTGGAAAGCTATTGCTCTCATCGCTCCATGTACTGGCAGCCCAAGTGGGGGAGGAGTTTTCAGTCCTCTGTATGATGGGCAGTAGCAAGAATTTTGTATTGAATACGGTAGAATACAGGTAACCAATGCAGTGACTGACAGAGTAGCTTTGCAGACGATGAAAGTCTGGCTAGGAAGATTAGCCTCGCAGCTGCATTCATAATGGACTGTAGTGGTGAGAGTCTGTATTGGGGAAGGCCAATAAGGAGACTATTGCAATAATCAATGCGTGAGATGATGAGAGCATGGATTAGTTTTTGCAGTGACTTGTGTAAGGTAAGGGCGAATTTTGAATATGTTTTTAGGTGCATGTGGCATGATTTTGAGACAGATTGAATAATATTTAGTACAGTACTAGTCCAAATGATGGGCACCAGAACTGGAATATCAGGACCATAACTATGGTGGTATGGAGTGTGCCACTGCAAGATAGGGGCGCTGTTGTGGGATAATGCTTATGCAACATTCATAAACTAACTTTGACCTTTAGTACAAAAAATGCCTATGGCGCTATGGGTAAGTGCTGTGTGTAATATACACCAGCAGCCTCTATGGTAGAGGGATGCCGCCTTCTAATTGGTAAAGCAAAAAGAGAACAAATTCATTGGGCGCTTTGGTGTATATAGAATTAAACAAATAATTAAATAAAATAAAAGTTTATTATTACAAAATATAACCAACAACAAATCACATCACATAAAAAAACAAATAGAATACATAAAATGGACTGTCTATGGAAATTATGCTAATTAGACTGATACCTCGGATGTTTGCACACCCAGAGATCAATGCAGACCTTATGGTCTAAATACAGTTCCACAGTAAATGAGGTTTCACTCCGTGGTCTGGAGTCCATGGACCACTATAAGATCATTTGTATGTAGACAGCTTGTTTCTCACTCATGTAGTAAAGATGAGTGTCCATTTTATAATCGAATCATGGCCACAGGATGCCAGAAATATGTAGGTGTGGCAGTGGCATAACTATAGCTCCGCAGCCCCCGCGGTGGCGAGGATGCACAGAGAATGTGTGGGCGCCGGGGGTCTACGGGGCTATAGTTACCCGCTGCTGTCTGCCGGTACCTGGCCTGCCGTCATGGTCCCGTCTCTCCAGGCGCCGGCTCCTGCTGCTATAATGAAAACTGACACTTAGAAAATGGCTGCCCCCATACTGCAGACAGTTTTCTGTCTGCAGTATGGGGGCAGCCATTTTCTAAGAGTCACTTTTCATTATAGCAGCAGGAGCCAGTGCCAGGAGAGACGGGACAGTGCAATACTTTTTTTGGTAAGCTGCTCAATCAGAGGTGTGTCATTCAGGTGCCAAAAGGGAGGGGTAATTCTGTCTAGAAAAAAAAAAAAAAAACATTTTGTATCCCAATTGCACACTGAGTGAGAAAATAACTACATATTAATCAGATAATACAGAGATCTTGGTTCCATATATCTGCAGATATAGGGCTAAGCCCCCAGTCCGTACATCAAGGCCTCTCTGTCACTGGGGGTCCCTAATACTGGGTATGGGTCTGGGGTGTGGGCCCCCAACATGCCGACACAGGCTTAGTACCCCAGGGCAGCACACAAATTAAAATTAGTAGGGGTTAATAAGAAGCACAAAGTGCTATGTAGGGAAGTGAAGGTGGGATTAAAATACAAAATATATACAATGTGATAGGAAAAACGGGACAGTGACCAGGCAGGTACGAGCATGGAGGGGATGCCGAGGTGAGCGGGAGGCGCCGAAAAATGTGCGGGGGGGGTGCAAATTAGGTAGTTATGCCACTGAGGTGTGGGTATCACTGTCCACAAAAAACCCTCCACGCTGCGAGTTCTTATGCTTAGAGGCAGCTCAGTATTTTGAAGGCTCCTGTTGTTTATAATGGCCGTAGTTCACCCTCACAGTTCCACAGGCAGTCGTGCAGTGTCAGTGCAGTGTCAACTCAAATATCTGACAGCCGAATTGGCCAAAGCCCACCCAGGTCCCGTCTAGCAAGCAGCTGGTGGTGCAGTTTTTGGCATAAACTGCAAGGCAGCTATGAGCACAATTGCCGCGATCTGCACACTGACTGCAGATAACGGCTGCCGATCCACAGTGGGGAATTGCCGCAGAATGTCAATGTCAATTGATGGCGGCGGTGTTACCGAGTGTCAGTCCCCGGGGTATAGCACTGTGGAGGGGTTATGGGGTCCGTGACGCATTTTGCCGTGGATCCCTTGCTAAATTTATGTCCATTCGGTCTGCAGTTTACAGCTGTTTAATCAGCCTCCAGCCAATCCCGAATACCTTTTTTAATTAATCAGCAGCTGAGCTAATCCAGCATTATTATGTATGATCAGAATTTAAATATAATATTTTAAAAACAGAAGTCAAACACAAAGTCCTATACATACAGTACACCTAAATGTGCCTGTAGACACATAGATCAGAGTGCAAAGGAGATTTTTCATAAACACCCCCAATTATAATGCTATAGGTAATTGTGAGGAAATAGTGAAAATGTTTTAGTCTGAACTACAGTAGTAGATACATTAAAGCAGGGGTGGGGAACCTCAGGCCCGGGGGCCGTATGCAGCCCCCGTAGCCGGTCTGAGTGGCCCACCCACCTGCCCGGCGGCTTTGCCGGGAGTCAAGTACAGGGGAATTCCCGCGAGAGGTTGGTAGTTCTCACGAGATTCCTCTTAATCAACAGCAGCCGGATACTGTCAGTCCTATTCAGCGGCAACCGCCGGAGCGTGGGAAGGCTGCAGCAGGACAATTTGTAAGAGAAATTTTTATATATGGCCCCCGAAGGATTTTTTCTCCATACAAACGGCCCTTGACACAAAAAGGTTCCCCACCCTGGCATTAAAGGATACATTAAAACGTTATAGACAAATAAATACTATCAGTATTACAGAGAGCAACAAGCAGGTTTATTATTTAATTCGCTCTTTTAGTAACAAAACACGAGAGGTTGTGTCTTGCTTGTTATATATTTTTTCCTTTTTTATATCCTTTTTTCTTTTTTCTTATTTCTTATTATTATTTGAAACAATCCTTTAAAAAAGAGCAATGAAGAATATCGGCTTAATCTATTTGTTATACACATTTTATCCTACTCAAGCCTTTACACAGATAAACCTCATGGTTAACCATGTGGGGACAAGAGGAATTTTCACACTATTAGGAACATCATAAGCAGTATTATTTTGGTAAAAGTAGATCCACCTATTCATGTATTGGGGCTAGTATTACCTAGTCCCATTAAAAATCTATATAGGAGATGAGCATAAGGGATCTTTATACTGTAAAAAATATTGTTTACTTGATATAAATTGATTTGCCCAAAAAGAGACCAAGAGGTAGAGAGAGTGAGAAGGATTTCCTGGAAAGGGCAAAAAGCAGATGGGGGAAGGTGAAGGAGAGAGAAGGATGGTAGCACAAACTTGTTATCCCATCTACAAGTCACTTATAGGTGTCAAAGAGTCTAAATTCTAATAAATTCAAGGTGGATAGTCTCATTTAGGCCCCGTGGTTGAAGGGTTTGTAGCCTAAGTATCCAAGCCGCCTTCTGTCTTCAGAAAAATTAGTCCTAAGGATGGGATCTATACTAAGTAGTTTAAATGTTAGGAGTCATTATGAATGACTCATATCTGTCTTGTTTGTTATGTGTCATTTTCAGTCTGTGTTGTATGTTATGATTGGCAGCCACCAGCACTGGTTTTGCCTGGTACATTGACCATTAATAATATGAATTGTTCCTGGTCCACCAACCCAAGGCACCCCTGCAAGTGTGGGGTGCCTAGGCACACAGTTTGGGAACCACTGACATAGACCATCGTGCATAGTATCTTCACACTTTTTGTTACAACTTAATTTTTTATTCTTTACACCCTCTCATGTTATTGTACACATTAAATATTTGTTATATGATATGTTTATCCTAGAGACGACAAAGCAATGTTTAATAAGATTTCTCAGAAACTCCAAATATACGCACCAGTAAATCAGATGAGTACTTACACCATATTCCTTAAGTCTTTTAAGGTCGATGTGGAGGTATGAGCTAACACCTCGGAAAGAGCCAGGTAGGGTTATTCCACGAATAAGGAGAACAAACAACACCACATATGGGAGTGTTGCTGTTATCCAAACAACCTGAAATTCAAAATGAAAAAGATGTCAAATCTGCTAATAATGTATTGTATTTTTTGTGTAAATTGTATTTTATTTTTATGAAGTATTATAAATAGTAACAGATAACAGTATCGAAGAAGCTACTGTGCATGCATTGGTCGATCAACCGCGAAGGGGGTCAGGACTGGCAGCGGGGAGCAGCAGGCACCAGTGGTGGCGTTCAACAGCGGCAGCAGTGTTGGGGGGGTGGCATTGCAGCAGCCCCCCTTCTACACAGAGGTAAGAGCGGCCACTGGTTATATCCACAATGCATTGTTACTATTCTTAGAGTGGTCACAAATGTCTTGAAATCTGACAATACAAAGCTGGAACTGGATACCCCCTGCCCACAACCCCTGTTGGAAAACTGACAGATGTAAGGTCATTTGTGCAGTGTATACAATGTATTATACATGTACTAAATTCCAATCCTATGTAACGTCAGACATATCTTACTCTTGCATCCCATTTTATGTACAAGGTGGTCATGTGCAAGTCCAGTAATGGCATGCAGTTAAACATGCTTGGAGAGGCACAAAAGAAAAGTATTCCTATACGGAGAACTCACTGGACTGATCAGAAAACCATTATAGTTAGTAGTAATAAAGTCTCAAGATTCAGATTTCTCACAGTAAAACATAAACTTTATTGACTATTCCTTTATTGTCAATTACTAATACAATCTTACTCAAGGAGGCAAAGTGCTAAAGGACATCAATAAAAAAAATCTATAAACACAAATGTGAATAGTGGAATAAGAATAAATTGTGTCTTAAATATAATAAATATTGTGTGTTTATTGCTGCAAAATATTGTATTGCAGCAACCCGCTACTAGTGATGTATTCTGATGCGTATCAGATATAGTATAGTTAGTGACCAAATACTGTAATACTGAATTGTATACAGATGGAGCCGGCCTCTTTATTGCAGGGGCTGGAGAAAGTATCGCCAGCCCCCGCTAGCGTCCGGTTCCCGCCAGGTGGCGCGCGTACACGAGTCACTCGCGCGCCCTGTGGCAACGGAGCTTCCCCGCTGCCTGCCCCGCTGTCGGTCCCCCTTGCCACCCCGACCCTCCCCCTAACCCTGCCCATCTCCCTGAAGCAGAGACAAGTGGGGACCCGCCTTCGAGAGACTGGGACGCGCGTGCATGTGAGACGCACGGGCGTCCCAGTTCAGTGTAGCCCCTGTCCGCCAGCACCCGCCAGAGGGGAGGCTCTGGCGAGCCCCGGCCAAGGATGACATGGGCTACATCTATATCTAATCTTTCTTGTAACAGAAGATCAAAATCAACTACAAATCACTGGCTACTGTACCTACAACGTGAGGCACCAGGGGTATTACTAGACATTCATAGGCCCTATAGCAAAACTTTGTAAGGGTCCCCTATTTAACAACTGATGGTAATAAATGTATATAGCACATATAACTTAGACTGTAAAGATGGGCCCCCTTCAGCTCTGGGCCCCATAGCAGCTGCACCCCTTGCATCTATGGCAATTATGCCCTTATGAGGCAATGTGTTGCAGTCTCATTGCAGGAGCCATGTTAAAATTGAAAACTTTCATTAGGCACCTTTACTAGAAGTGCTGTGAGTTGCAGTGTCCAAATTAAACTGTGTGTTTTTCAGATACAGGCATTGTGTTCTAAAAAAATAATAATAATAATAATAATAATAATGATAATATGATAATGATAAATTATTTGTCAATAAAAGCAGTAGCAGCAACCCGCTACTAGTGCTGTGGCCGCTGGCAATTATGTTAGTAATTTAACAGCTACTAAAGAAGGTCTACAGGACATAAAGCTTAAGAAAGGGCTACTAAAATCAAAATATTTCAAAATGTTAAAGAAAAGATTACATCTATTAATAAAGAGAATGTTTGCTGCCAGTAAATGTAAAATTGGCAACATGCCACACATCACATGCAGTGACATGGAAAGGCTCAGGTCAAGGCCTTTGTCTGCAAGTGGTGATCCCCCCCCCCCCCCCCCACACACACACACTCACACACACATTGCAGATAAATGGCCGAAGTGAACTCCTCACTGTGCAGCCAACAACCCGCTGTTACCTGGAGGAGGGGTTCCCTTCCATTCTATTCTGTTGGCAGCACCTCCTCAACCCCCCCCAGAGCCGAGGTCGGAGGTGCGCAACAGACATGCCGGCGAGCGGTGGTGCGGTCTGGAGTGAGCAGCAAGACTCACTGCAAGCTCTCCCTGGCTGGCACATACACGCGATGGTGCACAGGACACAGAAGGGGGCGCACTGCAAACCTTTGATGCCCGGAGCATGACAACAAACCTCCCCCCATTCTATCAAAAAGATCAGTAGGTGCATGCAGGAGGTATGTAACAGCGCACAGAGTATAAATACAAAAGAGTGTATAAAGGCATCTATATGTGTTCACGCACAGCACATATATGATCTATACATAAATGAGCACCTTCCCCACAGGATATAGATTAACATTAAGTCAAGTACCTGGAGGCGCCATCCAGGTTCCTGGGAACGGAGAGGTAGAAGGAGGCACATTCACATAAACACAGTGCGTAACAAATCAGTAGGCACCATTGATCTGCATCATAAAATAATCAACTATCGAAAAACCCCACTGTCTAAACTTAAATAAACCAACAAACATTAATAGAAAAAACAAAAACCTCCCAAAGGACCCAAAGCAAACCTCCCATCTAACCCCCCACCCTGTACTACCCACCCCCAACTTAGGTGTACCTGGAGCCCTGCAACCATACTACCCCTCTACCCATTCCTACCTACTATGGACTATAGAAGAAGTAAGTTATTGGTCTTTAGCTATATGGTAGCTAATCTGTACCAAAAACCTAACCTACCCCCCCTTCCTACCCACCCACCCAACTACATCTAATACTATACTATACTACACTAATACTAATCTAACTCATTCCTCCCCTTCCCACCCACCGTGGTAAACCCAACCCACCCACTCATCAAACATCCATGTGCGGATAAAAGGAGAATGGACTATGTGGGGCAATGACCCAATGGCCATTAGATACGTATAGCCAGGACATATCAACAAAATCACAACGTAGAGATTGATCGCAGTAGAGAGAGCCACAGTAAGGAAAAAACATAAGGTACAGTCAGAAAAATGCATCTCAAATTATAATAATGCATATAACATTAATCCGGTCAGCTCTCAATCAGCCGAAAAAGCAAGATTAACTCAGTAACCTCATCATTAGGCATTCTAGGAAAAATGGGAAAACATTCAGAATATTTGAATTTCAAAGTCCAGAATCTAGTCATTTCCATCAGTAGCATACATGGGGTTTTTAGGTGGAGCACAACCACCTCAAGCCATAGTGGCCCAGCTCTCCCGCAAGGATCTAGTAAGGAGAACCTAATAACTGAGACACAAAGTGATATAGGATAGCAATAATCACATTGGCCCTTATTCTGGTTGGTGCGGTAATATCCGCTTGCGTTCGTGCCGCCGATGTTTTGTGTCTGCGCATGTGCAGAGGCGTCTCTGCGCATGTGCGAGCGGTACGCACGGCCACATTCCGCATTAAATGTGTACACTAGGAACAGGGGGTGGAGAGGGGTGTGAAGGGCTGTTTGGCCTCATTACCATATGTTTACACCCCGCGTTTCATGGGCGTTCCCATGCAAACGCTGGGCGTACGTATGGTAATGCGGTCGTGACGCACGTGCAGGGGGCGGACATATGACATTGCTGGATGTCAGCTGCCCGCCCAGATCCCTGCTTTTGCACGGAGAAATGCCCGTGTGGTCTGAGGTTGCGGGAGCTGCCTGGCCATTCGGTCCTGCATTCGATGGTCTGCAACCATCGAATGATGGGGGAGGTTCCCTGAGATGGAGGAGGTGTATTCTTGAGAAATACACGTGCGGTCCGTTCGGACAGCTTCTTACCGCGTACGGACGGAGTTGGCGATCCGTATGGAAGGCGGGGTTTAGGACGCACGGTGCTGGCCGCATATTCGGATCCGGCCGCACCGATCAGAATAAGGGCCATTGTGAGTCAGTTGAAATGTATATGTGTTACTGAACAACGGGATATCATAAAAAAATTAAATAAATAAAAGGATATTGAAAAACTAGTAACATAAGGGTTAGTCAGCGTATGTAGAACAGTATTTAAACACTATTTGCATTTTGGCAGGTAGATGTAGCATTATCTTTTAGTCAAGTGTCAACGTGTTTCAAGTAAGTAGGTACAGCGACAGTCCCGCTCCAAGGATCAGTAGGATAGCGAAAACATGGTATAAATGGCACATAGAGATGGTGGACAGACCCATATCTAGGAGAGTCAAAACATGAAATCCAGAATCCTTCAGCTGAAATAAGGAGAAATGGAGGAATTTTTGGGTGGACCACAGCCTCATCCAAGCACACAGGTATAGAGTACCAAGGACCCTCATAACCGGATAAATCAAGCCAGGGTAACCCATCCAGGGTAGTAGCAAATGAAGGTGCTGTAGAGATTGCAGGATCATGGCACTGAGGCAGATTCTTCTCATCACCAGGATCACACTTATCAGGAACAATGGAGTTTGATAGGGCACCCCCCTGCACATCAGCCAATTTGGCAATAAGCTTGTCAGCAGAAGTGTATATAGCCTGCAGTAGTTGTTGAAAAGAGGCTTCCATAATCATGGGAATAATATGGAGCCTTAATAGACAATGGCGGTGGCTAGCAAACCACTAGATGTACCGAGGACAGTGACAGCAGGAACACAACCGGCCGCGAGCACACCGACCTGCAGTCAGATGAAGTTCCAGAGGTACTGTCCACACGTGTCAGCGCAGATGGCAGCAGGGAGCACGAGGATCCAAGAAGGTCACCGGAGCACACACAGCAGCAGCGTGCAGGCAGGCACACAGAGGGTCACAGGGGAAACAGCTGCCGCACCTAGGCAAGATGGTGCTGGAGTCCCACGTGTGAGGAGCTGTATATGAGGCTGTAGCAGGGATGGCGGCTTCTCAGCATGTGCATCCACGCCACCCCACAACCCCGCAGTTCCACTCACCACCGGAGGCGGGAGCAGAGCGCAGCAGGAGGAAGATATCAGCGGCGCCTTTGATGCGTATACTGCCGGTGTGGCAGCAGGGCAGGACCAGGCCAGAGCTACAGAGCGGGAAGAAGCGGATCCAAGATGGCACCCATGTGCGGAGCTGAGGAGAAGGGAGCACGGAGTGCAGCAGGACTAGGCAGCCGCCGAAGACCCCACAAGCCATCCAAGAGACCCGCGGACGGCACAGGAGATGCAGGAGAGGCTCTGGAGAGCGAGAAGGTAAGTGTGGTATGCCAATGGTCCTTGGGACAGGATAATTTATCAGGATTTTTAGCGGAGCTCTCACCTACAGCGCCCGCTCACGTCCCAGACCAAGCCACGCTCCACATAGGTTAATTCTTACTAATAAGCGATAGAGGCTATTCATTGAATCACAGCCAACAGTACCATTTATCCTTCTGCACACACCAAATGATTGAATACTAATGTACACAAAAGAATTGTAACTCTGCCATGCTCAAAAAGTCTTCCCGATGGGTTAAAGCATGTTAGCCTGCATAGGTGACTTGGGGGGAAATTCTCTAAGCGAAAAATGCGGTAAAAACCCCGTTATCAGGGTTTTTACCGGATTTTGGGATGCTGTAAGCATCCCTCGCCGGGTTACAGCGGCATCTGCATCTGTATCTGTATCTGTAGCTCAGCTTCAGCAGCAGCATGGAGGAGAGAGCTGGAAGGAAGCAGCAGGGCTCAGTGTTACTCTCGGCGCCTGACCGGGAAAAACATCAAAACCGGCGTACGATATATCGGGCCGCCAAGGGGGGTTTCTAGATACTCGGAAACCCCCCTTGCATGCGCCCCTGCGGTGTAGATGGGGTACCAATCAGGTGTAGATGGGGTGTCAATACTGTATATGCCATTTACATTCAGTCTTAAATTAAAATTAAATAATAAGAGTCCAGAATTTAAGTTTACAACCTGTGAAAAATATTCAGCTGTAACATGGCAATGACAGGTACAGTTCCGTATGTGCTCTATAACTGACTATAAGGTGAATTGTCAGCAGTACCGTATGTGCTCTATAACTGACTATAAGGTGAATTGTAAGCAGTACCGTATGTGCTAATATAACTGACTGTAAGGTGAATTGTAAGCAGTACCGTATGTGCTCTATAACTGACTATAAGGTGAATTGTAAGCAGCACCGTATGTGCTCTATAACTGACTATAAGGTGAATTGTAAGCAGTACCGTATGTGCTCTATAACTGACTATAAGGTGAATTGTAAGCAGTACCGTATGTGCTCTATAACTGACTATAAGGTGAATTGTAAGCAATACCGTATGTGCTCTATACTGACTATAAGGTGAATTGTAAGCAGTACCGTATGTGCTCTATAACTGACTATAAGGTGAATTATAAGCAGTACCGTATGTGCTCTATACTGACTATAAGGTGAATTGTAAGCAGTACCTTATGTGCTCTATACTGACTATAAGGTGAATTGTAAGCAGTACCGTATGTGCTCTATAACTGACTATAAGGTGAATTGTCAGCAGTACCGTATGTGCTCTATAACTGACTATAAGGTGAATTGTAAGCAGTACCGTATGTGCTCTATACTGACTATAAGGTGAATTGTAAGCAGTACCGTATGTGCTCTATAACTGACTATAAGGTGAATTGTAAGCAGTACCGTATGTGCTCTATACTGACTATAAGGTGAATTGTAAGCAGTACCTTATGTGCTCTATAACTGCCTATAAGGTGAATTGTAAGCAGTACCGTATGTGCTCTATAACTGAATATAAGTTGAATTGTCAGCAGTACTGTATGTGCTCTATAACTGAATAAAAGTTGAATTGTCAGCAGTACTGTATGTGCTCTATAACTGACTATAAGGTGAATTGTCAGCAGTACAGTACGTGCTCTATAACTGACTATAAGGTGAATTGTAAGCAGTACCGTACGTGCTCTATAACTGACTATAAGGTGAATTGTAAGCAGTACTGTATGTGCTCTATAACTGACTATAAGGTGAATTGTCAGCAGTACTGTATGTGCTTTATAACTGACTATAAGTTAATTTGTCAGCAGTTCTGTATGTGCTCTATAACTGACTATAAGGTGATTTGTCAGCAGTACCGTTTGTGCTCTATAACTGACTATAAGGTGAATTGTAAGCAGTACCGTATGTGCTCTATAACTGACTATAAGAGAATTGTAAGCAGTACCGTATGTGCTCTATACTGACTATAAGGTGAATTGTAAGCAGTACCTTATGTGCTCTATAACTGACTATAAGGTGAATTGTAAGCAGTACCGTATGTGCTCTATAACTGAATATAAGTTGAATTGTCAGCAGTACTGTATGTGCTCTATAATTGACTATAAGGTGAGTTGTCAGCAGTACAGTATGTGCTCTATAACTGACTATAAGGTGAATTGTAAGCAGTACCGTATGTGCTCTATAACTGAATATAAGTTGAATTGTCAGCAGTACCGTATGTGCTCTATAACTGAATATAAGGTGAATTGTGAGCAGTACCATATGTGCTCTATAACTGACTATAAGGTGAGTTGTCAGCAGTACAGTATGTGCTCTATAACTGAATATAAGGTGAGTTGTAAGCAGTACCGTATGTGCTCTATAACTGAATATAAGGTGAATTGTCAGCAGTACCGTATGAGCTCTATAACTGACTATAAGGTGAATTTTCAGCAGTACCGTATGTGCTCTATAACTGACTATAAGGTGAATTGTAAGCAGTACCATATGTGCTCTATAACTGACTATAAGGTGAATTGTAAGCAGTACCGTATGTGCTCTATAACTGACTATAAGGTGAATTGTCAGCAGTACAGTACGTGCTCTATAACTGACTATAAGGTGAATTGTAAGCAGTACCATACGTGCTCTATAACTGACTATAAGGTGAATTGTAAGCAGTACAGTATGTGCTCTATAACTGACTATAAGGTGATTTGTCAGCAGTACCGTTTGTGCTCTATAACTGACTATAAGGTGAATTGTAAGCAGTACCGTATGTGCTCTATAACTGACAATAAGGTGAATTGTAAGCAGTACAGTACAGTATGTGCTCTATAACTGACTATAAGGTGAATTGTAAGCAGTACCGTATGTGCTCTATAACTGACTGTAAGGTGAATTGTAAGCAGTACCGTATGTGCTCTATAACTGACTATAAGGTGAATTGTCAGCAGTACAGTATGTGCTCTATAACTGACTATAAGGTGAATTGTAAGCAGTACAGTATGTGCTCTATAACTGACTATAAGTTGAATTGTAAGGAGTACTGTATGTGCTCTATAACTGACTATAAGGTGAATTGTCAGCAGTACCGTATGTGCTCTATAACTGACTATAAGGTGAATTGTCAGCAGTACCGTATGTGCACTATAACTGACTATAAGGTGAATTGTCAGCAGTACCGTATGTGCTCTATAACTGACTATAAGGTGAATTGTCAGCAGTACCGTATGTGCTCTATAACTGACTATAAGGTGAATTGTAAGCAGTACCGTATGTGCTCTATAACTGAATATAAGTTGAATTGTCAGCAGTACTGTATGTGCTCTATAATTGACTATAAGGTGAGTTGTCAGCAGTACAGTATGTGCTCTATAACTGACTATAAGGTGAATTGTAAGCAGTACCGTATGTGCTCTATAACTGAATATAAGTTGAATTGTCAGCAGTACCGTATGTGCTCTATAACTGAATATAAGGTGAATTGTGAGCAGTACCATATGTGCTCTATAACTGACTATAAGGTGAGTTGTCAGCAGTACAGTATGTGCTCTATAACTGAATATAAGGTGAGTTGTAAGCAGTACCGTATGTGCTCTATAACTGAATATAAGGTGAATTGTCAGCAGTACCGTATGAGCTCTATAACTGACTATAAGGTGAATTTTCAGCAGTACCGTATGTGCTCTATAACTGACTATAAGGTGAATTGTAAGCAGTACCATATGTGCTCTATAACTGACTATAAGGTGAATTGTAAGCAGTACCGTATGTGCTCTATAACTGACTATAAGGTGAATTGTCAGCAGTACAGTACGTGCTCTATAACTGACTATAAGGTGAATTGTAAGCAGTACCATACGTGCTCTATAACTGACTATAAGGTGAATTGTAAGCAGTACAGTATGTGCTCTATAACTGACTATAAGGTGATTTGTCAGCAGTACCGTTTGTGCTCTATAACTGACTATAAGGTGAATTGTAAGCAGTACCGTATGTGCTCTATAACTGACAATAAGGTGAATTGTAAGCAGTACAGTACAGTATGTGCTCTATAACTGACTATAAGGTGAATTGTAAGCAGTACCGTATGTGCTCTATAACTGACTGTAAGGTGAATTGTAAGCAGTACCGTATGTGCTCTATAACTGACTATAAGGTGAATTGTCAGCAGTACAGTATGTGCTCTATAACTGACTATAAGGTGAATTGTAAGCAGTACAGTATGTGCTCTATAACTGACTATAAGTTGAATTGTAAGGAGTACTGTATGTGCTCTATAACTGACTATAAGGTGAATTGTCAGCAGTACCGTATGTGCTCTATAACTGACTATAAGGTGAATTGTCAGCAGTACCGTATGTGCACTATAACTGACTATAAGGTGAATTGTCAGCAGTACCGTATGTGCTCTATAACTGACTATAAGGTGAATTGTCAGCAGTACCGTATGTGCTCTATAACTGACTATAAGGTGAATTGTAAGCAGTACTGTATGTGCTCTATAACTGACTATAAGGTGAATTGTCAGCGGTACCGTATGTGCTCTATAACTGACTATAAGGTGAATTGTAAGCAGTACCGTATGTGCTCTATAACTGACTATAAGGTGAATTGTCAGCAGTACCGTATGTGCTCTATAACTGACTATAAGGTGAATTGTAAGCAGTACTGTATGTGCTCTATAACTGACTATAAGGTGAATTGTAAGCAGTACAGTATGTGCTCTATAACTGACTATAAGGTGAATTGTCAGCAGTACCGTATGTGCTCTATAACTGACTATAAGGTGAATTGTAAGCAGCACCGTATGTGCTCTATAACTGACTATAAGGTGAATTGTCAGCAGTACCGTATGTGCTCTATAACTGACTATAAGGTGAATTGTAAGCAGTACCGTATGTGCTCTATAACTGACTATAAGGTGAATTGTAAGCAGTACCGTATGTGCTCTATAACTGACTATAAGGTGAATTGTCAGCAGTACCGTATGTGCTCTATAACTGACTATAAGGTGAATTGTAAGCAGCACCGTATGTGCTCTATAACTGACTATAAGGTGAATTGTCAGCAGTACCGTATGTGCTCTATAACTGACTATAAGGTGAATTGTAAGCAGTACTGTATGTGCTCTATAACTGACTATAAGGTGAATTGTCAGCGGTACCGTATGTGCTCTATAACTGACTATAAGGTGAATTGTAAGCAGTACCGTATGTGCTCTATAACTGACTATAAGGTGAATTGTCAGCAGCACCGTATGTGCTCTATAACTGACTATAAGGTGAATTGTCAGCAGTACCGTATGTGCTCTATAACTGACTATAAGGTGAATTGTAAGCAGTACCGTATGTGCTCTATAACTGACTATAAGGTGAATTGTAAGCAGTACCGTATGTGCTCTATAACTGACTATAAGGTGAATTGTAAGCAGTACCGTATGTGCTCTATAACTGACTATAAGGTGAATTGTAAGCAGTACCGTATGTGCTCTATAACTGACTATAAGGTGAATTGTCAGCAGTACCGTATGTGCTCTATAACTGACTATAAGGTGAATTGGAAGCAGTAGTGGTTTGGGTGATATGATAAATGAATAGAGTAAATCAGGGTTCCTTGTCCCCTCGTAGGACACACTATTATATTCTTCCTCCACGCCCTAGTGCATGGTAGAGTATGAAATTAAAAACGTGAAAAACTCAAAACGACCTTCCCATTGTAGACCTAATGCTTGTGTCGACCTTCTGAGCCTGTCAACCTTGGCCCTGTCGACCTATATCAAAAGATCAAAGTATGACACTATCAGACTGATTTATCAAATGGTAAAAGCCCTGTTATCAGTAAGATTTAATGGGATTAGTCTATTTCACAATTATCTACTGATTACCAGGACTCTAGATCCTCACATCACTCACTGGCTATCTCACTACAGCTCTTCAGTATCTTAATATCACCTACAGGTGGAGCGCCTCTCGTTTAGCGGGGGTCTGGCGGTTGGATCTGGGAGGGGATGCATGCGCACAAAACTCTTGCGCGTCCCCTTCTGACGCAGCTCCCTGTCAGCCCTCTTTGACTTCCGGGCGCTGTCCGCCGGTACCTGCCGCTAACCCGCACCCCCGCCTAACCCTGCCTATCTCCATCTGTACAGTATATTTCTTCCGGGAAGCACCTTTTGACGTCGCTTTTTCCCTATTGACTATAATCGAGTACTTTCTTCTTAGCTAATTGTTCTATATCTCCCCTTCCCCGACAAACTGGTATGTACTTGTTCTGCTATCAAGCATGAAATAATTGTATAACTTTTAGCGATTATCTGACTTGAGTTATGTAGCACCTTATAAATAAACAATAATTACATGCATGATAAAAGCAGAAAGATACTGGCGAAATGATGAATGTGGTGAATTGGGGACAAGAATAGGAGCCAATGATAATCAATGATACAGCTGGGATAATCGTGTAAAGTCACTGACCCCTCCCACAACGGTAGATTAAGCTACAGTCATCATGGTTATATTTTGTTGAAGCATTTATTTATATTTTCAGCAAATAGGTAAAACAGTTTATTGCGCTGATTGTTTTCTACTTACTTTGCCTGATGTCTTCACCCCTTTCCACAAGCTGAAAAAAAGGACTATAAGTATAGCAAAGAGACACAGAGTTAGCTGCCACCGTGGTAGGCCAAGATCATGGATTCCAGCACTTTCATGCAGATGCAGCACTCCACGTCTACAGGGAGAGATAAAAGGCTACAGCTTGGTTACCTGACAACTGGCCATACAGTAAATACTCAGATAACAGTTAGACATTTCAGTTGCACCCATACAAAAAAAAACATTAATGGATTTTCCTGATTTTACACTCCAATAACAGATTTTTAACCCTTTCAGGTCCAACGTCTGGTCAGGATCAACAGCCCTAGCGCTAGAAGCAGATCCAGTGGTGAGACACTTTAAAATAAGAACATTAACATCGTTCAACAGTCAACATAGACCATTTTATAATAAAAAAATTCAAACAATGACAATTCATTTAAACATTTACACCAGACTGTTTGAATTGCAAAAAATTTGGACTGCAAAGGGTTAAAACGATGCCAATACTCTTCTTACAATCGAATAGTATAATCCTGTGAAGTGGAAATGTTCAGGATTAATATCAACGCTTCCAATTTGCAGCTTTATTGGAAAAAACTCATCGTTTGCTAAAACACTTGGTTTAACTAATGAGATTTCGGGGAGAACAAATGGTCTTAATTGCCACCATAGTATCATTCTGCAATAATTTTCTGAATGATACGAGATAACGAGGGTGGTTTAAAAGAGAAAGTGCAGACATAGCTTTGTTCACCAACTAGTAAATGGACACAATATATGTTGGACATTGAGGGTACGTTGGCACTTGCTTGTAATGAAAACATTAAACTAAATATAAGACACCAATAAAAAGCATTAAAAAAAAAAAAATTCAAGGCACATCATTTTGCAATAATTTATTATACAGCACCTTCACTTGAGAGGCGATTGGCTGTAAGCACTTTTTCATGGCCACCATATCCCAAGGACAAGGGGGCAGGTGGAGGACAGCTTAAGACAGTGGTTCTCAACCTTGGCCCTCAGGACCCCGCCCCCAACAGTTCACGTTTTCCAGGTCACCTGGCAGTTGCACAGGTGCAGCAGGTGGAGCTAATTATTAGAATAATTGGAAAACGTGCACTGTTGGGGGGGGGGTCCTGAGGACGGAGGTTGAGAACCACTGGTTTAAGACGTCTAATGAGACTTTAACCCTTTAGTGCCAACGTTGCTGTGAGAGATCATCAAAATATCCATAAAATATGGCAGCGCCGCTCACAGCGACTGTTCTTTTTTTGGTAGCAATATTGACCTAAACTTTAATTAATTGACTCGGCCGTATCTGTATTTATTTATACTGAAAGAACCGTTGCGGAGAGCGGTGCCGGCATTTTTAGTGGATGCTTCGTGGATCGACCGCAGCAATGTTAGCACTCAAAGGGTTAAAATCAAAAACCGCTGATCAACTAGAGATAGACAAAGTAACTAAGAACCACACCATCTTGGGGAACGCAGTTTGAGAGCGAGTACACCCTTTTGTTATTGGTACACATAGATGGTACCCAGGGCCATTTCTAGGTCCAGGTGAGAAGTGCCCTAGAAATGGGCGTGGGGTGCGATATTTGTGATATTAAAGGGATTGCGGTAATGAGTTGTTTGTCTGCTTGATGGAGGTTTTGGGGTCCGTGTTCAGTCTCAGTTGGAAGACGTGGGGCATTATTTGAATTTGGAGGTTTGTGGTTTGTCACAGGAGCATAAACACCTTGGGGCACTAGACAACCAAACCAACAACGTTCACACCGGTCTAAGGCTGTATTAATCCCACCTAGTTTGGTGCTAGATATACCTACATTTGGTGTCGATCTGCCCACGTGACGCCACTTCTAGACATTTTTCCAGTGCCATTTTAGCTCCGGTTCTGCCCCTGGCCATGGTCATTATCTCTTTAACAAAAGTATTCTATAGAAAACTGATTAAAACGTCCCAGCCAAAATGCCCCAGCTCAGTAGATACACTTCCAAAGGACGCTAGAGTAGATGGCAGATATTTTGGGCAGGACTTTTACTAGACAGAAGCAGTGGACATGCACTAAGTAGACACGAACAATGTGTTCACACAAGCAAAACGTCAACATGTTAACGGTCAGCACATGAAAAGTTTGGCTTGAGTTTTTCCAGAATTTTTTTCTTACGTTTTTGAGCTTTTGTTTGTGTTTTTATTGTAGTATTAGATCGGCAGTGGAACTACAAGTCTCAGCGGGCCCTTTAATACCCTTCATGTGGGGAAGGCATGCTGGAAGTTGTAGTAGCACAGCCAAACCCAATACTAATTTTAATGTTAACACTTTACATACCCTCAACCCTGCATTCACGGCACAGTGGTGCTGGGGTTAGCCCCAGGCTTCAGCCCTGACCATTGGGTGCCCTGGGAGGGACCCCTATATTGAGGGGGGGGGCACTCACCCATGCACCGTGGCCAGGGGTAAGCAGTTGGGGGGTAATAGCCGGGGGACCTATCTAAAAGTGTGTTCTCCGGCTGTGGCATTACCCTTCTGAGTGTTGGAGCCCTGTGCTGGCTGCAGAGATACGGGGGACCCCCACTTCTTTTGTCCCAAATATTTTTGGAACCAAAACAGTCCAAGAGCCCGGTGCTGATCACATGTGCAGAAATGCGCAATGCAAAAACATTGGCCCCGTGCAGATGTACGCGGGGATTCGAATGGACCAGAATAAGGTGCTAAATCCAACAGCTCTGGCTCGCTTGATCCTATTAATGGAATAGATGAGTAGGCATTAACTACAGCTTCATACAATGAAGGAAGAAGAGCAAATGCCTTAATTTTGCAGGCATGCCAGTAAATCTACTGGGATCCAATAGGTCATTTATAATATAATACCAGTTTTTTCTTCACAGTGAGATCTATATTGCAGTGTAGAAATAAAGCAGTCGGTATTTACCCTGCACAGAAACAAAATAACTCACCCAAATCTAATTCTCTCTGCACAAGTTACATCTGCCCCACCTGCAGTGCACATGGTTTTGTCCATTTGAGAAGGAATTTGCCTCTGAGAGTGAACCAAAATAAGGCCCGGATAGGTGGTGGCCATTAAAAAAGACCTTACACTCACAGGGTGAAGAGATTACAAGACACCATGGAAGTCATGGGCATCTGGCACCCTTGCAAAAGAGCCTAAAGGCCATCATCCACCAGATGAAGAATAGGGAGGGGAGAGGATGTGTTTACTAATAATCCCTGCTGTTAAGGGATAAATAGCATACTGTGTTATATATATATATTGCGCCAATCTGTCAGATATAGTACATGTGAGTACACACTTAAAAATATATAATTACCAGTTTTAAACCACGAGTAAGTTAGAGACAATGGTGAATAGTTAATACGTAACAGAAAGTTGTACAGTAAAATATCTCAGTGGCCATCGGGTATACCTGGAAATCCATATACCTGGATTTTGGATCCCTGGAGAGCACATCCGGTTTGACCACCCTATACTGGTCTGAACTTTTGTTCCCAATTGTCACCATATTGGGGGCCAATCTTTCTGAAAAAAATCAGCATTGGATCCCCAGTTTGAACACTTTTTGCTACTTGTCAAAATCTATTGTTATGGCCTAAATAAGGATTTACTACATTCAGCTCTTTTTCCGTCAACTGTTCTTGACGATTACCCATACTTAGGATTGGGACCACCACCTCAGAATTACAATTCTTATGAGGCCGTACCATATACGAAGACTAACGCTCGAACTGGTTCTGCTTATTTGCTTCCTTCGCCCCTGATGAAGTCACTTCAGTGACGAAATGCATTGGGCCAACAACATTCTATGGAAGTTCAATCACAGATTATGAAATATCAGACATTATACTGAATATTTTTATTAAAAATGTCATAAATTTTTTAATCACTATTGTTTTACTGCAATTGTTATTAGCGCACTCTGAAGCCCTTTTCTTTAATTTCTAAAATCCCTCGGATCCCACCTAACAGGGGATCTCCCAGAGTTGCTGCTCTTAAACCTTCCTGGCACGGTAGGGGTTTCTCTTTCTATATGTATATATACAGGGCTATTTTTGTGCAGGCTTCAGCAGGAACTGTGGCCCTTATTCTAGCTCACTCTTTCTGACAAAATATTTCTTAGATGGACAAAACCATGTGCACTGCAGGTGAGGCAGAAGTAAAACCCCACCCAAATCTAATTATCTCTGCACAAGTAACACCTGCCTCACCTGCAGTGCTCATGGTTTTGTCCATCTAACAAATATTTTGTCAGAAAGAGTGAGCTAGAATAAGGGCCACAGTTCCTGCTGGAGCCTGCACAAAAATAGCCCTGTATATATATATATATATATATATATATATATATATATATATATATATATATATATATATATATACAAATCAGTCCAATTTGCACTCACAGTTCTGTAGTTCCCATTCATGGGGTGCTCCCATATCCCACCGATACTTCTGTGGTACACAATCCAAATAAAAGTAATCCAGAGCACTCACCACTTTTGCAGATGAAAAAAGGTTATTTATTCATATCCACATGAGTATTGCCAACGTTTCGGGCCTCTGTAGGACCTTAATCATGGCTATGTTCACACATCCTGCACCAAACAGCTTCTCTATATATATCTGTTTGAGGCCTGGCACTCTCCCAACAATTGTAGCTTGCCCCGGTGCCCTCCGGAATAAATGTATATGCTGGAAAATCAATAATGCAGCGGCACTCAGAGGTCTTCTAAATCATTTTGTATTATGGCATTTAAAAACAAATGCTGGTGTCCAACGTTTCGGGACTCGCAGGTATATGTATATGTATAGAGATGGATGGATGGATCGATCGATCTGAGAAAAGAAAACTTAGCAAAATTGAGGAAAAAGTGCTTACGCTAGTAATTCTGCCAGGCTTTTGACACCATATGGCACAAAAAACAAAAGAGGGTAGATGCATGAGGACAAAGTTTTTCCATATATAGAAATGAGCTGCAAAGATAAATCTTTCGAGAAAGATCTGTGGCACAAAACTTTCCCTACATGTGCAAACAAGAATGGAAAATGATGTGAGATCGATGCTCTCATTTTGAAATGCAGAGATTTCCGGTCATTGAAGGGATGGATGCAGCAATGGTAGAGAATTTCTTAAAAACTGGCAACAATAATGTGTCAACTTAAGAAATCATTGTTTTGCTGTGAGTCTTGTAGGCTGATGTCAGTTGGTAATGGCTTCCAATTTCTCTGGTTCAATTCTCCTGAACTAAAAGATTCTATAACACATAAAACACGATGGGCTTTTTAAGACAAATCATTTTTTGTGCACTTTTTATGTGAAAGGATCATATGTTGTTTTAAAGTTTTGCATATGGAATATAAAAAATATTTTAATGCACTAGATGAATTTTATTCGTTCCTTGAGAACTGCACATTGCACTGCACTGAAAAGAAATAACTGGAAGTGGAAAAGCTTGAAGAGTGGATCATGGATCCAGTGGATCTCATAGGATGAGAGATTGAGAAAGTGAGAGATTTGGTGAAAAATCTCCAGTTTTTTCAAAGCGGAAATCATTTACACTGTAACACCAGTTTGATTTTGAATTAGAAATGGTTGCCGCTTTAAAAAAACTGGAGATTTCTCACCAAATCTCTCACTTTCTGAATCTCTCATCCTATTACTTCCAAATGATTAGCTTTGATACCCTACTAGACTAGTACCTACTAGTTATGGATCTACTCTTGTTGCTAAATACGTCTTACATGAATGTTTACATCACTGCCATCCAATCAACAAATGAATACGGGAGCTTTAGCTGCATGTATCATCTACATGAGGGGAAGGGTTTGCCCTCCCTAAACCTTAACGTAAATCCTAAAGATGCAACATTCATACATATTCATCATCCACAAGAAAATAGGGAACAAATGCCATATTGGAAAAGGGAGATATTCAGTGTTATATTGAGCTCTCCCATTTGCACCAAGGTGTGTTTTTATAAAGCTATTTTTACTAGAAAACCCCAAGTGTTAATGACCGCACTTCAGGGTTGGACTGACCCACAGGAAGAACCTGTGACGGGCCCTACTGCCTGGGCCCCACCTCCTAATCTTGGGATAAGGTTCCAGACTTGTTCAGTTGTGTTTATTTTGTGCCCATTCCGCATGCCGTGTTCAGGGTGATTGTGATTCCGGATATGCGCAGAATCATCCTGCACAGCCGAGTGTTCTACCCCAGGGCACTAAAAGTTATTACCCCAGAGCACTATTTTTGATTTATTTATAGTCTTATTTATTGACTTACAGTATCTACATATATAGATTTTGGCATATATCTTGAAATTCATGAATGTGCGGCACTATAGTAAAATAAATTGCATAAGTAGGCAGATGTAAAAAATTCTTTCTACTACAGGAGATTGAGCTGTCAGTATAATTAATAGCATTGCCTTCCCCAAAAACCAATCTCATTGTAACATTCAGGGGTACAACCCATAATCACAATTAAGCCAAAAGTTGAAACAAAGTAAATAAATTCAAATGGGGATATAACATCTACACCATACACTCTAACGGGTACAGTAAAAAGGTTATCCTTGATGGACGTACGTCTTTTTTCACCCTCAACTACTATTTTACTATTTGTTATATTATTACATTTATTTTCGCAAGAGCAATGAAATAATCTTTAAAACTTTATTAATACATTTTCAAAAATATCAAAACCTTTGAAAACGGGATGGCACCGGGGCAAAGAGCATTAATACATCTTCCGCTTAATCTGGTATATTATCGTGCGCCATTTGCTATATATGTTGTGTCATGGGGCCAAGGCCATGCACTCTTTAATAGATAGCCACACCTCTTCTGTAGACTGGCCACACCCCTAAACATTGCCCCTATCACTGCATTCTCCCAGTGGGCCCTTCACACCCTAGTCCGACATTGCAGCAATCAGTGTTAACAAAGAACGAAGAGTATAGTCTGATCTGAAATAGAAATTCCAAATGTTGTTTACTATGAAGTTTATATAAAAACTATTTGATTGCAATGGCATCAACTGTGAACTCCTGGATTTATAAAACATGCAGAAGTACAAAGCTATTTATATAACACAAATGCAACATTATTATCACTGCTCTCATGGTTCCAGCCACAATCATTCAGAGACCTTGTAAATGTTGCTATTTACACAGTAAGGTAACAAGGCCTCTCCCATGTATAATGTTTCTATGTCATTGTAGATTCTTGCCAGGCCAGTACAGGTATACCAATGTAACCCCTCAAAGCCATATACTGGGCCAGGCATACTGTCATACACTGTCAGTCAAATTGTCCCAACATCAGTTGTAACACACGGGCCTGATGGAAACAAACATCGAGGTGTATACCGTGATCAGATTTCAGTGTCTATAGGGCACATCATCAGCTGATTTGCCAACTCATCAAAGTGAATTGTGATAACGTAATATCGCAGAAACAGATTTGGGTTTAGTGTAGACCGTTCCCCCTACAGCTCTGACATGGCACTGAGTCATTCCATCTCTTTGGACTAGTGCAGAAGCACTTGGGTCTTGTTACACTACTTGTGAACCATCCTCACACTGTACTTACAAACTAACTAATAATTACATTATTACATTAAAGATACTGTATGTCAGGGGTAGCCAACTCCAGTCCTCGAGAGCTACCAACAGTTAACATTTTCCAGGTCTCCTCACAGAATCACAAGTTAAGTATTTAGCTCCACCTGTGGATCTTTTAAAATGCGTTAGTCAGTAATGAGTGCACCTGTGTACCAGTGTAGTGAGCTGGAAAACGTGAACTGTTGGTAGCTTTCGAGGACTGGAGTTGGCTACCCCTGCGGTATGTGTTTAATATTTACACTTTTTCTTAATTTGATTACGAGTGAGTAAAATATACGTTCTAGTCTTGTTATATTTCTACTTTGTGTCTTTTCAGTGAATAAAGATCAGGCGACAGGAAGAAAAGGGGAAAAAAAGGACATTTTAAGTACATGAATATATCAGTGCATCTAAAACTCAATGAACCTCCATTTCTCTATAAAGTAACTTACTCATAAAACTGTGCAGCTGGTGTTAGTTTGTACTTGGAGTATTTGGTTCCATTACCCAGTAAAGATATATTAAGAAGAGATGGGTCAGTACAGTTCTCAGTGTTCCACTTATTCCCACAATTGGTCCACGGAAGGTCAGAGGTGAAGGATGAGGCTAGGTAATATAGTGACCATGCAATGATCACATTGTAGTAGAAACCTACGTAGAGCGCTATTAATATAACAGTGTAGCCCACACCTGGAAAACAAAAACAGAAAATCACATCTGTAAGTCGTAACTCTAACATGGATGACAGATAATATACTTTTCTAAAGGACATAGTGTTCTGCCTTGTGTAGGTCAACCACAGCATATTTGAGCATTTATAGAGACATTTAGTATGTAAACATGTGATGCTATCTAACAGGTTATTATCCAACTGTGTATATCAGTATATCAGTGGCAGACAGGTAACCAGGCCCAGGAGTGTTACCGTAAGGGTGTCCAAGTAAGTGCCCTTCCAGGAATCCAGGAGGACGTTAAACCATAGCTAGGCACTGCACTACCGCAGCCATGCTTACAGCCCCTGAGCCCCTCAGAACCTTGGGGCCCCTTACAATAGCCCAGTATGTATGTCCCCTTTGACCCCCTGTTGCCGGTCCTGCTGCTTATAGGCTTAATACACTTGCAAGTACACTATATGTCAGAATATGCAAATACGGAATTTCCATAATATATCAACTATAGATTCCAGAATGTACTTTTTTTCTTGCTAAAAGCACTACTGGGACATCTGTAACTGGCACTACTGGGGAAATGATATGTAACCGGCACTACTGGGGACATGACATGTAACTGGCACTACTGGGGACATGATATGTAACTGGCACTACTGGGACATCTGTAATGGGAACTACTGGGGACATGATATGTAACTGGCACTACTGGGGACACGATATGTAACTGGCTCTTCTGGGGATATGACATGTAACTGGCACTACTGGGGGCATGACATGTAACTGACACTACTTGTGACATCTCTAACTGGCACTACTGGGGACATGATATGTAACTGGCACTACTGTGGACATGACATGTAACTGGCACTACTGGGACCTCTGTAATGGGAACTACTGGGGACATGACATGTAACTGGCACTACTGGGGACATGACATGTAACTGGCACTCTTGGGGACATGATATGTAACTGGCACTACTGGGGACATGATATGTAACTGGCACTAAATATGTGAAAGAAAATGATTGCTTGGCATTCAAATGCAGTGCCAGAGATAATACACAAATTTCATTTCATGTTTTGGAACCTTTTTTCATGCACACATAAAACATATTTGTGTGTATTTCATGTGTTTGATGTGTTTATACAACATAAATGCAAGAAACCTCAAGATACTTTACTGAAATATAAAAGTATCCAAAATGCTTCTGGTCCCGAACATTTTGGATAAAGGATACTTAGGGGGCTATTCAATCTTTGTCGTGCACCCGCAGCCATCTCCCGACGGGGGAGATGGCTGCGGGGCCCTATTCAATGCTGTCTTCCCCGACAGCATTGAACAGGGGTTTTGCGCAGAACGAGCCCGACAGCACAAGCTGTCGGGCTCGTTCTGCCGAGAAAAGCCGGAAATAGGCGAGCTCCTGGCCGGAGCTCGCCTATTTTCGTCCTCAACTCGCGGCCACGCCCCCTTCTCGCCGCTCGGGACATTGAATCCCAACTGCCGAGCTCCAGGCGAGCAAAACGAAAACGGGACATGGGCACGTCTGTCGAGCTTGCTCGACAGCCGTTCCCCTGACATTGAATACCCCCCTTAACCTGTTTCACAAAAAGCGATTGTAGAAATAAGATAACATAGAAAGTTCAAGTGGCATTTTATGAACATTATTAGTGATTGTAATATTTTTATTATGTTTCATGTTACATTTCATGGTTTTTATCACATTGGGAAATTAATATCATATTTAGAGGGATAAACATTTAAAAGGAATATTAAAATATCTGCTGTAATTTAGCATAAACTGATTTTTAGGGCAAGATATCAAAGTAAAAAAGAGAAAAAATGGGGAATGCAAAATTCATTGAGTATTGAAAGATGCAGTCAATTCATTTTGATGTAAGTCAATGGTTAGTTGAAGATTGTGCTAGAAACCATGGAACAGCTTTGAAAAATTTACTTGTCTCATTCTCTACTGTTGAGATCTTTATAGATTTACTTTAATGTAGGTGTGAATTTTTGTTTTAATATACAGTACGTGTTTATTTTTACATGTGGACATGTAGTGGTTTTCAACTCCTGAAGCTGAAATGGTAATGTTTTCTGGTTTTCTTTAATCATTCACAGGTGAGTCGGTCCCTTTTGGTACAGGTACACCACCGATTTTCCGGCAACCTTTGGTCCGGAACCTCTTTTAATCCGGACAATTTTGATTTGTCCGGATTAAAGAAGTTTAGGGACCTCTTTTATTCCGGAAAAAGCAAAATTGGATTAAAAGAGGTTGATGAACTCTTTTAATCTGGAACAAGTGCAAGTGTCAGTGAGTACAGCTTCCGCATACACTGCAGGTGACACAGGAAGCATCATGGCGTCTGAGGTCAAAGCAAGTACCGCACATCGGTGGAACAAGTGCCACTGGGTACAGCTTCCAAGGATCCCGCAGGTGACACAGCAGGCATCAGTGGGGCTGATATGGCGTCCAACGTCCCAGCAAGTACCGCACATGGGCGGAAGACACAGCATAAACAAATACCACTGGGTAAAGCTTCCAAGGACACTGCAGGTGACACAGCAGGCAGCAGTGGGGCTGATATGGCGTCCAAGGTCCCGGCAAGTACCGCACATGGGCGGAAGACACAGCATAAACAAGTGCCACTGGATAAAGCTTCCAAGGACACTGCAGTTGACACAGCAGGCAGCAGTGGGGCTGATATGGCATCCAAGGTCCCAGCAAGACTTTCATTCATACTGCACTTACTGTTAATGTTTGTTCAAAATGTACCTGATACCTTTTTTGCTTATACAGCACGTACTACACTAATAAACAGTTTTGCATACACTACTGTGTTTATTCATTCATTAATATTATGCTGTGGCATATATTTGACTGTTTATTGCTTTAGAAATGTACTGAAGGTGCAAAATTAGTAAAAACTAGAAACCTTCGATAATCCGGCAAAATCGATAATCCGGCATGGCACTGGAACCGATGATGCCGGAAAATCGGTGGTGTACGTGTACCTCAATAATGTCACTACTGTATCCACAGGCAAAAAAAGAACTGAAATAAAAATTAATTGTGACTTGGCAAGGCGGGACTGGTGTGTGAGCTAAAGCATGTGTGTCCGATAAGGTGGTGAAAAGAGGCGTGGTTTCACGGTAATGGTGTAATCTCCCATTTTCTTCACCCTGGTGGTGTTCCCAGCACTGTCTACTGTCGAATAAATTCTTAACGCCTGCCCACAGCATCTATTCACCGCAGCCAATGACAGTTGACCTCCCAACTTCCTCTCAACCATGTGCCACTTGCAGTTCAAAGGTGGAACAGTCTCAGAAAAATGGGATGGTCCTGCTAAAATTGGGACAATTGGGAGGTATGTTGTTTTATGCAGTGCACGCATATTATGCAAGCTTTTACAGAAAATATTTGTCCATTCACATCAGTTCCTTCCCCAGTAAAGCTTAATATCTATATGGACACATATGCACATTAGCCTTCATTTTTATTGGGAGTCAATTTACCTTTTAGTATATTTTTGGGACTGTGGGATAAAACTGTAGAGCCTGGAGGACACCCATACAAGCATGAAGAGAATATACAAACTGAGGTGGATTTTGTACCCATGACCTTTGTGTTGTGAGACAGGAATGCCGACCATTACACCACGTTGCACCGCTTGAAGATTGGAGTTGAAAAACCTGCTTTAATATGATTATTTTTACACACAAGTCAATCTGTTCTTTTAGCCCTAATCTTCAACATATTTCAGTAGTGCCAAGTATTAATACAGTTGTAATAGAAAAATAGACTACTTGCCTTTGAAACAGGGACAAATTTTCCATACTGTGGCTGCGCCTTCTCTGTTATATTGTCCAAGGGCTAATTCCATGTAGAACAGTGGCATTCCGGCAATGATTAGGAATAGTGTATATGGGATTAGAAAAGCACCTGGGAGAAATAAATGACTAATGAGTTTAACAAATACCTTAAGTCAGCTTTAGAAAGCTATTTATCAGCAGACATACCAAACACAAAGCTCTCTAATTGAAATTTGCTTGTTAGAGAGATGACTACCAACTGTACTATGAGTATTTATGAATTATAACGACAGTAAAATGAAAAACAGCTGTGTAAATATCTAGAAGTGCTGCATAGAGTTGAAGTTGTTTTGTACGGTGGAATGGGGTAAAATTCCTCCAAGCCAATGTTCAGGACTAATCAACAAACACAGAAAAATGTTTAAATGCAGTTATTGCTGCTTAAGGACAGGCCATATACTTTTGCCACTTACAACTCTGTGATATTGGATCATTTTCCTCA
Source organism: Crinia signifera (assembly GCF_055691185.1). NCBI lineage: Eukaryota > Metazoa > Chordata > Amphibia > Anura > Myobatrachidae > Crinia > Crinia signifera. The sequence continues at coordinate 4,606,815 of NC_139227.1, read as the reverse complement.
ATATAAAAAAATATTTTTTCTAATACCCCTTTCAGATCGCAATCCTTGGTCTGACCCAACACCATTACACAGAGTCCGACCCAGATTTAACCATTCTTATAACCCAGGTAGAGCAACCCTGCAATTCAACCTGGGTTATAAGTTTTCCTGTTGTAAATACTGTACCATCACCGCCGCGCCCACCCTGTCTTCGTCCCGCTGCCCGGAAATATAAGTCAGTCGCAACTGACTTATATTTGCGAAGGCAGGAGAAATGTTTCAATGGTCGGCAATTTCCCTTTCTGCCGGAACATGCGAGGGGAGGTAATGGTGGAGGCATGCCTTCGCTGGGGCGGCAGGGCTGTGTTACAATGACTTGGTGAGCTGTGAGATTCACAGCTTATTGAGTTAACCAGATTCACCCCCTTATTTTGTTACCAAATTTGGGGCAAAATGTAATAGGGTATGATATTTGGGACAGGTTCAAAATTGCATCAAATCGCACATGTGACAATTTCCACAGCCCGGGGGACACTTTTTATACAAAGTCCCCCGGCTGAATCATGATGACCGTGGCTGGTCAGCCCGGAAATGGGTACCTGTGGGAGTGTAGATCCCCCAATAAAGGGACCCCGAGGCTACACCCTTCCAGGGCTGAAACCCGGAGCTGTTCCTGGCACCACTGGGCTGTGGGGCTGGACTCATGATTAAAGTAAGGAAATTAGAATTAAAAAACATTACTTGCATGCAGGGCATTAATGGGCCCCAATAAACTTGTAGTTCACCTGTAAAAAGAATGTTACAATAAATACACAGACACGTAGAATAGTACAACTTTATTACATACCCTTTTACACCACACGTTCACAAAATTCACATTCATAATTTTTTCATGTTATTTCAATACTTTTTAAAATTATATTTTGCTAAATTTGATTCAGAATTAATTGCTGGGGTTGCCTGGATGTGTCCACATAAGTTTCTCTAAGAAGAAAAAAGAAAATGGTTGAGATACAGTAGGGAAGGGTATCCCTGGTCTTCTAGGACACACAATTTCAAATAAAAACAATGGTTTTATTAAAATAAAAATTAAATACAGTTGTTTTCAATTTAGTAAACAATTCTTCAAAGTGGTAACATCCATATATGACATGTGAAGGACATACGAAACCCGACGCATTTCGTCCATTTGGACTTCATATAGGGGTAATGTCCAGGTAATGTATATAGAAAAACATGCTTCTATAAATTGTCATGATGGTTCCATAGGGGGTTCAAATATAAGTTACCCAAAAGATCAATCTCTGGGTAATGGATAGAATCTCGAAATCAGCCGTAATTTCTTTGTGTTAATTACACAGCAAATTCTCTGTAATAATGTACATTCACTTAGCGTTACATCAAATGGAGGACTTTTCCAAAAATATTTCACTCTGTGTGTATCAGCATCAGAAGGAGGCTGAGCAGTCTTTTTCCCAAAAATTTTTTGAAAAAGTTGTGCTCCAAGACAAGTCTTAAACACAAATAAATGTACAGTAGTTCTATCTAGTGTTAATAAAGGATCACGTATAGGTGTAGAATAAATGACCTGGAGTCATTTTTTGGGTGGAATATTTGTATATAAAGACAGAACGTTGAATCTCAGATAATTTTCCCATTTAATGTCCTTAACTATTTGCAACATGTAGGTTAAGTCTTTGACAAGACTGTTGACATGGGACATAATTTTTTTATGAAAGAATTGACATATTCTGAAATTGGTGAGGTTAGTGATCCTTCACCGGCCACATTTGGACGACCTGGTGGACAATCAGGGTTTTTATACACTTTTGGCAAGCAAAGAAATGTTGCTACATTCGGAGTAGTATTATATAGATATTTATATTTGGGTTAATAATTTACAATCATGACCTCTTTTTAACAAAACTTCCAAATCATCCAAATATTTATTAGTGGGATCTCAATCGAGTTTCTTATAGGACACTTCTTCTAGAAGTAAGTTTTAAGCCTCTTTGACATAAAAATCAGGGTCCATAATAACAGTGCAACCGCCTTTGTCGGCATTCTAAAGTACTATGGACATATCCAATGCCAAATTTTTAAGCGCTTCTGATTTTTTATGAGTCAATTTATTTTGAGAATGTTGATATATTTGCAATTTATCAATATCTTTTTAAACTCAGATAGAAAACGTCAATATACGAACCTCTGGTCTCAACTGCATAAAAAGGTGGATTTTAATTTCAGGCCCGAAGCAGACCCAATCTCATTCTGTTGTGACCAGTTTTTAATTTTATTAATTAATAAAAAATATTAATTGTATTAATTGTAATTCAACATATATACAGTAGTATACCTTTTAACATGCCAAAGTGGTTTAAAGTATATTGGCAAGAGTAACAGATTATTAAATATCAAAGCCCTTGAACATTTGAGGAACATTAAACATAGAATAGTTAATCACAGTAGTTAAACTAAGAGATTGATGATTATTGCCATTCATAATTTAAGAATCATCCTGTTATTTTTCCTCAGAATGGAAGCCGCCGACGACGACTAAGGCAAAGAAACGCATAAAAGGAATTACTGATTTTCCAGCCGTCTGCAACGACTGCACTGCCACCCACACACCATCCTGTGGGAAAACCCTGAAGGGCTACAAACCTTGGAAAAGCACCAGCAGCCGGGCGACCACGGTTTAGACAAAGGAGAACATTGCAGATGGAGCGAGGTGGGCGAGTTAGAGCTCACTTGAGCTCACTACATCGCACTTTATTCTAATCATCATCTGACTGGTTAATATTGGTAAATACTAATTATTCCCCTTCATAACTAACCATCTAACAGCTGTGAGAGAGCTTTATGACTGGCTTTAAATGGACTCACTAACACATCTAAAAAATACTAACTTTAATTGCCTCTTCTACATATTAACTGAAAGTTTGAGCACCACCTCATAGAGATAGTGATAGTGACCCCTGCCCAGGCTGACCGGTCAGGGGGTGAATGCTTTGGCCGGGGGGACGTGTATAAAAAGTCTCCCCCTGGCTGTGGCATTACCCTGCTGGCTGGTTGGGCCTGGTGCTGGTTCTTAAAATACGGGTGAACCCCTAGTCATTTTGGCCCCCGTATTTTGGGAACCAGGACCGGCCCTTGGGCCTGGTGCTGGTTGTAAAAAATAAGGGGACCCCAATTTCAATTGTTCCCTGGTTTTTTTAAAACCAGGACCGGCTCTTTGAGCCTGGGCCTAGTTACGGCCGTGGGAGGGGGACTCCACACCGTTTTTTAAAATGGTTTATTTATTTTTTCTATTTTTTACACACTGAAGCCTGCATGGATCTGACTGATCTGTGCAGGCTTCTGCCAAATGTGCCATGAAAATGTAGTGTATTTTCCTAGTGTATTTGGCTGTATACCGCTAATTAGCGGCTGTATTTTCAATACGGCCACTTAGTCAATTTGAATGGTGATTCCTATGGATGGCCTATGCAGTCGTATTTGTAAATAAAAATATGAATGTCCCATCAATACGAATATGAATTGCCGTATTTTTGGGATAGTAAATCCCAAAAATACAAATTTGTAAAAAATAGGTGTATTTCTGGATACGAATATACCTATTTTTTTACGATTTGCCCTTAGTAAATTTCCCTACACCTCTTAGGGGGTTATTTTGGTTCACTCCTTCTGGCAAATTCCTTCTAAGATGGACAAAACCATGTGCGCTGCAGGTGGGGTAGTTATTACTTGTGCAGAGAGAATTAGATTTGGGTGGGGTTTTACTTCAAAGGGAGATCTATATTGCAGTGTAAAAATAAAGCAGTCAGTATTTTCCCTGCACAGAAACAAAATAACTGACCCAAATCTAATTCTCTGCACATTTTACATCTGCCCCCCTGCAGTGCACATGGTTTTGTCCATCTAAGAAGGATTTTTGTCAGAAAGAGTGAACCAAAATAACCCCCTTAGCACAGACGGTGCACTGTGGATTCTGGTCGTGGATTCCCGGCAATGAACGTTCGAGCATCTGAGATGCTCTTGCGTCCACGTGAACTGGTGTGCCACCCGCCAGATCAGAGTTTGGGGCGCACCAGCTGCAACAATGAGGCTGGCTCCATCTGTACATCGGGACGGGTTATAACTAACAAGCATGAATAATTTTATTACAGTACTTAGGTGTCATCTGCAAAGGCTCCCCCAGTCCTGGTGCCCTAGGCTGCAGCCTAATCAGGCACTGCATTTTATAGAGCAAAATGTTTCAATCTTCTGTATAATTTACTGTATGGGCTTATAATGAAAGTTCATGGTTCTTCCAGAACATACTGTAACTGCCATTTACTTCTACTTTTACACAAACATTCCCAACTCTATGCAATGCACATGTAGTCTGCCTATGAAAATAGCTGATTTTACAAGGGAAAGTAAAACTGCATATTTCGACGGGAACAGCTGAGTGTTCTTGAGTATTCACAACTAAATGTGAGCTAGACACACTCATGTGCTTTATTTCACACCTACGGTACTGCGGACAGGCTGCAGCAAATGTGACAGTCTGTGATTCACATCAAGGCTAAAGCTGACATCTTCATTGAATAGGGACAATTAAAATAAACAATGTCCCATTTTCACAGAAGCAGGTCCAAAAATGAACATATTTTCTGTTTTGCATTACCAATTTTTTGATTTGTAAAAACATTAACCCCTTCAGTGGTGTTTTTTTTTTTTTTTGGGAGCGCTCCCCACTGGGCGAGTTTTTTATGGGGAGCGCTCCCTTAAAAAAAAACACCACTGCCTCCATGGGTCCGGGCAGTGCTGCTGAACTGTCAATCAGCCGCTGCCTGGACCTGCAACCTGGCACCTCGTCCCTGTCCCCGGCAGCCGGCTTGTCATAAGCCGGCGCCGGGGACTTCAATACAAAACCCGGAGGGGAGGGGGTAGGAGGGGGGAGGAGGAGGCGTGGCGGAGAGGAGGGAGCCGGGCAGCACTGAAGCTGCCTGAGTTCAGTGATTGAACTCAGCAGTGCTGCCCAGCTCTATACAGTGGCAATCCCAAGAATTTTCTGGGCTTGTCAGACTGGGCACTGAGGCACAGCCTGGAAAATTCTCGGGATTGCCACTGAAGGGGTTAATGTGTCTTAAAATGCTAAGAAATATTAATTACAAAACATACAACGCAATACTATAGGTTAAATAAATGTCAGTTAATAATGCCGTTACCAGGGGTGGAACTCCCAGAGACAATGGAGACAGAAGCCGCTGGGCTCGAGGCCTTAAGTAGGCATCTCCTCCATTGTCCCAGGAGATCATGCAAGGGGAGTATTTGTATTTGTTGTGCTGCCCAGCATGTTCTGCGTGGATCAGCGGGACGTGCTTGGCCACAATGAGGCTGAGGTCACCATTTTATTAGGGGGTGCACATCAAAGGGGTGTGCCTAGCACCACCTATTGGGCATGTCTAACACCACCAATCAGGCGTGTCTTCCATCATCTATTGGCACTCACTACAATATAAAACGTCTCTGAGCCCCATCATAATCTCCGGCCTCTTTCAGTAATCTTCTAATTACTCTGTGTAACAGTACATGCCAATACAGTCATACACATATATGGATGCCGCAGGTATGTATATGACAATGGTCTAGTACAATTAACAATGCAAAACACACATATAATTGATTGATGAGTGCGTCTTAATGGAATACAGTTCTAAAAAGCAAAAGTCTTTGGTAAAAGGTATTGCTGGTATTCATAAGTGTTCATAAGGGTGGGCACAGAATTAGGGGGTGCCTGTGCACCCCTAACACTCAATGTGCGCACACTTATGGGGGTCACACAAAGCGGTGTGGCCAGATCCTGCAAAATAGGATCTGTCCACTGCTGACTGGATTTCTATTGTTGCGCAGTGCATCGCAGATGTTCACCCTGAAATCCTGTGGCCCCACCATCCAGTGCAACTGCAGTATGCTGCAGTAGAACCCCTCAGATGTAGCCCAGCCACAAAAAAAAAAAAAAAGAACATCCTATTAAATGTCACCCCATGTGTTAAAATTCACCAAATTGTGAGTCCGGGACTGAAAGGGAGCTGTCGGGGATTGCAAGGGCAATGGTGACACAACGTATCAGATGCTGGTCATTCTAATCTATAGCTAGCCTTGGGAAGATTGCTACTACAAATGTAGCCAGCCACATCTTTGCAGGGGCTGGCTACCGCCAGGGGCACGCGTGCACGAGACGCTTGCGTGCTCCATGGCAACGGAGCCTGCCGTGGGCCCCAGCCGCCTCCCCCGTCGTCGCTGCCGGCCCCCCTTGTCGCCTCAAACCCCCCCCCCCCCAAACTGGGCAGCGCCTCCCTGAAGCGGAGATGGGCAGGGAGACACTGCCCAACCGCCGTGATACTGGGATGCGCATGCGCGTCCCAGTCCCTATCGCCGGCGCTCATCAGAGAAGCGGATCTGGCGGGGACCGGCGATGAATGAGCAGCGCTACATCTGTATTTCAGGAAGTCTCTCTGACATTAAGGGAGAGCTGGTAAGTACTGTGTGACTCATGTATTATTCACCAATTGTCAAAACAAACCTAGTCTGGGAATTAGTCTTCGTATTTTAATTTCTCAATTGTATATTATTATTATAAATATATTTGTAATAAGGTGCCACAAGTGGCTTGCAGAACCATACATATGGAACACATTAGAATAATACAGGGTACACAGAACTACACATAACAGTGACAATTCTCAGTACACAATACTGCTGACATAGAAGGGAAGCAAATAGGTTTTCTGAATACTATCAGGAATTAGGGATGTGTGAGTTCATATTGGGGGAATCCAGCCACCCCCAATCCGAACCCGCGCTCTGAGCATGTTCAGGAATTTCCGCCCAGACTCAGAGTGCAGGTCGCCGGATCTCGCAAGATCCCACCGTTGGATCTCGCAAGATATGGGCCATATTCGTTCCAGTCTAGGAGAGTGAAGAGGCAGCACATCCTGGCCGCCTCACTGACTTCCTGACTGCTCGCTCGCCCCACAGCCATCCAGTCCAGTGATAGTGCACTGCTGTCTTGTTCAGAGTGCAGGAACTCCAGTGGCGTAGCCACCGTGCAGAAGACCCCCGGCGGCTTGGAGGCCGCCAGCGCCAGTGGGGTCTTTGGTGGATGCCGGCACCTGTCAAATGAAGTGCGGCAGCAACTCTGCCCACGCCTTTCCAGGTAAGCTGCGAAGCTTGCAGCTTTATCAGTGTCTTTTAAATGGAATAAAAGTTTTTGAAAAAGCCTTATTGCACTAAGGACTGTCTTACACACAGCTGGAAGCACTGAAGCTGCCTGCCCCATATGGTCTGCCCACATCTCCTCTCCTGCAGGAATGTGCTGCTGGGCCCAGCGATGGAGGGTGCCATCCAGTTGGCGGCATCTAGTTCCGCCCCCTCTTGACAGACTCCACCCACTCAGCAGATCCTGCCCCAGGACTGCTTCGATAAATTTCCAGGGCTGGTTTTACATCCCAATCCACCCCTGGGGTCAGTGATGTAGTGTAGGGTGTAGAGGGGTCAGTGATGTAGTGTAGGGTGTAGAGGAGTCAGGAGCCAGCCTAATCCTTCCCGCTAGTGCCTAACCCTATCCTACCTACCATGCAGCCTAACCATCCCTGCTAGTACCTAACCCACCTGCCATGCATCCTAAACTTAACCCTCTCTCCTGTACTCTAACTCTGACCCTCCCCGCTAGTGCCTAAACATACCTACCCTGCATCCTAACACTCCTCTGCTAGTTCCTAATCCTAACCTACCTAACTTGCAGCCTAAACCTAACCTTCCCCCCACAGACTAACCCTAACCCTCCCCGATAGTGCATTACCTACCTACCCTGCAGCCTAAACCTGACCCACCCACACACACAGCCAGGGCCGTCTTTTCATATGGGCTTAATGGGCACTTGCCCAGGGGCCCCAGGTATATAAGGGCCCTATATTTATAGCTGAGGATCCCCTGTTTCCAGGGATACCAGAATTTTGAAACTGGGGAACTGGAGATATCCAACTTCAAAGCATCAGTCCACATCCAACCTGTTAATTGCAATTCCCAGTCATATATTTCAGGTTCTCTCTAACTTAGATTTTCTGAGAGTATATTCCAAAAGCTGGGACTCTCCCCTTTCTGTCGACACTAGCAGCTTGTCTTTATCATGCCCAGAACCAAAGATACAGATGAAGCGTGTCCCATCTTTGGCCGGCGCTCGCCAGATCCCTTGCACTGGCGAGCGCCGGCGATAGAAAATGGGACACGCGTGCGTCTCATACGCACATGCATCCCAGTTTTCTGTCGGCGGGGGGACGGGAACCCAGTCCGTCTCCGCTTCAGGGAGACGGACTGGGTTAGGGGGGGGTGCGGCAAGGCGGCGGGACCTGGGGCGACCGTCGGCGAGGCGGCGGGGACCCGGCGGGGAGCCCCGTTGTAAGGGGATGCACGTGCATCTCGTGTGCGCGCGTCCCCTCCGGCGGCTGGCGGAGGATGGCGGCTGGCGAATCTCCAAAGATTGGCCACGCTCCATCTGTATCAGCCTTCCAGCAGCTGGTCCCTGCTCCAGCTCCAAACGTCTGGTGTACAGTTTTATATTTTTGTCAATGGATTGCTCTGGCTCCTGATCTCTGATCCCCAAGTTGGGACTCTAGGTTTTTATACTATTGAAGGCTAAGAAATCTATTTCCAGATAATGGTGATATGTGCAGTCAAACAAGCTGCCCATCCACCGAAAAATTACGAATATTAAGCCCACTCCATTATCCAACCGTCCCCTGCGTATAAAACACCCCCTACCTCCCTGGAAGTAATTTACAAGGGACCCTTCATTCAGCTCAGTGCCCCTTCCACATGTTAGTGTTCACCCTCCCACCACCTGTGCAGTAAAGGAGTAATTAGCAGAAGTTACTGCTCCAGGTCCTACATGTTGAGTGGAAGATAGAGCACCCCCTGCCACCCGTGGGACATCAAAGCTGCTGCTGATAGAACCCCCCACCCCTAGAGGGGAGAATGGGTAAGGGCCCCAGTGCATTGCTTTACCCAGGGGCCCACACTGCTGTTAAGACGGCCCTGCACACAGCCAAACCCAAATATTGCTACATCAGTCGCAGTCCAATCCAGTGCCACTGATGTTTAAGTCCATTGGTGCTGCTGCTTAAGTCCAGTAATATTGCTGCATAAGTCCAGTGGCACTGACATTAAAGTCCATCAGTACTGCTGCATAAGTCCAGTAATACTGGGGTAGATTTACGAAGTGGCGTTTATGTGTAAATGCGCTATCCCCGTGCGCTGAAGATTTATGAACGGTCAGCATCGCTGACCGTTCCGCCGCCTGCAGCTGTCGACTTCGCCAGCTGCAGGCGGCGATGCCCTATGCCCACAGCAGGGACAGCGCTGTCCCTGCTGCTGGAGCTGAGCTGCGCTGGGATCTCGCGAGACTAGCGAGATCCCGCGCATGCGCAGTGAGCCGGCCGGGGGGAAAGGAGACGGCGCATCAGTATTACTGATGCGCTGTCTCCAGGAGGGACATCGCCGGAGGGGGGAGTTAACGCTCCCCCACTCCGGCGGCAAGATCTTAATAGATCTTGTCGGTGTCCCCTCCTGCTTCGCCTCGCTAATGAGGCGAAGCAGGAACTGTTATAGCGGCGCGATAGGCGCTGCTATAATAAATCTACCCCACTGACCTTTAAGTCCAGTGATATTGCTGCATAAATCCAGTACAGTGATATTGCCTTTAAAGATTATGAAGAACCAAAATTTGGAGGATAAACTAGTGAAAGCACAAGAACCACTTCATCCTAATGCTGAAGCTGCTGCCACTAGTCATGACATAGAAAATGAATTGCCATCTACCAAGGCCTACCAAGGCCGATGTCCAATGTCATCGTAGAGGGCATGTAAAATTCAAAATTGCAAAGTTCAGTAACTTGAAGAAAAAATAAATGTAAAACGTAAGCTTGCCAATATGCCATTTAGGACACGGAGTGGCAAGAAATGGCTAAGGCCCTGGCCTATGTCCATGACTAGTAGTTCAGCTTCACACAACGATCTAAGCCCTCCTCGTTCCCCTGCTAGAAAATTTCTGAGAGTTCAGCTGTCATCAAAAACACATCAAACAACTGTGCCTTCTTAGACACAGTATCACATATCCCCAAGGAGAGTCCAAGGGTGTTGGTGGTTGTGTTGCCTGACCTTCCAATCACTTTACGAGAAGAGATGGCTCCTTCCACCATTTGCATGTCCTCTGGATATGCTGGAAGTTCCTGATTTTGAGATGAAGGTGTCAATGATGTACACCATAGTTACATAGTTACATAGTAGGTAGGGCTGAATAAAGACTTGCGTCCATCTAGTTTAGCCTGGATTTATAATAGCTTGTCCCTTGTAGTATAGAATGCTCTGGTATTTTAGAGAAGGATTATGCTACTTATTCGTACCCGTGGATGTTTTTAACCAATAAATGTTTATCCAGCCTTATTTTAAATGTATTTATAGTGTCTGCCAACAGCACTTCACTAGGAAGAGAGTTCCAAAGTTTGACTGATCTGAAGGTAAAGAAATTTTTCCTTCTAGATGAACAAAATCTAGAGGAGGATATAGATGTAGCTGGCGCTGCGGAGGAAGTTGATGAGGAGGATACTGCTAATGGTTATGTGGTTTACTTAAATAAGGCACCGGGCAAGACAGTTGTTTTCTGTGGGATGCAAAAGGCCGTCGCCATGCCTGGGCAGAAGACTAAAAATTCCACCTCTTTGGTCTGAAATTATTTTTATCCAGATCCAGTCAACAATTGTCTCCCCATATGTAGCTTATGTATATCTGCAATAAGCAGGGGCAAGGCTGCTGGCCACCTAGGGACATACTCGCTTATGTGTCACCTGAAGTTTGTTCATAAGTCACTGTTTAGTTTAAAAACTGTGGCTAGGACCATAAGCTGTCCATGGACACCTAAATCCCTTGATCCTGTTGTATCCTGATCCTTTAATCCACCCAGGCAAATCACTCCTTGTCAATTTCCTCCTCGTTCCGGATTGGAGGTTGTCCTGCAGGCCAAGTCACCGGCATAACAGACTCCTCTTCTATCCGGGATTCCTCTGGAGGATCCGGCAGTGCTACGCCTACTGCTACCGCTGCTGCTGGGAGTAGTTCATCATCCTGCTACTTCTTTCACTAAGCAATTGACCATCCAAAAGTCCTTTGCGATGAGGACAAAAAATATAACATCGATCATCCTATGGCAAAGCGGATAACTGTGACCTTGACAGCTATGTTGGTGTTAGACGTGCATCCGGAGTCCAGTTGCAAAATGTAATCTCTGGAGATTGCAACTGGTTTCAGACTGCTATAACATGGCAAGGTTCTGATGAAGGCCTATTGTAAGTCTGAAAGCACTTAAGCAAAAAGACTGATACATGACAGGCTGACCGGAGAACGGCTGGAGAGACCAAACGGGGGAATACATGGACGGTAACAGGGACTGAACAGGTGTCCCCCTTCTTACATCCTTTTGAAACTCCACGGAACTCTGGCTCCCTGGGATACCATTCTATTATGGTGATATGCGATTTTCTTTTTTTTTTTTAAATTGTGAGTGCATTTGATGAATACATTTTGTGTGTTGGGTACTTATGTATTATCTGGACTCCCATGTTAAATGCACCCCATTTTTTCATACCCCTACTATCCAACTACGCATGGAGTTGATTTTATATAGTGTGGCGAGCGCAGCGAGCCACCGTGCCCGAAGCGTGGTGAGCGCAGCGAGCCCCGCAAGGGGACGCGGTCTCATAAGAAAAACGGGAGTCCAGATATTACATAAGTACCCAAGGATTAAAGATGTCTGACTTCCACTTATGTTTAGTGATATGCTTATTGAATTGAAGGCACATGTGAGTGTGAATTCTAACTAATAATAAAAAAATTCCATTTGGTACAGACAATATTGCACCATCTTTGGTTTCTTTGAAGTTTTTTCAGATTAAAGACGAAAAAATCAAAAAGAATAAAAATCCCTGAGAGGAAAGTGTGATGTAAGATATACTTTCACAGTGTATGGCAGTGGTTCCCAAACTATGTGCCTAGGCACCCTGGGGTGCCTCAGCACACTTGCAGGGGTGCCTTGGGTTGGTGGACCAAGATCAATTCATATTATTTATGGTCAGTGTACCAGGCAAAACCAGTGCTTGTGGCTGCCAATCATAATATATGTGGACAAACAGAAGCAACGCCTGTTCCTCACCAGATAACTGTGAAATATAAACACAATGCACTTAATTTAATATTTTGGTACTTATGTACTAACTGGGCTGCCGATTTTGAAATCGGGTCCATCGCATCGCATCGCATCCGACCATATCGCATGCGATGCGATGCGATGGACCCGATTTTTCCATAGGATTCAATGTTAAAATGGACTGAGTCCATTTTAACATGGAATTCAATGGGAAAAGGGGTCCTTTTCATACCCCTACTATCCAAGTGGGCATGGAGTTGGATATAAACCTGTGGCGAGCGTAGCGAGCCACCGAGCCCGAAGCGTGGCGAGCGTACACAGAATACCGTCCCCTCCTATGGAAAAATCGGGTCATCGCATCGCATGCGATATGGTCATATGCGATGCGATGCGATATCGCATCGCATCGCATCTGATTGTATGCCTTAAGTTAAGGCATACAATCAAAAAATCGACAGCCCAGATAATACATAAGTACCAATATTTTGTTTCTGAATTTCTTAATAAGAAGCATTTGGCCTAGGGGTGCCTTGAAAATATTTTGATGCTCTAGGGTGCCATGATTCCAAAAAGTTTGGGAACCACTGGTGTATGGTTTACATTTGGGTGGCGCTAATTTTTAGAACACATTGTTAATTGTCTATGAATGTTTGCTGGTACTTGGTGAGAGTTCCTGGTGTTTCTAAATAGCTGCAACCCATAGGTGAAGCGCATTGAGAAGACAAAATCTGTTTGTATTTACAGTGTTTCATAAATTGTTCACTTTCCTTAGCTGCCTTGTACATATGACTTTCTCAGCAGCAAGCAAAGTCTAGTAAGCAGGACGATAGACATGAATGATGAATGGATAGTTACATGCCCCCAAACCATGAATGTCATAGCATCAGTCTGCCTAATGTGATTAGCATGGTTAGCACTGCCAGGATACATTTCATTTTGGTTACATTCTGCCGCAGTAAATAATAGGACTGGATGCTGATTATTTTATCTAGTTAAGTTGTTGCCTGCAAGGGATTGCTTAGTAATGTTCTGCTCCAAGACAAAGGTGTACTCATTGATTCTCTAACTAAAGAAACATATCTTTAAACTAAACATCTACTTCATGTAGGATTAAGGTCCAAAAATCAATGTTACCACAATCAACTTGATCTCTAATGGTTTATAAGTGTCGAATAATGTCATATTACCATTTACAATAGATACTTGGAAAACATGCACTGCTCATTTTTTGCTGTTCTTAAAATACCCTATAAATACCCTATCAACCTTATACATCTGCTAATGAATAGGAACATGCATACAATAAAAACTGATTTGCTACAATTAGACACCTGGGGGAAATTTATAGAGCTTCTAAAAATGAGGTGATGTTGCCCGTAGCAACAGTTTAGAGTATGGGCCAGATGTACTAAGGTTGAAAAGTGATAAAACAGAGAGTGATAAACCACCAACCAATCAGCTCCTACCTGTCATGTCAGTGGCTGGGTTTGAAAAATGACAGGTAGGAGCTGATTGGTTGGTGGTTTATGACTCTCCGTTTTATTACTTTTCAAGCTTAGTACATCTGGCCCTCTTCTTTCTTTCAATTCTCTATTGCATACTAGAAAATTATGGTGGGATACAGAGTTATTGGTGGGGGGCTGCTTTCGGCAGAGGAGAGATTTATCCGTCATGGGTCCTTACAATTCTGGGGCCCAACAGAAGAGACTGCCCTTAATTCAGTACACATATAATAACTAAATCTAAATGTATTTATATAATTCACTATCTAAAAATAAAATAGATTGTATCACTATGTAAACAAAAGGTTATGAGACTAGGAGTATTAGCTATAGTCCAAGCAGTGTCAATTTGAGCTGAAATGTCCTAATATGACAAATAGTGGTACTTATGTAATATCTGGGCTCCCGTTTTTCTTATGAGACCGGGTCCCCTCGCGGGGCTCGCTGCGCTCGCCACGCTTCGGGCATGGTACTATAGCACTATATAAAATCAACTCCATGCGTAGTTGGATAGTAGGGGTATGAAAAAATGGGGTGCATTTAACATGGGAGCCCAGATAATACATAAGTACCCAAATAGTCTTGACTGAAGTGCAAGATATGTAGAGCTGTGGGGAACCGGATCTAGAAACTCCGGAATAGTAGAGGGATCCAGTGATGCTGGAAAGTTACGGAGATTCTGCATCCGGGACTGCCGGTTACTCTGGAAAGTTCTGGGTTCGGAAATATTGGGACAACTAAAATACACCTCCATAGCAATAATCAGAATTCAGGAATGTCCACTGGGCAATAACAGAATTGAAAAAAGACCACTTGGCAATAACTGAAATCCAGAGATTGAGGATTAATTGAGGAGCGCCTACTTGGCAGTGTAACTGAGGAATTCCTTCTTGGCAGAAATTATTCCGTGGTAACGAAAAGTAAAGACACAAGTCTCTGGCAGCTACTAGATACAAGATATAATAGGAAGCTGGGTGGTGACTGGATCCAGATAGAAACTAATCAGCAGATTAGCAGATTGGTGGCTGGAACCGGGTAGCGGCTGGCTTGCAGGTTAGCGGCTGGATAACTCAGAGTGTTTAGTTAAAAGGTAGTGGATGTATAGCTCGGAATGGCTTGGTTAGCTAATTAGCGGCTGGATTGCAGGTAATAGCGGAGTGGTTTGGAGTGGCTTAGTTAGCTGGTATGGCTTGATAGCTTTTTGTGGTAGCCGGAGATGGTAGGGTGACAGTGCACACATGATACACTCAGCCACACAGGAAGTTTGCTATGGAGGTAGCATGGCATCAGCCGAGTTCTAGATGGTGACCAAAACCGAACTGTGACTGAGGATTGGAAGAAACTGGGAATCCAAACAGCAGCAGATGCCCGGATTAGATGGGAAGCCGGGCAGCACCGGATGAGCGGATAGTGGCTGCGGCAGAATAGCACTTAGGATTCTGTATAACCGGAAGCAGGAGCCAGGAAATGGAGCAGGTAGTAAGAGTTTAAGTAGGGTGCCAGGAATCAGAGCATAGTAGAGATGACCAGTGACGTTGCTAAAGGCAACTTCCAGTTCCTTGAGCAGGATATTTAAATCCCTTGCCTTGCATGGATTGGTTGACTGGCCAGGTGGTAGCTGCAAAACCAGAAACAATTCAGTATGATATCAACTGGGCCTAATAGCCAGCAGCTTCAGCAAACAGACAACCGAATGGTTAATAGCTGATCAGAGGTCTCACAGGTGTCCCATCTGCAATGCAACAGCAGTACACAGTCTCTCACTGAAGGTTAGCAGCATTAATGCAATCTGTATGGAGCAAGGCTGGGGAAACTCATAAATGCTGCAGACTAAAGGGAAGATTTCAAGCAGATATCTGAGTAAGGTATACAAGAATAGCCAGGTTCGTGACAAACAGGTGAGGCCTCTTCGACAAATTGATTCTGAAAAAAACTTCCAATTTCCTTCTCACCTTGGGCGAAATGTAATTGAGTGCGATTTTTAGACGTGAGACTTTTTGGAGAAAATGGGCGAATTGCGGTAAAATTTACATGTTTTGACTTCTCGCACATTAGAAATTGCATCCAGATGTTTTATCATAGAAAATAGGATGCACATTTTCAATTCGCACCCTTAAAATTACCAACAATTGCTAAACAAATAGACCTGGTCCAGTCTGGTGAGTTTGACAGAACCATGCACAGATCAGTGAGACCTGCCCATGTTTCTGTGCCCAAAAAAATGTGCTAAAGTGAAAATGTAATAAAAAAAATGGCATGGAGTCCCCCTCCTGAGCATAATCAGCCCCGGGTTCATTAAACTGCTCCTGGTTTAAATAATACAGGGGACAAAATGTGTAGGCCTGTGTAGGGGTCATGCCACAGCTGAGGGATAATTTTATACAAAGTCCCCAAGCCTTACCATAACCCCCGTGGCTGTTCAGCCCTGGATGGGGTCCGCGGGGAGTTGGAATTATGAGTATCAGGTGATTCCTTTTGACCTAAGCAACACCTAAGTTATCTTTCAGAATCTCGTAAATGAAATATTTCACAATCTACCCTATAAAGCTATTGTGATGTAGCTGGATTATTTTTAAATTTTCTCGTCTGATTTACAGGTTCTTAGCCGGATGGTCAAGGAAGTACTGACTCAACCGCAAAAAAACGTTTGTATTGTAAGCTAGAAAATTGTGTATTCATAGTTCAATACCCTTCTTGGGTAATGTCATAACCAGCACAAGTCCAGAAATGGATCCTCAGAAAAATCAGGTCATAATGATTTGGACTCAGTCAACTGCCTTGAGGACAAATCAACAATTTATTTGCTTTGTCAATTATTATCGTATATTCATTATGGATTTCTCTACATTGGCAGCACCCACAATGGCCTTTACATGTAAGGACGCAAACCACTCTGTATAGAGATAAAAAGGTCAAAGAAATGGCGAAGGAAATTGAGCATATACAGGAACTTCTCAAACCCTATGAAGTAAGAGAGGATTTTAGGGATTATGATTATAGACTTACCCAAAAAATCAATGAATATGAAAAAACACTGATCTCTAGTAAAAATAATAAATTATATAGAGATAGTAATGATTATAAAACCAACCAAGTACGTACCTATAATAGAAGAAATAGAGACCATTCGGATTCTAGAAATATTAATCAACAGAGATACAACAAACCACAAAGAAAAATGTGGCAGAATGATAGGAATCCAAATTTTACCCCAGTAGAACAAAGACAGAGAAGGAAACCCTATAATAACAGAAACCAACTAAATCAGAGCAATGGAGAATTTGCCCAACCCAACCATTCACCCGTCAATCCTCCAAGAGATGAAAGATTGAGAGACACTCGAGAGGAGGCTAGGCCTAAAACACAGCTAATCAGAGAATCTATGAAAGCTACTTCCCCAAGTTTTTTAGAAAGGGACTTGTACCCAATCTGGAAGACACAAAACAGATTCAGCATCCTACAACAACCCTCGCCAAAAAGAAAAGACAGAGAGGATGCAGAGGAGGATGTAAGGCAAGATCCAAAAAACATAAGAAAAGATTGAGAAACACAGGAGTATTTAACCTCTCAGATAGAATTCTCACTGAAAGTGAAAAATCAGTTATCTCAAAAGGACTTAACTTTGCCCCTACTAAAGGCCCAGATTTATTTGATCTCTTTATTGAGCTGAATCGTTACACCAGAGATATGTGTAGACAAAAATATTTTCAAAGTAAACATCTAAGACAGAATTAAATTAGTGGAGTCCCAATTGTATTAGATCAACATGATTTATTGGCAGTCAATATTTTGCAGGATCTTGAGAAGGAGAGCGGAACCCCTTTGAATGAGTTAATCCCCATTTACAATCTAGAGAATGAAAATTTTAAGAATAATAAAACCTTAATAAAGAAAAAATCGGAGTTTTACCCAATCCAGTTTAAAAGTGGTTGTATAGAGGCATTCTACTCACTCACTCTGGATGATTTTTCCTCAATGTGTTCTAAAAATAGGAATTCAAAAACAAAAAAGAGATCTGACAACTTACATAGTAACGAAAGAAGAGCCCTTAAAAGTTTACAGAAAGATCAGTCTATCATTATTAAGGGGGCTGATAAGGGGGGAGGAACTGTGATATTAAATAAAACGGATTATGTAAAGGAGGCCTATCGGCAACTAGATAATACCAAGTTTTATAAAAAACTCTTAAAAGATCCCACAAATGATTATTGTGATCAACTCAAGATATTTTTGCTTAAAGGGATTGATGATGGCGCAATAACCAAAAAAGAATATTCCTTTCTTATTAATACACACCCCATTATCCCCACGTATTATCACTTGCCAAAAATCCACAAATCACTTTCTTCACCTCCTGGGCGCCCAATTATTTCTGGTGTTGGGTCCCTTACTACCTCACTTTCTGCTTTTGTTGACACCTTTTTACAGCCACATGTACGGTCACTCAGGTCCTACATCAAAGACACTACTCATTTCCTTTCCATCATTCAAAGCTGCAATTGGCAGAAGAATTATATGTTTCTAACTTGTGACGTAGAGTCCCTATATACCAACATCCCACATACTCAAGGGATTAGGGCTCTAGAAAAATTCCTGTCAGATGATGTGGACCTGAGTGACAGTAGGAGGAAATTTATTTTAGATTCAGTTGCTTTCATTCTTTCTCACAATTACTTCACTTTCGATGGTTTTTTCTTTCTTCAGATTCTTGGTACCGCCATGGGCACCAAGTTCGCCCCGAGTTTTGCTAACCTCTATATGGGATTGTTCGAGGAGCAGTACATTTGGGGGGGGCCATTCGGGGCGAGCTTGGTGTCATATGGCAGGTACATAGATGATATGTTTTTTGTTTGGCAAGGGGGGCACTTAGAAGCACTTAAATTTATTGATTATTTGAACTTTAACACATTTGGTTTGAAATTCACACACACTATTAATTTGGAGCACATTACTTTTTTGGATATTGCTCTTCATATCGACGACAATAACAAAATCATTACATCCACATTTGTAAAGGAAGTGGATTGTAGTCGATATTTAAATTATAGAAGTTGCCATCACCGTCCCTGGGTGAATAATATCCCAAAAAGCCAACTATTGAGGATCAAGAGAAATTGCTCCGACCCCCTGTCCTTTGAAAAGCAATCTGATGATCTAATTCTATCCTTTTTGGATCAAGGTTATCCGTTTGAAGTTCTCAATTCCGCTTTGGAAGAGGTTAAGAATATTGAGAGAAGTTCTCTATTAACAACCTCAATTAACAAAACTAAGAACACTTTAGAGGCTACCTGTGACAATAGCCAAGATTTCAACTTTAAACCTCTATTTATCTCCAAATTTAATTCCCATTCTCTAGAAATAAAGAAGATTATTAATAAAAACTATAAAATTTTGAAAACTGATAAACATCTTGCTTCAGTTTTAGAAGATAAACCTAAAATAGTGTTCAAGAAAAACCTGAACCTTAAAAATGCATTGGCCCCAAGCCATTTCAAACAAAGTTCCGAGTCCTCTAAAATCACTATGCAAACTGTAGGTTGCCACAAATGTGGCAGAAACAAATGTATAACCTGCAAATTCTTGATTGACAAAAGCAAACAATTTACATCCTCCTCTAATCATTTAACATATAGGATAAAAAGTTTTTTGAACTGTAACTCGTCGTATGTGATCTATTTGATCACCTGTGAATGCGGTCTACAGTACGTAGGCCGAACCACCCGCTCTTTGAATACTAGGTTTCTTGAACATAGAAGAAACGTGATCAACCAAGTAAAAACACATAGTATTTCTAGACATGTTAAAGAGAAACATCAGGGTAATGTGGAGGTTCTTAAAATTCAAGCAATAGAAGGGATTCCAAGTTCAAAAAGGGGAGGGGACCGCTTCTCCACTCTGTGTAAACGTGAAGCCTTTTGGATTTTTTCTCTAGGCTCCCTGACCCCCCTCGGACTGAATGAGCCCATCGAACTTAACAATATAGGTAACTGACTTCATAATATATATGTTCACTCTTTACCCCTAACCCTCTCTTTTTCTTTATATTTTATATAATTGGTTAACTAAAAGATATGTTTATCATAGGTTCGGTCTTTTCCTCCATTTCTCTGAATATAAATGTACAATATAAGACTTCTGGGGAGATTTAACTGGGATTGTATTCTATGTGGATAATCATGATTTAATGATAAAAATGCCACTATTTATCCAGCTCTATATTACTCTCTGTGTAAAAATCTTCTAATTATAATAACTGGCTATATAGTACTATTCTATATATTCTTTATGGTCATTGCTATAGTCAAAACAGTTTTTTTGATCTTTGAAACAAATGACTAAATAAATAAATAACTAAATGGTGATAATAGTAATGAAAAGTGAAGAATAATAAAGAATATGGGGTACTATACCTGTTTATAGAGGTTTGATCATAAAATGTCTCTAGTCGGTCTAGAACCCTGGTTCTCTGGCTACATATAACTGTGTTCTAGGTGCCGCGCCACAGTAATCACACTGTGTCTGGTACTATTAACAGACATCTCAACCTGTTAGCTTGTGGTTTAAATCAGGATTCTTATGATCCTTTGAATGTACTATATGTATATCTCTCTCTGTTCCATGCCTTTTAATACTTTAGGGCTGTCTAATTAACAGCTTATTAAATAAAAATAAAAATATGTGCACTCTCTCTATATGCATAGATTAGAAAACTTGCCATTGAAACACATATTGATGTGACGAATACTATTAAGCATACATGTACCGGTCTGATTGCAAATGCAATACAGATGATCCCTTGCAGGGCTGTCAACATGATTGGTGGATTACCATTTAAATAGCTACAATGTAATGGAGGGAGTATCTTCTGAAGAAACCGTCAAACTGACACGACGGAGAAACGCGTCAAGTATCTCCCTTGCCTTTGATGCCTTGATGCCTTGCTACTGATTTGTGCCCCGTGCCAGCCCGCGCCTCACTGCGCCCACTGAAGTACCGTCTCTCAGCGATATAGAGACCAGTTCCGCTACAAACGGAGTGCAGCGCAAGCCTTCTGAAAGCCCCGTCGAGAGCTGAGGTAGATATCAACAGCAGACACACTTCTTCCCCCGCAGCGTCCGCCTGAATGCGTTCGGCTCCCTGACACAGCGAGCAGGTCTCAATGCTGTGGTCAGGTTGTGGAATCCTCTATACAAGCACAATCTTCAATTCTATTGTGATCTAATTTACTACCTGCTCCTATACACCTCACGCTGACGGTGAGAGAGGCTACAAGTGAGAAGCCCACGGGTGTGCACATATATATAAATTCATCTTTACCACTGACTTTTGTTACCATCTATAAATTGGGTCCCAATCAAATGATCAAGTGCAGTATCTTTATTTGCAAATTCTGGACTTTTGCTTATTTTCATTTCCAACTACCCAATATGCGACAATTGGCTACATACTGAATGTGGAGTTACAAATACCCTAAACAACAAATTTGCCATTGGATCGTATAATGTCAGTGCTTTGATTTATTTATTGGCAGTTTTGGCCAAAGGACACGGCTCTTTTTTATGCTCTTTTTTATCTGATTAAGAGATTATTGTACAAATTATATGCTTAATTTTATATACTTTCTATTAGATGTTATTTTACTTATGATTAATTAAATTTATATTTTTTATATGAATAAAACATTGTAGTGTTTTTTGCGCTCTCTAGAATAATATTCTGCCTGCTTATTGTAAGGACGCAAACCATCTAAATGGTATTCAGAAGTACAAAAGGTCTTTCAATCCCTTGAGCAAGCATTAATTTCGTCACGATTCTTAGCTAAATACTCACAAACCCTTTTTTATTTTGTTTACTTCAAATTTAAAGCCCATTACACATTATGCCACACACCATAATGCCCACTACACATTATACAACACACCGTAATGCCCATTATAAATTATGCCAAACACCATATAATTCATTACACATTATGTCACACACCATAATGCCCATTACATATTATACCACACACCGTAATACCCATTTCATATTATGCCACACACCATAATTTCAATTACACATTATACCACACATCGTATTGTTCATTACACATTATGTCACACACCATAATGCCCATTACATATTATACCACACACCGTAATGCCCATTACATATTATGCCACACACCTTAATGTCAATTACACATTAAATCACACATCATAATGCCCATTACATATTATACCACACACCGTATTGTTCATTACACATTATGTCACACACCATAATACACATTACATATTATGCCACATAAGTGCGCTTACCTACATGCTCATTACCAGGAGTTACATGCTTGTTGCCTGGAGTTACATGTTCAATGCCAGGGTTTACATGTTCCTTGCCAGGGGGTTATATGCTCCTTGCCAGAGGGATTACATGCTCATTGCCGGGGGTTACTACATGCTTGTTGCCCAGGGGGATAACATGCTTGTTGCTCGGGGATGCAGGTGCACAACGTGCCTGCACTTCCGGAATCCGCACTCTCGGGTAGCGCTAGGTGCCCTGACAGATGCTATTAGTGCAGGAAGACCTCTAGCGTCTGTCTCTTCTATAGTGGCAGCCATTTTTGGAGGGGCACAGGGTCTCTGTAAGTGGACAGAGACTCTGAGCCCTTGAGGTGCCACTCCCCTCCTATCTGATTATCCCGGCTCCTGGTTTATTTGTTTTAATTTAAACGGCAGGTGCCGGATAGCCGTGGATCCAGTGGGGGATAGCCATAGGAGGGGAGCCCCTCTCTGACTTGGCAACACCCCACCTTGCTTACAGAGTTCCACGCACTCTGTAAACATATAATGCCCCCAGTAGCAGCATCGTTTACATATAATGCCTGCAGTAGCTTCCACGCATAATGCCCAACAGAATCTCCCCAGTAGTGCCATTTATACACAGAATGCCCCCAGTAGTGCTATTTATACAAAGAATGCCCCTGCAGTGTCACACACATAATGCCCCGCAGTGCCACATGAATAATGCCCCCTGTAGTGCCACACACATAATGCCCCCCCATAGTGCCACATGCATAATGCCCCCCCATAGTGCCACATGCATAATGACCCCCATAGTGCCACATGCATAATGACCCCCATAGTGCCACATGCATAATGCCCCCATTGTGCCACATACACATATGCCTCAGTAGTGCCACACACATAATTCCCCCCCCCCCCCCATAGTGCCATATACAAAGTGGCAGTGTTGCAGCCTATATTGCTTTTAACACAGCCGGGGGCAGAGGAATAAGAAAGGAGATGGAGTTGCCTGGTGTCGAGGAAGGGATGAAGGCGCCCGGCGGATGGGGTACCTAGCTGCCGCATGGACAAAGTTACCAGACGGAGGCTCCTGGCAGAGGGGGGATGGAGCTCCAGCTGCTGAGCAAAGGGGGGACTGAGCTCCCGCTGCCACTGCCGCGTGCTTGAGGGACGGAGTGCTTGCTGCTGAGAACCCACAGCTGCCTCAATTGAACATTTAAAATGAAAAAAATGGAAACAGCGGCATGCGGGCAGGTGGCAGAAGGCCCCATTAACTCCATGGGCCCTGGTGGACTGCACCGGCTGCACCAGCAGTTGTTCTGCCCCTGGGTTACATCAATGCAGGGGTAAAAATCCCATGGCTGTAGCTTTAGTATCAGTTTGGACAGTGGCCAAGAAAGAAACTTCAAACCATGGACTAAATTAAAGGATTTGACCAGAGATACAGACAGTAGCGGTTCTTCATGGGGAAAGCGTCTCCATTTTATAAATTAGAGCTACAGTACCTGTAGAAGGAGGTGGGGTTTGTAGGGTGATCAGGTGTTTGCAAATTGTCCATTCCCATTTTAAGCATTTAACTTAAGGTGGGAATGGAAAATGAAGTAACTGCTGTCTGCCAAGGTTAATTAATAGTGCTTTTAGAGTGGAGATATAGAAGGGAGAGAAGATATTTCAGAACAGGGTCAGGAAAGAGAGGGCGAGCATACAGTATATTTAGGGAAGGATTGATATGGAGCTGTGAAGCAGTGCCCCGGTGCGTTTGGAAGTTAGATGTATGGTATGACTGTACAGTAATGGCACCCGCATGGTGGTTCCAAACACAAAGTTGTACTTTCAATTCAGAATCCACCCACAAATGTACAGAAACAATATCATAGTCCAAGGCCTTCTATTTTGAAAGGATGGGATAAATGCAGGCATTAGAACCCTATTTTTGCACTTATCACTTTCTGTAGTATAGTACAGTATGCTGGGTTTGTCACTGTAATTGAGAGAGGGGACATACCTCTATTAAATGAGTACCCTTGAGTGTCTAGGTGCTATGATATAGGAGACCAGATACCTCAAGTGTCTTCTGAATCCCCTGTCTCTTCTAGTACATTTCAGTGCAGAAAGCAATTGCATAGTGATCACAAGTGGTGATACAATAACTACTAATTGGAAAAGGAGAATTCTGACTTTCAAATGCCAGTTCTTTTGAGTATATTGAAGTGAGGATAATAGATATCCTCTCCATCTTTGGACCTCAAATTCTCTATTGCTCACAGTGATCATAATCATTTCTAGTAAGGAGACACACATTTTGAACAATGAGAAATCCCCTCAGTCTTCAGGATTGAGTGGTTTTAGTGCCATTCTGTTTGCCATGACTTTATTACAATTATCTGTAGTTCAGTGGAAGGGAAGGGCAGAGGTCAATGATGCAATTGCATTCCAATGGCATGATGTCATGATTGAGAGAAAAGGAAGGGAAGACACACCCAGAAAGGGGAGTATTACCTATTTGTTATCCCTAGTCATGTGTATCCACAAAAGGGGAGCGCCTTTGTCTGAGTATTAAACCCATTTTTTCTGTTGCATCATTAAGGAGATTTAGGGTAGTTCTCCATATACATAGACTGGCTGAACCCCAATTGTAGCGCTTAATAATCCGTCAAAACCCCATTATCTTTGCAAGGTCCACATGTCCTTGGCTTACAATGGCAGCAAATAACGCTTGATAACTTTTAGGTGGGAATCATCCACAATACCTTTGATGTACACTATATGGACAAAAGTATTTGGTCGAAACTGTTAAGTATTGAATTCAGGAGTTTCAATTAGACACATTGTCACAAGTGTATAAAATCAAGCACCTAGCCTTGCAGTCTCCATTTGCAAATATATGTAATACAAAATGGGTCCTTCTGAAGAGCTCAGTGACTTCAAGCGTGGTACTGTGATAGGATGCCACCTTTACAATAAGACGGTTTGTGAAAACTCATCCCTGCTGGATTTTCCACGGTCACTTGTAAGTGAGATCATTCGTAAGTGGAAGAATTTAGAATCAGCAACTCACCTAGGAAGACAATGTAAAGGGCAGGGTCAAGGACTGCTAAGGCTTAAATGAAAGCACAAAAACTGTGTAGTAAGAGCTTAATGGAATAGGTTTCAATGGCCAAACAGCTGCATGCAAGCCTAACATCACCAATGCCAAGCGTTGGATATAATGGTGTAAAGCACACAGACAATGGACTATGGAGCAGCAGAAACATGTTGTGTATAGTGACTTCGCACACCGGGATCTGCACACTACTTCCTGCCAAGGTGAGGGTCTTTCCATGGTTCCCAGAAGAAAGTACACACAAAAATGACTGCAGCTCACAAGAAAGACGTATGTCAGACCAAATGCCTTCAATGTGGTGAGTTCCTGTCGCTATTAAGAATGTGAAAAGAAAGGTGCAACGATGTCAAGGTGCTGAAGGCTAAAATGGCAAAAGTGCTGTACGAATCCCACAGGACAAGGGGTGAACAAGTTATTCCGGTCTGTTACAATAGCTACAAGGAGGAGGTCAAGCAGTTGATCCCCACAGAAATTTTGCCTGACACCCATATTGAGGGTATGGAACCCAAAAGTGTCCTTGTGAGTAAACAAACAAATGTCCCCCTTTTAATAGTACAACCCTAAATCAGTGTGAGCTGTTCCTTCAGGAGCAAATTAATGTCACATATATACTTTTTTACAGTGTCAATTATATATTATTTTTATATTGTCGACATCATTGCCTGTAAATAGATTTTTATATTTATTATATTAACCGTTTTACTAATAAATCCAGATTCAAATTTTAAAATGTAATGCAATAAAAAATAACCATTATAAGTAAACGTTCACATAAGAGGTTGAGTTTGTGAATGAAAATCCTGTAAATGTGTTCTCTTCACTTGCATGAGGGTGATCCACCGCTGTGACGCAAAGGATATTTGCAAATGTGCGCAATGGGCCTAATTCAGTGATCTCCATATGTCAGCGAATGAAGCTGTGCACGCTAGAAGACACAGGCCATTTGGGCACAAACAGAGGCCCTAATCAGCCTCCAAAGGGCCATCAGAGGTGCTCCATCGGTATCGACCGCAATACCCCAAATTAAATTACCATTCTTTGACCCTGAGGGTGGTGTGCACAGATGGGGAGGTGTGCCTAAAGGTGCAGAGGCAGTTTCTCTTCTAAAGGTGCCCACACACGGTACGTTTTGTGCTAGATGTGTTTTGTACTAGAACACAACAGTGTGCGATTTGCTCTAGATGGGATGGGATCTAGTACAGAAAGTACTTCCTACAGTTGCTTGCGATATGAACGCGAGAGTGCACATGGCAATCCAAAAGAAGCACGGTGCGATTTGAAGTGCAAATGATGGTTTTTAAACTAAGAAGTTCATAATGCATCCGAGAATCGCACCGTGTGCGGACACCTTAAGAATTTTTTTCAAATATGTTGTTATGCATTTATATTTGTTTATACTTTGTTTTTTGTTTTTCTGTGTCTGTATGTTTAAAGTACAGTGGGGCAGATGTATTAAGCCTTAACAAGAGATAAATGCAAGGGTAATAAAGAGAGATAAATGTCCAGCCAATCACCTGCTAACTGCCATGTTACAGGCTGTGTTTGAAAAAAGTCAGTAAGGAGCTGATTGGCTGGACGTTTATCTCTCTTTATTACCCTTGCATTTATCTCTTGTTAAGGCTTAATACATCTGCCCCAGTATGTTAAGTTGTCTGTGTAATTAGGTTTAAAATCTTTGAATCTTAGATATATTTAAGTAAGGATCCCTTGTCATGTGGCTCTTTGCGGGTGAATTGTAGATTAGGGTAACGGAGGCTTTGTTTGGAGATGGAATGCAGGTAAACGGCACTGGAGATCATCCAGCTACACTTTCCTTACAATACCTTAGATTTTGTTTGCGAGGTCTGTGTTGTATTGGTCAGAGATCTTCTTTTGTGTCTCATCCGGATGCAAGAGCCGTGAGTTCTGTTCGGACATCCGGAAGTACATCATCTGAACTTCTGGTCTCACACCAGACTGGAGAGATGGCAACTGGGAGAGGGAGACGTAAAATAAGATCTCTGACCAACACTACACAGACCCTGCAAACAAAATCAAAGGTATTGTAGGGAAAGTGTAACTGGATGTAACATTGCGTGATCCCGCATTCCAGCTCCAAACAAAGCCACTCACAGAAGGGCTGTAAGCATTATTGCACTAAGCATTTTAATGATTTTGAACCCATTCCTTCCCTCCCCCTTTTTTCCTTACAGGAAAGCACGTTCATTATTATTAGTAATTACAAGCTCTCCCATTTTTCCAGTTATATACGTCCCTACCAAACGGAGCTGCTCAAATCACAGCGCAGTGATACATATTTCTTTATCATAGGATTTATATCTTGTTACAGGGTGCTGGGCGAAATGAAATGTGTTTTTCTTACTCAGAATTACCCTTCCTTGTGAGCACCTGAGTGATATCACTCTGCCAGTATGTATATGTAGGTTTACATTTTGTATGTTCAAAATGGTAAAATATCTGAAAAAATGCAAAAAACATGTGGGTTCCCATTTTCCCGAACCTTATTGCATTTGCGAGTTCTGCAAAATGTGTGACTTTAGCACTAAACTTCCACATTTATAGAAGTCAACCACTACCGTATTTGCCTCTATAAGTAAGTTCATTTAAATATTAGAACACGATTATCAAACTTTACAAATATGAAGTGATTATTTTCCCTAAATAGCAATAACATTCATTTATTGCTCACAGGATTGTGCACCAAACCCCACAGCACAGCTTTTAGGTCAGATGAAATAAATAGAAGCCGTCAGTGTCCAGGTCAGTCAATGTCAACACAAATTATTTGTAAATCTCAAAATGAACAGAAAACATACCATATATACTCGAGTATAAGCCTACTTTTTCAGAACATTTTTTTATGCTGAAAAAGCCCCCCTCGGCTTATACTCGAGTGAGGGTCCCACTTGAGTCAATAAGTTTTCCCAGTTTTTTTGTTGTAAAATTAGGTGCCTCGGCTTATATTCGGGTCGACTTATACTCGAGTATATACGGTAGTTAATGCAATTAAGTATGACTAAATATTCAGCAATGAGAAGTAAACCTACTGTAAATGGAATGATGTATGTTTTACTGTAAAAGTTAGAGAGCGACAAAAGGATAGAGAAAGACGCGTTTCATGAGGGGCCTGAAATCTGGCCCCAGAGTCACCAGTTCCCAGCAGACTTTGACCCCCCCCCCCCCCGCATTTGCATGGGAACATCCAGTGTTATCATGGGGACATACATGAAACGCTGGGTGTTCCCATGTCCCATGGCCGCAATCCCCCCCCCCACACTGCAAATGGCCCGGCAACATTGTAAATCGTTGAGCCATTCGCAGTTGGAATTTGCACATGCCAAACCCCGACCATCAAGGCAGGAGCCGATTTCAAGTCATTCCAAAGTAACCAGAATCTGCTCTAATATTTCAAGACAAAGGCATCACATGAGAAAGGCTCAAACCTGCAGGTCACAGACCTCCAAGAAACATATTTGAATATCCGTAATACTCTGATATATCTATAATTTAGTGATATGTATTGTTGAGGAGAGCACTCAGTACTAATGCTGCTGCAGGGTCGCCATAGCAATGGATGCGTGCTGACAGTACATGCGCTACCTCTGACCTAATGTGTTACTGTCTTCCTCTCAATCCTGCAGAGGACTAGGACATGCCCCTGAGTGTGTCCTGAGAAAGGCACACTACAGTATTAATAAATGTACACCACTGTATCACCACTGCTGGTTGTACTGCACATTCCAATACTACTAATACATGTGTGAATAGCGGGGCGCTCCTGGGATTCTGCTGCCTTACTTTCAAAACCTTGGGGCAATCCCAATTGACCCTGTTGGAAATACCGGTGAATGGCCTTGTGTCCATTTTATAGGGTAACCAAGATGGTGGTACTTCCTGTTCCTGTTTGGTAAGTTAATAGGTTTTTCTACCAATGTTCCTCATTTAGAGATGGGATGAGTTTAAAAACAATATTAATAGAAACCTTCTTTTTCCCAAAAAATAGAAACTCTAAAAATACTAACAGACATATTAGGAGTCTGTGGTTTCCTGCCAAAATGGCGTGTCATGCCGCAAGGCAGTCTGGGGGGGAGATTCTATAAGAATCTCTGCCCCCCTTCGACTCCCTTCGCAATTATAATTATCGCATATGTTCTAACATATGCGATAATTATAGCAAAGGACTGCTCTTGTGTTAAGAGCTGTCCTTTGTGGTGAGAGTCGCCGGGTCCCAGCAGGTCCCGGCGGCTCTCCCCTCCCTCTCTTCCCCGGCACTGCTGCTGCTGTGCTGGGCTCTCCTCCTCCCTGCACCCGGAAGAGGATCAGTACAGAGAGGAGGTCACAGGTCCGAGCAGCACAGCTCTGTGCTGCCCGGACACAGGTGAGGGGGGAGGGGGCGATGCGGGGCGGCGTGGGTCCGTGCGGTGCGGCTGTGGGTTTGCGTTAGAAGCCCAGAGCATCCCGATAACGGGGTTTTTACCACGTTGTCACCTTAGAGAATCTCCCCCTGGGTAATTTAGTTTTCTATGAGTTTTTCACAATTTCCCGCTAAAACTGAGTGTTTTCCCGCCAAAACGGCGTGGCATGCCGCAAGGCAGTCTGGTTAATGTAGTTTTCTATGAGTTTTTCATAATTTCCCGCCAAAACAGCATGTTTTCCCGCCAAAACTGTGTGTCATGCAGCAAGGTGGTCTGGGGAATGTAGTTTCCTATGAATTTTTTTTTCCCAGCTTGGAAATCAGTTATATTACAGTGGACGGATTTCCCACCAAAATGGCGTGTCATGACGCATGGTGGTCTGGGGAATGTAATTTGCTATGAGATTTTTGTGCCAGCTTGGAGATCAGCTATATTCCCATGGCTGGAAGTAATCAAGTAGCAAGATGCCGCAGAGCAGGATGGAAGATGTAGTTTTTCTGCCCCTTTGTTACCGGTGATATGACTGCGGGTCGCCTCAGAGAGTGTGGGAAATGTAGTTTTTCTTACTTGTAGCCGACTAAAGTGTCCGCTACCCAGAAGTCAGCCCTGCGACCGGAAATGTCCCAAATCAGCGATGCAGAGTAAGGCCACGGTTGGCGGAAGTGGTATTCTCGGCGGCATCTAGCAGCTTTGATGGTACTTTGATCTTCTCCGTGGTTGCGGAAGTTTGATATCAGGATGTCACGCAGCATTCTGGATAATGTAATACTATTAGCGATTCTTCACACTTTACTCAAATTATGGCTAATCTGTACCAATCTTCTAATATAATTAAAAGATCTATCTTTTATTTCAAATATTACAATGAGTCCAGTGTTTGAAGTTTATTTGTTTTTGTGGGTTTTTAATGGTCCAGATAATTGGAAATTAGAATGAATAATATAGGAAGTTAGTAAATTAACTTAAAAATAAGCAGATACACATAATACATTTAAATAATGAACCACTTTAGCTCAGTCGTTATTGAGACCTGATGATTTAAGGGTTTTCAGGTCAAAGATGATTTTAATCTCCATTTTAGCTATTTTGGACTCTATGGCCCTTATATACATTGAAAAAGATCAAATCAACACAAGAACATATAAAAAAAACAACTGATATAAACACATACATTCCTGTTGATAGTCAACATCACTGATTGGGGCAGATGTATTAAGCCTGGTGAAGAGATAAACTGGAGATAAAGTGGAAGGAGATAAGGCACCAGCCAATCAACTCCCAATTGTCGTATTTCAAACACAACTGATTGGCTGGTGTGTTATCAACTTCCACTTTATCTCTAGTTTATCTCTTCGCCAAGCTTAATACATCTGCCCCATTATGGCTTAAGGGTGTGCCAAAGGGACAATTCCTAAGAGTTAGGAGAAATTGTAGTGACTGAGAAACCTGTCAAAAGCAAATGTTCGAAATGAAGAATAACTTCCTGGACAAAGGTTATAAAGATAAAGCACTCACACAAATTATGGAGGAAACTATGGAGAAAGATAGGAATATCTTATTACAAGGGAATAACAGAGACCAAAGTAAACAACAGCAAAATAATGAAAAAAAAACAGATGTCACTAATCACTGAATACAATACTCATTTGAAACAAATAGAGAAAAGAGTAACAAAAAATTGGCATTTACTAACAAAAGACCCTGTACTTAAAGACATCATTCCTACAAGACCATCGTTCATATATAGAAAATCAAGAAATCTAAAAAATTCCTTAGTTTGAAGTGTACTCCCCATCGCAACAAGAAGCCTAATAAGATCAAAGGGCTTCCATAGATGCGGGATGTGCATTGGTTGCAGGAATATAAAAGATCCCATACCAAAACATACGGAAGTAATAGTCAACAATGTCAAGTTCAAAATTAGGGACTTTATAACTTGTAATACTCAAAATTTTATATATTTGATAGAGTGCTCTTGTAATTTAAGCTATATTGGTCGCACAACAAGAGCTCTTAAAATAAGAATCTCAGAACATCTTAGAAATGTGCGAAAGGATCTTCCAACACATCATCTTTCCAACCACTTCAGACAAGTAAATAAGTGCTCACCTCAACATACTGTATTAAAAGATTCACTGGACTAAAACACGTCAAAGGAAACTGGAGGGATAAGAACATAGAGTCCAATTTAGCTAAAACGGAGATGAAAATCATCTTTGACCTGAAAACCCTTAAGCCATCAGGTCTCAATAAGGACTGAGCTAAAGTGGTTCCTATAGTTCATTATTTAAATGTATTATGTGTATCTGCTTATTTTTAAGTTCATTTACTAACTTCCTATATTATTCATTCTAGATTATAATTATCTGGACCATTAAAAACCCACAAAAACAAATAAACTTCACTGGTCTCATTGAAATATTTAAAATAAAATATTGATCTTTTAATTATATTAGAAGATTGGAACAGACTAGCCATAATTTGAGTAAAGTTTGAAGAATCGCTAATAGTGCTACATTATTAAGAATGCTGGGCGACAATCTGATATCAAACTTCCGTAATCACGGAGAAAATCAAAGTACCTACAATGCTGCTAGATGCCGCCGGGAAAA
Organism: Crinia signifera; assembly: GCF_055691185.1. Lineage (NCBI taxonomy): Eukaryota > Metazoa > Chordata > Amphibia > Anura > Myobatrachidae > Crinia > Crinia signifera. The sequence goes on along the minus strand of NC_139227.1, from coordinate 4,574,669 downwards.
TCCACTTCATGGTAAAATAACTGATTTCCAAGATGGGGTAAAAAAAAATAATGATAGGAAACTACATTCCCCAGGCCACCTTGTGGCATGACATGCAGTTTTGGCGGGAAATCACACCATTTTGGAGGGAAATCACGGACTCCTAATATGTCTGTAAATAGTATTTTTAGAGTTTCTATTTTTTGGAAAAAGAAGGTTTCTATTAATATTGTTTTTAAACTCATCCCATCTCTAAATGAGGAACATTGGTAGAAAAATCTATTTACTTAGCAAACAGTAAAAGGAAGTACCACCATCTTGGTTACCCTATAAAATGTACACCAAGGCCATTCACCTCCATGCCTTACTAAAGAGCAGCAGCTCGAAACGCGTCAGTGGAGGGACCCCGCCTTTTTCTTGTTTGAAGGTGTCTTTGTGGTGACAGTTGTGAGAGAAGGTAAAAACAAAAAAATGTATCACCATCTGTGCCTACCAGTTTAGCACAATTTTGTTTTGGACCCCAACTCTAACCTCCCTCATTGCCTGGCAGACAGAACTTTTTAAATGTTCTTTATTGATTTTACGGTACTTATGTATTATCTGGACTCCCATGTTAAATGCACCCCATTTTTTCATACCCCTACTATCCAACTATGCATGGAGTTGATTTTATATAGTGTGGCGAGCGCAGCGAGCCACCGTGCCCGAAGCGTGGTGAGCGCAGCGAGCCCCGCGAGGGGACGCGGTCTCATAAGAAAAACGGGAGTCCTGATATTACATAAGTACCGATTTTACTTTGTATATGTAAATAAAATCCCCCTGTTTTATGCAAACACAGGGAGTGGATATAATTGTATAAAAAAATGACCTTTTGAGGAGTGTCAACACGAGACCCACCGTGAGTATGGGTATGCACCCGCTTTGCCACCCCAAAATATGCCTTTATAAGTGTCAAGCACTTCATTCATGTGTAAGTCAGGTATGTCTTCTTGCCTGCACATCATCAGTGCTTAACCATCACCCATTCTATAAGTGAATGATATGATATACTAAAATCCTATTCTATGTCTCCACCATATGAATACAACAAATACGGAAGGTGTCAGAAAGACGTCTCAGCAGTGGGAACAACGCAAATAAGAAAACTATTATCAAGACTTTCAGCAACATTCAGTGCCCAAATTTTCTTAACCACACCGCCTCGTCCACTACTAATACATGTATTTGCAGGTGTATCCAGATGCTGCACACCTGCATTAACCCACTCATGGTTGGATATGTTATACAGTATTTCCATGCATTGTATACATTCTGCATTAACCCTGTGCTGCCTAGCATCCTGAGTTCCTTGGTCTTACTCCCATCACACAACAACACCTATTAACTCCATAGATTCTACCAATATATATATATATATCTATCAATATATATATATCTATCAATATATATATATATATATATATATATATATATATATATATATATATATGTTATTTTTGGATAGGGGGCGCCACTTGTGCTGAAATGGTAGTATTTAAAACAATAATATTCCCTTTGGTTATAAAGGGTGTCAGCCTATCTTTTAGTAAAAGTAATGGTATGTTACTTAAGGGTTTATAGGAAGCGATGTAAAAAGATGTCGGCGACTAATTATTGTGAATGAGATAATTTAGATAAAAAATAAAATATTTAATGGGATGACAATAAAAAGGATATGATACTAGTAAAAAAAAGAAAGTGCATACAAATGGACATATATTACATAGTAAAAATTGGTATAAGAGGTTAAATTAGTTAGTGAAAGAAGTGTGTGTGTGTGTGTGTGTGTGATTTTTAGGTATTAACCCCTTCAGGGGTTAATACCTAAAAATCTAAATTTTGGGCTGACACTTGCGTGTAGCCAAAAACCTGTGTGAGCATTCACACACACACTTCTTTCACTAACTAATTTAACTTTTCTGTTGATAAAATAAAAAATAGGTGCATACATCTTTAAGTGTATAGAATAACAAATTCCCTAGCATAGAGGGGGTGGGCAGCCTGCAGGAGACACACACAGCAGCCACATCCTGAAGTGTGCCTGGAGAGGAAGACATGCGCAGAAATCACAGAAGTCACATCGACGAAATGCGTTGGGATACCTACCTCCTATCACCTCATAAGTTAAGAACTTTACTTTTATCAGCAATTTTTTTATATAAGTAAAACTTATATATATGTAAAACCTTTTTTTATATATATATATTTTCCCATCCAGCCCCCCTTTTTATATATATATACTATTTCTTTTATACTTGTCTACCTCTTATACCAATTTTTACTGTGTAATATATGTCCATTTGTATGCACTTGTTTTTTTACTAGTATCATATCCTTTTTATTGTCATCCCATTAAATATTTTATTTTTTATCTAAATTATCTCATTCACAATAATTAGTCGCCGACATCCTTTTACATCGCTTCATATATATATATATATATATATATATATATATATATATATATATATATATATATATACATGTCCAGAGAGGTCTGGCACTCTTGCCTTGTAACTGTTATACTTCCCCCGTTGCCTTCTGTTAATATTGGTACAGTATATACACGAATGGTGAGCGGCACTCCCCGGATTTTGAAATGAAATAGATACACTTTTCTAAGTGCAAAGTTCTGCATTTCGGTTTATTTCAATATATATTATATTATATACAGGTTGAGTCAGAGATCAGACAAACTGGATGAAAACATGTAGTTTCCTTTATTTGTAGCAGGCAGACAGTATATAGGCTTGACAGCTTGGCAATTCACGGCATAGCAGGTTTTCCAGCAAGGCTACACAATGTGGGTACAACACTCCAGTGGTCCCTAGCATCATCCGAACACTCGAACACTCGAAGCCTATTGCCCAGCCACTAACTGGCATTGGCAACCATGACCCTCTGCTCTGAACAGACAAACCACAGGAAATCACAGGTGTTGTTAATTAGTCAAACCATGATTCACATCGGATCTTAGGAAAACCAGGACTAGATCTAATCAGTCCTGCTGCTGCTCTGTCTTCATCCTGCTGTTCCATATCAACTTCCTGCCGAACTATGCTGTCCCTGCCACAAGGTGTAATATATAAAACCATGAACAATGGTTCACACCTATTAACAGTGTATAAGTTCTGGTAAACAAACCTGAATAAATCATCTGTCTCTCACTTATTTGATCCTGTGTTGCCCTCCATGTAAGATAAAACACAAATTGTAACACTACCGATTCAGTGATACTGTATAATACGCCTTCATTAGGGAGGTGCACAGCAAACATACTATAAACCTTAACACTTAAATACCGCCTAAAACACTACAACACATGTAGTCACGTGTTCCAATGAACGGAACTGACTGGGGCAGAGTGTTCACACATGGAAAGATAACCATAGAAATGACAACAATGTCATTGCCGTATCCTGTAAATTGGAAGTCCTAGCTAATGAAGAAAGCCACATCTCATGAGGACATAGGGGGTTATTCTGATTCACTCGGAAAGGCACAATCACTCTCTAATGGACAAACCATGTGCACTGCAGGTGGGGCTGATGTAAAATGTGCAGAGAGAATTAGATTTGGGTGAGATATTTTGTTTCTGTGCATGGTAAATATTGGCTGCTTTATTTTCACACTGCAATATAGATATCAGTTTGAAGTAAAAACCCCGCCAAAATCTAACTCTCTCTGCACATTTTACATCTGCCCCACCTGCAGTGCACATGGTTTTGTCCATTAGAGAGTGACTGTGCCTTTCCGAGTGAATCAGAATAACCCCCATAGTGATTGTTTATCAAATGCACAACCTAAAGAACATGAGCCATGATTTATAATACAAACTGGCCCCTTACACAAAATGATCTGCTCCTGGAATCCTCCACCTACCATTACCTAGTGAGCGAATATTTGGTAGATTAATGTAAAATGCATCCAAATCCAGACATTAGGTCGAAACCTTATGGAATTTAAGTGGAATACACAATCAAGCAATTTACATAAATACCAGTTTCTTATATAGCGCACACATATTCCGCAACTCTTTACGGTGAATATTTGGCCATTTACATCAGTCCCTGCCCCAGTGGAGCTTACAATCTATATTCCCTACCACATGTACATGCACACAGACATTCTAGGGTTCATTTTGTGGGAAGCCAACTAACCTACCTTTATATTTTTGGATTGTGTGAGCAGGGCTGGCAACAGAAATATTGGAGCCCCATACACTGATATCTCTGCGGGCCCCCACCCCCATGCATATGAACTGGAAGCGCCCTTGTCACCATTACTGGGGTTGGAGTCAGGGGCAGATTGGGATAGAAAACCAACCCAGGAAATTTCTGGGAGCAGCCCTATTTCTGCTGCCTGCGCTCCTTCACCTTGCACTTTATCACACTGACGCTCTCCCTTACCCTGAGGCCTGTGTACTATCACACTGACGCTCTCCCTTACCCTACGCCCTGTGTACTATCACACTGACACGCTCCCTTACCACGTGTCTCAAACTCTATCACACTGATGTCCTCCCATACCCTGCAACCTGCGCTCTATCATACTGACGTGCTCCCTCACTGTGCAGCCTGCGCTCTATCACACTGATGCTCTCCCATACCCTGCGGCCTGTGTACTATCACACTGGCGCTCTCCCTTACCTGGCGCCCTGTGTATTATCACACTGACACGCTCCCTTACCCCGTGTCCCATACCCTGCAACCTGCACTCTATCATACTGATGCTCTCCCTTACCCTGCGGCCTGCGGCCTGTGTACTATCACACTGACATGCTCCCTTACCCCGTGTCCCACACTCTATCACACTGACGCTCTCCCTCACCCTGCAACCTGCATTCTATCACACTGACACTCTCCCTTACCCTGAGGCCTGTGTATTATCACACTGACACGCTCCCTTACCCCGTGTCCCACACTCTATCACACTGACGCTCTCCCTCACCCTGCGCCCTGTGTACTATCACACTGACATGCTCCCTTACCCCGTGTTCCACACTCTATCACACTGATGTCCTCCCATACCCTGCAACCTGCGCTCTATCATACTGACGTGCTCCCTCACTGTGCAGCCTGCGCTCTATCACACTGACGCTCTCCCATACCCTGTGGCCTGTGTACTATCACACTGACAATCTCCCTTACGCTGCAACCTGCACTCTATTACACTGACGTGCTCCCTCACTGTGTGGCCTGCGCTCTATCACACTGACGCTCTCCCTCACTATGTGATCTGCGCTCTATAACACTTATGAGCTCTCTCACCATGCGGCCTATGCTCTATCACACTGATGTGCTCCCATACCCTGCAGCCTGCGTTCTATCACACTGACACTCTCCCTCACCCCGTGTCCCACACTCTATCACACTGGCGTGCTCCCTCACTGTGCAGCCTGCCCTCTATCACACTGATGCGCTCCCATACCCTGCGGCCTGTGTACTATCACACTGGCGCTCTCCCTTACCCTACGCTCTGTGTACTATCACACTGACACGCTCCCTTACCACGTGTCTCACACTCTATCACACTGATGTCCTCCCATACCCTGCAACCTGCGCTCTATCATACTGATGCGCTCCCTCACTGTGCAGCCTGAGCTCTATCACACTGATGCTCTCCCATACCCTGTGGCCTGTGTACTATCACACTGACAATCTCCCTTACGCTGCAACCTGCACTCTATTACACTGACGTGCTCCCTCACTGTGTGGCCTGCGCTCTATCACACTGACGCTCTCCCTCACTATGTGATCTGCGCTCTATAACACTTATGAGCTCTCTCACCATGCGGCCTATGCTCTATCACACTGATGTGCTCCCATACCCTGCAGCCTGCGTTCTATCACACTGACACTCTCCCTCACCCCGTGTCCCACACTCTATCACACTGGCGTGCTCCCTCACTGTGCAGCCTGCCCTCTATCACACTGATGCGCTCCCATACCCTGCGGCCTGTGTACTATCACACTGGCGCTCTCCCTTACCCTACGCTCTGTGTACTATCACACTGACACGCTCCCTTACCACGTGTCTCACACTCTATCACACTGACACGCTCCCTTACCCTGCAACCTGCGCTCTATCATACTGACGTGCTCCCTCACTGTGCAGCCTGCGCTCTATCACACTGATGCTCTCCCATACCCTGCGGCCTGTGTACTATCACACTGGCGCTCTCCCTTACCTGGCGCCCTGTGTATTATCGCACTGACACGCTCCCTTACCCCGTGTCCCATACCCTGCAACCTGCACTCTATCATACTGATGCTCTCCCTTACCCTGCGGCCTGCGGCCTGTGTACTATCACACTGACATGCTCCCTTACCCCGTGTCCCACACTCTATCACACTGACGCTCTCCCTCACCCTGCAACCTGCATTCTATCACACTGACACTCTCCCTTACCCTGAGGCCTGTGTATTATCACACTGACACGCTCCCTTACCCCGTGTCCCACACTCTATCACACTGACGCTCTCCCTCACCCTGCGCCCTGTGTACTATCACACTGACATGCTCCCTTACCCCGTGTTCCACACTCTATCACACTGATGTCCTCCCATACCCTGCAACCTGCGCTCTATCATACTGACGTGCTCCCTCACTGTGCAGCCTGCGCTCTATCACACTGACGCTCTCCCTCACCCTGCGCCCTGTGTACTATCACACTGACATGCTCCCTTACCCCGTGTTCCACACTCTATCACACTGATGTCCTCCCATACCCTGCAACCTGCGCTCTATCATACTGATGCGCTCCCTCACTGTGCAGCCTGCGCTCTATCACACTGATGCTCTCCCATACCCTGTGGCCTGTGTACTATCACACTGACAATCTCCCTTACGCTGCAACCTGCACTCTATTACACTGACGTGCTCCCTCACTGTGTGGCCTGCGCTCTATCACACTGACGCTCTCCCTCACTATGTGATCTGCGCTCTATAACACTTATGAGCTCTCTCACCATGCGGCCTATGCTCTGTCACACTGATGTCCTCCCATACCCTGCAACCTGCGCTCTATCATACTGATGCGCTCCCTCACTGTGCAGCCTGCGCTCTATCACACTGATGCTCTCCCATACCCTGTGGCCTGTGTACTATCACACTGACAATCTCCCTTACGCTGCAACCTGCACTCTATTACACTGACGTGCTCCCTCACTGTGTGGCCTGCTTCTATCACACTGACACTCTCCCTCACCCCGTGTCCCACACTCTATCACACTGGAGTGCTTCCTCACTGTGCAGCCTGCCCTCTATCACACTGATGCGCTCCCTCACTATGCGGTCTGCGCTCTATAACATTGATGAGCTCTCTCACCATGCGGCCTATGCTCTATCACACTGGTGCGATTCCTAAAACCTCTCAGATCATCAGGGCTTGGGATGGCTGTCCCCTATTCCCCCACCCCCCCATCGTCGGACCTGTGTAGGAGACAGAAATACTAACCGAAGATTATATTGAGCGCTTTATCAGGAATTGTCCTCTAAAGAGCAGCTGCCTATATAGGGATGGCTAGTCCCTCAGTAGTTGAAATGGAAAAAAGGGGTGATTTAGGCAGCGCTTTATAAATAGCAATTTCAGGAGTATTTGCACATCAATTAAAGGACCCAGAAATCTGGTGAATAACCTGCTCTGAGCCAAAGCAGCAGTCCCATTGGGTGGAGTCCAATCGGCAGGGGGAGTTCCAAGTGTCTTGGAGCGATCGGTCCAGAGGGATGGTAGTTTGGACCAATCTTAATCTCCACGATGATACGACCAATAAATTTCTCCCAATAATTGAAGCCAGGGACATCCAGTATATGGGACAAGATGGTCAGAGGAATTAGCAGGTAGTGGTCCAAAGGTGGCACACGTCCTGGATAATACCAACGTGTTTCGCTGGTCAGATTGCCAGTTTTATCAAGGCGTCTCTATGTGGTCTGGGTGCTCATATTTATACCCAGCATCCTTAACCATAATTTGCATAATTAATTGATTCACTTAAGTTTTTTTTAATACTAATAAAAAGATTTCAATGGAGACAGAATTAGGGTTCTATAATAGTCATATATATTCATAAAATATCTTAATTTGCATCTATATAAGTGTTTAATAATGATAATTCATATAGAAATGATAATTCATATAGAAATGACAGGTAACACTTCCGGGGGTCATAGGTCCCCTCCTCCAAGAGTGACAAGCCACAGTCTAGCCATGTGATCTCTGCAATACAAAGCAGAGTCAGGATGTGACGTTTCAATACATATACATTATTCCAGTGTGTCCGCACGTCACATCCTATAGATGGAAGTGCTGCACGGACCTGTGACCTCCTCCTCCCTGCACTATGATCCTCTTCCAGGTGCAGGGAGGAGGAGAGCCCAGCGCAGCAGCAACGCCGGGTAAGGGAGGGAGGGGGGACCTGCCGGGACCTGCTGACTCTCACCGCAAAGGACAGCTCTTAACGCAAAAGCTGTCCTTTGCCATAATTATCGCATATGTTAGAACATATGCGATAATTATGCAGGCGATGGGCGGCGACGGGGGGCGGAGCTGGGCTGCGGATGTTAGAACATCCCGCCCTGTATTTTTTTAATAAAAGAGAAGAACAATACACATTCAAAGAGGAACTAATAATAAAGAATATTATGTATATTAAGTATATTTGAATAGTAGCTGCTTAATGAATGAACAATACTTTATTCATATGCAGAATAAGGTAATTCAACAACTTAAGGGTATTTATTATATAATAATCAAAATCCATTGTAAATATTATAGGTAGACAGATCCAACAAATTAACAGTATTTAAATTAGTTATACAAAAAAAAAAAAAAAAAACAGAATTTGAGCTCTCCTTGCGTTCTGGGTCTCCATATTTAGTTATATGACCACATTGAGGTCTAAAGACTCGTTCAGCCCATTGGGGAATAATGAATCACATTTGAAGATCCAAAAAATTTATTGGCTGCATAGACTTTTATGAAGGTGAAGAGAAAAGCACTGTCTTTTTGGGGGGGCACGCTTGTTTAAAACTTAACGTTTAATAATAAATTGGTTTAAAATATATGTAATTACGTCATAACAGGACAGACACACACATAACATACAAAACAAAGCACTATGAGAAGTGTTTCAACAAAATGTCTGTAGGATATTTCGATAAATCTATATTCGTGAGTTCTCCCATCTGAAATTGCTCATGTGTGAAAACTGCCAATCTGACAGCAAGTGAATACCACAATGGCTAAAGTGGACCGCGAATATCTAATAAAGTATTATTTTCAAGGATAAATGCCTCTTGTCACTCTTTCCTTATTAAATGTATTAAAGAAATGAAAGGTCCCTTCTTTCTAGGTAAGGTTCTATAGGGATTATCTGAAGAGAGATAAAGTACCTTATTGTGAAAGTTTATATCCAGATGATAGATAGATGCAGGAAAAGAACAGCTTTGTGTCAGTATATCCCTGCAGTGTGCTTGTTCCACACTGATTGTTGTGTCTGGATTGGCTCAACCAATCCTTACAATTGAGCGGGTCAATCCGTGTGACAGTAGCAGATATGGATATGAAAAAAGATTGGGTATTATTTCTCTCTACGTTACAGTGGGGACTCCCCTGATTGGCCTACTCCCTTGCAGAGAAATAAACTCACAATCATAAATTAATTTACCCAAAACGTGTTTACAGATTAGAAAAGGTTTGTTACACTGTTTGACTTTTCATATACATATCTATCATCTGGACATAAACGTTCACAATAAAGTACTTTTTTTAATACCCAGAACTCTCTAACTTATATGATAAATTCATTCTTCATGATTTTTTAATCACATCTAACTATTCCTTATGTTCATTTTTCTAAATGTTATATCTCAGTTTGTTATTTTTGTTGATATTAACGTGACTTGACACTGACGGGTTATATTTTCATCTATCCTAAAAGCTGTGCTGAGGGCTCTTTTCATAATAATCAGAGCAATGAATTTATTGAAAAATTTTTTAAGGCTAATATGTTTTTATTTATTTATAATGTTTAATAATCATATGTCTAATGCAGATTCAATAACTGAGCTATGGTCCAATGTTTTGCTTTTTGAGTGCTTATCGCATGTACATTTTTACATTTAATATATTTATTACAGTTTGAGTATCCCGTATCCGTATATCTATTATCCGAATGTTTTTTAGGAATAATTCAAATGATTTATTTATTTTCTCCCCCCTGAACCTTTTTTATTACTTACCAAGTCCCCCGGCGTCCATGGCAGACCTTCAGCATCCTCTCCAGCGTCTCCAGCGGTCCCAGGAGTGCATTGCGCAAGTGCGCTCGCACGTCGGTGACGTCACCGGCGCACCTGGGAACTCGCGCAACGCACTCCTGGGACCACTGGAGATGGTGCTGAAGGCCTGCCATGGATGCTGGGGGACAACGTGGTAGCCGGGGGACCATCGGGGCACCACCAGGGGAAGGTAAGTATGTTTAAAAACCATTTATTCCAAAAACCGTAAAAATCTCTTATCCGGAATGCTCGTGGTCCCGAGTATTTCGAATAATGGATACTCAACCTGTACTTCATTTCACTACTCATTTATTATTCATTATCATAATACGTAGGGGTGACAAAGTCAAATTGGCCTGAAACTTTAAACGTAAAATTTCCAAAACATTACAATTGTCAACTAAGGAAATTTTGTCCAAGTCCTACAATACCACTGGGTATTGCTAAATAATTTTGGTAAAAAACACAGAACATAACCTTTATATAAAAATAAGTCTGTCATCCTGACAGGATGATTATGACCCAGCAGGCAACAGCTTGTCATAAAGTAGTACAATTCATAATTATTATTTCCTCACAAAATTATGCAGTGCTTCAGATTTTACATATTTAGGGCCAGATGTCAAAAAGTGATCAAATGGAGAGTGATAGACAGCCAATCAGCTCCTACCTGTCATGTCACAGGTTTGGTTTTTAAAAATGAAAGGTAGGAGTTGATTGGTTGGTTGTTTATCCTCATTTCTCACACTAGGTTTTTGATGATTTTCAATTCCAAGACCATGTGGTCCTTCATTTTTTTTCCTGAGAACCATGATCAGTTCTCATCCTGGAATGTGACATTTTGAAATATGAATTTTCCAATGGTCTTAATTAGTCCTTGATTATTCGTCTTCTGCGGTGCCGTTTTCTTTTTCCATATGGACAAGCTGGTTTTCAGCAGCAACGGTGAATGTGAGTTTGTGTGAGACTGTGCCAGATACACTGTGACCCCCTGTCAGCTGTGTGTGGGATCCCTGGTGTGTAATCCCCATGGATTGTACATGTAACCCCCAGTGAGTGTCCAGTATCAGCAGGGAGAACTACTGTACGTCTGCCATGAACTTCCTCCCCTACCAGCAGCCTAGAAGGATGGCTCAGCATAGAGGGGAGCTGACAATGAAAAGTCTGGTGGATTGGCCAGAACACAAAGGTTAGTACCTGGTGCTCCATAACTGCTTATTTCCTTGACCCTGTTGGATTTTGCAAGCAAAAAAACTTGCAACTTTCTTTTTCAATTGAATACTGTGATTATTGGGAGTGCAATCACCTGTGGTTTTTCCAGTTTGATCACAAGATTGTCTACATTTTGGCGAGCAAAATCTCATGGGTAATTGAAATGAGAATCAGTCACTCACAGATGTACTGTACAAACTTGTTATATCATATAAAACAGCACAGTATTCTGGTGCACCGCAGCCACATCGCGTTGTGTCTAACATGCATTTTCTGCAAAATAGATGCTTGATGTAGCAGTGTCTCATGGGGCCTGTGACTAACGCAAAGGTGTATGAGAAAAACATCTGCAAGATAACAGCAGGATTTATGTCTTGTTTGAGCAACTATTAAACCAGTGACTAGTCTAAAGGTGCCCATACACTGAGCTGATTTTGGCCGATTCCGATGAATCGGGCTGTGAAATCGTCCCAAATCGGCTCAGTTTGATGTCCCCTCAGGTCCGATGAGTGGTCCCGTGGAAATGAAAAAATCATTTGATTGTTCGTGAATTACATAAGGGTCACCAAGTAAGTAGTGGTTTGCAATATTTTTGCAATTAATTTGCAGATTTGCACTGGGCGGGTTTTCTTTCTGTCTGGGCGGTGGCTATCTACCTGCAGTCATCTGCTAATTTACAGTTCAGCGATCTGGTCTGAATCATACTTACCTACCCTCCTGGAATGGCTGAAAGGGTCCCAAAAATTGGTCAGATAGCAGACTAAAACAGAGGAGACTGTTTTGCCATTTTTAGCCATATTTTTTAAAAATATTTGCTAGAAGGGGAATGAGGATAATCCAGGTGGTACATAAGTTTAAAATTACTTGTAAATACTGTACCACAGCAAGGTTATAACTAGAACCAAACGAACAGTAAGGAGTGCATGAATTTCAAATTATATTTAACAATTTAATCAATCAAAAATAACAGCAATTAAAAGTTAACCACTACCCCAACAAATTGGATTCTGATATAAAACATATAATGAAAAGTTATTTTGGCCAATATGGAGCCAAATGTGATAGGGTGTAAGAATCAGAAATTAAGAGATATTGGGATAGTTTTCAAATTAACAAGAAACCCAAGTCAGGACTCAGTTCCACTCAGGAATCCACAGTGATTCTGATCTTGTCTTCAAATGTATTTCTATTTCAGTTAAACTGAACCAGTCACCTCTAATAGAATGTTCCTGTGCCCAATGCATATATATATATATATATATATATATATGTATATATATATATATATATATATATATATATTGTACACTCATCGGCTGGTGAGGTGTACATGTAACAGTAAGTATGGATGTACTGATGTATTGATCAAAAAAACAACACCACTGGTTAAGTAACCAGGCTGTTCATAGTTTGAGTGAATCACTAGTGTGTATCTGTATAATGCTGTAATATTAATTCCTGCATACACATGATTCCCAACACTATGGTGATAGTAATTTCATCCTTTTTGGCCCTGAGGTCAACTCTCTCACAGTGGACACCAATTTCTGGGGTGTTTTTTGGCCAAAGTGTGAATTTGTGGTGAGATGCTGAAGTGTTCAGTGTAAGGTTAAGGCTGTTGATCCTCAGCTTTAGGTGAGCCAATCACATACAGTTGTACAATGTAAATAGTTCTGCTTTACTATGTAATACTGCATGGCAGGCTAGGAAATCACTGGAGCAGCGGTCAAGTTCAGTTCTTAGCACCATCAACTGTGAGCTTAGGATGTAAACGAGATATGTGCAAACATGATAGGCAAACCGCAGATCATTTTATCTGAGACAAAGGGGGTTATTCTGGTTCACTCCTTCTGGCAAATTCCTTCTTACAGTAGATGGACAAAACCATGTGCACTGCAGGTGGGGCAGATGTAACATGTGCAGAGAGAATTAGATTTGGGTGAGTTATTTTGTTTCTATGCAGGGTAAATACTGGCTGCTTTATTTTTACACTGCAATATAGATCTCACTTTGAAGTAAAACCCCACCCAAATCTAATTCTCTCTGCACATGTTACATCTGCCCCACCTGCAGTGCACATGGTTTTGTCCATCATCTAAGGGATTCATTATTTAATCTCGGCGGTCGGGATCCCGGCGTTCAAAATCCCGACACCGGAATCCGGACCGCCGAAATCCCGACAAGGGGGGGACGTGGATCTCCCCCCCTTGCGGGCTCGCTGTGCTCGCCACGCAGCGGGCCCGGTGCCTCGTTACGCTCGGCACACTCATTTATTCTCCCTCCGAGGGTGTCGTGGACACCCACGGAGGGAGAAAGTGTCGGGATTTCGGCGGTCGGGATTCCGGCGTCTGGATTTTGAACGCCGGGATCCTGACCGCCGGGATTTACACTGCATCCCCATCTAAGAAGGAATTTGCCAGAAGGAGTGAACCAGAATAACCCCCAAAGGTTACGTGAAATTAGTTCTCACTATTTTAGCACAGCAGCGTAATCGATTTAACCTGTAGTCTGGCCTCAGTGCCCAGGAGTGAGTTATTGCTTTGTATAAGGAATCCCATAATTGTATATCTAAAACCTGGTCTTGGTCACAAATTAACACTTCAACTTTTGCACAAAGGATGAAACATTGGCAATATCTGAATGTAAAGCTGGCCATGTAGAAAAAGACTACTAAAACCGCACGAAGCAAAAGCTTTGAAAGCTAGTCTGCTACCTTCTGTGTTTGTGAATGTGTGAGAGAGAAAGAGATGTAGTTTCACTTCCTGCCAACAGGTCGCAGTGTTTCCTAGACACACAGACACTAGACATAAATATTATAGATTTATTGTCAGATTTGGCTAGTCGGAACAAAAAACTATTAAATTATCATTCAGATATTACTAGATTTTTGTTCCAACTAGCCAGATCAATCAATAAATCATTAAGTGTCTGGCCAACTTAACAAACAAGATCTACAATACGTGAGCACCGATGATAATTCTACATATTTACCAATTCATATAACAACTTATTACATGGATACCTATATGTGCCTAAATTATAACAGTGGAATTCTTATACAGAATAATACTTTACCAACAATAGGGTAGGTAGCGGAGAAGATATGTGTATAAGTGAAAGGATGGTTCAGTGTTGTGGATAGAAAATCTCCAATCTCTCGGGATAGTAAGGGGAAATTCGTTAATGGGATAGGGAGTGTAAAAGGAAAGCATTTACGTACATTCCTAATGTGAAGGATATGGGAAACTGTTAGTAAGTAAGGTTATGACGCCCAGCAGTAAAGGTTGCATAATGCAATGGTATGTACGTAGGTTCTATGTTACTGTAACTATTAAGGGCCTACGTATTTAGATTTCCTGCAACAAATCCTCTAAACCTTTACCATATGTGGAATAAAAGTAACTCATTTAGGCCAATTACATTGTGTTTTGTCAATTACTAGTGATATAAGAGTTAATTTACCAACTCTTTTATCGAAGGTGCAAGGGTCTCCCAAGCCAAATATTTGTGAATTGCAGAGGTGCGGCACTACGGTGACTAGGGTGGAGGCACTAGTACGGTGACTAGGGTGGAGGCACTTATCAGCAGATCCACAAGAGACTACAGATATCCTTTCATATCGAGTGATCTTTCCCAGGGGATTAAGGGAAACAGCATAACTAAATAATGTATCCTAGATGATCGAGCATGGTTACAGATAATTATTGCCAGGGAATTTGTTCTTGTCCCATTATTATTTTAATATTGTCGTTTAATGGTCACACACTGGACCTGATTAAAAAATGTATGCAATGTCAATGTCTGACACAGTGGCTTGATGTATTGCAGCTGTGCAAGCCGCCTCCTGAGTGACAAGTAGTGAGCATTTGGTGGAGATATTGGGGACTGGCTAGACAGGACAAGGACCATTTTTGAGCATTCCCAAGTCAGACATTGGAAACTTGTTTGCAGCTGGAGAGTGTCAGGAGAGCCACTTTGTTTGCGGTAGCATACGGCTGCTTACAAGGCCAGTGGGGTGACGGGCAGTGGGAGTCTCTGTGCTCAGGATGACAATAGCATATTTCTGTAAGTACACTGCGGATGAAATCTCAGCAGAGCAGTGGGTACAACAGCGCGCACCTATGAATTAGGCAGAGTATTACTGGTGTTTATAGCAAGTAATGCACATTATTGTATTTCTTTTTATTCTTGCACTAACTATATACTGTATATAAAAGGCTAACTACTCCTCACCTCTCTGAGGTGAAGTACCACCAATGACCACTAGAGGCCAAATTACAGGAAATGGAGTGATTGCGGGTAGAAGCAGGTAGGGACTAAGCTGCCATTGTGATTTGTCTTTAACAATTACATTATAAATGAAAACTGAACTTTGTCTGCTACTAAACTGCTAATAAAGTTCTTCAGTAATATACAAGTATACTCATAGAGCATGTGCAATAAGTCAGGTATACTGAGCAATGAAAGATTATTTACTGTACACTTGGGGATTTTACTCTTCAGCCATCGATCCCCCCCCCCCTCCTTCTTTAGGCGAACCTGGGCCAGTGCAGGGTTTTTGCCACCTCCCTGCAAACTATGTTTATACCATACTTTATGCCTTACCTCCCATCCCATACAGTGGTCGTACAATTGTAACCCCAGTTTAAATGATTTCACACAGTAGCACAATCTCATTCACATTACACCACATGTATTGCCCCTTACTCACTTTTTCATGTTAACCTACACAGTAGTACTCCGTATACATGTATGCAACACAGTAGCGTTGCTTATACACAATGCCCATAGTAGTGCATCCTCTTACACATAATGCCCACAGCAATAGTACCTTGTGACACCTTGAAATCTCATATGCTGTGCCAGAAAAGTAAGCTGTTGGAATTAGTGTTCAGGGCTGTGGTGGAGGTGAAGCTAGTTCCCCCTTCCATTAAAGGTGGTGGAACTCAGTTCCCCCCAGTTCACCCTCACTTTAACCCCTGGTCAATATAGAAATGTTGCCACTATGTAGCTTATGGGGAATTAAAACTATGCCAGTTTGTGCAGCATAAAAATCCCTCTCTACCTGCCCAGAACACAGACTGCATACAGATGTCATACCGCTGTGTGTTTCTGGGACTATCACAGTGTAACCTGCAAAGTGTGGTACTGCACATACACAGCGGCATTTCATCTCTCTCCATACTCCATTTTGCCATGCCCCTGAGGGTCTCACTGCACCAAAGACAATCATAAAGTGTATGCCAATAGCTCTAGGTCATGAACGCAACACGGGCTAGTGGCACTTGTTCCCTCTTCGAAATGCAAATGGTTCTTCTACTGTTCCTATTGCACATGCTGCAAACATGAAACCGACATTAAAGAAAATGAATTAGCAAGGTTATTGCACATTTTCAGCTTGCAGCTAGGTTACGTCTAGTACTTATGTGAGTGGGACATTAACGAAAAGCTAGAGTCTATAGCCGATGGTAACTGGTTTTATAATTGATTACTGTGAACTAGATGATTCTCAGCCATTGATGGTAGACATGTGTCTGATGGTATTCAACCCCCCGTTTCATTTACAGACTGCTGCACCTAGTTGCTAGGTTGCTAAGGCTGCTCTAGGGCCCCACAATTCTAGGGGCCTTCAAGCAGGATATGGTGGAGCCTCCGGAGCTTCTCAGAGGCTAGTAGAGATTGCTGCCAGCTGCTTTGATTGTGAATTGCACAAAATCAGAGCTGCCAGAAAACGTTCTCTACAGCTAATGGCTGTAAGTACGCTTATTGCTGGATGGCTGACAGCAGGTGGAGAGAAGTTGTGATTATTCTTAACTTAAGTAGGGGCCACAGTGCATTGCTTTGCCTAGGGCTTACAATGCTGTTAAGACAGCCCTGTCTGTAGTAGTACCATACCCTCCAACATGACCCATTCCATTATGTACAAAATGATCTGTTCCTGGACTTCCTTACCAGAGTCAGTTACAGAGGTGGGGCTCCAGCACAGTCCAAAATTCAAAGAGGGGGGGGGGTCACATCAACTGTCAGTGAGTCCAGGACAGTGATGTTTGCGGTGGCATTAGGTATGGCTCCCCTTTTTGAATATTGGACTGTGCTGCAGGCTCACATCTGTAACTGCCACTGGCAGGGAAACCCAGCAACAGCGCAATTTGTACCTAATGGAATGGGTCATGTTGGAGGGTATGTAGTACTAAACACTGGCATACACCATTTTAATGAGAGGCTGCATTCTAGCAAACTTAGGGGGTAATTCAGGTTCATTCGTAAAGCACATATCTAAATTGAATTCACATATTTGATAAATGTTTCCATAGATCATTGATGCCAAGATTATAGAAGGTATATTTATAGGCTCCCAGATCAAATAATTCTATAAAAATTTTGATTTTTGAAGGAGAATAAAGTTACCAAAGTTGTGTGGTAGAGTTTCAAAATGATGTGCACAATCCTTTTTTAGGCCAAAAACTATGATGAAATATTGGGTGATCGTTTTTGTGTCTTATAATCCAATGTGGTGCAACACGTTATTAAAGATTCATTTTTTTAGAATTTAACTGGGTGGTTTTTCCAAAACATGGGTGCGGTGAGTCACGAATATGGTAAGTGGTTTCTAATATGGAAATAGCCTACCAGTCAATTTGTTGGCTGACTACTGCCAGACTCTGTCAGAGACTTAAGAGAGACATTCCTCCAACAACACTGTGTGATTTTGGTTAACTTTTCTATCTCACCCGGCAATCTGCTTACTTTAATCTGAACACCTGCAAACAGTATTTATGCTGAATGTATGTTCATATACAGTATCTTACCCTGCTATCCGCTTACCATAAATGCCTACTCTACCAGAATGTCCGGGAGGCTCCTAAAAATCAGGTAACACTCCCACCACCCTGGGAAGGTAGGCAAGGCTCCTGAATCTTAATCCAGAGGCACCAGCTGATACAGCACATACAGCACTTCAGTGTTACGGTGGCTGGGCAGCATCTCCCTGCCCGTCTCCGCTTCAGGGAGAGGCTGCCCTGTTCGGGGGGGGGGGGTCGGGGCGGCAAGGGGGACCAGTGGCGACGGCAGCGGAAGCCCCTGGCAGTAGCCGGCCGCTGGTGGGGGATGGCGTTAGAATCGCAATCCCCTGCAAGGATGAGCCGGGCTACATCTGTATATTACTTAAATCTTCTGTACAATGTGCATTGGGTTTTTTTGCATGTAAAGTGCCTTGACTACTGTTGGAGAAAGAGTGATATATTAATACAATTTAGGATTTTATTATTATTATTATTATTACTATTATTAGACTGACTTTCTTATACACATTTATTGTTTAATACACACTAACATGCTGTGTACAATTTTTGCTATCGCATTGTACCACTTTTACCCTTTTTTCAGAGCATAGTGAGTTCTATGCCATTTAGAACTGCACATTCTGCATGACTTTACCCTGTGCGTGCTCGGAAAGTGATTGTGGGCACATGAACTAATGGTACTGTAGGCAGCACCATAAAATTATGAAAGTATTAAACCTGACGACCAGAAATGCACAATGGGAGTGTGGTGGGGCCTTCTCACATACCCAAAGTTCAGTAATGGTGTTAAAACAAATGAGACTTATGTAGATAAGAAAGAGAATGCATATATAACTAGTAAGCCCTCTCAAAGCAAAAGCTTCGAAAGCTAGTCTGCTAGCTACTGTGTTTGTGCATGTGTAAGAAAGAGATGTAGTTTCCCTCTGTGCCAACAGATGACAGTGTTTTGGAGACTCACGAACACTAGACCTATAATATAGATGATTCTCTTGGGTTTTTTATGTAACTTACACCCATTTTACAACCAACTCTACATCAACCCTTTTAAGAGCAAAAGAAGGGCAGTGTGGCTGATGCTATCGCACAGGGCGGAGTGCCCTGGAAGTGGCACCCTCACCTTATCTGCATCTGGCTAGCACTGATGCAGCCCGTTTCATTGATGCAGTGCCAGCTGACATGTCTTTTGGATATTCCGTCCACACATCTCTCTACAGGCGTTCTGAGCATTCAGCAGTTGTGTCCCGGTAATAACGGACCCACCTTCTCACCATAAAGGGTGCATTCCTATACAACTACGCAATCGGGGAGGGCGCGGTGGCTTCACGCGGTGCACTGCCATCTAGTTACTGTGCTGGTAATACCATGCTGTACATCAAAGCATTATTTAGGGGCCATTCAACGAAAAGAAAACGTGGTGTATTTTCAGAACACGTGGAAATACTGGTAGTCATGGTAACACACAGGTACACCATCAATAGAATGTAAGCTGTCACGAGCAGGGCCCTCTTCCATCATGTGCTTTTCCGTCTCTCACGTAAACCATCTTTGATAGCACCAAATCCCTGTTTCCTGCCACCCAGATGCTTATTTCAGTGTCGCCTGGTGATGCTGCTATGGTTATGTGCCCTGCACTTGTCCTTTATTGTCTTCAACTGTCACTGTTTGATTATTCGTTCATGCACTCTGTAATTGGGTGCTAGAGACACCTTGTGGTGCTGTATAAATAAAGGATAATAATAAACACACATTTTACCTTGCAACCTTGGTCTGCTGTAATTATCTGTGATCTCGGCAGTTGCCAGATATCACACAATTGAACTTTTAATCTTTAACTTTTCCATGCATCAATTTTCACAACAGTCAACAATGATGGAAAAATATCGACTGCAAATTTCTCCATTGACATTTAATTCACATGACTGTTAATTTATACTGTATTTCAGGGTTTGTTTTTAATCTGGGAAGTAAAAGGGAAGCAGGACAGTTATCCCACAATTCTACATATCCTAATCCCTTCCCAAGACAAAAAGTCAAGCAATAATACTGAAGCTCTTTTTAATTTACTGTATCTCTGTGTGGATACAAGTGCAACATTAACTACCGTATGTGTAGTTGACGTCTTCAATAATAGTTTAAAAATTGAAGCCAGATTTGTTCATGTTTATAGTTCATTCCTTAGCACAAATGAAATACAGTATGACAACTGGATTCATATTTGCTATGCTAAGTATGTAAAATAGAAGCAAAATATTTCCTGTGCTTATTTTTACAAATGGATGGTACGCGTTTGTAGCTTTGAAATCAATATTTTTTTTATTTCAACTGTATTACCGAGAGCTTAAAATGCCATGTTTAAGAGAACAGCCCTGAAGGCAGAAGCAGCCTTTAGTTATCCTGCAGTGTCTGACAAATAAGGTATTTGATTAGATGCTATTGTCTTGTCATGAATTTGTAACACTAAGTTACCCTGGACCCAGCTGTGCTAATGTCTTTAAAACATACAAATAAAATATTATATAAATAAAATTCCAAAATGTATTTATAACTGTAATAATATAGAAAAGCCAAGATTCTTTCTCATCGGGGGGCCATGGTGGTGAAAAAGCAGGGATTACAATCTGGCACTAGTTAGCAAAATACCCAAAAGACCAGTCAAGTCATGTTTTATTTCTGAACTTCCAAGAAACATTGAAATCAGTAAATTCCCCTCATCTAAAAGTACTAGTAAATAGCGTAAATAGTTCTTGAACCTGTAAAAATAGCAACTATATAGTGTTGCATAAATCATTTTATTTTATATTTTTATATTTTATCTATAATCTTTTTCTACACAGAAGTTAAATATTTTATATTTAAGGGTTTTAATTTAAGAACTACTGTACAGATATTTACTATGAACATATTTGTTTTAAAGGTATAACATGCACTGTAAAATATGTTGATCTGCATCCAAAAATGTACATACAAAGCATCACATCACATCACATTTAAACAGGATTCCTTGCAAAAGGTTTTTGTCTTATTTCAGACAAATTTTAATTGGAATTTTATCACCAAAGTGGTATTCAATTACTGAGTGTTCAGATGTTATTAAGCCCTATCCAGACATTATTATTTTAACTTAAATTAGTTATGCATTTGTTCCTGAGAAATCAAGATATTTGTAGATATACAGTAGATAGATTTTAACATTGTTTAAACATTCAATGTTTTATATTTGATCATTTATTTTTTAGGTACAATATATTATAATGTGAAATATAAATGTTCTGGAAAAATAGTATTTTCTAATGTTGCCTTGTAGAAACAGAAATTGAAACAGTTCATTGGTTTCTAATCTATTTTCACAATATGGTAAGTTTGAAATACTGTACCATATCTGTCTGCCATTTACCATTACATAATAGAATTGCTATATTGGTGCCTAATTTCTACCATCACAATATGCTTAATCACTGTATTTTATTAAATATATTTTATGTGATTTCCTTCAAAATGTTCAGTCTGTACTCGTTTATGACAATGTTAAAATTAGAATGGACATCAGTTAAACAAAAAAAAAAAAAATCTTACCTCCTCCATTCTTATAGCAGAGAAAGGGGAATCTCCACACGTTGGCCAGATCCACTGAGAACCCAACAACTGAAAGAAGAAAGTCTATTTTCTTGCCCCAGTGCTCTCTCTCCGGCTCTTCCGATACTGGTGCCTCATATTTGAGAGACGATTCTGGGACAATGATTGTGTTGTTCGTATACTGGACTCCATTCTGGTCCTTGACTAAGATAAGTTCAACATCTTTCTTTTCCGGAACAGGTTCTTTGAAGGGAGCCACAGCTGACAGTTTGTGGTCAGACTGACCCTGTTTGTGCATTTTGGATTTTAGCATCTTAAAATCAGCAGGTGACAAGCTTTACCTGTCTACAATAACTAACCAGAGGTATTATATGTGGTACAGTCCTTGTGTTAATGTTACTGACCGTCGAACTTCTTTTTCTTCTTCCTGTGAAACTAGCAAAAAAAGAATAGTTACTACTATTTATTATTATTATTATTATTATTTCCAGGGTACAAAAATATTTTTATACCCATTTTATTCAGTTCCATTTTATTCAATATTTGAAGAAATGGTTCAAATTTGTGTTTCCTTGAAGGCAATCTTAGCACATTATTATAAAGTAAAACTATGCCATAAAATGGGGTTAGGTATTTGTGCAAAGTAATTTAATCTTACAACATTTAAATTTAGTTAATAAGTTTTCTATTAATAGATAGATTTTTCTTTGATAATCTTACTGTAACTGTATAGAACACTAGCACAGTCTGTAAATTCTACAAAACTCCTAATTATCTCTTACATCCATCATCCCTCTTAACATGATACCTGCATTGAGCTGGTGCGGTAGAGGTTATCATCAAATGACTTACCAACTTGTAGCAAGTAGAAAGATGAACTCAGGAGCATCTGTAAGCCTTCATTTGGCTAAGTGGAATTGTGTGTTGTCAGCTCTAGTCTTTCCATTGTCCTCTTCTTTTCAGGTGACCTTTCCCTCTGGCAAGTGGGGACTTTGTGATTCCTCTGTTATGAGAATACTGTGAAGAAAAGAAAGATGCCAGCTTTTTAAACCAATGCTCCACTGCACGTGCTGTGTGTTAAACCAAGACACCCACTGGAGACAAGAGAAACTGAGCAGTGCCACCTGCTGGACACAAGGAAATGATTAGCTGCATTGCACAGGAAACATTTCTTGTGTTTAAAACTATAGAAGAGAAGATTTGGATTTGGGTCTTTTTGAAAAGCCATCAGGAAGTAAATGACGGAAATGACTCTATATCTCCTAAGCATCATGCATTACATGGACATATAGGCAATCTGGCATATGTAAGATAATGTGCCCTTGGGGTGGTTTGGCCAATTGCTTTAAGAAGGAAGAGATTATCTGGATCATTTCAAGTGTAATGCATATTGACAGTTATGCTGCAACAAAACAGAGTAAGACGGATTCCAATTGCTACCCCAGTACACCGTTCCAAGCTTTTACTGTATATGCTGTAGTTAAATGCCAAATAATATAAGCTATAAAATAGAGTAATCTATTCCAGGCTTGTTATATGTGTGTATTATCATGGGATATGTTGTTTCCATACAGTTATACCATGATAATGTTTAGCTAGATTTAAGGTAGAAATATGTAATAAATACTTACTGTACGTTGGATCATAATTTAAAGCAGATTCTCCCCCGGAGATTGTGGAAAATGTTTCTTTCACGTCTTGTGTAACACGCATTTATTTTTAATATATGTTACTTTATCTTGGTTTAGCTAATAACGAGTTTTGAACCCAGCATCAAATTGTAGGGATGTTGTAGCCCATCTCAAAAAGAAAAGCTGAAGCAAAGTTTAGCATCATTTAAATTTGAATTAATTTAAACCCATACTGATGTAATCAATCCTAAAATCATGCAAAAAAAATGAAAAAAAGATAATTACATAAATGCAAAGTTCTAGTATTTGAAATTAACGCAGGCCCGTAAAGAAGTATATTGTTCCCAAAACTATTGTATCAATTAATATAATGTAATAGTTAATATATTGTAGCTGTGCTCTATGTTGTGACCCAGTCATTTACCACTGTATCATATAAATTTTTGGCCACTTGCTAAAATACAGTTTAAAGATTTTATTTGTATTCAAAAAGTCTGTTTCCTTCCATTCCTCAATAAACACCTTTAAATGATGTCCCTCAACTAGGGCTGATCAGGGTTTAACATGGCCCTGGAGAGGTGGGGGAACTCATTTCCATCTGCCACCCAAATTATCCTCCCTTCACCTCCACACATTAGGTAGAAGCACGGCCAGTGGTAGTAGTTTTTCTGTTAAAAGTGGAGGTTGAACTAGCTCCACCTCACCATTATAGGTGGTGGAAATCAGTTCCACCCCGTTCCACCCCCACCCCCCCCCCCCCCACACACACACACACACACACACACACACACACACACACTTTAACCCCTGGTGGTGCTTATACTTGGAATTGAAGGGGAACCTAGTAGCTGGGCAAATGTCATGAACAAAATACCTAATCTGTTGAATGGCAGAACTGTCAAAAGGACCAAAGCATATACAGTACACAAAGGAAGAAAAAAAAGGTGCACAGGGAAACTGGGGAGAGGAGAACACATGAAGAACAAACACTTTGAATGCACTTGGAGCATTTACAATGACGGTGTAGTTATTACTGGGCACAATGTCTGAAAACAGTTAGGACAGTAAGAAAAGAGATGTTCTAGGGAACAATTTAAATAATAAGGCTACAACGCATTTTTCTTGCCAAAATTGGGACCTCAAAGAAGTTTTGTCTGGACCAATATACTCCGGTACAAAATTGCATGAACTTTATTTACCCATTATATCAACTGATTTCTCACCTAAAATAAAACAGCATGGAGCTGGTAGACCATGACTGTTTATACAATCTGAAGACTTGGCTGATGGAGATGTACATATTTCTCTGATGAACAAAGGTGAACCATTGCAATTCTGTTCTTTGATTTTTCCTCTGGAGTGGAATAAGGAGTTATGGTTCTTTTGCAACATGTAAGAAGGTAGCGCCACGCATACAGCAACCATCTGCAAGGCCCCTAGTCACATGAGAATGGAGATAAAAGATCCTTCCTGGTGTCAGGAACTCAGAATCCGACCTCCGATTCAAAACCTACACCCGAGTGTGCCACTGCAAAACAAGAGATAAAATGCTCTATTATAGGACTTCCCTCTTAATTTATGATTGCTGTCACCTGTGTTGTTGAACTAGTCCATTTCTAATCACAACTGCTTCAACACTGGTGATGGCAATCGTACATTAAGAGGGAAGCCCAGGAAAATATTTTATCCCTCCTGGTGTGGGTCATATTTGGAGGTATGTAATAGCATAAGAACTGGTCTTTAATAATAATAGTAATTTTGTTTTCATCTTTTCCTGAGATTTTGTCTTCTCTTTCTTTACTCATGCCTCCGCTTTGTTACTAGTTGCTTGGCTTGTGAAGAGTGTTACAACTCCTGAGGATATGCCTCTGCACCCTGTTTCTGTTATGTGTATTGTATACGCCTGACACTGGCTTCAGGTGTTTACCATGTCCATCCATTGCCGATAGCCATTTTAGATATTGTGGAAACCCTACAATGTGTCCATTTCAGCCCCAGTTCCAAGGGCTGTGGAACTCAATGTTTTACCTTTGATTGATTGCCAAGCCAGTGTTTTGCTAATAGTGTGGTGTTCAGTTTTCGATCCCTTAAAGGATCTGGGGGATATCTTTGTCAACTTCCTTCATTGTTTCTACAGTGCCCCCTCTAGGCCCTTTACAGGGTTGGATCTGGCTGGAGACCATTGCTTCTGGTTACAGACACATGAATGCATCCCACTTTTAATCTATCCACCACAGCCCTTTTCACTCATACTCTTTCCCTCATCCCACTTATGGCACATTTCACTACCTCATGTGGATCAGTACCTTATTCTTTATTCTTGGCCTGCTAAGGTAAATGACTTGCTTATGTGCTTTACTACCCTCCACAGCCATTCTTCTCGACAACAATGCCTTTTACACTTCTCCTTACAGGTTTTAGCAACTTCTACCTCAAATCTTCTTACCTGTCCCCTCCTACAGCATCCCACATCACACGCACCCCAACCTCCACTGTGACCCCCACTTCTTCAGTAGCCCCATTGTTCTTGGCATCTCAGCTCCTACTCCTTCCTGGTCTGAGCTCAGTTTTGCTTGCTGCCATTTCACTCAGTCTTCATTCAGTCTTCATCTGCCTGAAGTAGTGGCTGTGACTCTTCGGAGAATGCAATGTACTCAATTCTATGCCAGACTCTGTTTATACATTGTATGGGTATTTAGTTATTGAGCTTTACATTTTTTTATAAATGACTGTAGGTCTGATTCAGAGTTGATCATTGATGTGCACATTTGTGATCCTTTCAATTAACAAATTACTTTGCATGCATACGGATCATAATGCACAAGTGCGAGCCAAAATAGCGACAGAAATAGAGAAAATATCCAATTGCAATCCCCTTGCAATTTGACTGACCAGAAACCAGCATCTCGGGCGGGTAACCTGCCATTTTCGGGTAGTGTTCAAAAAAATGCTTGCTGCCAGGTATTTTAAGGGAGGGTGTGTGACATCAGCATTGATCTCAATCAGCTGTTGCAGAATTGTGGAAGGGTAAGACTTACTCAGATCTGACTGGAAAAATCAAATGATCGTTCGTGAATTGCGTATTGATGTGCGTCAGGATACCGTATAGCGATATTCTCACAATTTACTTGCAGATTTACACAGGACATGTTTTCTTTCTGACTGGGCAGTGGCTAACTACTTGCAGTCATCTGTAGATGAGCAATCAACTCTGAATCATTCCTTTTATGTTATTTTGATTTTTGAAATTGCCTTATGTTTTTAAATGTTATTTTATTATATAAAAATTCTTTTGATACTGAAATCTGTAAAAATTGAACATTTTAAATAGAACTCTGGGACACAGGGGGTTATTTTGGTTCACTCCTTCTGGCAAATTCTTAGATGGACAAAACCATGTGCACTGCAGGTGGGGTAGATGTTACTTGAGACACACTACTTTTCTGATGGAATAAAAAAAATTGAAATTCACTGGACCAAGTGAATTGGCCGTGAGAGAGACCATGTCAAAAATAAAGGTGTATCCCCACCTAAAAACTAAACCGTTTTTCTTGCTTTTTTACCACTGTTCACTGTTATTTATCATTTTCGACAAGTCTCTGATGAAATGATGTTTGATTGCGATGTCCTTTGATGTATCATGGTGCTTTGTAGTAGCAGACAAACTTTGTTGGCATATAGAATTTTAAGATATTTTTAGAGTTTAAAATTTTTAGTTCAGATAAAGTGCTATTAGACCAAATTGTCTGTTTTGTTGCTTTAGCCAATGTCATTAATTCTGCTTTTGTTGACGTTAAAGCAACTATTGGTTGTTTCTTACTTGATCAATTTATCACTGCACCACCCCACCGCACGCCACTGACTGCACCTGCTAATACAACTAGAGAGATTGAGTATAGCTACATCTGTTCTCTTCATCTGCTCCCAATCTGTATTGCAGAATATTTAAAGTTTTGAAATTTTAGTCTTGAAAACACATGTTTTAAATGATCTCAAGATCCTGTTAACTGATAACCAATGCTATTTTTCAGGATTCAGTTGAAACTGGCTAACGTGACTCGCTACATGTATGATGTCTAGGAGACTTCCAATACATGCATACATCAGTCTCCTAATTTCATTTTGGTATGGCCTGACATAGCTCTCATCTCCTCGATTTCAGATTTTGCAGTTGGCAAATGTTTCTAGTTGGATTATATTTTCATTAAGAGGAGTATGCATTGTTTTTGCATCTGGCGTGAGATATTTCAGTCGTATAGTTTCAATATTTGCTTTGTTGAATCCTTTTGACCCAGCACGGGATTTGCAGGACCTAGATCTTTCAATTTAAATGTATCCCCTAAAATTCAATTTAAATTTTCATTGTGACGTTCTTGACCAGCTACAGTAGTTTACCATTAAGAGATGGCCCAAAAATTCTAGTTTGTTTACTAGTAAGACATATAGGGGATTATTCTGGATGACACACAGCGCTGCATGTCATTTTTAGCCCGCCCGCAATTTGCATATGCTGCCGCCCCCCATTCGCAGCCCGAATTTGGCCGCGCAGGTGCACCAACCATCAAATGATATGGTAGGTACACCCAAAACTAAGGCACTCTCAAGTTTTGCGTGTGCTCTCAAGGAGAACATGGCAGGCAGCTGACAAGTGATGTCAGCTGCCCGCCCCTGGCACCAATGCCCATGAAACACTGCCACATCCCCTGGCCCACCTCCCCACGCCTTGTGTGCGAACACCCAGGGAACAATCTGTTTGCCGTGGCCGCTCGCTTGCGTAGCCGTGCAAATTTGTACCGGTGCACATGGACCAGAATGAGGTCAATAGTGCAGCTATAGCAATTATTAAGCATAGGGTCTATTGTGACAATAGAGAATTCTTCAACATCGACTGTAGAGTAAATCTTTTTGCAACAAGGTGAACCTTGTAAATGGGCATTTGTTTGTCAATGTTTTCCAATGGGTTCAAATGAGTCCAGATCCTATTTTCATTTAAAGATGTAATATCTTTATCTTCATCAGACTTCCATCCCAGCATCTAATTAGTCAATTGTTATTACTCTCTTTATTGTATTGTTGAAACCTTTGTTTGCTGTTGGGTTTCAAGCAGCAGCGGCTGCTTCAATGGTCTCAGTAACCTGGTGAGTCTAGACTTACTCAGTGCTGTGAGCAGGGAGGGGGTGGATCGTTCGATGATGAGTGATTTTTTTTCCCCTGTGTGCACAGCTGTGAATGCATTTGCAGGTGGGCATTTGGGCGGGGAGAGGGAGCTCGGCGGGGTGGTGAGGCGGCATTTACCTGCTCACTGGGCTCCAAATACTTGCAGCCCAGCAATCAGGTCTGAATCAGACTCAGTATATCTTGTGCTTTCTTTCTTTTGGAATATGTACATTAGCTTTGTAACCAAATACTTTTAAGTGATTTAGGTTTCTTATTGGCCCACGCTTCAATCAGTGTTTCCCTTTCACTGCAACAGTGGTTGCATTGTTATTTAGATAAACCATTATTTGAACCACCTTTTTTTTCAGTAGAGTATGCCACAATGGGTGTCCAAACAGGAAATGATGCTGCTGGAACTTTCCAATATAATATGATTTTCATGCTCAACTGCACTGTTTTGTTCTGATGTTCACTCCACGTTTAGCTGATGGTTAATCGAATACTTTCTCCTGAAGTCTGAAAAACTTTGTTTTGGTTCTCTCCATTGTCCGGTTTCTTAAGTGTTTAGTTTCTAAGCAGTTAGAGTTATTCTAAAATTCTTGTAGTGCTGTATGTAATAAGTTATGTATCACTTTATTACTTACTTATAGGAAGTACACAAAGATCATCCTTGTATATACAGTACTGCACACATCTGCAAATCTAGTTGCTGATTTAGGGAAGGGCCATTGGATTTGTTTGCCCTTGATGGAATTGTGACATAGTGGACAATCAGGATTACTTATAGCCATACCCAGGGACATAACTAGAACATTCAGGGCCCCATGGCAAAATCTTTAAAGGGCCCCCCATTACAATGCCCCTAAACAGGGCAAGTGAGGGGAGTGAGAGACAAAAGGGTATCAGGTGGAGAGAGCGATAGAGGAGTGAGAAAGGGGAAGGGGGGGGGTTCAGGAAGTGAGAGGGGATTTCATGGAAAAAGACGGAGAATAAAGAGAGAGATGGGGTGGTGAGAGAGAGGACATCAAGGAAACAGAGATGGTGTCAAAGAGAGTGGGGGGAGGAGCAAGGGAGAGAGGGAGGGAAGTGAGCGGGAGCAAGTGCATAAGGGACAGAGAAAGAGAGGGGCACAAGAGAATCAGGCAGGGAGAAGGAGAGCAGGAGAATGAGAGAGTGAGGGACAAAGACAGTGAGAGAGAGAGAGACAAAGTCAGAGAGAGAGTGTTGAGGAGGGAGAGAGTGTTGTGGAGAGAGAGACAGTGTTGGGGGGGAGAGTAGGAGAGACAGAGTCATGAAAGAGAAAGAGAGAGTCAGACAGGAAGCAGGCATAGATGGTTCAACAGAGCACCATATGGAGACATACAGAGACAGACATGTGGTCTCACATTACATACATATACTGCCTCCCTCAGAAATACTGTACATACATCCACACATACAATGTCTCCCTCATACATTCATCCATACAGATATTCACTACATCCCCATACATACTGTATATGCATTGGCATGACCAAAAGTGTTATAATGTATGGGGAACACAGTGGCAGATTTCCCTGGCAAACAGTACCACACCACCCCCCACCCCACGCCAAATAGGTTTTATGGCAGAAAATAGCCCCAATCCCCTATACCACCCCTACCCCTCCCCCGCCACCACCTCCCAGCACACTTACTGTACCACTGCTGAGGTCTTTGGAGCTGCTGGTGGTGGGCCAGGTAGCTGGCTGGGGGATGCACTGTAGTTGCCGGCAGTTCTGTGAATCTATGGTGCCGCTAAGCGCAGCGCTGTTTTACTAAGCACCGCACCCTTCTATCTCTGTCTGTTGAAGGAGCAGTTTCACAGAGAGGCTGTGTATATCCTGCAGCCACTGCAGTCCCCGTTGGCGGCGGTGGAGGGGTCCAGAACCGCAGGAGACAGGGCAGTTCCTATACTCCTAGCAGATAAGGCCCGGCACACTCGCCTTCCCAGCCGCAGCTGTGGTGGAAAGGTTGCAGGGGGTTCCTTGCTGTGCCTGCGCCCCGCCCCCCCATAGCAAGTGCAACCCCTGCACCCTCTACAGTTACACCACTGGCCATACATGTCAAACGTGTGCATCAATAATCGGCCACTGTGGCCATGCGGGCAGGTGTGAATTACACCCATAGAGTTGCTGGAACAAGATAGCAGTAGCTGGAGCGGATTCAGAACAAGATCACAGGGAGGAGCACCATTGAAAGGAAAGGGGGGGTCTTGAAAAAGTGGGTGTGGCCTTGCAGCAGGGTAAGTGGTAAGAGTTATGGGCCCCATACATCAGCAATTAATTGTGACAATACTCATATCTGGAGATGATTGTCACAATTAATCTTTAATGTGTGGGCTCCCCCTTTTGGCGATCCCAATCAACAATTAATAGGGATCGCCAATCGATTGCTGAATCAGATTTGTAAACATGTTTAATAATCTGGTATTATCTGCGGTTGTTTGTTATATGTGTGGGCATTCCCGTTTTGTCTTCTTCTTCTATTTAAGGGCCCCATACATCTGCAATCACAATTAACGGATTTCCAGATCCAGGGATTTTTTGGCCAGATAAATGGATTCTACAATCTATTTGACTTGCCCACACATTACAGATTTATTTCAGTGATCGGCAGATTTTTCCATCTAAAGATTGCATCTTCATATCTGGAAATTGCCCAATCGATTGTCATTTCAGCTGTTCATAATGTAAATAGATGAAGAAGACGAATTGGGAATGCCCACACATATAAAAAAGATCCGCAGATAATACCAGATTATTCAGCATGTTTAACCCCTTCCCGACATTTGACGTACATTTACGTCATGGTCGGGAAGCACTTCCCGACACATGGCGTAAATGTACGTCATGGATTTAAACTGTCACCGCGTCTATAGACGCGGTGACAGTTTCAACATGTCTGCTGTCCCTGACAGCAGACATGTCCGTGCATGCCCCGGGGGGGCTGCGATGCCGCCCCCCCGTCGGCGATCGCTGTGATTGGCTGTTCAGTGTGAACAGCCAATTACAGCGTTTTCCTGTGTCACCGGCGAATAACGTTCGCCGGTGACACGGGATCGGAGGTGATTGGTGCTGTAAAGTACAGCACCAATCACCGCGGGGTGTAAGGGTGACACTGGTGTCACCCCACCGCACCCCGCCCGCCCCCAAAGGCCGTGATTGGTTCGTCGGACCGACGGACCAATCACAGCCATGGAGGGGGGTTTAAACTAACGGTGACTGCACTGCAGACGCCATTCCGGTCTGGAATATACTGACCAGAACCTTGCTCCATACTTACCTGATCACTGCTTCATCGCTGCTTGATCACTGCTTGATCTGCCTAGTAGTGTGCTGGATACTTCCTGGATCCTGTTGCTACTTGTGCCTTCCTGTGCTGTGAAATTGTGCTGCTGCAGTGTAATAGCTAGATAGAGAGATAGAGAGAGAGAGATAGAGAGAGATAGAGAGAGATAGAGAGAGATAGAGAGAGATAGAGAGAGATAGAGAGAGAGATAGTGTCAGAGAGTGCTATATTTTGTGCTGCTGCAGTGTGATATAGTTATAGATAGAGAGAGAGAGATAGAGAGATAGAGAGAGATAGAGAGAGAGAGATAGATAGAGAGGCCTAGTGACAGAGTGCTATATTTTGTGCTGCTGCAGTGTGATAGTTATAGAGAGATAGAGAGAGATAGAGAGAGAGAGATAGAGAGAGATAGTGACAGATTGTGCTATATATTTTTGATATAACTGACTGCTGCCCCCTCCTTTTGTGCTGATCAGTATAAATTAACTGATCAGCAACTTTTTGGGGGCGCAGGTTTTTTTTTATATATAGATATACCTGTCAGTGCTGCTGCTGTAGTGTCATAGAGTGATAGATAGTGATAGATAGTGATAGATAGTGATAGATAGTGAGAGATAGAGAGAGATAGAGAGAGATAGTGACAGAGAGTGATAGAGAGTGTATATTTTGTGTCTGCTACCCCCCCTTTTTGGGGGTGCAGGTTTTTTAGTGTCCTAGAGTGATAGATAGTGAGAGATAGTGAGAGATAGTGAGAGATAGTGAGAGATAGTGAGAGATAGTGACAGAGAGTGATAGAGAGTGACAGAGAGTGCTAAATTTTGTGTCTGCTGCCCCCGCCTTTTGTGCTGATCACTATATCTGAGGTGATCAGCAACTTTTTTGGGGGTGCAGAGGTTTTTTTTTTTTATATACCTGTCAGTTGCACCAAAGGTTGTGCACCTGCTGCACCTCACTGGTAATCAGTGTCGCATCACTGATCACCTTTTTTTTTTTTTGTGAGTGCTGTGGGGTCTTTTTTTAATTTTTTTTTTACACACACTGTGATTTTGTGGGTGTCCTGTGGCCACTGTGCGCTGATCAGTGACGTACATCACTGATCAGCTTTTTCGGCACAGGGTTGATCTATTTTTTTTTTTTTTTTTATCAAATTCCTGTTGCCTTTGAGCGCTGTTCAGTGACAGACGTTACTGACCAACATCTGTGCTCAATTTTTGACGCAGGACCTTTTTTTTTTTTTTTTAACCCCTTCAATTTTTTATTTTTAACCCCTTCATTTTTTTTTTTTTTATTGGTATAAAGTATTTTTTTTTTTTTATTATTGGTATAAAGTATTTTTTTTTTTCTGCACTACATACACACTACATATCCCCCGGGTTGAAATAAAGTTTGTACCCCCCCCCCCTACACTATACACGTGTTGAAACATTTCACTACCAGTAACACAAAAATAAAAATGGCATCCCAAATGTCCTCCCAAATGTCCTCCCAAATGTCATCACAGTCATCCAGAAGAATGTATTCAGCGGAGGAGGCATATGCCCTGCTTGCTTCTGACTCTGACACAGCCAGTGATGCAAGCGGGGAATTTGAAGGATTCGCCTTAAGCTCCTCTTCCTCCTCTGATGATGAGGGACCCCCTCAAAGACGCCCCCGTAGAGCAGCTGAGACCCCCCCCCCAACAATTGATCTCGTATGGACCCCACCACCAGACAATTTTGAGCCCCAGGTTCCTGAGTTTTTGGCCATGCCAGGAATCCAATTTGATTCCACAGGTCTCAGAGAAATTGACTTTTTCAAATTATTTTTCTCTGATGATTTTGTAAATTTAATGGTGGACCAAACTAATTTATATGCCCAGCAGTTTATTGCTCAAAACCCCACGTCATCATTTGCTAGGTGGACCCCTGTAGATGCAGTAGAGATGATGACGTTTTGGGGTCTGGTGTTTCATATGGGCATAGTAAAAAAGCCAGAAATTAGGCAATATTGGAGTACAGATGTTCTGTACAGTACTCCATTTTACCGTATGGCCATGACCCGGACTCGATTTGAGACAATTCTTAAATTTATACATTACACCGATAATGCACAGTGCCCACCCAGAGATGATCCCACCTTTGACCGGCTATTCAAAGTCAGGCCGGTCATTGATCATTTCAGTGCCAAATTTGAAGAGGTGTACATCCCTGAAAAATTTATTTGTATCGACGAGTCCCTTATACATTTTAAAGGAAGGGTTAAATTCCGCCAGTACCTTCCCAGTAAGAGGGCAAGGTATGGCATAAAAATGTATAAACTGTGTGAAAGCACCTCAGGGTACACCCACAGGTTTAGGGTTTATGAAGGGAAGGATTCTAGAATTGAACCGCCAGAATGCCCCCCCTCCCTCGTAGGTGTTAGTGGGAAAATTGTCTGGGATTTAGTGCACCCCTTCCTGGATAAAGGTTATCACCTCTATGTGGATAACTTTTACACTAGCATCCCCCTGTTTAAGGCCCTTGGTTCAAGAGGTACAGCAGCTTGCGGTACTGTGCGCAAGAACCAAAGAGGCCTCCCAAAAACGCACATTGCCCAAGTAATGAGAAGGGGTGAAAGCAGGGGAATATGCAACGAAAATATGTTGTTGGTCAAATATAAGGACAAGAGGGATGTCCTTATACTGACAACAATTCACGGAGACAG
Source organism: Crinia signifera (assembly GCF_055691185.1). Classification (NCBI taxonomy): domain Eukaryota; kingdom Metazoa; phylum Chordata; class Amphibia; order Anura; family Myobatrachidae; genus Crinia; species Crinia signifera. The sequence goes on along the minus strand of NC_139227.1, from coordinate 4,540,006 downwards.
TACCACCTCCGTCCCTGTACGAGGTACCAGTACCCACACCTCAAAACCTAATTGTATCCTGGATTACAATAGGTACATGGGCGGAGTGGATCTTTCAGATCAGGTACTGAAGCCGTACAGTGCCCTGCGGAAAACAAAAATCTGGTACAAGAAGGTGGCCGTGTATATCATCCAGATGGCACTGTATAACGCTTACGTGCTATTCCGTTCTACCGGCCAGAGGGGGACATTTATGCACTTTCAAGAGGAAGTCATAAAGGGCCTAATATTTGGGAACCAGCAGGCAGAGGGCCCCAGTACTTCTAGTACTGGCCCCCGTATTGTACCAGGGCAGCATTTTCCTGATGAAATCCCCTCCACTGGAAAAAAGGGCAGGACACAAAAAAGGTGCAAAGTTTGCTATAAAAAGGGAATAAGAAAGCAAACTATTTTCCAGTGTGACACTTGCCCCGACAAACCCGGCCTATGTATAAAGGAGTGTTTTAAAATATACCACACATCTATGGAATATTAGGTTCATAATTTCACCGTGCTTCGGGGGTCTTGCTAATGCCACATAGCACCCACCATTCATTCCACCAGAATCTGAGCCGCAAAATCCAAAAATCACTCCTTCCCTTCTGAGTCCTGCCATGCACCCAACTGGTATTTTTTGGTCACATGTGAGGCATTGCCGTACTCGGGAGAAATTGGGGCACAGATTTTGGGGTGCTTTGTCTCCTTCATTCCTTGTGAAAATGAAAAATTTTGAGCCAGAACTGCATTTTTGTGTAAAAAAATGTAATTTTTCATGTTCACTGCCCAGTTTTATCAAAATTGGTGAAACCCCTGGGGGTTTGAAATGTACACTATACCCCTAGATGAATTCCCTGAGGGGTGTAGTTTGCAAAATGGGGTCACTTGTGGGGGGGTTCCACTGTATTGGTGCTTTGGGGGTCTTGCTAATGCGACATAGCACCCACCATCATTCCACCAGAATTTGTGCTGCAAAATCCAAATATCACTCCTTCCCTTCTGAGTCCTGCCACTTTTTGGTCACACATGAGGCATTGCCGTACTCGGGAGAAATTGGGGCACAGATTTTGGGGTGCTTTGTCTCCTTCATTCCTTCTGAAAATGAAAAATTTTGAGCCAGAACTGCATTTTTGTGTAAAAAAATGTAATTTTTCATTTTCACTGCCCACTTGTATCAAAATTGGTGAAACCCCTGGGGGTTTGAAATGTACACTATACCCCTAGATGAATTCCCTGAGGGGTGTAGTTTGCAAAATGGGGTGACTTGTGGGGGGGTTCCACTGTATTGGTGCAACATAGCACCCACCATTCATTCCACCAGAATCTGTGCTGCAAAATCCAAAAATCACTCCTTCCCTTCTGAGTCCTGCCATGCACCCAACTGGTATTTTTTGGTCACATGTGAGGCATTGCCGTACTCGGGAGAAATTGGGGCACAGATTTTGGGGTGCTTTTTCTCCTTCATACCTTCTGAAAATGAAAAATTTTGAGCCAGAACTGCATTTTTGTGTAAAAAATGTAATTTTTCTTTTTCACTGCCCACTTGTATCAAAATTGGTGAAACCCCTGGGGGTTTTAAATGTACACTATACCCCTAGATGAATTCCCTGAGGGGTGTAGTTTGCAAAATGGGGTCACTTGTGGGGGGGTTCCACTGTATTGGTGCTTGGGGGGTCTTGCTAATGCGACATAGCACCCACCAAAATTCCACCAGAATCTGAGCTGCAAAATCCAAAAATCACTCCTTCCCTTTTGAGTCCTGCCATGCACCCAACTGGTATTTTTTGGTCACATGTGAGGCATTGCCGTACTCGGGAGAAATTGGGGCACCGATTTTGGGGTGCTTTTTCTCCTTCATACCTTCTGAAAATGAAAAATTTTGAGCCAGAACTGCATTTTTGTGTAAAAAATGTAATTTTTCATGTTCACTGCCCACTTGTATCAAAATTGGTGAAACCCCTGGGGGTTTGAAATGTACACTATACCCCTAGATGAATTCCCTGAGGGGTGTAGTTTGCAAAATGGGGTCACTTGTGGGGGGGTTCCACTGTATTGGTGCTTGGGGGGTCTTGCTAATGCAACATAGCACCCACCAAAATTCCACCAGAATCTGAGCTGCAAAATCCAAAAATCACTCCTTCCCTTCTGAGTCCTGCCATGCACCCAACTGGTATTTTTTGGTCACATGTGAGGCATTGCCGTACTCGGGAGAAATTGGGGCACAGATTTTGGGGTGCTTTTTCTCCTTCATACCTTCTGAAAATGAAAAATTTTGAGCCAGAACTGCATTTTTGTGTAAAAAAATGTAATTTTTCATTTTCACTGCCCACTTGTATCAAAATTGGTGAAACCCCTGGGGGTTTGAAATGTACACTATACCCCTAGATGAATTCCCTGAGGGGTGTACTTTGCAAAATGGGGTGACTTGTGGGGGGGTTCCACTGTATTGGTGCAACATAGCACCCACCATTCATTCCACCAAAATCTGTGCTGCAAAATCCAAAAATCACTCCTTCCGTTCTGAGTCCTGCCATGCACCCAACTGGTATTTTTTGGTCACATGTGAGGCATTGCCGTACTCGGGAGAAATTGGGGCACAGATTTTGGGGTGCTTTTTCTCCTTCATACCTTCTGAAAATGAAAAATTTTGAGCCAGAACTGCATTTTTGTGTAAAAAAATGTAATTTTTCATTTTCACTGCCCACTTGTATCAAAATTGGTGAAACCCCTGGGGGTTTGAAATGTACACTATACCCCTAGATGAATTCCCTGAGGGGTGTAGTTTTCAAAATGGGGTGACTTGTGGGGGGGTTCCACTGTATTGGTGCTTGGGGGGTCTTGCTAATGCGACATAGCACCCACCAAAATTCCACCAGAATCTGAGCTGCAAAATCCAAAAATCACTCCTTCCGTTCTGAGTCCTGCCATGCACCCAACTGGTATTTTTTGGTCACATGTGAGGCATTGCCATACTCGGGAGAAATTGGGGCACAGATTTTGGGGTGCTTTTTCTCCTTCATACCTTCTGAAAATGAAAAATTTCGAGCCAGAACTGCATTTTTGTGTAAAAAATGTAATTTTTCATTTTCACTGCCCACTTGTATCAAAATTGGTGAAACCCCTGGGGGTTTGAAATGTACACTATACCCCTAGATGAATTCCCTGAGGGGTGTAGTTTTCAAAATGGGGTGACTTGTGGGGGGGTTCCACTGTATTGGTGCTTGGGGGGTCTTGCTAATGCGACATAGCACCCACCAAAATTCCACCAGAATCTGAGCCGCAAAATCCAAAAATCACTCCTTCCGTTCTGAGTCCTGCCATGCACCCAACTGGTATTTTTTGGTCACATGTGAGGCATTTCCGTACTCGGGAGAAATTGGGGCACATATTTTGGGGTGCTTTTTCTCCTTCATACCTTCTGAAAATGAAAAATTTTGAGCCAGAACTGCATTTTTGTGTAAAAAAATGTAATTTTTCATTTTCACTGCCCACTTGTATCAAAATTGGTGAAACCCCTGGGGGTTTGAAATGTACACTATACCCCTAGATGAATTCCCTGAGGGGTGTACTTTGCAAAATGGGGTGACTTGTGGGGGGGTTCCACTGTATTGGTGCAACATAGCACCCACCATTCATTCCACCAGAATCTGTGCTGCAAAATCCAAAAATCACTCCTTCCCTTCTGAGTCCTGCCATGCACCCAACTGGTATTTTTTGGTCACATGTGAGGCATTGCCGTACTCGGGAGAAATTGGGGCACAGAATTTGGGGTGCTTTTTCTCCTTCATACCTTCTGAAAATGAAAAATTTTGAGCCAGAACTGCATTTTTGTGTAAAAAAATGTAATTTTTCATTTTCACTGCCCACTTGTATCAAAATTGGTGAAACCCCTGGGGGTTTGAAATGTACACTATACCCCTAGATGAATTCCCTGAGGGGTGTAGTTTGCAAAATGGGGTGACTTGTGGGGGGGTTCCACTGTATTGGTGCTTGGGGGGTCTTGCTAATGCGACATAGCACCCACCAAAATTCCACCAGAATCTGAGCTGCAAAATCCAAAAATCACTCCTTCCCTTCTGAGTCCTGCCATGCACCCAACTGGTATTTTTTGGTCACATGTGAGGCATTGCCGTACTCGGGAGAAATTGGGGCACAGATTTTGGGGTGCTTTGTCTCCTTCATACCTTCTGAAAATGACAAATTTGGAGCCAGAACTGCATTTTTGTGTAAAAAAAATAATTTTTCATTTTCACTGCCCAGTTGTACCACAATTGGTGAAACCCCTGGGGGTTTGAAATGTACACTATACCCCTAGATGAATTCCCTGAGGGGTGTAGTTTGCAAAATGGGGTCACTTGTGGGGGGGTTCCTAACTTTTAGCATCTTATGGTGCCTTGAAACCTACATGGTGCCTAAAAAATAATCTCATAAAAAGGAGGCTCCAAAATCAAGTAGGTGCTCCTTCTATTATGAAGCCTGTGGTTTGGTCACCGTGCACACTAGGGCCACATATAGGATATTTATGAAAACAAAAGAATTGGGGGAATCAATTTTTAGTCACATTTCTCTAGTAAAATGTACTGTGTTCCTTAGAAAAATGTATTAAAATTGCAAATCTGCAAAAAAAAAGAAATTTTGAAATTTCACCTACACTTTGTTTTAATTCCTGTGAAACACCTAAAGGGTTAACAAACTTCCAAAATGCTGTTTTGAATACTGTAAGGGGTGCAGTTTTTGAAATGGCATCATTTATGGGGGTGTCTCACATACAAGTCCCTCAAAGTCACATCAGAACTGAACTGGTCCCTAAAAAAATCAGTGTTTGAAATTTTCTTGAAAATTTGAGAATTTGCTATTCATATTGTAAGCCTCCTAGTGTCCCAAAAAATTAAAAGGAAGTTGAAATAATGATGTCAACATAAAGTAGACATATGGTCTATGTTAGTTATTCACTATTTTGAGTGGTAAGATTATTTGTCTCACAAGCAGAAAATTTAACATTTTGCAAATCGCTAAATTTTCCATTTTTTCACGATATTTTGGTATTTTTCACAAAAAAACACAGACTGTATCGACCCAAATTTACCACTAATTTGAAGTACAATGTGTCACGAAAAAACAATCTCAAAATCACTGGGATAAGTAAAAGCAAAAAAAAGTTATCCCCACTTAAGTGAGACATGTCAGATTTGAAAAAAAGGGCTCTGTCAGGAACGCAAAAACTGGGGAAGGGCTCTGTCAGGAAGGGGTTAAAAATCTGATTAACAAGAGAAGAATCCCAATGTCTGCGCAATTATTCTTTTTAATGAATTATAAAGGTATCAATTATAAAAAGTATCAAAGTACAATAAACATTTTTCACAACAAAATAAAAATAAATAACTAATGCTCATATATGATTTAGGTGGCCACCTGTTTTTTTATTTTTATGAAATGGTTATAACATATATTTAATGAAATAAATAGCTAATAACAATATATAAAATAAATGTACCCCGGGATCATATTATTCCACTTTTTTATATATAAAAATATGCAGGGATGTCCACTAGAATACCAGTAGAATAATTTCCAAATGTCTTTGAAAGGGGGGAAAGAAAGGTGCTCCACTTTAGCGATACTCACTGACTCCAATTATACGCTGTATAGCGAGGTGGGGAATGCAGGGAGACTGAGGGACAATTCCGTGTTGACTCCACTGTCCTCAGTACTGCTACCTGCTCGTTTGCGGTGAATGTACAAAGTGAGGTGCCGGGAAAGAGAACCACCTAAGTCCAGCAGTGTAACGTCAGTCCGGTACTGCCGCGTCTCTCACACACAGCAGCGGGTGGTCTCACCTCCGGCTTGTACGGGGTGCCTGTATGTCAGGCCATGCTGCGTCTCTCACCCGCTGCACCGCTGTTGGTAATGAAGCTGTGGTTTAGTGTCCGTGTATTATCGCTTGTATGTCCAGTACATCTGGCAAAGTTAGCCAAAGTGGAAGCACATAAGTGGGGGTGCTAGTGGACTCCAAAGGTATTTTTCCTCTCTCCAGGGGTGCCGGATCTTCTAACGCGTTTCGCTCCAATGTGGCTCTGGTGTGAGGCGCGGAAGATGAAACATCTCTGCACCTCTCAGTCCGCTGCGGGGAGCTGCCGGAGTCGCCGGCAGCTTGAAGAACCCGGAAGAAGAACTAGACTATGGCGGATCAAGACTGAAGAACTTCCATGGAGGACCTGGGTGAGTAGGATTTCCTTCCACAGGTCCACCATGGATTTCTTGGGACTGGACACCGACCCCGGACACCGGAGCCAGGGGCCCAGGGACCTACCGATGGGATCAAGATAGGTAAGTATCAGTATGTGTGTGTTATGTATGTATTAAAGTTTTATTTTTCTGGTGTGTCAGTGTGTGTTTATTTAACTATTTTTTAACTGTGGAACTACAAGACCCAGCGTGCCCTTTAATGCCCCGCAGGCTGGGACTTGTGGTTCTCCAAGTGGCCAGTAGCGGCCGTACTTTCTATACGGCCGCTTAGTAAATCAGGAATCACCATGCTTTTGAATGGTGATTCCTATCGATGGTGTAGACATTCGTATTTGTAAATACAAATACGAATGTCCCATAAATAGGAGTACGAATTGCCGTATTTTCGGGATAGTAAATCCCGAAAATACGAATGTGTAAAAAAAAAGGTGTATTTATGCCTACGAATAAACCTTTTTTTACGAATTTAGCTTAGTCAATTTCCCCCGTTATTTAAGTGTTGTATGATATGTTTTAGGAATAAATAATATACATAACCTATTGTTTGGTAAATTTATTCCTCAGAGCGCAGCTTTTTCTTTCATGTTATTTATTAAGGACTGACTATCCTTAACCAAAACTGCAGCTAAATTTGAAAAAACCCTCCAGCAGCACCTGGTATCACCCTTAGGGTTGATACACACCATTTCTTTCTGTACATGGTTCTGTCTGTAAAAGTGCTTAAAAGTAAAACTTAAAGTAAAACATAAAACAAAAGGTGTGGGGGGCCCTCCAGCATAAGCAGCCCCAGGCTCTTCAACCTGGTCCTGGTTTCCCAAATATGGCGGAACAAAGTGTTGGGGTCCACCATATTTAAGAAACCAGCACCAGGCTTTTGGACTGGTCCTGGTTCCAAATGGTTTGGGTCATTAGGTCAACAAAATGAAGGTCGACATACATTGGGTTGACCACTGAAGGTCGACACGCCAACATTAATTTCATACATGGATGCACACATTCCCACAAACAAACATACATATACCTTGCCACACTCCTCCGTAGGTCGGTCCTCTTCTCCAGTATGGTAACCAGGGGTTTAAAAAATGAGTTCCTGACCACTGGACTTGAGAAACCACATGTGTGTGTACACACATGCAGATCCTCCCCGATACTCGGAGAATTCCCAGTGATGTGAGGACAGCCAGGATATCTTTATGGGGCACCTTGGGACCTGCTGGGCCCTAAGCTGGAACCTAGGTTGCCTTGTGGAAAATGTACCTTATAAGGCACACAATGCAACAAAAGGGTATAGTGTTGGTATCACCATTCTTATAAATTGTGTGGTGGCCACCTAGCGGCAGGCTTCAGTAAAGGTGATGGATGGTGCTAAGTAAAGTGTGTTGAAGTTTTGTTTCCCTAGTTTCTAGTTTCTCTCACCAGGGCCCTTATTCTGGTTGGTGCGGATATTCCCGCTTGCGTACGGGCCGCCGATGTTTATCTTCTGCGCATGTGCAGAGGTCACTCTGCGCATGTGCAGGCGATTTCGCCGCAAGGATTCTCTATACGCCGCACAGGGGGCGTAGAGGGGCGTGAGGGGCTACTTATCCTCATTACCCTATGCATACGCCCCGCGTTTCATGGGCGTTCCCATGCAAACGCGGGGCGTATGCATGGTAATGAGGCCGTGACGCGTGGGTACAGGGCGGGCATCTGACATCGCCGGATGTCAGCTGCCCGCCCCCATACAAGATTTCACACGGACAAGTGTCCGTGTGGTCTTGTGTTGCGGGACCTGGTGGAGCGTGCGGCCCTGCATTCGATGTTCGGCGACCATCGAATGCAGGGGCTGCTCCCACCATGGAGGAGGCGTATCCCCGTCCAATTTCATGCGGATCGCCACATATCCGCGTACGGACGGCCGTGGCGATCCGTATGGAAGGCGGGGATTCGCCTGCACGGTCGGAGCCGCATATGCGGCTCCGGCCGCACCAACCAGAATAAGGGCCCAGATTTTGAAGTCAACAAGTGATCTCCCCCTAGTGTTCAGTATATAGATTGAGGAGCAAGTTCAAAAATGTTCTTTAACCCTTTTAATGTCTATTCTTTGCATCTTCCCATTAGGGGTGATGCCAATAACAAGGTACAGTATACGATGACGGTACTTGAGACCTGTTTGTCTTATTTGGGTATTGAGAGTGACATCATTATAGGTTTCCAGAGGAGAATCAGGAGCTGTTGCGTCCCTAAACTGTTCATTGTGTTTAAGCTAAAATATTTTCAGTGAAACAGGTGCAGTCCATGTTAGGGCTCCTCAATGTTGTCTGTTATCTTTGTAGGAAACTGCATAGGGCAACCACATTAGGTTAGGGGTTTGACCTGAACGTTATACTGTATGGTGTACCTATCTAGTGAGGTTAAAGACAATGTGCACCTTTGAGTTGTGTTTTTGTGTAACTTTATTGGAGAACCCATATAATTCATCCATGCAGCTTGTTAGAAGACTTGGCCAGATCTGTTGGGCATCAGGCATATTAAGAGGGTGTGGAACTGTTGCTGGAATTTTAGTGGGATAAAGGTCTGACCACAAAATTGCTTCTTATGGAACTATTTCCAATTGGACTCCAAAGGGAACCACATCTCATTAACAAGAGCATACATTTTGAACCTGGACATTTTGAGCCTGGACATAAATAATTAGAGGCTGTTGTCTACTCCAATACTTTAGTTGCTACATTGTTTAGTTTTGAGTTGTCACTATGAAAATATAGAATATAAACTGTGTCAAGTGTCCCGGATTGTCAACATGATTGTTGACTGATTGTTAATCTTTCATTAGGCTAGACGTAGAGCTTTTGTTCCAGTCCAGTCATATTGGCATGTCCTGATTATTTTGTGCAGATTTTAGATAAAGTATTTGGCAGTGGAATCTTTGGTTCCTAGTATGCTGAAAATGTATGTAGAAGGAAGGATGGAACTGCCAAGGTGTGCTGAAAACAGAAGGTCAGGTACAGATGTTACAGTGGGGCAGAAGCCTTAACAAGAGATAAATGCAAGGGTGATAAAGAGAGATAAACATCTAACTAATCAGCTCCTAACTGCCATGTTACAAGCTGGGTTTGAAAAAAGTCAGTAAGGAGCTGATTGGCTGGACGTTTATCTCTCCTTATCACACTTGCATTTATCTCTTGTTAAGGCTTAATACATCTGCCCCATTATGTGTTGTACTTCAGATGATCAAAGTTAGCATCTTTGATGGATCCTACAAATTATTTGTTGTTATCTAAGGCCTTGAAGGTTTGGGCTCATAAGCATTTTTGGCCAGAGGACTGTGGAGGCCTCTTGGATCCCCTGAGAATTTCTATAGCTTCTGCATTATATTGATTTGGGAGTCAATGCACAATCTGTGGAACGTACTGTAATGTACATGGACATATTATTTTACAATTGTATTAGTGGACATATACTGTAATCGCTGCATAATATACGAGGCTGAACAATTTTCGGTACTTATGTAATACTGTATCTGGGCTCCCATGTTAAATGCACCCCATTTTTTCATATCCCTACTATCCAACTATGCATGGAGCTGATTTTATATAGTGTGGCGAGCGCAGCGAGCCACCGTGCCCGAAGCGTGGCGAGCGGACGCGGTCTCATAAGAAAAACGGTAGCCCAGATATTACATAAGTACCCAATTTTCTCATATACTGTAGATTATGCAACATTGTGCTACACATCCTACATGTAATAAGTTATATCTGAAGTATATACAGAAGTGAACAATGCAAATACCCTACTAACGGTGGTAACTATTCATCTATTTGTATTCCCTGCACCTTATAGGGGTGTTATAGGAACGCACTCTCCGGTTTCTATCTTTGTGGGTGTCAATTCAATATTACTATACTATTTTTATATGTTTATTGTATTTTAATTTATCTTTTATTATGCTCTATTATTATTATTATTATTATTATCTAAATTGTGTTAAAGATCATCCAATCCAATCATGAATTTTTACTTTTAGTGCTGTTCGCGCTGCTCTACTCTCCCCCTTTTTTCTCTCTAATATCTGAAGGATAGTTGTGCTTTCACTTTCTGAAAGCTGTATTTCTCACCGCATGTGCCTTCTTCACCTCCTGTTTTTAATTACATTAGATTTTTTTTATTTCATAGAATAAAAGCATTGGATTAAATGTGCAAATATGTGTCACTTGTTACTAAGTAAGAAACCTGGCATGCATGGTTTGATTTTGAACTATATAGAGTTTATGGGCATATGTATAAAAGGTTGCAGAAAGGTAAAGTAGAGAGAGAGATAACAGCTTACAAGATTTTAAAATTATAATTAGTTGTTGTTTCCTACTTTATCACTCTCCAATGTATTACTCTTCAAACTTTAATTCATATGGCATATGTATATTACACAGTTATGTGTGATTGATGTTTTTTTGTCATTTACTACCTAAACTAATGTAATTTTTCACCCTTAATTCTGTGTTTTATATTCAACATTACATTGCAAGTTTTATGCAAAATTATATTATTTTAAGTGTGTGTGCGTGCGTGCGTGTGTGTGTTTGTGTGTGTGTGTTTATTTGAAAACTGTGCATAATATATATATATAAACTATTCTTAAGGCACGTCCGACAGACGGATGAAAGTTTATGCTTATGCAATTTAACCACCTTAGTGGTATGGCCGGAAAATTCTCGGGCTTGAGATGCACTACAGGAGCGGGCTCTCCCGAGACATTTCCAGGCATGCCACGGTAAAGGAGAAAAGTACTTTCACCTAAGTGAAACGAATAGGCGCTGTGGGAAGAATTATTGAGTCCCCAATAAAGAAGAGGGTAATACAGAAAACACAAATGGTGGAGCGCTAAAATATAATGAACTACCAATAAGTTACTAAGCTGATCAATTGGGTATCAATATAAAAGGTTTGATACTTGTGTATTTTGGCGGCGCCCATCGATGGTACGATGGTATGCGATGCGACGTGATATCGTTCGATAGTGTACGATGGCATACAATTTTCAAATTGTATGCCATTGTACATGGCATACAATGCCATACGATGCGATGCGATTAAACATTGTATAAGCACCCTAATGGGTGCTTATACATTGTTAAGCACCCTAATGGGTGCTAACAATGTTAAATGCACCCCCACGCCCCCCCCCCCACTATAAATGTGAACCCGAAGCTTGGCGAGCGCGGCGAGCCCGCGAGGGGCGGCGGTACGCGTCCTACGACCTTTTCATACCCCCACTATCCACGTCGGCGTGGAGTTGAGAATAGAATAGTGTGGCGAGCGCAGCGAGCCACCGCGCTCGAAGCGTGGCGAGCGGACGCGCATCTTCGAACTTAGATTGTCCCTTAAAAGGAAAAGGTAGTGCGCAAAGATTGAAGACGATTAGTTAAAGCATTCAAGAGTAATTGTGGAACATCCATACACACACATCATTCAGTTCTACTTACAGTATGTAGATGTTTATAGACCCTCCTCCCTGCTAATATTAATGTACAGTATGTTGTGCATACCTCCTGCTAGTGTCCGGTGAGATTATTCCATGAACTCTGGATTGGGCAGATTGAGTGGTCTATGTGCAGTTTCTGGAGTATTTCCTTCCTGGCCACCCCGTAGGCTTTTCTTGTTAAGGTATTCTGGGATCCAATATGCCAGAAAGCATTTATATTCTCATATATTAAATGAGGAGCAGCAGCCCAGCAGAAGATATTTCTCACATTTTAGACTCAAAAATTGATTTAAAATAAAAAAATTAAAAAAACATCCAGAGATTAATGATCATGAGACTTACATTTACTAAATCTTCTAAAAATGAAAAGAGGTGATGTTGCCCATAGCAACCAATCATTTCTCTATTGCATCCTAGAAAATGATAGAGATAATCTGAATGGTTGCTATGGGCAGTAATGGGTAGTAAATTTACCACTATGAGTAAATTTACTATTGCTTGACTTGTAAAGATAACAAGGGTCATCTTGTCCATATGTAGCATCCAATCAAATTCAACCTCTTATTTTTCTATTGCTTTCCTAAAAAAAGAAGATACACATCTGATTGGTTGCTATGGGCAGGGCCAGATTAAAAACGAGGCCTTCACATAGAAATGGACCCACTAATATGACAGATTGATGATCCCCAGACAGCCAAACACCCCCCAACATTACAGAATGCTGACTCTCTGTATGACCCCGCCATGCACATCCCAAAATAGGGCGTGACCTCGGGTAAAGGGAGCGTGGCTTTGCAAAATGTCTGCGATTGCAAAGCCACGCCCCTGTTTTACTGCTGTGGGGGCATAGCCAGTGCTCTGAGCTTCTGTCTCAGTGAACAGATGCTGTGCTCATGCGCACTATCCCCCGCTACCCTGCTTAGCAGAGCGGCAATGGGCAGGGAGACTCCCATTTGTCCCCTACCACCACCACCGTGGGACATTGCCAGCCCCTGGTGGGACAGTCCCCAAAAAATGGGACTTTCCCGCGGAAATCGGGACAGTTGGGGGGTATTCAGACACCAGCAGTCCACATAGTTGGCCATAAATCATAAGTAGTAAAATTGATGGACTTTTATATATTTAGGTAGACATTGGGGTGCAGGAAAGCCATCAGGGGGGGAACTGCGGGGACTCCAGTCCCGGGCTCAGACAGAAAGGGGGCCCAGGACTGGAACCTGATCCCTACAGGCCGGAGGGGGGTCCACCAGGGGTTTCCCCTGTACCCCTTTTGACCAGACCAACCCTGCCAGAAGATTGTTTAATCATAATGTGTCCAATAGGAGGAATAAACTTAGTGATTATGTGGATTTGCTGTATCAGTGATCATCTATATATGTCTAATGCCCATTTGTGTGTCTCTAGAACACTGCCATCTGTTGGCAGCAAGTGAAACTACATCTCTTTCTCTCTCACACATGCACAAACACAGAGGCAATCACAAGGTAGCAGACTAGCTTTCAAAGCATTTATATAATAGTGCACAAACGTGAAATTACTAAAAATCTTAATCAGTTTATACAGATAATATTAAAACTGTAAACGGTGAAATGTATAGGAATAAATTACTTATCACATCAGTGAAGCTCCTAATTAACACACTGGCATGTTACAAAGAAATATAATAGTTAAATGAAGTTAATATTAATATCATCACCAGAGAGCACATACAGTTCAAAATTCACATCATATAAATAATATCTTCATGTCACTTAAAATATGTATAAAAATATATTAATAAAGCAAAACAAATACAACAAACCCCTTAAAAAAATATTCTTGTATGTTACACAACCAGTTGGAAGTATACAGTATACGCTGTGCTGTTGTCCTGCCCATGCTATGCTAAACCGCCCTTGTTTGTACATTGACTGACCATGTGACCTTATTTGCCCAAGCCAGTGTCTATAACCAGCTGATAGATGACACGCCCCCTGGCAGAAGTCCAGGAAAGTCAGCTGGGGAATACAAGCCACTGGTAGGTGACTCACCCTATTTGGGGTCCAGTATAAGTGACTAGAAGCTGGTTTCATTTGCAATGGTGAGAGAGAACTGGCTGAAGATGCCAGATGGTCCAGTAATATTACCAGTTGTAGCAAGCTTTCTTTAGCTTTTTTGCTCCGGGAGAAATTAAACACGTCATTGTCCTTAATGTGTTCATTTTCATATAGTTACATAGTATTTAAGGCTGAATAAAGACTTGCATCCATCGAGTTCAACCTTCAGCGAGTATGATCAATTAGCTTCATCCCTTGTTATACGTAGTATATTCTGATATCTTTAAAGACAGATTATGATTTTTGTTTGTACCCCTGGATGTTTTAACCAATAAATGACTGTCCAACCTTATTTTAAAGGTATTTATTGTGTCTGCCAACACCACTTCTCCAGGAAGAGCGTTCCATAGTTTGGTTGCCCTGACCGTAAAAAATGTTTCCTTTTTAGGGAACAAAATCTTTTTTCCTCTAAACTAAACTCCTGCCCACGTGTCCTAGAGTCCTTCCTTTCAGTAAAAAGGGCTTCTGACAGTTCTTTATATTGGCCCCTGATATATTTGTACATGTTTAGCATGTCCCCTCTTATACTTCTCTTCTCTAGAGTAAACAATCCCAATTTGTTCAATCTGTCCTCATAGCTTAAATTCTCCATTTCTGTTATTAGCTTTCCTCGCTCTTCTCTGGATTTTTTCCAGTTCTATGATGTCCTTTCTATAGTGTTCATCTGCCTTCTATCTCTGGCAGTTTCCTCAGAGAAGTCCATTCAATGTCATTGTAAATCTGAAGGAATGGCATGCTCTGTTGCATTATGTGAAGAAGTCTTTGGCATGTCTAGTATACATTTATTTGTGATGGGCCTAGTACTTCTCCCACATGCTCAGTTTAACTGCTAACCAGCGCATGTTGAAAAAGGCCGCAAAGGCTGAAACGCGTTGAGGGACCAACACTAACTCAAAGTTACTTGCATCAAATACATCAACATCGAACGGCAAAGTCTCCTCCGTCAGAAGAGTTGAACGCATGGGCACAATAGTGATCTTGCGAGACCGGCTTCCCAGAAGCAGCATCTCAGTCAGTGCCTGTGGAGCCAGGACAGGGATATGCGGCTGCACGGAACCTACATTGGCTCACAGACTTTAAATAAAGGATAACAACACCGGACACCAGAGAGGGTAAAAATCAAGCAAGTGGGACGCTGTTTCTTGCTCACAAACCCTTTCCACACAAAGACTTCCACTATGACGAAAATCCTAGTGTAGCACAAAAGTGACTACCCAACAAAAAAACGGTCACATTACCATTCGCCATTCCGTCCCTCACCCACTGCCCACTTTGAGACCACTACGGTCACCTGTCAGGGACATACAGTAGGTCACAGGTTAAGGGATTTATGGTAAAAGGGATCCCTAAAAGATACCCTGATACCCCTTAAGGATCCTGCCAGAGTCCTACCTTGTAGGTCCACCTGTTGGGTAAATCTAGGACTACACATTAACATTGTATCTACATCGAGAATAGAAACAAAATAAATACACAAATTCTTCAATACACTGTGTACATTTCCTTTATTACATATTTCGGACTGTAGTGTTTTCCGTTGTATTGTAATCCACAGATTACACCACATTATTGAATTAACATTATTGACACAGAAGATGAGCGCTTGGTACATCCATAATAATGACATTACCTTGAGATTAGACCACTCTACCGAGCAGCCCCTTCACACATTTAACTTTAGCGCTGAAACCACTCCAAAATCTGAATGTCCGTAGCATTTGCTAACTCCGGCTTTATTGGACTATTTGCCATTCACTATGATAATTTTCCCTGAATTGAAATAACATATTACATCAATAAACTGTCAGTTGTGCGGTATTTCTTCCTTCATATGAAGTCTTTTCTTTGAAGTGTTATTAAACAGGCACTGGCGTAATTAGGGCTCCGCAGCCCAGGCGGTGGCAGGGGGGAGCTGGCTCCATAGGGGTGCAGGGTCCCGGCACTGTTAACCTGTGGGAGCCGGACAACGGATACAGGGGGAGGTGAGGTGGTACCTGGGCAGCGTGAAGCACCCGGGGGCTATTGTCTCCCATGCAGAGCCTCTCGCCTCCATCACCTTCTGGGGGCACCACCGGCGGCCTCCTTGACGTTGTGTTTTTTGGTCGTGTTGAGCATCCAGGCGATACCTGTCTAATGAGGGTGGGAGGAGGCCTGCACTGTGACGGGGAGCGAATATACAATACCACGGTGCCAGGCTAATGTAACCAGGAGGAGGCGAGAGCAGTCAGGGATCATCAGATTGGTGCAGGTCACATCATAGCCACCATACAGGTACTTTACATACATACCGTAACCCTATATGCCCGCTTCACATGATGTCCGTCAGCAGGAGGGGGGGGCACCACCAGAGACTGTTTTGCCAGATGGAGAAAATATTATAGTTATGCCACTGTAAACAGGCAAACCATATGGTCAAATATCACCGGCCAAGAAACTTGGGTCTGGTGTCTTGCTTCCCTTCAGTTTAATTACTTACGTCACCTATTGATCAGGATAAATCTGCATTAAGAATGTGTAACTCATATATAGCCGTATCGTGTTGGACCTGCGATCAAGATCCCGAGTCCGACCCAGAACTGCGATCTGAAAGCGGTATAAGAGAGCTACCTAATCCGGAGCTGGTCACCTTGCAAACTAAAGGCACGCTATTTTCTTACATAGTAGTTGTTTAAATAAAATATAAAAAATGTGTAACATAATTGTAAACCCGTATGTAAACTGGCTTCTTATAGGTTACTTCTGCTTCAAAAGATTGACATGACCTTATTTGCAATTGTTCTCTTCTTTGTCTTATAATCACCAATCCTGTCAATCTTCATGTATGTACCATAATCACCAATCCTGTCCAGCTTATTCATGTGTGATAATCATGTCACAATATAACAGCTTGGGGGCATAGCCAAGGGGTAATGGACTGAGTAAGACATCATCAATGGTGTGTCCAAAAATGATTGGTAAAAGCCAGGCCTGGATAAACAGCAAATAACAGAGGGCAGGTGCAATGGGAGTGTGATACTAGCCCTGTACAGCAAATAACAGAGGGCAGGTGCAATGGGAGTGTGATACTAGCCCTGTACAGCAAATAACAGAGGGCAGTTGCAATAGAGACACATAGGGCCTTATTCTGCTTGGTGCGGTCCGTTCCGAACTCTTTCGGATTGTGCTTTTTAGCCGTCTGCGCATGCGTAGGCAACGCAATGCGCATGTGCAATGTAGTGTCTCCGCACTCGTTCTCGCCAATACCGTCCAGAAATGTGCACCGAAGTGGCTCGGGAAATATGGACGTAACATGGGCGTCATGTGGGCGTACACAAGGGCGCGGTTTCAAAGTGGGCAAAACTGGGCGTAAATCTGGGCGTACATGTAGGAGTGCACGAACTGTGGTAGGCGTGCATTCGGACAGGACTCCCGACTGCAAGCGAACCAACACGGCAGAAATATGCAGAGTCCATAAGCAAGTTTCGGTTTGCGGAGAGCACTGGTTCATGCGCTAGGCATTCGGTTCGCCCAATTAGTACGCCCGCACCTGAAGCACTCTCAGCTGACCACAATACAATCCACTCCTCTACTCATTAGTGATTAATTACACTCTTTTCACAGGTTCAATTGGAAGCATTGCTGGCTAAATGGCCCATTACAACACTTAACATGATGTAAGGGTTAATCTAAAGTGCAAGTAATGTGTTTAATTATCAATTAGGAATTAATTGATTACATTTAAAAATAA
Organism: Crinia signifera; assembly: GCF_055691185.1. Taxonomy (NCBI): domain Eukaryota; kingdom Metazoa; phylum Chordata; class Amphibia; order Anura; family Myobatrachidae; genus Crinia; species Crinia signifera. The sequence goes on along the minus strand of NC_139227.1, from coordinate 4,522,461 downwards.
ACAATTTGTTATGAGGTTGGCTAATTGCATAAGTGTGTCAAGTTGCAGATGCATGAGTTCCGAATAGAGTAGTGAGGTTTGCGGAAATACACCAACTCGGTGCGTACAGCCAGCTTCCCGTCCGTTTGGACGCTGTAAGACCGTGCAGAATCTTTGTGTTCCCACCGCACCCGCACGTTTGGATGTAGTCCGAAGACACTCCCTCTTCTTAGATACTCCGTCCGAAGGGATGCGGACGACCTGTGGGCGTGTGTTCTTAGAATGACCGCACGGCGTGGCGTTCGGTCATTTCCGAGATAATTCGGAACGGACCGCAATAACCAGAATAAGGCCCATAGTGTGATACTAGCCCTGTGCAGCAAATAACAGAGGGCAGGTGGACTGGAGACACAGAGTCTCATCTGGAGAAGTAAAAGTCTCAACACAATTTGCATATTTCCCTACTACTTTTCATGTGAAAGATGCTTTCCTCGTGTATTTTGGTAATCTGTGCTATATTTGAAAGCTTCTGTCACTCAGCTGCCCTTAGCTATATATGTATAGATCATCCATTTAGACTTTCCTGGTATGTTTGTAATCTAAACCATGCACAAATCTACTTGATCTTCGCTGTATAATCTACAATGTATGTATGTTATTCTGAACTACAAGAGCACAGTATGACACACAGGGTTTCAGCAATCACCTCTACAGTGAAGTAATGTTTCTACTACTAATTACTCTTCATGTGCAACATAGTATCTAATGTATGTAACTGTCCTTGCGTACCTTTATGTCTCGTCTAGTCTATAGTCCATCAAGTCTCCAGGCTGCAGTCCATCTACTGCATATGGAGGACCTGGTTATTTCCCGGCCACTGCTTTGGCATTGGATGAGAGTCTTGGAAGAACTACAGTATTGTAGCAGTCTAATGCTGCCCATACACTTGTGCGATCGGATTCGATGCGACATCGAAGTGCGATGTCCATCGAACCCGATCGCATCTTGTGGTGCTAAAGTTCCCCCTTACAGCACCCGATGTCGCATGCCATCTTGAGATGGCACATCGGGTGCTGGAAGAGGGCGGGCAGAGGGCGACGTTATGTAGCACAAGGAGTAGCACTAGCGGGCATCGGGGGTCAGTCAGCGGTGGTGGCAGAAGTGTTTAAACACTGGGTAGCCCTCTGATCAGATGGCTGCCCAGTGTTTAAACAACTCTGCCGCCACAGTAGTGCTAGCAGGCGGCGGAGGTCAGCGGTGCCGGCAGTGTTTAAACACTGGGCAGCCCTCTGATTGGCTGAGATATCAGAGGGCTGCCCAGTGTTTTAAACACTTCTGCCGCCACTACTGACTGACCCCCGCCACTCACTAATGCTACAGCTAAAATGCCGCCCGCTGTCTCCCATGCCTCAAGCAGTCCCTCCGGCCCCCTCTCCCCATCCCCATGCTGCTGAAAAAGCGTTCCTTCCGCCCCCACCAGTAGATTGCAATCAAGCATCGCATAAAAACTACATGCTCCTGCAATTCGATAAATATTATGTGCAGCACATAAGATCTTGAGACCTGACAGTTGACCGGCGTGCCCGCACATTGCATCGAATGGTACACATTTTGTGCATACAATCATTCGCTTTATCGGCCAGATGTGGTCGAAATCGAATGATTGCATGCAATATCTCACAAGTGTATGGGCAGCATAAGGTATTCAAGCCCGGCTCACGACTGTCAATCCGTCCCGACAGCCGTGACCCTGGCCCGTTTATGTTTTGCTTGACAGCATTGGAGAAAAGGGGGCGTGTCCGCATAAATGGCCATGGATTGTCGATATTCATCCGTGATTGCGACAATTCATGGCCGTTATCGACAAAACGGGCTGACAGCTTTAAAACTCGGGCCTGTTCTGTCAATCTGCCTCTTTAATGGCAGAAAAACAGCATTGAATAGGCGCCCACCGCTATTTCCCCCATCGGAAATAGCGGCGGGGATTGAATACCCCTCAGCGTTTTTTTAAGAAATAAGGACAGGCTTCACCTTTTGGTGAAGTTCCAGCAATCAACCCTTTAAATGGGCATTGCAATTTAGTGGTTTGAAATCTAGTGCGACCATAAATGTATTATTTCATTTACACCTGTTTTGCACAATATCATTTTATATGGACAATGTAAATATTTCATTTACAACAAATATGAAACAAATCATTTTTTTAAAAGACCACTAAAAGAAAGAAAGTTCCATGAAACAAGCTTAACTCAGCGATCATCCGTCCCAAATGGATAGAACTGGTAATGGCCGCTGAATTTGTAGCGACCGTCTCACTGGCCATTTTGAAATAATTTTCTTCCTGTTTTACAGCCTTTTTAAAGTTTTATTTGGAATTTATTAGTTTATTATTTATTATTAATTTATTAGTTTAGAATTAGCCTTATATATAAAAGCAAAGGTGACATTCAAATGTACAGTACAAATGGGTCCTCCATTTTAATAGAAAATAAATTAAAACTCTCGTATCACAACTGACACAGGTGTTGGTTCCCCCTCCCTACCAGAGGTGCCAATTTATGTTTTTGCTAGTGGGTGCTCAAGCCTGTTGAAAGGAGGTGTGGCCTTGTAAAATGAGGCATGTCATTTGGAGAAGGGGTGTGGCCCAATTCAAATCATGCCACACACCATGATGCCCATTACACATAATGTCATACATTATAATGCCCAGTATGAGGAGAGTAGCAACAATTCGACTTACAAGAGAAATGGAAATTTTTTTTTTTTACAAAACAGTGTCAGAAAACACAAAATACAAGAAGGCTCACATTCAATTTCATACAGTTACAGTTAAAAGTTAAGTTAGTCTATCTGCCAATGAAGGCCTAGGAAATCAGCAATATGCTGCATTTTCATTCAACTGCTGTTTTAGGATGATGATGTAAAAAGTACATCTAAGATGAAGTTAAAATTACAATAAATGCATATTCCCTCTAAATCCCCTAAAAGGAAAACATAGTGGCCAAAACATATACTAGAATGAATCAATACATACTGTATAGTCTAAATGTACTTGGAGCCTGGAGGGCGTTGCACTTGCTGTCAGAAGCACCTTATTCTGGTTGGTGCGGTCAGAGCCGCACACGGGGCTCCGACCGCACAAACCAAGGGCCGCCCACCGGACGGATCGCCACGGCCGTCCGTACACGGACGGCTGGCGATCCGCACAAAAATGGTGGAGGCTACGCCTCCACCATGGTGGGAGCTGCCCCCTGCCTTCGATGGTCGACGACCATCGAAGGCAGGCCCGCACGCCGCGGCAGCTCCCGCAAGCTCAGACCACACGGACAATCGTCCGTGTGGGAGCTTGTAAGGGGGCTGAAAGCTGACATCCGGCGACGTCAGCTTTCCGCCCCCATGTCATGGTAATGAGGGCGTCATGCCCTCATTACCATGCATACGCCCCGCGTTTTCATGGGAACGCCCATGAAACGCGGGGCGTACACATAGGGAAATGAGGGGCTGAAGCCCCTCACGCCCCTATACGCCCCCTTTGCGGCGGACGAAATCCGTCTGCGGCGAAGGGGGCTGCACATGCGCAGAATGACCTCTGCGCATGTGCAGACCACAAACATCGGCGGTACGGCCGCACGCGGGCCGTACCGTGCCGATCTGAATAAGGGCCGTAAGGTTCCGGGAAATAAGGCACCCAGTACCGCCGGCCCGACACTTTCAGCTGTAATGGTGTAGAGCAGCGTCTTGTATGTGCCAGCCGCTGGGTCATGCTGAACTACAGAGTTTGCCCGTGTCCACGTATTACTCCGCGGATGGAATATACTCCTCTGAGTCCCAGTATACTCCCCCCCAGCAAACATGTTTCCTGGGTGACGGTGCTGTTGCCGCGGCCTCACATCAACAAGCAAATACAGCGGCCCGGCATCGGGACTCAGGAGTTACAGGCCCGAGGTGCTTATTAATTCCTGTGGGTGCTCGGGCCCTTGAGCACCTATGGAATTGACACCTATGGAATCGACGCCTATGCTCTCTACCCCCTGTGTTTTTAACTGCATATCAATATAGAATGGATCAACTATTATATTTCGCAGACTACCTACTTAGCGGAGAGCGAAGCATCTGTTGTATAGGCGACTGCTTTACAGTTCTGTGAAGGTAGTTATTAGAAGTGTGTTCTAAGAAATGTATTTATCATGTGCCCAGCTGTAATGTTTTCTATTATACACAGGTGTTAAGAAGTAAATGATTCAGCAGTTGTTGTTCCTCACATTCCCATGTGGTCAGCAAACTATATCCTTTTCAACTATTGATGAGGATAAAGTTGGATTGTTCACTGCAGAAGAGAAAGTGCCGGAAAGTCAGAAGTAAATAATAGAAAGTGGAAGCCAGGGTAAGGACCACAGAGCATCGTAATCAAGCAATACTTACATTTACAGTGTACAGCATGTAGTAGTGCCCCCTCGCCTTCCAACAATTAAAAGCTCCTATAAATTTCAGTGTATATATATATATATATACTTCTTGTGGCGGCCCGGCACTCTCCTGACTTCACAACTGCCCCGGTGCCTTCTGGAGGCTAGATATAGAATGTAAGGAAACAAACAGCGGCACTCGCAGGGAACTTTTCAAAACGTGTAATAAAGCATAAAAACCAATCCAACGTTTCGGGGCTACAGAGGCCCCTTTGTCAAGGTGTGGGTAACAACAAACGTTGTTACCCACACCTTGACAAAGGGGCCTCTGTAGCCCCGAAACGTTGGATTGGTTTTTATGCTTTATTACACGTTTTGAAAAGTTCCCTGCGAGTGCCGCTGTTTGTTTCCTTACATTCTATATATATATATATATATATATATATATATATATATACTGTTCCTGCCATGCTGCTTAATTAAAACACATATTTACAGCTAAGACTGGTGAATGCACCTTTCTTGACTCATTTATGGACTATTAACCTTATTATGAACTTAATTTCCACCAAGATGTACTTAAAACTCACATCCAGTGACAAGGGCTCTGATAGGAGCCAATCCCTGCTGTGTGTAAAGTAAAGTGATTGCATTTGTCAGTGCATGTGTTTGTGGCTGTTACCAGGGAGGGATCCAGAGGATTCTTCTCCAGATAAATAATACAATATTAAGCTCATAGGATACAGTGGCATGAACTAACATGGCTTTGCATTCTGAAGCTTGTTAAATCTCACAATTACAATCAGAAACAGGGAAACTATAGCCGGTATCACTGATTTATGCTGTGGAATACTTGTATACCTCCAGTGTATACTTACAGTCAGGTCCGTGAATATTGGGAAATCGACACAATTCTCATATTTTGGGCTCTATACACCACCACAATGGGTTTAAAATGAACTTTAATTTGAGGGTATTTGCATCCAAATCAGGTGATCGGTGTAGGAAATACAATGGTTTCTATATGTGCCTTCCACTTCCCGAATATGTCTGTTTTCACTGGATATCCTGCGAATTGTGTGCAATAAATTATCTCCATTCAGAGTGCTACTTAATGTGCGTACACACGGGGCAATATGATCGCTGGCAATATATTGCTAGTAATATATTGCTCAGCAATCATATTACTCAGTGTCCCCTTTCATCTGCAACCAGAGATGGTCGCAGATGAAAATGTCACACTGCCGGGAGAAGAGGCAATGGAAGTCGCTGGTCCGGGCGGCATGCTCCTCTGACCAGCAACCATTAGGGGGCTGAAAACGGGAGCACACTCCCCGCGATTTATCGCTGGTGCACACTCCAATCACTGGCAATATGGTCGCCCAGCGACCATATTTCCAGCGATATTTGCTATAATCGCCCCCGTGTGTACTAGGTGTGTACACCGTGTGTAATGGCGCACTAGACTTTCATATCCACCATACTGGAAACATTTTTCCACTAATAAAAACATTTTAACCCCTTCCTGACAGAGCCAGTTTTTGCGTTCCTGACAGAGCCCTTTTTTTCAAATCTGACATGTCTCACTTAAATGGGGATAACTTTTTTTTGCTTTTACTTATCCCAGTGGTTTTGAGATTGTTTTTTCGTGACACATTGTACTTCAAATTAGTGGTAAATTTGGGTCGATACAGTCTGTGTTTTTTTGTGAAAAATACCAAAATATCGTGAAAAAATGGAAAATTTAGCGATTTGCAAAATGTTAAATTTTCTGCTTGTGAGACAAATAATCTTACCACTCAAAATAGTGAATAACTAACATAGACCATATGTCTACTTTATGTTGACATCATTATTTCAACTTCCTTTTAATTTTTTGGGACACTAGGAGGCTTACAATATGAATAGCAAATTCTCAAATTTTCAAGAAAATTTCAAACACTGATTTTTTTAGGGACCAGTTCAGTTCTGATGTGACTTTGAGGGACTTGTATGTGAGACACCCCCATAAATGATGCCATTTCAAAAACTGCACCCCTCACAGTATTCAAAACAGCATTTTGGAAGTTTGTTAACCCTTTAGGTGTTTCACAGGAATTAAAACAAAGTGTAGGTGAAATTTCAAAATTTCTTTTTTTTTGCAGATTTGCAATTTTAATACATTTTTATAAGGAACACAGTACATTTTACTAGAGAAATGTGACTAAAAATTGATTCCCCCAATTCTTTTGTTTTCATAAATATCCTATATGTGGCCCTAGTGTGCACGGTGACCAAACCACAGGCTTCATAATAGAAGGAGCACCTACTTGATTTTGGAGCCTCCTTTTTATGAGATTATTTTTTAGGCACCATGTAGGTTTCAAGGCACCATAAGATGCTAAAAGTTAGGAACCCCCCACAAGTGACCCCATTTTGCAAACTACACCCCTCAGGGAATTCATCTAGGGGTATAGTGTACATTTCAAACCCCCAGGGGTTTCACCAATTGTGGTACAACTGGGCAGTGAAAATGAAAAATTATTTTTTTTACACAAAAATGCAGTTCTGGCTCCAAATTTGTCATTTTCAGAAGGTATGAAGGAGACAAAGCACCCCAAAATCTGTGCCCCAATTTCTCCCGAGTACGGCAATGCCTCACATGTGACCAAAAAATACCAGTTGGGTGCATGGCAGGACTCAGAAGGGAAGGAGTGATTTTTGGATTTTGCAGCTCAGATTCTGGTGGAATTTTGGTGGGTGCTATGTCGCATTAGCAAGACCCCCCAAGCACCAATACAGTGGAACCCCCCCACAAGTGACCCCATTTTGCAAACTACACCCCTCAGGGAATTCATCTAGGGGTATAGTGTACATTTCAAACCCCCAGGGGTTTCACCAATTTTGATACAAGTGGGCAGTGAAAATGAAAAATTACATTTTTTTACACAAAAATGCAGTTCTGGCTCAAAATTTTTCATTTTCAGAAGGTATGAAGGAGAAAAAGCACCCCAAAATCTGTGCCCCAATTTCTCCCGAGTACGGCAATGCCTCACATGTGACCAAAAAATACCAGTTGGGTGCATGGCAGGACTCAGAAGGGAAGGAGTGATTTTTGGATTTTGCAGCACAGATTCTGGTGGAATGAATGGTGGGTGCTATGTCGCATTAGCAAGACCCCCCAAGCACCAATACAGTGGAACCCCCCCACAAGTCACCCCATTTTGAAAACTACACCCCTCAGGGAATTCATCTAGGGGTATAGTGTACATTTCAAACCCCCAGGGGTTTCACCAATTTTGATACAAGTGGGCAGTGAACATGAAAAATTACATTTTTTTACACAAAAATGCAGTTCTGGCTCAAAATTTTTCATTTTCACAAGGAATGAAGGAGACAAAGCACCCCAAAATCTGTGCCCCAATTTCTCCCGAGTACGGCAATGCCTCACATGTGACCAAAAAATACCAGTTGGGTGCATGGCAGGACTCAGAAGGGAAGGAGTGATTTTTGGATTTTGCAGCTCAGATTCTGGTGGAATTTTGGTGGGTGCTATGTCGCATTAGCAAGACCCCCCAAGCACCAATACAGTGGAACCCCCCCACAAGTCACCCCATTTTGCAAACTACACCCCTCAGGGAATTCATCTAGGGGTATAGTGTACATTTCAAACCCCCAGGGGTTTCACCAATTTTGATACAAGTGGGCAGTGAAAATGAAAAATTACATTTTTTACACAAAAATGCAGTTCTGGCTCGAAATTTTTCATTTTCAGAAGGTATGAAGGAGAAAAAGCACCCCAAAATCTGTGCCCCAATTTCTCCCGAGTACGGCAATGCCTCACATGTGACCAAAAAATACCAGTTGGGTGCATGGCAGGACTCAGAACGGAAGGAGTGATTTTTGGATTTTGCAGCTCAGATTCTGGTGGAATTTTGGTGGGTGCTATGTCGCATTAGCAAGACCCCCCAAGCACCAATACAGTGGAACCCCCCCACAAGTCACCCCATTTTGAAAACTACACCCCTCAGGGAATTCATCTAGGGGTATAGTGTACATTTCAAACCCCCAGGGGTTTCACCAATTTTGATACAAGTGGGCAGTGAAAATGAAAAATTACATTTTTTTACACAAAAATGCAGTTCTGGCTCAAAATTTTTCATTTTCAGAAGGTATGAAGGAGAAAAAGCACCCCAAAATCTGTGCCCCAATTTCTCCCGAGTACGGCAATGCCTCACATGTGACCAAAAAATACCAGTTGGGTGCATGGCAGGACTCAGAACGGAAGGAGTGATTTTTGGATTTTGCAGCACAGATTTTGGTGGAATGAATGGTGGGTGCTATGTTGCACCAATACAGTGGAACCCCCCCACAAGTCACCCCATTTTGCAAAGTACACCCCTCAGGGAATTCATCTAGGGGTATAGTGTACATTTCAAACCCCCAGGGGTTTCACCAATTTTGATACAAGTGGGCAGTGAAAATGAAAAATTACATTTTTTTACACAAAAATGCAGTTCTGGCTCAAAATTTTTCATTTTCAGAAGGTATGAAGGAGACAAAGCACCCCAAAATCTGTGCCCCAATTTCTCCCGAGTACGGCAATGCCTCACATGTGACCAAAAAATACCAGTTGGGTGCATGGCAGGACTCAGAAGGGAAGGAGTGATTTTTGGATTTTGCAGCACAGATTCTGGTGGAATGAATGGTGGGTGCTATGTTGCACCAATACAGTGGAACCCCCCCACAAGTCACCCCATTTTGCAAAGTACACCCCTCAGGGAATTCATCTAGGGGTATAGTGTACATTTCAAACCCCCAGGGGTTTCACCAATTTTGATACAAGTGGGCAGTGAAAATGAAAAATTACATTTTTTTACACAAAAATGCAGTTCTGGCTCAAAATTTTTCATTTTCAGAAGGAATGAAGGAGACAAAGCACCCCAAAATCTGTGCCCCAATTTCTCCCGAGTACGGCAATGCCTCATGTGTGACCAAAAAGTGGCAGGACTCAGAAGGGAAGGAGTGATATTTGGATTTTGCAGCACAAATTCTGGTGGAATGATGGTGGGTGCTATGTCGCATTAGCAAGACCCCCAAAGCACCAATACAGTGGAACCCCCCCACAAGTGACCCCATTTTGCAAACTACACCCCTCAGGGAATTCATCTAGGGGTATAGTGTACATTTCAAACCCCCAGGGGTTTCACCAATTTTGATACAAGTGGGCAGTGAACATGAAAAATTACATTTTTTTACACAAAAATGCAGTTCTGGCTCAAAATTTTTCATTTTCACAAGGAATGAAGGAGACAAAGCACCCCAAAATCTGTGCCCCAATTTCTCCCGAGTACGGCAATGCCTCACATGTGACCAAAAAATACCAGTTGGGTGCATGGCAGGACTCAGAAGGGAAGGAGTGATTTTTGGATTTTGCGGCTCAGATTCTGGTGGAATGAATGGTGGGTGCTATGTGGCATTAGCAAGACCCCCGAAGCACGGTGAAATTATGAACCTAATATTCCATAGATGTGTGGTATATTTTAAAACACTCCTTTATACATAGGCCGGGTTTGTCGGGGCAAGTGTCACACTGGAAAATAGTTTGCTTTCTTATTCCCTTTTTATAGCAAACTTTGCACCTTTTTTGTGTCCTGCCCTTTTTTCCAGTGGAGGGGATTTCATCAGGAAAATGCTGCCCTGGTACAATACGGGGGCCAGTACTAGAAGTACTGGGGCCCTCTGCCTGCTGGTTCCCAAATATTAGGCCCTTTATGACTTCCTCTTGAAAGTGCATAAATGTCCCCCTCTGGCCGGTAGAACGGAATAGCACGTAAGCGTTATACAGTGCCATCTGGATGATATACACGGCCACCTTCTTGTACCAGATTTTTGTTTTCCGCAGGGCACTGTACGGCTTCAGTACCTGATCTGAAAGATCCACTCCGCCCATGTACCTATTGTAATCCAGGATACAATTAGGTTTTGAGGTGTGGGTACTGGTACCTCGTACAGGGACGGAGGTGGTACTGTCTCCGTGAATTGTTGTCAGTATAAGGACATCCCTCTTGTCCTTATATTTGACCAACAACATATTTTCGTTGCATATTCCCCTGCTTTCACCCCTTCTCATTACTTGGGCAATGTGCGTTTTTGGGAGGCCTCTTTGGTTCTTGCGCACAGTACCGCAAGCTGCTGTACCTCTTGAACCAAGGGCCTTAAACAGGGGGATGCTGGTGTAAAAGTTATCCACATAGAGGTGATAACCTTTATCCAGGAAGGGGTGCACTAAATCCCAGACAATTTTCCCACTAACACCTACGAGGGAGGGGGGGCATTCTGGCGGTTCAATTCTTGAATCCTTCCCTTCATAAACCCTAAACCTGTGGGTGTACCCTGAGGTGCTTTCACACAGTTTATACATTTTTATGCCATACCTTGCCCTCTTACTGGGAAGGTACTGGCGGAATTTAACCCTTCCTTTAAAATGTATAAGGGACTCGTCGATACAAATAAATTTTTCAGGGATGTACACCTCTTCAAATTTGGCACTGAAATGATCAATGACCGGCCTGACTTTGAATAGCCGGTCAAAGGTGGGATCATCTCTGGGTGGGCACTGTGCATTATCGGTGTAATGTATAAATTTAAGAATTGTCTCAAATCGAGTCCGGGTCATGGCCATACGGTAAAATGGAGTACTGTACAGAACATCTGTACTCCAATATTGCCTAATTTCTGGCTTTTTTACTATGCCCATATGAAACACCAGACCCCAAAACGTCATCATCTCTACTGCATCTACAGGGGTCCACCTAGCAAATGATGACGTGGGGTTTTGAGCAATAAACTGCTGGGCATATAAATTAGTTTGGTCCACCATTAAATTTATAAAATCATCAGAGAAAAATAATTTGAAAAAGTCAATTTCTCTGAGACCTGTGGAATCAAATTGGATTCCTGGCATGGCCAAAAACTCAGGAACCTGGGGCTCAAAATTGTCTGGTGGTGGGGTCCATACGAGATCAATTATTGGGGGGGGGGTCTCAGCTGCTCTACGGGGGCGTCTTTGAGGGGGTCCCTCATCACCAGAGGAGGAAGAGGAGCTTAAGGCGAATCCTTCAAATTCCCCGCTTGCATCACTGGCTGTGTCAGAGTCAGAAGCAAGCATGGCATATGCCTCCTCCACTGAATACATTCTCCTGGATGACTGGGAGGACATTTGGGAGGACATTTGGGAGGACATTTGGGATGCCATTTTTATTTTTGTGTTACTGGTAGTGAAATGTTTCAACACGTGTATAGTGTAGGGGGGGGTACAAACTTTATTTCAATCCGGGGGGTATGTAGTGTGTAGTGTGTATGTGGTGCAGAAAAAAAAAAATACTTTATACCAATTAAAAAAAAAAAAATGAAGGGGTTAAAAATAAAAAATTTAAGGGGTTAAAAAAAAAAAAAAAGGTCCTGCGCCAAAAATTGATCACAGATGTTGGTCAGTAACGTCTGTCACTGAACAGCGCTCAAAGGCAACAGGAATTTGATCAAAAAAAAAAATATATAGATCAACCCTGTGCCGAAAAAGATGATCAGTGATGTACGTCACTGATCAGCGCACAGCGGCCACAGGACACCCACAAAATCACAGTGTGTGTAAAAAAAAAATTAAAAAAAGACCCCACAGCACACACACAAAAAAAAAAGGTGATCAGTGATGCGACACTGATTACCAGTGAGGTGCAGCAGGTGCACAACCTTTGGTGCAACTGACAGGTATATATAAAAAAAAAAAAACCTCTGTACCCCCAAAAAAGTTGCTGATCACCTCAGATATAGTGATCAGCACAAAAGGCGGGGGCAGCAGACACAAAATTTAGCACTCTCTATCACTCTCTGTCACTATCTCTCTCTATCTCTCTATCTCTCACTATCTATCACTCTATGACACTGCAGCAGCAGCACTGACAGGTATATCTATATATAAAAAAAAAACCTGCGCCCCCAAAAAGTTGCTGATCAGTTAATTTATACTGATCAGCACAAAAGGAGGGGGCAGCAGTCAGTTATATCAAAAATATATAGCACAATCTGTCACTATCTCTCTCTATCTCTCTCTCTCTATCTCTCTCTATCTCTCTATAACTATCACACTGCAGCAGCACAAAATATAGCACTCTGTCACTAGGCCTCTCTATCTATCTCTCTCTCTCTATCTCTCTCTCTCTATCTATAACTATATCACACTGCAGCAGCACAAAATATAGCACTCTCTGACACTATCTCTCTCTCTATCTCTCTCTCTCTATCTCTCTATAACTATCACACTGCAGCAGCACAAAATATAGCACTCTGTCACTAGGCCTCTCTATCTATCTCTCTCTCTCTCTATCTCTCTCTCTCTATAACTATATCACACTGCAGCAGCACAAAATATAGCACTCTCTGACACTATCTCTCTCTCTATCTCTCTCTATCTCTCTCTATCTCTCTCTATCTCTCTCTATCTCTCTATCTATCTCTCTCTCTATCTAGCTAGTACACTGCAGCAGCACAATTTCAAAGGAAGGCACAAGTAGCAACAGGATCCAGGAAGCAGTGATGAAGCAGCGATCAGGTAAGTATGGAGCAAGTATGGAGCAAGGTTCTGGTCAGTATGGCGGCAGGGAGGTACGGTGACCGCACTGCACGCTATTCCAGACCGGAATGGCGTCTGCAGTGCAGTCACCGTTAGTTTAAATCCCCCTCCTTGGCTGTGATTGGTCCGTCGGTCCGACGAACCAATCACGGCCTTTGGGGGCGGGCGGGGTGAGGTGGGGTGACACCAGTGTCACCCTTACACCCCGCGGTGATTGGTGCTGTACTTTACAGCACCAATCACCTCTGATCCCGTGTCACCGGCGAACGTTATTCGCCGGTGACACAGGAAAACGCTGTAATTGGCTGTTCACACTGAACAGCCAATCACAGCGATCGCCGACGGGGGGGCGGCATCGCAGCCCCCCCTGGGCATGCACGGACATGTCTGCTGTCAGGGACAGCAGACATGTTGAAACTGTCACCGCGTCTATAGACGCGGTGACAGTTTAAATCCATGACGTACATTTACGCCATGTGTCGGGAAGTGCTTCCCGACCATGACGTAAATGTACGTCAAATGTCGGGAAGGGGTTAAAACATAAGGAATAAAGCATTTTCTTAAATGATTTGAATTTATTAAGTAGAATTTCCATTGAGCAGCATTTACAGGTGATGCAGTGTCTAGCAAACAATTTATTGGCCTGTTGCCTGTATGTTGCAGCTAATGTAGCATTAAAACCATTCTGATAGAAACTCTGATAACAATCCTAAGCGCAGAACAAGACAGACGCTGGCACTTTATAAGGGTACTGTAAAACATGTTTATTCTGATTCCAGAAATAGGATTGTAAGAAAAAAACATTATATCCAGCAGCATAGTGTAACTGACGAGGGCTTGGTTAGCATGGAGTTTTGAAGCTAACCAAGCAATTTTAATATTTTTACCCCTGGATTGCCTACTTGGAATGAAGAGGAACGATCTACACTGGAGGAACTCATTTACATTTGTGTCAAAGGTACATTGGGGGAAATTTACCAATATGAAAAACCTAGTTTTTCGTATTGGTTGTTTCCCTACGACTGCATACGACTGTTTAAGTCGTATGCAAAGTCGTGTTCCGGAGGGGGATTTACAAAGCAGTCAGATACGACTGCTTTGTAACCCTCCGATGGTGTAATGATTCGTATTAGCGGCCGTATATACGGCCGCTAATACGAATTATTTCTAGCAGTCTGCACGGATCAAGTCAGATCCGTGCAGGCTGCAAGGTGTAAAAAAAAATAGAAAAATAAATAAATAAAAAAAAAAACGGCGTGGGGTCCCCCCCACAGCCGAAACCAGCACCAGGCTGAAGGAGCCGGGGCCGGTAATTAAAAATCAGGGAGCCCGACAAATAGGGGTTCCCCGATTTTTAACAACCAGCCCCAGGCTCCAGGTCCGGGGCTGGTTCCCAAAATACGGGGGACAAAATGAGTAGGGGTCCCCCGTATTTTAAGAACCAGCCCCAGGCACAACCAGCCGGCAGGGTAATGTCACAGCCGGGGGACACTTATAATATAAGGTCCCGCGGCCAAAACATTCTCCCTACCGACCAGTCAGCCTGGCCAGGGGCCCTGGGGGAGTGGGGACCCCCCCAATAAAGGGGTCCCCCCCCTCCAGGACTTACCTGACCAGGCTGAAGCCTGGTGCTGTCCCCGGTGACCCTGGAGCGGTGGTCACCGGGCTGATGGTATTGTGTAAAAAATAGATAAACCATTGTTTTTTACTGTGGCACTACAAGTGCCAGCAAGCCTCCCCAGCAAGCTGGGACTTGGAGAACCACAAGTCCCAGCCTGCTGGGCATTAAAGGGCCCGCTGGCACTTGTAGTTCTACAGTTAAAAAAATAGTGCACAAAACACACTGACACACTTTTAAAATAAAACTTTATTACACACAAAGCCCACACATACTAATACTTACCTATCTTCTTCCCATAGGTCGCCCTGATGTCCTGTGTCGTCTTCGGGATCCATGTCGACGTCCTTCTTCATGTCGACGTCGCTGTCGGCGATGGTGTCCCCGTCCGGATCCGAAGAAATCCATTTGGGAAGCTGTGGAAGGAAACCATACTCACCTGTCCCAGCGCGACGTAGTCCAGGTAAGGGTCTTTGCAAAAAAACAAACCGACAGCCCCGAAACCAAACCGGACACGACGGAGACACACGGTGTGTTTACATCGTGCGGCTCCGCCTCCCGAATGCCGCTATTGGCCGCCTTGCGGCCTAGCGGCCAATCAGGAGCCGCTAGGCCGCAAGGCGGCCAATAGCGGCATTCGGGAGGCGGAGCCGCACGATGTAAATAAACACACGTGCGTCTCCGTCAGAGTCCGGTTTGGTTTCGGGGCTGTCGGTTTGTTTTTTTGCAAAGACCCTTACCTGGACTACGTCGCGCTGGGACAGGTGAGTATGGTTTCCTTCCACAGCTTCCCAAATGGATTTCTTCGGATCCGGACGGGGACACCATCGCCGACAGCGACGTCGACATGAAGAAGGACGTCGACATGGATCCCGAAGACGACACAGGACATCAGGGCGACCTATGGGAAGAAGATAGGTAAGTATTAGTATGTGTGGGCTTTGTGTGTAATAAAGTTTTATTTTAAAAGTGTGTCAGTGTGTTTTGTGCACTATTTTTTTAACTGTAGAACTACAAGTGCCAGCGGGCCCTTTAATGCCCAGCAGGCTGGGACTTGTGGTTCTCCAAGTCCCAGCTTGCTGGGGAGGCTTGCTGGCACTTGTAGTGCCACAGTAAAAAACAATGGTTTATCTATTTTTTACACAATACCATCAGCCCGGTGACCACCGCTCCAGGGTCACCGGGGACAGCACCAGGCTTCAGCCTGGTCAGGTAAGTCCTGGAGGGGGGGGACCCCTTTATTGGGGGGGTCCCCACTCCCCCAGGGCCCCTGGCCAGGCTGACTGGTCGGTAGGGAGAATGTTTTGGCCGCGGGACCTTATATTATAAGTGTCCCCCGGCTGTGACATTACCCTGCCGGCTGGTTGTGCCTGGGGCTGGTTCTTAAAATACGGGGGACCCCTACTCATTTTGTCCCCCGTATTTTGGGAACCAGCCCCGGACCTGGAGCCTGGGGCTGGTTGTTAAAAATCGGGGAACCCCTATTTGTCGGGCTCCCTGATTTTTAATTACCGGCCCCGGCTCCTTCAGCCTGGTGCTGGTTTCGGCTGTGGGGGGGACCCCACGCCGTTTTTTTTTTTAATTTATTTATTTTTTCTATTTTTTTACACTGCAGCCTGCACGGATCTGACTGATCCGTGCAGGCTAAAACGCAAATAGAACAGGAAAATGGTGTTCTATTTTCCTGTCGTATTTGCGTGGGTGTTTCACACCACTAAGCAGCCGTATTATCAGTACGGCTGCTTAGTAAATCAGAAACCACCATTCTTTTGAATGGTGATTTCTGTCGTATCCTATCGATGGTGTAGACATTCGTATTTGTAACTACAAATACGAATGTTCCATCTTTAGGACTACGAATTGTTGTATTTTTGGGATTGTAAATCCCGAAAATACAAATTCGTAAAAAAAAGGTGTATTTCTCCCTACGAATACACCTTTTTTCTACGAATCCATTTTGGTAAATGTCCCCCATTGTGTTAACCACTCAACCGGCTAATATGTTTTTCAAATACCACTCAGAATTTGTTATTTTTATATGCTTGAATTCAAAAACACCTATTTAAACTTGTACAAATCAATGTTATTTGTAAAAACTTGTAACATTTGTAAATGCAAATATCAGAATATAGTAGTAGATTCTGATTGGTTGCCCATAGCAACATCCCATTTGAAATAGAATTCCCATCTCCCATTTCCCCCTGGCTTTTTGTTTGGGGTCATTATCCTGCTGTAGTATAAATTTGGGGCGAATCAGACACCTCCCTGATGGTATTACATGATGAGTAAGTAACAGTCGGTATTTCGCATCATTGAGGACACCACTAATCCGGAGCAAATCCCCACCTCCCTTTTATCAACTACAGCCCATAACTTTCAAATAACCTCCATTGTGCTTCACTGTTGCCTGAAGATGTTCATGATTGCGCTGCTCTCATATCCTTCACAGAACAAACTGTCTCCTGGTACAGCTAAATATTAAACATTTTGGGGAGTATTCAATGATTTTTTTCTTCATGTGGCTACACATTCGCAGGGTTTTCGGAGGGTGGCAGCATTAGCTGCCAGCCCTCCCTGTCACCCTATTCAATGCCGCAGGGAGCGGGGGGACGAAGGCAGGCAGGGAGATGTAAGCCTCCCTGCCTACCCCAGATTTATTGGGGAGGGCTCCCGGGGCACAGGCAACAGAGGAAATGCTGGCACGGGGGGCAGGGGTAGGGAGCCGCTCCTCTGGTCCCACACTTAACAAGCCGGGACCAGAGTGAAGTGAATATATGAATATCTGATGAGCGGCTCCCGGCCCCCTGCTGGTGAAAGTGTAAAAAAAAAATGTTTCAAACAAATTAATAAAAATTAATGTGCGTCAAGCACATGAATAAAAATAGCATGCCCCTTCACACAAAAAAAATAGATTTTTTTGACACAAAAAAAAAAAAAATTATTTTAAAAAATCACTTTCCAGTTCACCTTAAAAAGATGTCGAATCATGGCAAAAATCAGGGAGAAAGCAGTTCGCCATCCTAGCATTGAATACACTCTCGGCGAATTCCAGTGAAAACCCCATTGAAATACACCAGCGAATCGCAGCCAGCATGAAAGGGAGAACTGGCCGGCATTCACTGTTCGCTTTCGGGGAAATATTAAGGCTAAAACAAAGCTTGGATTATTATTAACTTTACTTTTTAAGAAAAGCCATGCTCCGGCTATGCCACTGAAGTGAGTGAAAGGCGACGTGTATGTGACTGTCTCCCATTCACTCTCCCACTATGCCACTGAAGGGAGTCAGAGTGCGAATGTGCCCACCTTCCCTTCACGTCAATGTGACCCGGCAAGGACACAGATGAGCTCGGCATGCCGTGATGTATTCGCATCATGGTCCTGATACAGCATACCTAGTAACTTTTGCCTGGGGGGGACTTACGTTCCCATTTCACCACTGTGAGGCATGGCCAGTGCTTTGTGAGTTGTTGGTCCCTCTGTCTCCAGGAATAGACACTGAGCACATGCGCACACCGTCTATTCACTGCTAGGCAGAGCAGCAAGTGGCAGGTGGGACTCTCAAATGCCCCCCAGGCAGGGCCGTCTTAACAGCAGTGTTGGGCAAAGCAATGCACTGGGGCCCTTACCCATTCTCCCCACCTAGGGGTGGGGGGGGCTATCAGCAGCAGCTCTGATGTCCCACGGGTGGCAGGGGGTGCTCTATCTTCCATTCAACATGTAGGACCTGGAGCAGTAACTTCTGCTAATTACTCCTATACCGCACAGGTGGTGGGAGGGAGAACACTAACGTGTGGAAGGGGGCACTGAGCTGTATGAAGGGTCCCTTGTAAATGACTTCCAGGGAGGTAGGGGGTGTTTTATACACAGGGGATAATGGAGTGGGCTTAATATTCGTCATTTTCCGGTGGGAGGGCAGCTTGTCTGACTGCAGATATCGCCATTATCTGGAAATAGATTTCTTAGCCTTCAATAGTATGAAAACCTAGAGTCCCAACTTTCAGGAGGTGATGGGGACTTGGGGACCAGAGATCAGGAGCCAGAGCAATCCAGTGACAAAAATATAAAACTGTACACCAGACGTTTGGAGCTGGAGCAGGGACCGGCTGCTTGAAGGCTGATATCTCTGGTTCTGGGCATGATAGAGACAAGCCGCTAGTGTCAGAGAGAACCTGAGAAATATGACTGAGAATTGCAATTAACAGGTCGGATGTGGACTGCTGCTTTGAAGTTGGATATTTCCAGTTACCTTGGGCAGATTTTCAGAATTCTGGTATCCCTGGGAAAAGGGGATCCTCAGCTATCAGCATAGGGCCCTTATACACCTGGGGTCCCTGGGCAAGTGCCCATTAACCCAGAGACAGTCCCCCCGAAAAACTGGACTGTCCCATGAAAATCGGGACAGTTTGGAGGTACACTACTATACACTGCAACAATGTATATGTACAAATCCAGCTGTAGATTATTTTTCACCAAAATGACTACAGCCGGAGATTTGGAATTATAATGAGCAGCTGTAATAACAGACCAGTATAACATCTGTAATTTGGCCACTTCAAATTAAACAAGATGTAAATCTATTTGATCTTTGTGTTGTACATTGGAACCTTGTGCCTCTTAGCCTGGCAGTTTATACCTTCCAAATTCCAGGAACCAATAGTTATATTACTCATGTCTCATCTGGAAATTAGACTGGACCTGGTAGGAAAACCTCATATTTAAAATTTGGAGATGGAAGACCAAGTCGAATATTGTTGTACATTTTTCTAGATCCAGAGTTGGAAATCTCCGGTAATATTCCGTTTGTTCGGTGAAGAATACTCCAGTTAAATGTTGAAGCTGTGCTGTGGCCTGATACAGCTTATGTTAAAACAATTCCCATGGTCGACCTGATCATTCGCCCTATGTCCCAATATGTCTCTGGAGAGTCAGGAAAGTGATGGAATGCCTCTCGTTAGTTTGTCTATATAGCCTAACGAGCCGCATGTTAGCCTAACGAGCCGCATGTTCAGCGGGTCCCAGTGATGTCACTGAATGATATTGTTTACCAATATTGTTTAGTGCGTACACTCAGTATTGGTCACCCATGGTCAGGGATGACATTAGTAACTATATTGGCCATGGGCATGGTCACCTAATGTGTATGAGGCTTAACCGACTTTCAAACACCCACACAACCAGGGCCCAATGTACCTAAAGCAACTTTGTTTCCATACTGCCCCTACTGCCATGCTAGCAGCATATCTGACAGTATTGTGGCACACTGGAAAGGCAGGGGTCACAGATACTGAAATGTTCTAAAAGCCATTTCATCCTAATCAGTGAATGGGAGAGAAGTGATGGGGCTAAAATCAGAGGACAAAGGACTAGGAGATAGGCACTGTGAGCTGAACTAGATGGAGGGCAAAGGATAAGTGTGCCCAGAGAGAGAAGCCAGTCCTGGGGCTGAGGGCAGATGAAGGTGGTTTCCACTGTCCCTGGTATTATGGAACAGCATGTGGGTGCTGGTATGAAGATAAGGGACCAACCATCTTCCTTTAGGGAGGACAGTCCTTCTTTTGTAAGTCTTGTCCTCCCTTGAATAGTGTCCTTCTTTATGTCCTCCTTTATTGCCCTTCATAACATTTCTGTGGTGGTGGCTTCCACAGTCAGACCTCTCTGTTCCTTTCTCGGGCTCAAACAGTAGCTTCTGCACATGTCCAGAAGCACTGTACACAGCCATAATATAATAGCCCCATGGGAGCTGCTAAGCACAACAGCCCGCCTGCAACAGCAGCACCCTCCAGCTAGCTGCGCAGCATGCCCAGCCCAGGCCCTGTCTCAGAGGAGGAGGTAAGAGATAGCTCAGGGCACAGTGAACAGATTGGAGATGGGGCAGCAGATAATGGGGAAGATGTCAGTGCTGGTATGTGTAAAAATATTTTAAGTGGGGATGTACAAAATGGGGTTGGCTTCTATTTTTTCACTGGCTGGGTTTGTAGACCACGTCCCCTTGCTGACAGGCCATGCCCCCAAATTTTGGGCAAGCATTGATGTCCCTCCTGCCATGGATTAAAGGTTGGTAGACATGGGTTGATTAGGGCCCGAAGCATATGCTTGCATCTGGGCCTACGAGTCACTAGTTCCTCCACTGCCCACCCCGCTAGTCTATTAAGGTTTGCTATATGTGTCTTTTATTTACAATATTTTTTTTCTTCAATTTATTTGTGTCCTCCTTTTCATTATAAAAAGTTGGTCACCTTAATGAAAGATTCCTTACTTTCGGTGTGATGGCAGCAGTAAGTAGAGATCAGTGGAAGGAACACCTTTAGAGGTACCATAGAAGAGTGACAAGAGGTGCAACTCCCTGGAGACGATGATCTGAGTGAATGATTGTAAACCACATGAAAGGCTTCCCATGAATGAGTGCACAAAAAATCCTATTTAGAAAGACTGAGAGAATCCCCAGAAAGTGTTATGACTCTGATGGGATTCCAGATAAGAGGTAACCGGAAAGGACAGACCATGATCCCAACCCTAACTCTGTTAATCCCTCCAGAGGTTATAGGCACCTGCAGAGCTAGGACTATAATAGCCACGTTCAAATGGGTAAATTAGGTTCACCCCAACCCCGGTGCCGCCAGGACTTTGCAAGGAAACAAGGTGCCCAACACCTCCAGAGCGGATGAGAGGAAAACTAACTAAAACCCATAGAAATGGGAAACAAACAAAATGTGACACGGCTGTCCTCCATGGGAAGGGATCCTTCAGCAGGCCAACATACAAAGTAACCACAAGTGACCCCTATGTAGATCAATTACAAAAAAGTTAGTGAGGTGGAAAATAGGGGTATAATCTTCCACCGAACTACCGTGAATGCAACAATGCAAGAAGATGTTATACATAGAAATAATACTTCCCAACTGAACTTATGAGTGCAGAAATGCAGGAAGGTGTTAGACATTGTGGGGGAAATTTTCTAACAAAAATTAGTGACAAAAAATCTTATTTTCGTATTTTTTTCCACAAATTGTTAGTAAATTTTCCCCATGAATTTTCGTTTTCTTATTGATGGGACATTCGTATTTGTATTTACAAATACGAATGAATACACCATCGATAGAATACGACAGAAATCACCATTCAAAAGAATGGTGATTCCTGATTTACTAATTAGCGTAAAATGGCCACGAATGGCGGGCCAAATACGGCAGGAAAATACACTTTATTTTCTTGTCGTACTTGGCTTTAGCCTGCACGGATCAGTAACCCCCCTCCCACGGCTGTAACCAGCACCAGGCTGAAAGAGCCGGGCCGATAATAAAAAATCAGGAAACCCGACAAATAGGGGTTCCCCGATTTTTAACAACCAGCCCCAGGCTCCAGGTCCGGGGCTGGTTCCCAAAATACGGGGGGGGGGGGGGGGAAATGAATAGGTGTCCTCTGTATTTTAAGAACCAGCCCCAGGCCAAACCAGCCAGCAGGGTAATGTCACAGCCGGGGGACACTTATTAGATAAGATTCCACGGCCAAAACATTAACCCTACTGGCCAGGGGCCCTGGGGGAGTGGGGACCCCCCAATAAAGGGGTCCCCCATCCTGGACTTACCTGACCAGGCTGAAGCCTGGTGCTGTCCCCGGTGACCCTGTGCTGTGGCCACCGGGCTGATTCAGTGTAAAAAAAAAGAATAAACTATTGTTTAATACTGTGGAACTATGAGTCCCAGCAAGCCTCCCCCGCAAGCTGGAACTTGGAGAACCACAAGTCCCAGCATGCGGGGGACTTGTCAAGTTTTCAATGAGTGATCGAACCAGCTGAAATCAACAAAATCAGGAGCGTGATTTCCAGTCTACTACTAATGTACTGTATAATCAGCAGCATCTGACAGACAGGCCAGGGGAAATCAGATACAGTTTATAGAAATACAGTATGACCCAACTCCGGTCCCCAGAGTCCCCTAACAGTGTTTGTTTTATAGATCTCTCTAATTGGCGTACAGTTGTATTTACTACTGGCAACACACATTTTAGAAGAACCGCAGGTGGAGCTACTTACTGTATTTCACTTGTGATACTGAGAAGATCTGTAAAACATGTAGTCAGTGAGAACTGGATTTATGAAACACTGGCTTAGAGTATATCCTAACTAACTCTACTAATGCTACTTCTTCGCTCCCTCCCTGTTTCATCTGCGCTTATTCTCAGTGTAGAATTGATGAAAATATTGAAAACTAATTATAGCACCAAGTTAGGCAGATGTATTAAGCCTTAACAAGAGATAAATGCAAGGGTGATAAGGAGAGATAAACGTCCAGCCAATCAGCTCCTTACTGACTTTTTTCAAACACAGGCTGTAACATGGCAGTTAGCAGGTGATTGGCTGGAGGTTTATCTCTCTTTATCACCCTTGCATTTATCTCTTGTTAAGGCGTAATACATCTGCCCCAATGTAACATATATATATCTATAAACTGTGCAGGGGGGATCCGGCTCTCCCTGTATAACACTTACTGCGCTGGATGCCGCGTCAATACACGATATACTGCAGGTGGAGGAAGCAGCACTCTATACTACGTCTTAAATAAAGTAACACTTCACGTCATAGATACTTGACAACGTCTGGAGAGTGGCTTCTTATTGTACCCATGTTTATATATAAATATAGATAGATACATCTTTGTACACATGCATATATATGTAGATAGATAGATAGATAGATAGATAGATAGATAGATAGATAGATAGATAGATAGATAGATAGATAGATATCCAGATAAGGAGTCAGCGGCACTTCAAGATTGATGAAAATGTAATATATTTAGGTTAACATGTATACGGAATGTCATTCTCAATGATTCAGTGCTCAACTGGCCCTTTTGTCAAGGTTTACATACTGATGTGACAGCTGCAATGGATATTATTGCCCCAAGGTGTATTCAATCCCGCAGACCACACCATTAAACCACTTTGTTTGACAGCTGCAATAATGAATTCAAGAAAGGGGGTCGTAGACATGTAAAACAATGAAGGAAGACCAACTGGGTAAAGGATAAGTTACAATGAATCAAATATATTGGAGAATATCAATTAACAATCACCAGCAAGAAAACAGAGTTACGTTCAATAGAGATCATGGTAGCAAACAGGCCAGTTAGGCATTTACCTCTCTGCTTTGCAAACCAGCATGAATACAGCCTCATAAGACCCTCTCCCAGTCAAGATGCAATGAGCTTGCAGAATACTTTGAAGATAAAGTGTCCTTCATCTGGCCGAACAGTGCCACCAAAGACCTATCTGCCAAGCATGCCAATGTAACCCACCTGTCTTCATGGAACAGCTTTGACTAAATGCATGGTAAGAAATAGCTGAAATTACCAGAAGGGGTACTTGTGTATTATAGCGGCGCCCCCGATGTTGGTCGTACGATGTTTTTATCAAATCGCATCGCATGCCATAAACCCGATGCATAAACCCGATGCATGCGATGTGATGCAACGCAAATTTGCCCCCTATATGATGGAAAATTGTATAAGCACCCTAAAGGGTGCTTTTAAGCACCCAAATGGGTGCTTACAATGTTAAATGCACCCCCACGCCACCCTCCCACTATAAACGTGAACCCGAAGCGTGGCGAGCGCAAGCGACGGTACGCGTGGCGAGCCCGCGGCGGTACGCGTCCTACGACGTTTTCATACCCCCTCTATCCACGTCGGCGTGGAGTTGAGAATATAAAGTGTGGCGAGCGCAGCGAGGGGACGCGGATACCTTCACAGGTTTCTGTGTCCCCTCGCGGGCTTCACAGGTTTCCGGGTCCGCTCGCCACGCTTCTGGCTCGGTGGCTCGCTTTGCTCGCCACACTTTATATTCTCAACTCCACACCGACGTGGATAGTGGGGGTATGAAAAGGTCGTAGGACGCGTACCGCCGCTCCTCGCGGGCTCGCTGCGCTTGCCACGCTTCGGGTTCACGTTTATAGTGGGGGGGTGGTGTGGGGGTGTATTTAACATTGTAAGCACCCATTATGGTGCTTATACAATTTTTAATCGCATCGCATTGTATGCCATATACAATGTCATACAATTTTAAAATTGTATGACATTGTACAACATCGCGCGATATCGCATCGCATCGCATACCATCGTATGCCTTTTGGTATGCGATGCGATGGGCGCCGCTATAATACACAAGTACCCCGGAAGGTTCTGTACCACTACCTGTGATCTGGACCAAGCTTCCATTAGGGTGTATGGACATAATAGCTTCCATTAGGGTGTATGGACATAATTGGCCTTGTATTTGTAAAGATACTCTCCTAGACAACTAAAGGAGGCAGTTGTTATACCACTTACACATAATCCAGCAGATATTGTTGAGGCCTTTGTTCATTATTAGGAAAAAATTACAGTCTGACCCTTCACTACACCTCACGCTAACTCTTAATATCTTCTTTTGTACTGTACATGATGTACATTTGCCTAATACAGTATCTCTGAGAGAGACTTAGATACTTTAAATTTAGACTGGAAGGCTGAAGAAATGAAAACTGTAATTGATTCTTTGCCTTCAGGGAAATCCCTGGGTCCAGACCGATTTACCAATTTTTTTATAAGAAATTTGCTACACAATTATCACCTACAGATCCATAACAACAATTATGCCACACAGGGACGTTACCGAGCAAAATGCTGCCGGCACGTATTATCACAATCCCAAACAGGGCAAAGACCCCTCACTTTGCTCAAACTACAGACCCATAGCACTCCCCAATACTGTTTTAAAAATACAAAACATTGTTCCTAGAGTTTTTCCTATTTGGGTAATAAGTCGCACTTGCTACTCAATAGCCCTTTGTGTACTCAGTAGCACAAACAGCTTTTTTTGTACTCTGCTGTAACAGTTACAGTTATAAGTGATAGCAATATAAGTTTAATGGGGATAGATAAAAGCTCCTCCCTAAGTTTTTGGATGCAAAAACATTGTCTTTAGCCTCTCTATACAGTATTACCTATTTGCGGTACTCAGTAGTAATGAGCTACATTAGGTGGACAATTGGAGGGGACCCTAATTACGGATGCTTGCCGCTTCCCTTCCTGTTGTCATATAAACTACTACTTAGTAAGCCAAGAGTCTCCTCTTTCATATGGTAGCAGTTGACTAGAATGGACCCGTTAATTCAGACCCACCATGGGTTCTGATGTTTGCAGATAAACATCTCCTCTTCCATACAAACCCAAATGGACAACCAAAACCAGAGAAATTAAGCTTTAAGCTTATTTAACATAGATTGTAAGCTCCACTGGGGCAGAGCCTGATGTGAATGTTCAAATATTCTCTGTAAAGCCCTGCGGAATATGTGTGCGCTATACAAGAAACTGTTAATAAATAAATACATTTTCATTTTTCCATATAGCACTAATATAGTCAGGTTCCCTTATCTGTCTGTATGCCAAATAGATTAAGTGCAATATAGCTTTAATGCACTGTGCTCTTTAATGCCGCCTGAGGGCTGATTTCGTGAAAGCCTCTACTCCTTCTTTTTGCCGACTCAGCACATAAGGTTAGCGCTGGGACACTTAAATGGTTAAATAGTATTCATTGACAAAACGAATTATCACAGTACACACACAACAATTATACTAGCACACAGCAGAAGTTCAGTTGTACAGTACAGTTGGGGCTACAGCGATGTTCACGGGGATGAGACACACGAGCGTCTCATACTGTAGTATACTGTGTAAGCTTGCTCCGCTCGGCGAATGTCGATACCGTTCCATCAGTACAGTATATCAATCCACCGCTAGATTGGTGGAGCAATAGCCACCCAGAGGTGGCAACTTGTATTGCATGATGAGCATCCACGCCCCTTGGCGGATGGGAGCGCAAGAAGAAGAGAGGATCACCAAAACCTCTGCGATGGTGCGCTGGCAGCAAGAATGAGAGGCGCTCCATCTGTAACTGGCACTAAATATGTGCAAGGAAATGATTCCTTATTCCGGAATACAGAATAATTTTCCTGGTCCCGAGCATTTTGGCCCCCCCATACTCAACGCCACCCCCAGGATCAACGCCAACCCGAAGCGTGGCGAGCGCAGCAGTACGCTTTCTCCGACCTTTTCATACCCCCACTATCCACGTGGGCGTGGAGTTGATTTAGATAGTGTGGCGAGCGCAGCGAGCCACCGAGCCCGAAGCGGATTACTTTACATGTATTGCGTGGCCGCTCTCCACACTTTGGGCTCCTATTCCGCGTCCCCTCGCAGGGCTCGCTGCACTCGCCACACTATATAAAGTCAACTCCACGCTGATGTGGATAGTGGGGGTATGGAAAGGTCGGAGGACGCGTACCACCGCCCCTCGCGGGCTTGCAGCGCTCGCCATGCTTCGAGGTTGGCGTTGATCCGGCGGGTGGCGTTGACTATGGGGGGCCATTTCACATTGTAAGGACCCATGAGGGTGCTTGTACAATCAAACATCATATACGATCGCATCGTATGGCATATGATGCAATGCAATATTTTATTGTACAACATTGCATCGTATACCTTATTTAGTTGTATGGTATGCAATGCGATGGGCACCGTGCTAGGAAACAAGTACCACTAATAACAATAATAATAATACAAATACATTTGCAATGTAATATGTTCACCATTTTTCATCGTGTAATGTCATTGCATAGTGATTTTGACACATTACACAATTTTCAATTAAATAGATTGATTTTAAATCAAACATCACATTAAATATACACAATAAGTTAAAAGTGTTTTGAAAGTTATGACAACATAAGTATTTGTCAGAAATCAGTCTGAATTATATTTCAATATGCACTATTGAATTATTCCCTTTAACATAAAGGAATTATGTTTATTTAGCTGGGTTGTGACAAGAAGAAATTGAATTAAGTTCAGCAATTACTTAGGAAGCATCAAGACAAGCTGTCCCCCAGGCACAGCAGTAACTGGCATATTATGGTTTGGAAAAAACACAGAGAAGGTAATAATTGATCTAAGGTGACCACACTGACCAAAATTAAATAAGGACATGCTGATAAGCTGGAAGGTTACAAATAAGAAGCAGCAATAAGGCAGGATGGAAGGTTGAAATGAAACAGAATGCTTTTAAGGTAACTGAAAATCTGACAGCTACTGATAGCTTAATTGTAGACTGGACAGATGGAACAGGGATACATCCAATAATAAAAAATATAAAAATACTTCATAAGTTTTACTAGAACTTTTTTGCAGTGACGCAAAGAAAAAAGCCTTGTCTATAGGGCTCAAAATGCTTACTGAGGACAGACTTGTGGGTGTAGTTATTATTATGCATCGATTCAAAAGCATTTCTGTCGCCACTTTTAGAAGTTTGGAGATATCAATTGTTACTGAAAATTGTTCTGTATATAGATCTTAGTGTATGATCACAAAATTTATAACTGTATGTTCTAGTTCAGATACTAGAATAGAGGTTTTGTCAACTAATGTTCCTCTAAATGTGCTACTGCTAAGTATTAGGGATGAGAGGGTTCAGATTAGGGGAATCTGGATACCCCCGGACACACCCAATCTGAACTACTTTCCGAGCCTGTTTGGGAATTCTTACCCTGATTCGGATCTCGCGAGATCTGGACCCTTAAAAGGGGAGGTCAGCCGGATGCCATCTTCACTCCAGACACAGAGAATGAAGAGGCAGCACCAGTGGCGTAAGTTCATCCATATAGCTCGGAGGCAAGATATAAGCTGGTACACACCACCACCACCATATAGAGGGGGAGAATGAGATAGGGAGAGCAATGGAGAGAGAGAGGAGGAGAATGATAGATAGGGAATAATGGAGAAAGATTGAAACAAGTGTCAGAGTGAGAGAGAGAATGTCAGGGAGGGAGGGGGAGTCATGGAAAGTGAGGAAATGAAAGGGTAAAGCGAGAGAGTGTCAGGGCTAGAAAGAGAGTGGGTCAGAGGAGAGGGTGCCTGAGTTTGAGAGGGAAAGAGAAGAGGGTGGTGAGATTGGTGGGAGAGAGCGTGGGAGGAGAGAAATGGTTAAATAAACAGGAGTGACAGAGGGTGATATATATAGAGAGGGGGTGAGGCAAAGAATGAAGGGGGTCAGGCAGAGAGAGGGGGTTCAGGCAGAGAGACGGGTGTCAGGCAAAGAGGGTTCAGGCAGAGACAGAGGGGGGTAAAGTAGACAGAAGGGAGTTAGGCAGAGACAGACAGAGAGGGGGTTAAGTCAGAGAGAGAGGGATGAGGGGTCAGGCATATAGAGAGAGTGGTGAGGCAGAGAACAAGGGGGGTGAGAGAGAGGGGTCAGTTAGGTAACATGCATGTATAGCCCCCGGCCACCAGCAGCCCCCTGACCTTAGCAACAATGCTAGAGCCGCGGTGCCGGAATTCGCATGACCTCCCGTTCCTCTGCTGCCTTCCAGGCCTCATGGCCTGCACGCCATCCCATCATGAAGCCGGGCTGCAGTCCGCTTAGGCGGTGATAGACAGCTGCCGGCGCTGCAGATCTAGCACGGCCTTCAGGGGGCTGAACACCCACAGATAATTACCAGTCGCCGGGCTGCTTCTGGGCACCCTCTCCCTGCAGCGTTCCCCTGCTCCCGCTGCCGCCACGCACTGAGGGGCAGATTTATTAAGCTTGGAGAAGAGATAAACTGGAGATAAAGCACCAGCTTATCAACTCCCACCTGTCTTTTTCAAACACAGCTGATTGGCTGGTGCTTTATCTCCTTTTACCTTTTCTCCGCTTTATCTCCAGTTTATCTCTTCTCCAAGCTTAATAAATCTGCCCCTGAAGTCGGAGACGCGGCTGCCAGGCAGTATTACACTGATTTAGCCCCGGCGCTAGAATAAGAATTTCAGCTGGTGGGGGGGCGGCTACAACGGCGGGGAGTGTGTGACAGCCGAGTGCCGATACCAGCTGAGGGGAGAGGGATGGACGGACTTAGTTAGTAGCGCTGTGGTTGGGCTTTATTTTGATGTGAAAGAGGTGTGTGTAGGCTGTGTGTACTGTAGTGTATGTATACTGTGTGTGTATATGGTGTGTGTATATGTGTATGTATACTGTGTGTATATGGTGTGTGTATGTGTATGTATACTGTGTGTACAGTATATGGTGTGTGTATATGGTGTGCTGCTTTTTTGTATTTTTAAGAATGTATGTATGTATTATGTATGTATTCATGCTTTGTGTGTGTTGTGTGTATGGATGTGAGTGGGTGTACCAGCTGTATGTATGTATGTTTGTATGTCGCTGACTGTGTGTGTTTGTGTGTTTGTGTATGAGACTCATGTGTGTAAGTATGTAAAACATCCTTTTTACATTAATTTACTAATAATAGAGTTAATAAATCTCTGCCAACTTTTAGCTGTTACAAAATGTGAGTATGGTGTAAGAATGCCTGTGAGCCCCTCTGTAGGGTAACGAGCCCTTTCCATTCATTTATCTTGTTTCAGTAATCTTGTTACTGCTACTGAAATCTGATTTCTGTAGTGTTCCTTAAATACAAGGAGCCTTCATGCCCCTCAGGCTGTGCTGTGGCTCCTCCAGAAACGGGCTTACTATACGCCTCAAATCCATCTCCTTTACATCCAGCAGAAAAAATACCCCAGTCACGTCCAGCTTGTAATACTGTCAGGTTACGCACTTGAAAAGATCACTGAAGGGATCTGTAGCATTCATGTCTGCTGTGAAGAAGGGCCTGGTTCTGCGATGTACAGAACATAAATGCTGTTACAGCTGAAATTTGGTCGAAAACATGCAAATATTGCAGCCTAGTTGTCGAACCATATGATTTCTACAGCAATCTCCCTGAGGAGTCTAGCAATCTCCCTGATGATTCTAGCAATCTCCCTGAAATAGTAGCAATGTCCCTGAAATAGTAGCAATCTCCCTGATGAGTCTAGCAATCTCCTTGAAATAGTAGCAATATCTCCCTGATGAGTCTAGCAATCTCCCTGAAATAGTAGCAATCTCCCTGATGAGTGTAGCAATCTCCCTGATGAGTCTAGCAATCTCCCCGATTGCACCTAACTGAAACTGTGAATTGTGCAGCTGTTGTTCCATTTTTTTTTTTGGGGGGGGGGGAGATAAATATATAGATTAAAGTGAGATCATCAGTGCCATTTCCCTGCATTGGTTATAAAGCATAATGATCCCTATGGCAACATGCATTTTAAATAAGGTTTCTCCTGGCCATTTACATGGATCCACTTGTAAAATCAGGGCCGTAACTAGCGGTGTGTGAAGAGTACATTGCATACAGCGAAGGGCACATAGGGATGGAAGGAGCCAAGCCAACTCTACCTCTCCTCCTCCTTTCCCACAGACAGATACCTCTCTCACCCCCACTCACACACCCTGTCGGAGCCACACTATCACAGTTGCCTTCCACACACCTCCGGAAGAAAAAGCAGTGAGACACCAGCTAGCAGTGCCCCATTAGCGATAGTGTAAGGCTTCCCGACCGCACCGCAGCTGCTCACCTCTCCCTCCAACAGGACACGGATATACTGTAGCTTCCTCTGTCCACACGACACCTGCATAGCGCTCACCTAAATGGAACATTTATATTGCCTCCTTCCCCGGTCCCTGTAAGTACTGTGGAAATAGGATGTCGGGGGGGGCTAGTTATAGGTGGAGAGAGTTTTCATGGAAGAAGAGGGAATGAGACAGAGGGCCTTATTCTGGTTGACTCGCAAAGCTGCAAATTTCACAGCTTTGGTAGGCATACTATAGGGGGGGGGACTTGCTACTGGTTAGCAAACTATGGGGAGTGGAGTATGGTGGCTGGTTTCAAGGGAGCACACTACATAGGTGCACATAACAGGGGGGTGGAAGATGGCTAGAGGGGAGCAGACACTACGGGGAGAGAGGTATGGGGGAGCACATTACATGGGTGCACATTACAAGGGGGGTGGATGCTGGCTACAGTAAGCACGCTGTGGGGAGGGGGGTATGGTGATGGTTTCAGGGAAGCACAATACAGAGGTTGGAAGCTGGCTACAGGGGAGCAAACTATGTGGAGGGTATGGGGCTGGCCTTAGCGGTGCACACTAATGGAGGGGGGGCTGCCCCCAGGTAAGCAAACCATGGGGAAAGGGTATGGGGCTGGCTACTGGGTGCACACTAAGGGGTAAAAGCTGCCCCCAGGTGAGCACTCTATGGGGAGGGGTTTATACGGCTCGCTATAGTGGTGCACACTGCAGGGGAGCTGGCCACAGGGGAGCACACTATGGAAAGGGGGTATGGGGCTAGCTACAAGGGTGCACACTAACGGGGTGAAGCTTGTCTCAGGGGAGCACACTATGGGGCTGGCTATAAAGGTGCATACTAAAGAGGGGCTGGAAGTTGGACACAGGGGTGTGGCAGAGCCGGTTTAACAATGGGCCTGATGGAGCTACAACTCCAGGCCCACTCTCCAAATAGGCCCATTTTGTAGCTGAGGGCTTTCCAGTGATTCCAGCCCCACGTCCCTAGCCCCCCGGGAACCGGAGATACCGTCAGGCAAAGCTGGAACGTTTTCCCCATAGGATAACATGGGACCCGCTTATTCCGACCCCCACCCAGTTACAACGGCTGCCAGTTCCCCAACCGGCATCACAGAAGCTGGAGGTTAATCTCCTCAGTCAAACCCAAATCGCTGGGCCTTCAATCTGATACCAGGCTGGTCCATATGGGTTAATTGGTTCTAGAGATATTGCGGGTAAACCAATTTTTTTCATTTCTGAAATGTAATGAGCCCCAGGCAATGAGCACATAGGTAAGCAGCACTTATGTAGCATACTTTTTAATAAGCATTAAGGTGTTTGGCATAATACGTAATGGACATTATGGTGTGTGGTTTAACATGTAATGGGCACTATGGTTTAAATTTTTCATGCTTGCCTTTGGCGCACAATGTCCCTGTTTATGAAGCATATTGTGCATTATTGCTCAATCTGTTTGGTATAGTGTGTATTTTGGCTCAATCCATATGGCAAAATGTGAATTTTGCCTTAATCTGTGTGGCATAACGTGAATTTTGACACAATCCATGTGCCATAGTTTGAATTTTGGCTCAGTCCGTGTTAATTTTGGCTCATTCCATGTGGCATAATGTGTAAGAGCAATAAGACCAAGCACTTGTATTTGACAATTACAGTAGATAGGAAGGAGAGGGTTTAAGGTTAAAGCGAGGAGGAATAGATTAGGAATAAAAGACAAATGAGAAAGGTAAAGAATAAAAATAATAATAAAGATAAAAAAATCAATAAAATAATAAAAAAATTGTATGTCTTTTATTCACCTTTACCTTTATATTTATTCTTTATTATTATTCTTTTTATCTTTATCTTTATTTTGATTTTTTTTTATATTTTTTTTTATTTATTTATTGTTATTGCTTCTAGCAAAACCTTTCAAATTACCAATACTTTCACAGAGCAGCTCACACAAGCGCAAATTCATTTTTTGGGACAACCTCCCACCAATCCCTCCATAATGTGTAATAGGCAAGGGGGTTACTATTGTGTTGCATGATTTGTATAAGGGGTATATAGTGTGGTAAATGACTGGAGTGCCGCCTCACCCCACAAGTATTTTAGGACATCGGTATCCTGCGGTTGCACCTTGGGAGGGCACCTGCCAATATATTTGCCTGCATTTTTCCTATGCCAGCCCCCGCCTTTTCCTGGCATATATAATTAGTTAACATTATTTAGAGAAACACCCATGAGCAGACCACCCAAACAGAACACTGGTCACGCCCTCCACATTGTTAGGTGCTGGCCACAACCCCTATTATTGCGCTTAATAGGCCCTTGATTATTTTCAGCTCCAGGCCCATTTAGACCTGAATCTGGCACTGGGGTGTGGTGTTGGAGGCTGGCTGCAGAAATTACTCCTGTGAGGGTGGTGAGGAGTTGGAGTGCATACTGCGGTCTGAGTCTGGGAGCCCAAACAGTCATAAGGGGGGAGGGGACAGGGCCTGCCGGTCCTAATTTTTTTTCCGTAAGCAAATATAGATTTAAGCGCCCCTCACTGTGGATATTGTGGGTGGAGCTACAATGTGGGTGAAGTATCAGTTGAAACTTAAAAATAGGGACAGCCTGTGTTGCACGTCAAAAATTTAGGGCGTGGCCACATAATAGTACCAATTCACATTACACCACACAGTAGTACAACTTAGACACACTGCACCAGATAAAGACCCTTAGACCAGGGCCGGCAACAGAAATCTTGGGGCCCATTACACTGATATCTCTGGGGCCCCCTCAACCACACCACCAGATTTTTATTACAGTACATTGAATGTGTTTTTATTATTAGAAAGAAAATTGATCATTAATATTCACTATGCAATAAAATAGGGCAGGGTAGATGGGAGGCCGCAGCATTGTGAGTCTTATGGTTCGCTGTATTGTGTGCTGTCACTTAACGCATTAATACTGGTAGCAAGACAGGTGGCCAGACTGACGGTGGCTGGATTGTGATGCTTGTAAGTTTCTGCCGCAGCCATGCTTACAGCCTCTCAGAGCATTGGGGCCCCTCATAAGGTTGGGGCCCCTCATAAGGTTGGGGCCCAGTACGAGTTTCCCCTTTGACCCCCCCTGTTGCCTGCCCAGCCTTTGACACACTGTGCAATGATTATGCACACCATAATGCCCATTACACATTGTGCCACACACCATAATGCCCATTACACATTTTGCCACACATCCTGATGCCAATTACATATTATACCACACACCGCATAATACCCATTACATATTATGCCACATAAGTGCCACTTAACTACATGCTCATTGCTAGCGGTTTCTTGCTCAATGCTAGGGGTTACATGCTTGATGTCAGGGGCTTCATGCTCAATGCCACAGGGGATTACATGTCCATTGCCATGTGACACATTATGCCACACACTGTAAATCCCATTACATATTATACCATGCTCCATAATGTCCATTACATAGTATACCATGCTACATAATGCCCATTACATATTATACCATGCAACATAATTTATTTATTATTTATTTATAGTTTATAGATTCTGTTGCGCTTTACAATTGTAGACAGTGATAAAACAAACTGGGTAATAACTGAGAGACTTGGAGGTTAGAGGGCCCTGCTGCAAGCTTACAATCTATAGGGACATAGGAGGGAAACATAAGGACAGGCACCAGTAATAGCATAGCAGTCCCACCAAATTACAGCAGACGATGAGCGTCTTGCAAGGAAGATCAGCCTAGCAGCAGCATTTAAAATGGATTGCAGTGGTGAGAGTCTGTTCTTGGGAAGACCAGTTAGGAGACTATTGCAATAATCAATGCGGGATATAATGAGTGCATGGATAAGAGATTTAGTAGTGTCTTGTGTGAGATACGGTTGTATTTTGTATGTTTTTAGATGCATGTAAAATTATTTGGAGACAGATTGAATGTGGGCAAGAAAGGACAGGTCAGAGTCGAGGATGACCCCTAAGTAACGAGCTTGTTGGGGAGATTGTTGAGTTGTCAACAGTGATGGTAACTGTTCTTAGTTGGTGGGATATAAGTAATTCCGTTTTGGAAATATTGAGTTTGAGTTGGTGAGAAGACATCCAAGATGAGATGGCAGAGAGACATTCAGAGACTCGGCTCAAAACCACTGGTGACAACTCTGGGGTAGAAAGATAGATTTGAGTATCATCCGCATATAAGTGATACTGAAATCCAAAAGAGCTGATTAGTTTGCCAAGCGAGGAGGTATAGATTGAGAAAAGCAGAGGACCTAAGACTGAGCCTTGCGGAACTCTGACTGACAGAGGTAACGAGGAGGAAGTAGAGTCAGAGAAGCGAACACTGAAAGAGAGATCAGATAGGTAAGATGTGAACCAGGAAAGGGCTGTATCATTAAGACCTAGGGAGTGTAGTGTTTGTAGGAGAAGAGTGTGATCCACAGTGTCAAACGCAGCAGAAAGATCTAGAAGAATAAGTAGTGAGTAATGGCCTTTAGACTTACCAGTTACAAGAACATTCACCACTTTAGTCAGTGCCGTCTTAGTGGAGTGTTGAAAGCGAATGTATGTATTGTGCCAGCGCTGGCTGAAATAAGTTTGCAAGACGGTTATAAAAATAATTATAAATTTTAATAAGTATACATAAAAAAACACATTTATATAAAAAGTACTAGGGTGTGCATAAAATATTGCAATTTAGAAGCTGACTGATAACTTTGTCAGGCATAAAGCAAGTACATTCAGGTTCCCACTAGATATAATATATATGACCAATCTGCACTGTATTGAAGTAGATGCTGGGTGTGTAGAGCCTTGGAGGATTGGAGGAGAAAGATGTGCAATCTGGCATTTTTTAGAAGCAGCGACTGCTTAATGTCCTCATAAATGTCTTTCAGACAATTGCCAGGGATTTCTGGGTTTTCATACCTTGGTAACTCTGCAGGCTGGATTAGGAACAGATGCCATGTCCCAAAATGAATATGTCCAGTTGGAGTTGTGGCTCAATGCAGCAATAAGACAGTGGGTGGTAGTGCCAGTTGGGGGTAGTTTTTAGCTAAAAATTACCTGCTCTAGGGACTTCGAAACCGGATCAGACAATGGATCTTCACAAGAAGTAGGGCTTGAGTCCCCCTGTGGGTCCATTGCTTCAGGAAATTCTGCAGAAAAAACTGGCTGGAATTTCTCCTCAGACTTTACAGGGTCAGAGGTCACTTCAAGGACTGCTAGATCAGAAGTCCATTTTGGAGACAAGGCATGATTTACCCTTCCTGGGTACACCTGCTAGACTTGAAATGTTGGGTTTTGAAAAAGTATAGAGAGTCTAATATTTAGGTGAATTTCTGTTGTACAGTGTCAATGAAAGCAGGCAGATAATAGAGTAATGGATCATTAGAGTCAATGTAAGGCTGGAACTATTCCAAGGCTTTTCCTCTAAATGCTTGCAGAAAATACTGGACTGTATAGACAGGAGTGATATTTATTGAGGGTTCAGACTGAATATTGATGGTATATTGGTAAGCCAAAGCAGGAACTAAATCACCTTCAAAATAAATGGATACTGGAGTCAGGACGACAACTCCTTCTTAAGTTGTGGCTGGAGTCTCCTCTTCTGGAGTCTTATCAGGTCTAGTAATTTCTGAGGTCTCAACTGGACTGAACACAGGGGTTACTTAGCTAGACACCCCGTGTGGGGTTACTTGGCTAGACACCTTGTCTGGGGATGCTCGGCTAGATATCCCATGTGAGGTTACTTGGCTAGACACGCCGTGTGGGGTTACTTGCCTAGACACCCTGTCTGGGGATACTCGGCTAGATATCCCATGTGAGGTTACTTGGCTAGACACGCTGTCTGGGGTTACTCGGATAGACATCCCTTCTGTGGTTATTTAGAAAGACCTCCCCCCCCCCTTCCCCCCTGGGCCTGAGGCACTAGACACCCTTTCTGGGGCTAGAGACTGCAAACTTCCTGTTTGGGCTGCAGCCGGAAAATCCCCTCTTGGTGCTGAAGACTGTGAAACCCCTCTTGGGGCTGGCAACTCAGATGCCCCTCCTGGAGTTACGGTGTGTGATGATTTTTCTAGGGCTGTAGGACCAGGGCTTTCTCAATTCTTTACTTAGGGCTCCAAGTCAAAGAACCCCAGTTAAAGAACTGACCCTCCTTTTGGGAAACTTTGGCACCTTGATAGAAGGGAGCCTGAAGTGACCATAAGCAATGACTTATCAGTCTTGACCACCGCTATTTGAGCACGGTCCCTTATTCCTGAGCTGCGTAGGGAGCAGTCCTTAATGAAGTGACCTGCGCTTCCACAATATATACAGAGCAAGAGCTCTTTTCTTCGTTGGCGCTCAGCCTCAGAAAGTTTTGGGCACCAAAAAATCTGGAATCCTCTTTCCATTGTCAAGGAAGCAGTTACACCAAACTAGAGAAATCACAGTTGGTGGCCTATCCTGTCTCTGCAAGGAAACCATATAATTCTGAACATGGTTTTAACACTTTCTGTAATAAAGACTGCAGAATCCTCCATTAACACGGATTCCAACTGCTATCAACCTGAGGAGGTAAGGAACAGTCTTTTTAAGGTGTGCTATTTGAACCTTGTCTACAAGCTTGACAAAAGTAATCTTTAGAAAACTTTTAACATTTTTACTTTTTATCTACATTGCTGATTAGCCCTAGAAAGGCTTGTGTTACCAAATTAAGCTGGTCTTCACACATTTTAGTTTGAGAATACTGACAG
The DNA here is from genome assembly GCF_055691185.1 of Crinia signifera. Lineage (NCBI taxonomy): Eukaryota > Metazoa > Chordata > Amphibia > Anura > Myobatrachidae > Crinia > Crinia signifera. Next base: position 4,484,654 of record NC_139227.1, on the reverse strand, counting down.
GAAGTGTAAGACTAGACTGGACAAAACTGGGCTGGACTGGAATGAACCAGATTGGAAAAGACTTGGCTTGACAGGACCGGAGTGACTTGGACCTGAATGGAGTGGACTTGACAGGACCAGAGTGGAGTAGACCAAAATGGAGTGAACTGTACTTGACAGGACCGGAGTGGAGTAGACCAGAATGGAGTGAACTGTACTTAACAGGACCGGAGTGGAGTTGATCGGAATAGAGTGAACTGTACTTGACAGGACCGGAGTAGACTGGAATGGAGTGAACTGTAATTGACAGGACCGGAGTGGAGTTGAACGGAATAGAGTGAACTGTACTTGACAGGACCAGAGTAGACTGGAATGGAGTGAACTATACCTTGACAGGACCGGAGTAGACTGGAATGGAGTAAACTGTACTTGACAGGACCGGAGTGCAGTAGACCAGAATGGAGTGAACTGTACTTGACAGGACCAGAGTAGACTGGACCGGAGTGAACTATACCTTGACAGGACCGGAGTGGAGTTGATTGGAATAGAGTGAACTGTACTTGACAGGACCAGAGTAGACCAGAATCGAGTGAACTGTACTTGACAGGACCGAAGTGGAGTTGATCAGAATAGAGTGAACTGTACTTGACAGGACCGGAGTAGACTGGAATGGAGTGAACTGTACTTGACAGGACCGGAGTGCAGTAGACCAGAATGGAGCGAACTGTACTTGACAGGACCGAAGTGGAGTTGATCGGAATAGAGTGAACTGTACTTGACAGGACCAGAGTAGACTAGAATGGAGTGAACTATACCTTGACAGAACCAGAGTGGAGTAGAATAGAATGGAGTGAACTGTACTTGACAGGACCGAAGTGGAGTTGATCGGAATAGAGTGAACTGTACTTGACAGGACCAGAGTAGACTAGAATGGCGTGAACTGTATTTGACTGGAGTGGACTTGACTGGCTATTTATCTGCATCTGGCCGGTCATAATATTATGACTACCGGAGTTCAGAGTTGTCACAATCAGTAACTGGTAGTTGACTAAACCCAAGGCAGAGGCATGGAGTCAAACACACCAGAGGAATTCACCAGAGGCCCCGGTACAGAGACATGGACTTTGCTGCATCCGGCGTGCAGGTCGCTGCCCTTTGTCCAGGTCACCAGTCTCTTGGATGCAGCAGGAATGAGGTAGCCAGGAAAACAAGACTGAGGATTGCAAAGGCTCTTCAGGTGTTGCAGGATACAATGGCAGCAGGTGAGTCGTGTGTGTCCCCCCCCCCCCCCCCCCGGGCTATTAATACCGACACTAGTTCCCATCCACCACAGGGACTCCCGCTGATGACAGCATATCCGCTGCTGGTACCCCGTGGCCCGTGGGTGCTCCTCACTTTCCATGGGTGCTCAGGCATCCACGGTTTCGGCACCTATGCATACTTGGTGGGGTAGATTTTCAAGAAAAGGCAAGACTACTGGATACAGGCAAGACAGGGCAGAACATCTAGACATAGGCAGGACACCGGAGCAGGACAAGCAGGGCATGACTGGGCTGACTTCAATATGAAGGGGAAGGAATACAGCCAATCACAAGAGAGCAGCCTAACCTCAGGTAATGAGCTAGTGTACTACAGCTGAGGCACGAGAACAGACACAGAGCCCTGATTACTCCGGCTGAGCAGAGCAGACAGAGGCTGATTGCTGCAGATGTTACTGTTGCCTGGCAATAGCCAGGACAGAATCCTGACAGCAGATGTAACAAGACAATCGGCTCCTAAATGGTACTTTACAGACTTGGAAAAATGACAGTAGCTGATTGGTTGTTACTTTATCTCTCTCTGCTTTATCTCCATGCAAGCCTTGGTACATATGACTGTATGGGGATTATTTACGAGATGGGAGTTCTATTGAACATGCAATGTTGCAATGGGCAACCAATCAGATTATATTATCTTCTAGAAGGCGCTAAATAAATAAGAAGTAGAATCTGATTGGTTGCTCCTAGCAAAAACCCATCTTCAATAGAACTCCCATCTTAGTAAATAAACCCATTGGTGTTCAGTTATTAATTAGTCTCTACACAATATCTTGGCCTCCATTTAGTAATGATCCTACTAGCTGGCAGCATATTTTGTTTATTATCAATTTGTCACCCGCAGCCTAACACTGTCGGCAACAGGCTGCACTACAGGCCACAGGCTGCACTACAGGTAATAGGATGCACTACAGGTAATAGGCTGCACTACAGGCTGCACTATTTTTAAGGGCTACTTGCGTGACACTATCGTTTAAGAACATATCATGACTAATGAGACATATCTGTTTGGTTGTTTTAGTTAGGAGGTGGAACATGAGGCTTCTGCACATCAGTAAGCTTGAACTGTTATACAGTGCACCACATTCTTTGAAGGAGTAAACAAATGGTAATTTCCTTCTTTGTAGAAACCATTTTCACCTTTTGCCGAACCTCGGCATACTGTAATTGGGCTTTGTATTCCAGAGCTACTTCGCAGAAGTATTTAATAGGAAAACATAGGGTTGATATTTCTTGGGTGAATCAATACATTGCCTGCAGCATACTATGGTCTCAGTTAAATACATTTGGAACTCTTTATTTATTTTGTATTGACCCTGTCTCTTAAAATGCAAACGCACCTGATCTTAATTGCACAAAATAATTTAACCCTTTTTTATAGACGCTTAACACAGATTGTCACAGAATGGATTGACTGAAATGCAACGAGATACTGTATTAGTGAATCATGCTACATCACAGGTCATTATGAAGAATACTAATGTTTGCTTGGCAATTTTCACACCAATTTTGCCAAATTCACTTGGCACTTAAAGGGTTAATATTTCCTGGAAATTGGGTGAAATTTACTAAGATGTGAAATACACTTCACAGGTCATGTTGCTATGGCCAACCAATCACATCCTGTCTACTATCTTCTAGAGGGTGGTAAATAAATAAGTAGCAGCTTCTGATTGGTTGCCCACAGCAACATGACCTGTGAAGTGTATTCCACATTTTAGTAAATTTCACCCAATTTGTATTGTCTTTTTGCCAGATCTGCCACAAGTGCCTAATACTGTACCTGTTTTCCCGTTCATGGGTGAGGGGGTCATCAAAGACAAACTCACATCAGCAGCTGCAGTCTGATTGACTGATTGGGGGGTGATATGGGCAAAGCTGGACACTGTTTCCGAAAATGTGGGTGCGACTTCTTTATCTTCTGGCACTGCAGAAGCCAGGATCTGTGTCTTACTATTTATTGGCCCAGGCTGACCGGCATTCGGCATTCATCCTCATCTTAAAGCCATGCTTGCACAAGAGGGGGAATGGAGGAGGTGGTCTCAGGGTGTGAAGATATGATCATAGTCCTGCACCCTCTTTACAAAGCCCCTATTACTCAAATGATGCAATTTATCACAAATGTCATATTTGCCCCGCCCCCTTCTGCCGCCTGAGCAGATGGAGCCGGGGTGCAGGCAGGGACAGGGGAATGTAGAAGACTTGCCTACTTCCCCCGGAAGTACCAGATGATTTTATGGAACCACTGTTCATTTAAGGAGTATATGCAAGTATGCATTGGACACAGCACTTGGATCTCAGATCCTGTCAGTAGAGAAGGGTCGTTCGCGAATGAAGCAGATCTTTTGGACAGATCCCATAAAAGAGTGAGTGAGCCGCCGGTCCGAAAAAGGTGAACCGCCGTTCTTTTACTTTGTTTCGTTTTTCATTACATGCATTTGCCTAATCTCAGCACTGCCACCTGTGGCCGCTGAGATGTACTAACTCTGGAGTACAGTGCAGAGACTGCAAGTGAAAGAAAGAATAACAAGGCTGCTGTTGTGACTAGGGATGGTCATGAAAACAGAGAACAGAAAACAGAGAGTTGTAGTAAACGGAGTACAGTCAAAGGAGGGAAAGGTTACAAGTGGAGTACCCCAGGGATCTGTACTTGGACCGGTGTTTTTTAATATCTTTATTGGTGATATTGCAAATGGAATTGAGGGTAAAATTTGCTTTTTTTGCAGATGACACAAAGGTATGCAACAGGGTAGACACACCAGGAGGGGTAAAACTAATTATTGATGATCTACAGTAGGTAGATTAGAGGAATGGTCAAGAGCATGGCAACTACAGTTTAATGCCAAAAAAATCATGCACTTGGGTTGTAAAAATCCAAAGACTAAATATAGTATAAATGGCGCTATAATGGAAACTATTGAGGAAGAGAGGGATATAGCTGTCTCTATTTCAGGGGACTTAAAGGCAAGTAGGCAATGTAACAAAGCAATGAAGAAGGCAAGTCAGATGCTTGGTTGCATAGGGAGAGGTATCAGCAGTAGAAAGAAAGAAGTAATAATGCCACTGTATAGATCATTGGTACGACCTCATCTAGAGTATTGTGTTCAGTTCTGGAGGCCATATCTCCAGAAGGATATAAATACATTAGAGACTGTACAAAGAAGGGCAACTAAAATGGTGCATGGCCTACATCACAAAACGTACCAGGAAAGACTAAAAGTTCTTAATATGTATACTTTAGAGCAGAGAAGGGAAAGGGGGGACATGATAGAAACTTTCAAATATATCAAGGGTTTTAACATGGTACAGGTGGGAGACATTGTTCACAGGAAGAGGAGCAACAGAACACGAGGACATGCACTGACACTAGAGCGAGGAAGGTACAGGTGGGAGACATTCTTCACAGGGAGAGGAGCAGAACACGAGGACATGCACTGACACTAGGGGGAGGAAGGTACAGGTGGGAGACATTCTTCACAGGAAGAGGAGCAACAGAACACAAGGACATGCACTGACACTAGAGGGAGGAAGGTACAGGTGGGAGACATTAGTTTCCGGAAGAGGAGCAGCAGAACACGAGGACATGCACTGACACTAGGGGGAGGAAGGTACCGGTGGGAGACATTCTTCACAGGAAGCGGAGCAACAGAACACGAGGACATGCACTGACACTAGAGGGAGGAAGATTCAGGGAAATTTGAGGAAGAATTACTTCACAGAAAGAGTAGTAGATAATCTGAATAGCCTCCCATCAGAGGAGGTAGAGGCAAATACAGTAGTACAATTTAAACATGCTTGGGATAGGCATATTGATATCCTTACAAAAAATAAGGATCAAATATGGTTTGAGGTAACATGTTTAAAAAGTGGTTCTTATCTGCCGTCAAATTCTATGTTTCTATGTCATCGGTGCAGGCGCCATCGATGGCAATTCTGCACCCAGCCATCGACCAGTGTTTAACTCGGTCATGTATGTTCTTATTTGTTCAGCTCACTGTTTAAAAAAAAGTTTTTAAAAAATGGCAATAAATGATTGTAAAACAAAGTATGCTTCGTTATTATCAAATTACCACTTTTCTCAAAGTGAGCCAGCGATCTTTCTAAAAGATCTGGATCTTTTCACGGAGTGATCCGCTGGATCCCGGCTCGGCTTAGTGACCCGTTTTGCCCATCTCTACCGGTCAGGAGGCATCTACAGACATCTCCTGCAGCATTAGCACATCGCTGCTGCGTCCAAAGATGTAGGTGCAATGTGTTCTGCGTCCCTCTCTGAATCCGGCACTATATATCCTTTGGGTTCATACTTGTTGAAAAATAATCTATATACTATTATTTTTATTATTAATAACCATGTAAGTATTTAAATAAATCTAATGTCTGTAAATTGCTGAGATCTTCACAGAAAAGGCCACCATAAACAGCTCATGGATAACAAACCAATGATGAGCAGATAAAAGATTCTACGAGTACAGTATATTGAGATTTTCTGTTCTCTCCACCCTATCAACCCCAAATGTATGAAATTCCCATAAATCTTCAGGACTGTAAAAGGCCAACTCATACATCGTATATAGAGGATTCATTTTGCAGCTTTCTCCTATTTCCAGGCCTGTCTTGTAGCTGCGTTCCCTCAAAAGAAAAAAAAATTTTTTACGGTCAGAGCAGTCAAACTGTGGAACTCTCTTCCTGGAATGGGGGTGTCGGCGGACACAATAGGGACGTTCAAGGTAAAGTTGGACAAACATTTATTGGATAAAAATAATCCAAGGGTACTAATAAGAATCATGGCCCTTATTCTAATCGGATCGGTACGGCCCGCGTGCGGCCGTACCGCCGATGTTTTTACTCTGCACATGCGCAGAGGTGAATCTGCGCATGTGCAGCCCCCTTCGCCGCAGACGTATTTCGTCCGCCGCAAAGGGGGCGTATAGGGGCGTGAGAGGCATCATGCCCTCATTTCCCTATGTGTACGCCCCGCGTTTCATGGGCGTTCCCATGCAAACGCGGGGCGTATGCATGGTAATGAGGCCATGACGCAACTCATGGGGGCGGAAAGCTGACGTCGCCGGATGTCAGCTTTCAGCCCCCATACAAGCTACCACACGGACGATTGTCCGTGTGGTCTCAGCTTGCGGGAGCTGCCGCGGCGTGCGGACCTGCCTTCGATGGTCGACGACCATCGAATGCAGGGGGCAGCTCCCACCATGGTGGAGGCGTAGCCTCCACCATTTTTATGCGGATCGCCAGCCGTCCGTGTACGGACGGCCGTGGCGATCCGTAGGGTGGGCGGGGATTGGTTTGTGCGGCCGGAGCCCCGTGTGCGGCTCTGGCAGCACCAACCAGAATAAGGGCCCATATTCTGAATTTGAAATGAATCATACTCTGTCTTTTACAAGGGATAAGCTACTAAAACCTAGGTTGAACTCGATGGACGCAAGTCTTTATTCAACCTTATCTACTATGTAACTATGTAAAATATGGCTCAACCTTCCCCGTAGGATCTTCTCATCACCTAATATTACAACAACCCTAGTCTTTAGCAGCATCTCCACTACATTCAAACTTGGAGCTCACCTCTTGAACCTGTTTATAGTACAGGAAAAGAAGTATGATTTAATCCAGTGTTGCTCTGCGATGCCAAAGACTTGGGTGTGCCATGGTTGAGGTTTGGGTTGATGTGTGGTGGATGATGCTACATTGACTAGAGCTTTAGTGTTTTGTGAAAAAGAGAGGGAACCTGATTGGGTCATTGTTGGTTAGTGAAAATGAGAAGTGGATCAGTCTGTGTGGGTTGATCTGAGTGCTGAATGGTACATGAAGCAAGGATAGGTTAAAAGAGAGGAAGTTGTGGATAAGGAGGCGAAGCAAGCAATGGAAAGGTATCCAAGAGTTTAAGGTCAAGGGAATGTCCATCACAGCGTGTAGAACACTGTAGGTGGAGTTAAAGATGTTTTGTGGCAGCAAAAACAGTGAAGTTGCCAATGGGATTGTTGGTATCACCTATACTGAGAGTAGGGATGTCAATGGAAGGGCAAACGAGAAAAAGGAATCACCCCAGGTGATAAAGGCGCTTATGGGGTGGGCTGTTGAGTGGGCTGCTCACACAGAGGGGGGGTTCAGTCCCCTGACAACAGGATGAATGGAGAAAGAAAGGGTTTGTAAAGCGCTCAGAATTATGTAAGTTTGAAAAATTTAATAAATTAAATAATAAAAATTAGATAATAAAAAATGGAATGATCCATTGGGTATCACATGAAAATACAAATGCATTTAATTATTCATATAAAATAATGACACAATTGTTAAAACTAGATAAAAATGAATGTTGCACTTATTATAATATACTCATTGTGGGGCCGGGACTGACAAAATAGGCAGGGCCCCCCTTCCCTTTCTCCAACACCTGGAATGCCTGGTAAGACCGGTCCTGGGCCCTCTTCCTGTCTAGGCCCAGAACTCCAGCCCCCCCCCCCCCCCCCCATCTAACTCTCACTGCACATGTTACGTCAGCCCCACCTGCAGTGCACATGGTTTTGTCCACTAGAGAGTGATTGTGCCTTTCCGAGTGAACCAGAATAACCCCCTAACTGCAGACCATAGCTTCTTCCATATATTGCAAAAAAACTGGTATTTTACTGGTAGGAAACATTATCACTTTCTCAGCAGCTTGTCAGCTGTATATAATGTTCTGAATATCACAGTGTATGTTTCTAAAGGATCTGGTGTGATTTAATCTGATGTGATATTCAGTGGAAAAACTCATTGTAAATTGAAAACAAACCCAAATTGTATGCGGTGAAGTCTGGGCAAGATTTCTAAGAAATGTATTTGATCAGTTTAGACCACCTCTTGTAAATTCAAAAAGGTCTGCATCTCTTTAAGGATTTATATTGTATTGGGACTGGTCATGTCTCCTTCAAAACGTGGAATTTGATGGCAAATAAGAAACACTTGGATCATCTAGCGTGCCCCTTTTATTTATCCTTTAGTTGACCTCAACGCAGTTTGATCAGGAGTTCTTTGTAAGGATATTCATATGCTTATTAAAAGCATGTTTAAATTGCTCTACTGTATTAGCCTTTACCACCTCTGATGGGAGGCTATTCCACTTATCTACTACCCTTTCAATTAAGTAATTTTTCCTTAAATTTCCCCTGAACCTACATCCTTCCAGTTTAGCATGTCCTCCTGTTCTAGTACTTCTCCTTTGATGTCTCCCTCATTTACTTTGTAATACCCTCAGTATATTTCAAAGTTTATACAATGTTACTCCTTTTCCTTTTCTGCTCCAAACTAAACATGTTTTATTCTTTCCTGGTAATTTTTGTGGTGTAGCCCATGCACTAGATAAGGCCGTACCAGTGACCTATACGGTGGCATCATTACTTCTGCCATAAATCTGTAATTAGCTACAACCTTTACTTGTCTGCACCTCTGCCTACCATCTTCATTAGCTAGGCATTTCATTTTAAATGAGATGATGTAATGTTCTGATACAATTCATTTTTTTTATTTTTCACACTGTATTAAATGCAAATATGGTTTTATAAAAAGGACAACAATTGTCCTCACATGTGTTAATGTCTCTGTTGTTACGGTCCGATAAATCAATAGTTGCAAAATAAATATTAATTTTATAACAAAAATGAAAGAAACCCTATAAAATATTTGGTTTAGTCCACCTTCTTGTCTGATTCATTACACGATTCCTCTTTCCCGTTGATCCCGACTTGATTTTTTGCAATAAAGGGCTCTAAATATTTGTCTTCTTCCTCGGTTTGTTGCAGCACATGCAAATAATATTTCTGGTGTTCAAGGTATGTTGTAAATAACTTGGCATATTCTGGATGCTTCTTCAAAAAATTATTGAACTCTTCTGGAGCCGGAAAAAATCAAAAGGTTATTGCAGTGAATCTTCAGAAGTTGTTATAGTAACTATTTCTATATTATAATAATTATTTATGAAGCACAATTATTGTACACAGAGCCATATGAAATATATACTGTAGGTCAACAATATAGCCCAGTGTTTCTATGGCAACAGTCCACTTGTACCCCCGATAGGTCATGTTTTCAGAATGATCATCTGTGGAAACAGACTGGATAGTTACTGACCCAGCAAATTAAGTTACCTTCATTAATTCATCCAGAAAACATGCATGTTGAGGGTACTTGAGGAACCTAAGAAGTGGTCTGGGGGTGCACTGGACCCCCATTAGACCGCTAGCCCCATAAAATTTAAAGAAATGACAGCCGGGCAGAGAGAGCTGTGCGCTGCCCGGCTGTTTAGTATAAGGCAGTGGTCGCCAACCCGCTCGACCACTCTGAGGCTGTCCGGCCGCTCTCCCTCCATCCGCTGCCGCCTACCCGTCCCTCCATATCCCATCGGCGGCTGTCCGTCCCTCCGTCTCCCGCCGCCGCCCGCCTGTCCCTCAATCTTCCGCTGCTGCTGCAGTCTTCCCCTGAGAGACAGACACTAGAAGTCATATTTCACCTCTAGCATCTGACAGGGAGCACAGCGCTAAGCGCTGCAGCGCTGTGCTTCCTGTCAGATGCTAGAGGTGAAATTTGACCTCTAGTGTCTGTCTCCTCTGTGGAGGAGGAAGCATGTGCCCCCTGTCATTTCTGAGGCCACATTGAGAACCACGGACACAGCCTCCTCCTCCATGGAAGCCGCAGCTTCCATAGGACTACCACCTCACCCTCCTCCTCCACAGGACCCGCCTCAACCTCCTCCACGGGACCGCTGCTGCCTGACACTGACCATCGGAACCCCTGCTGCTGCCATAGGTACAACTCTTGTATACTGTATTCTTATATTCTATATATCTTTCCCCCACTCTTCCCTATCTCTCCCCCCCCACACTCTCGCTCTGCCTCTCCCTCTCTCTCGCTCTGTCTCTCGCTCTGCCTCTCCCCTCTCTCTCGCTCTGCCTCTCCCCTCTCTCTCTCTCGCTCTGTCTCTCGCTCTGCCTCTCCCCTCTCTCGCTCTGTCTCTCGCTCTGCCTTTCTCCCCCCTCTCTCTCTGCCTTTCTCCCCCCTCTCTCTCTCTCTCTCTGCCTTTCTCCCCCCTCTCTCTCTCGCTCTGCCTTTCTCCCCCCTCTCTCTCTCGCTCTGCCTTTCTCCCCCCTCTCTCTCTCTCGCTCTGCCTTTCTCCCCCCTCTCTCTCTCTCGCTCTGCCTTTCTCCCCCCTCTCTCTCTCGCTCTGCCTTTCTCCCCCTCTCTCTCTCGCTCTGCCTTTCTCCCCCCTCTCTCTCTCGCTCTGCCTTTCTCCCCCCTCTCTCTCTCGCTCTGCCTTTCTCCCCCCTCTCTCTCTCTCGCTCTGCCTTTCTCCCCCCTCTCTCTCTCGCTCTGCCTTTCTCCCCCCTCTCTCTCTCGCTCTGCCTTTCTCCCCCCTCTCTCTCTCGCTCTGCCTTTCTCCCCCCTCTCTCTCTCGCTCTGCCTTTCTCCCCCCTCTCTCTCTCGCTCTGCCTTTCTCCCCCCTCTCTCTCTCGCTCTGCCTTTCTCCCCCCTCTCTCTCTCGCTCTGCCTTTCTCCCCCCTCTCTCTCTCGCTCTGCCTTTCTCCCCCCTCTCTCTCTCGCTCTGCCTTTCTCCCCCCTCTCTCTCTCTCGCTCTGCCTTTCTCCCCCCTCTCTCTCTCGCTCTGCCTTTCTCCCCCCTCTCTCTCTCGCTCTGCCTTTCTCCCCCCTCTCTCTCTCGCTCTGCCTTTCTCCCCTCTCTCTCTCGCTCTGCCTTTCTCCCCCCTCTCTCTCGCTCTGCCTTTCCCCTCTCTCTCTCGCTCTGCCTCTCCCCTCTCTCTCTCTGCCTCTCCCCTCTCTCTCTCTCGCTCAGCCTCTCCCGCTCTCGCTCTGCCTCTCCCGCTCTGCCTCTCCCGCTCTCTCTCTCTGTCTGCACTGTCACTGTTCCTGTACTATGGCTTTCCTAGTATATGTGTATCTTGTTTTATGTGAATGGGCCAAATGATACTCCCAGCCCTCGGCCCAGGATATATGCCGTATGGGGAGAGGAGGAGGTTTCTGTATGTGCCATGCTGGTATTGCAGAGTTTGCTTAAATGTGTAATGGGCATTACGGTGTGTGGTCTAAAGTGTAATACCACGCCCCTTTTTGTGATGACACGCCTCCTTCGAATGAGACCACGCCCCCTTTTTGGAGCGTGCCTTCGCCGCGAAAAGGTCCGCCCTGCTTGAGTATTTGGGACCACCCATTACCATAATTCTAGATTCGCCTATGTTGAGGAATGGAGAACAGAAGCACTGATCTAGGGTAAACATTGTATAATAATCTAATTACTATTATTGTCAGGCTCTCTTTTGATTGCTCCTTTTTCCTTCCACGCTCCAAACACATACTAGAATAATAATTTAGACTTTGAAGGATACCCGTTAGGAATTACTGATAAATATAAATACCTCCCAAAAATCATTTGTTATTGCCTCGATAGAAAACAAATTAAACTTATCAGGGGTAATGTACAGCTTCATAACTACAGTATGCCCCCTAAGCTGTAAAACTAATGACCAGGTTGACCAATGTGATCTAAATGCTGGTGCTATAAAGCCGAATGTTCTTCTGGACTTACCATATGAGATCTTTCCTGATTTATCGGCATCCATGTCCTGAAACAGTTTGGATACATCAAGATCTGGCACTCCCAATGAAGAACGCAGCAAGGAGCTAAATTCATCCTCTGTTATCGTGCCATCATTATCAACATCAAATAACTAGATATAGAATAATACACACGTTAATTCAAAACTAAATATTATTCAGGCATTATGTACATCATCCAAAGATCAACATAAAAACACAAAGTAAAATGTTGTTTTTTATCACAGCACCTTGGTGACTTGGTATTTATAAGGCATCACACGCTATACAATGTGATATCATAGTTTAAACAGTTGTACTCTGGGTAGAATAAATGGTAATCTTGGAGTGTAACAGGTTTTGGTTTTGCATCTGTATTTTATTGTAAAAAAAAGTCATAAAAACCGCAAAAAAATACAGAATTTTTGTTGTTCCCACAGTATTGTTACCCTCATTTCAACTTATTAATTTCAACTTATTTCCAGTCTATTCTGAACACCTCACAGCTCACAATATTGTTTTTAGGCCAAAAGGTTGCACCAAGGAAGCTGGATGACTAAGCTAAGCGACACAAGTGGGTGGCACAAACACTTGGCACATTCTACAGCGGCAGACAAGATGGCAGTTTTAAAAACTGTGCCAATAAAATGCTCCAAAGAGCAAATAATGCTACAAAATACGATTGAATTGTTTCTCTGAAAAACGATGTTAGTTGTGGAGATTGCAGGTTCAATCCTGTTCACTGCGTCGTTGTAGGAGCTGGCAATGACGCCGGGGAGGAGCCGAGTAAGAAAACTGCATGCTCATAATAGACTGAGCTGATGAAGACATACTGGGGTGTGATACGGGCAGGTGTGAGATAATGTCACTGCATCATAGTCACAGCTGGCAAAGACGAGGAGGACGAGCTGATGAAGAAACATGGATTCCCATAGAAGGCAGAGCTGATTGATACCGGTTTAAGCAGGACATGCCCAGTTTATTAAGCCCATCATGTCACCGACAGGTAGTCCCACTGCAAATAGCTCGCCAAGTTCTCAGATAGGTAGCTAAAAAGATACCGCCTCCATATTTGATTACTTTTCACATTACGACGAGGACAGTGCTGCCAATGACACGTGGCAGGAAAAGGCTAAGGCCATGGCCTGTGTTTATGCCTTTAGTCTTGCTCCAGGATTACGCACTGCATCTTCAGTTGACTGTCTCCCCTTATCCCAAATGTGTCCAGATTGTACTCCAGTCCCACCCGCCTGGCTTCACTGTGACTGGCAGCCCATAGAACCAGGTGCATGCGCAGTACCTAGTTTGGTACTGTGCATGAGCCGGGTCCGGTGCCGGTCATCTGTATTGTACAGGCACCGGGACTTCTATGGGATGCCGATGAAGCAGCACATAGGTAGGGGCCAGCGAATGTGCAGTACAGAGACTGGTACTGCACATGCATCGGTGCCTGTCATTATCCAAGCACCAGGACCGCAGTGGAGGCATAAACTGCCCAGGAACATCGGCGGCGACTGTGAGCAGTGGCGGGGGTGCTGGCATCGTGGCAGGAGCAGCCCCCTCCTACTATAAAGGTAGGAGCCACCACTGACTATATATTAATACTGTATGAACCTGCTCAAGAAGTTTCTAATAAAATAGTAGATTGATGTGCGTGATATCATCAGTCAAACAGATGTTATTAAAAGGTAAATAGCTTTTACTATGCATAAAATGAGTAACAAAAACATTGATATAACACAGCTGTACAGGATATCATTGGTGCGAAGTTAAAAAAAAAAAAAGGGATGGTATTAACCGGCGACGTTTCAAATATCGGCGTCCCGTTATTTGAAATAGATGGAGAGTAGGATATCCAACTTTGATAGAGTTCCGAGATGTATACTATTAATAAAATCTTAAAGGGGATGGCTAGCAATCTTCAGGTACCAAGAACCACTGTATTACAACAATGACTGCAAACCATTTCAAGCATACAGCAACTGTTTCTAACCCATAATTAAATAATTAACTGTCAATCAATTGGCAGCAAGATTGCAAGCAGGGTATTTAAACCCGCCAGACTACAACATTAACTCACCTCCTTGAAAAAGGCCAAAGCAGGCTGCAACACGTTGGAGACACTACATTAGGAATAAAAGACTTGCAACTTCATATACACAACTTGGAAATTTGGAAACAGGACGACCGGAAAAATAAGGACAATTACAACTGCCACCTCAATGGATGCTGAAAGAAGAAATCCCAGCGCCGGGCAAAGATACTGTAGCTGAGTAAGAGGTCTCTGCGATTGTTTGGAAGCTGTCTCCTGTGGTTCCCTGATGATGATGGTGACGCACTTCTATGAGCTGGAGCGGCGCATGGACTCATGACCTGCGGAGTTCAGGGCACGGGAGAGCGTGTGTAAACCATATGTCCCGATTCTATGAGCGCCAGGGGCATGGCAGGAGAGTCCAGAACCCCAGGAGACTATCTCCCAACCCGCGGACCTCTGAAAACCATTATTTCACCCACTGACCACCAAAAGTCCAAAGAGGGTACCTGAAGATTGCTAGCCATCCACTTTAAGACTTTTGTATTATGCACCTAGGAACTGTATCAAAGTCGGATATCCCACTTTGAATCAATTTCAAATAGCGGTACGCCACTATGTGAAATGACGCCGGTTAATACCACCCAATTTTAGACGATTATGTCCATTTTTTGTTACTTGCTTTAGGATTAGTATAAGGTAATTGCCTTTAATAACATCTGTTTGACTGATGATATCACGCACATCTATCTACTATTTATTAGAATCCTCTTGAGCAGGTACATATAATCTCTCCCCTGTGTAGCTAACGTTCCCGCCCAGCAGCATACACAAACCCCCCCCCCCCCCCGGGAAAAGACCAGTGTATAACGTTTTCATGTGTATAACGTTCCACCCCCTTGACATCAGCTCCCCCCGCCCACCCAGTACACACCCACCATCCACCATTACTCCTGCCCCCCCCCCTTCCAGCACCCCCACCCCCCCTCCCGCGATTCGCGGACCACCCCCCGATTCACACACCCCCTCCAGCGCCCCCTCCCGCAATTTGCAAACCCCCTCCCGCGATTTGCAGCCCCCCTCCCGCGATTCACGGACATCGTATGTGGTCCTTTAGCATAGAATCAGTGGCAAACGCAGGATTTTCAGAAGGGGGTTTCCAGAGGGGCGGAGCAAAGCACGGAGATGGACAGGTGACGCAGTATATGCCGGGTCAGTTAGAGTATTATAGATGGACCAAATGTATATAAATAATAATTATATATATATATATATATATATATATATATATATATATATATATATATATATATATATATACACACATATACATATACATATACATACATACATACACACACACACACACATATATAAATATATATATATATACAGGGGCGTCAACAGCAGTGTAGACCCCTAGGCATAGCAATGTATTGGGGCACCTACCGATCCTCCAACGGTAGGGGTGGGGGAAGCTTTGATGTCCCCCAGGTGGTAGGGGGTATTATATCAACTGCTCAGCATGTAGGGCTTGGATCAGTGATTTCCACTAATTACACCTTTACTGCACAGATGGGGGGTGATGGGGTGGGAGAAGGGGGCATTGGGCTGAATGAAGGGGCCCTGATACATAACTTCCAGGGTGGTAGAGGATGTTTAATACGCAGAGGAGGGGTGTATAGTGGAGTGGGCTTATTATTCATAAATTTCTGGTGGTAGGACAGCTTGCTTAACTGCAGATATCTCCAGTTCTCGGAAATAGATTTCTTAGATAATGGAATTAAAAACTAGAGAATCCCACCTACCAAATGGTATTGGGGACTAGGGGATCAGAGTTCAGGAGGCAGAGCAATCTGCCAATGAGTATATAAAACTACTTACCAGGTGTGTGGAGCTGGAGCAGTAACCAGCTGCTGGAAGGCTGATCTCTCTGGTTCTGGGAACAGTAGAGACAAGCTACTAGTGTCCATCAAAGAGGGAGAGTCCCAGATTTTGGAATATACCCTCAGAAAAACTCTAAGTCAGACAGAACCTGAAATATCTGACTGGGAAAGCAATTAACAGGCTTGGATGGGGCCACTGCTTTGAAGTAAGATATCTCCGGTTCCCCAGGGCCGATTTTTTAAATTCTTATACCCATGGAAAGAGGAGACCCTCAGCTTTCAGCCTAGGGCCCTTGGACTCTTAGGGGGGTTTCTGGGTACTCAGAAACCCCCCCTGCGTGCGCTACTGCATAGAATGTATCATATGCAACCCCCAGCAAGTGTTGCTGGATCCTGTAGGATCCAAAAAACCTAACGTGCAGTACTTGCAATATCCGGATCCGATCCAATGCGTACGGGACCGCACATCACAACAGAATTGGAGGTTAGGCACATATACGATTTAGGCACTTTTCAGCCGATTTCTTTAGTGAAAGGGGCCCAAATTGTATACTGTGTACGTGTACGTCCAGCTTTACACATTGTTGTAAAGCTGTTGATAAATGTTTTACACAAAATAGAATACTTACTTTAAATGCCATTTGAATAGTCTCTTCAGAATTGGCCGGATGGCAAAGTATAGATATGCCAATGACATATTCACGGAAATCTATAGTGCCATCTTTGTTCTAAAAGAAAAGGAGAAAACAATGTTAAAGACAAAATGCAAGATACCGATACAATATGTCAGATCGGTCCACATTATATAATACATTATGGTCCACATTATGTAATCTTGTCAAACTGTCCACTATTAGGGTGGATATGGCCTCAGAAGTGGTAACAGACAAATGGAGACTTGGGGCCAAATGTAATAGGGTGCGATTTTTTCGTAACATAAAAAATTGCACCAAATTGCAAAAGGGGTTCTCCAAGTATCTACATGCGGGGTAGGCTTGCTGGGACTTATTGTTCCACAGCAGAACCCAATTATATTTTTATTCTTATTTTTATGCAAAGAGTATCAACGCGGCACCGTCCACCCAGGAGTGCTGGGGATAGCCCTGGACTTCTGCCCTGGCCTTGGGTGGCCCGAGGGGCCAGGGCTGACTGGTAGTAGTAGTAGTAAGTTTATTTATAAGGCGCCACAAAGTGTCCGCAGCGCCATACATAGCAAACAAAATACAAATGACAAGGTAACGTACAGGGTGTGTTGATAAAATACAGCATAAATAGGGGTATAACTTGTAGAACTAAAATCAGCATCAGTTCTGAAGTAGGTGTTGAAATTGTCGAGGAGACTGAAGATGAAGTAGAGGAAGGGAAGAACAGGGCAGGAGCACAGGTGAGGTAAAGAGGTAGGGTGAGTACGTAAGGAAGGAGGACCCTACTCATAAGAGTTACCAGACTAAAAGGAGGTGGGTGGACGAACGAAAAACAATAGGATAAATAGGAACGGATGGAGGGGTAGTGTAGGCAGGATAGGAGGAGCAAAACAGGTTAGGAGGAGGAGGGATAGGCTAGTCGGAAGAAGTGGGTTTTGAGGGAGCGCTTGAAGAATTGAATAGCTGACTGGTCAGTGGGTAATGCTTTGGTGATTTGTATACTTTAGAATAGGAAAACATCTGGATTTGATTTTTTTATTTTATCAACAATTAAATCTAATAATTCTGCAACGTTTTATTTCTGCTGCAATATCTACATAAATATAATTGAAAGAAGTGTGTGTGTGTGTGTGTGTGTGTGTGTGTGTGTGTGTGTGTGTGTGTGTGTGTGTGTGTGTGTGTGTGTGTGTTTGGATGTTACACGATAAATCTTGAACGCTTTTACTAATCGTATTAAAACATTGCTGCCATCATACTAACACTTCCTTGTGGAAAATTGGGCAGAGCTTCAACCACAAGAAAATGGCCGCAACTCTGACTGGTCTACAAAAAAATAGCTGCCACTCCCCTGCACTAAGGACATATTGCATGTATAGGCAGATGTCACCTTATGTAAGAGAGAAGTCATGTGAGTAACAATGCCCATTCCAAAGCTCTCCTCCTACTTATCCCGCGTCAAACAATTGTACGTCCAGGCTGAATGGGCGGCTCCTCCCACCCACTGGCAGTATCTTGATTGGCATGTAGAGGAGCCAATCAAATCATGGAAAAACAAAGCCTAATCTACACCAGACGAGTCCCAGCATCATCACTAGTAAGGAGTGAGCATGCGCCCTGTCGAGCAGAGGTTAGGTTAGTTTTTTAGCTGGGACAGACCGTTAATAAATGGTAGATACTGTAGTGCTGAATTATGTTACGGTATTGCCTACTAGTCAAGATCAGCTTTTCCCTCTGATCCCCAGTTCCAAACACATCCCAATATAGGGTAGAATGTAACAAACTGCTATTTTTTTGCAGTTTTAAAGTCATCAAAAATGATTGATGAAATTGGACTCAAAAGGTACAGAATTCAATACCCCACTATTTGGAGAATAAGTTGCCAACCTGCCCGCATGTGATGGGCTATGAAGCCACACATCGCTAGCATTTCAGTGTGTCATGCAGGTTCATAGAAAAAAATTGCCGACATTGGGGGGAAAAAACAGTAATAAAAACAAAAGATTAAGAGTTGTGGAAATATTATTTAACAATTTTACGTATGTACCCTGTCAAATAATGCAAACAGCTCCTTCAAAACATCAGAAACTGGCAACTTAAGGTGGCTGGCAAATTCTTCCAGTCCAATTCTTCCTCCTTTGGACACATCAGCGATGGAAGCGAAAACCTCGAGCTGATCCTTGAAGTTATCCCATTTTAGGCTGAAAACAAAACAAGAGCACAAAGTTGAGCATTAATATTTAGATAGACGGTAAACAAACGCGGCATCTATCAATTGCATGTGAAGATTGTAAAGTTTGCAAGGAAGACATTTTCGGACTATAAGCATTAAAGTCATTAAAAACGAAACTTAGGACATTTATTTCTAAAGCGATCAGTCATAAGAAGCTTGACTTGTGGGACGGTCATTGGAGTGTCATGGATGTGTATTAAGCTTCATGCACGTACTAATTAGTATTACATTTTATTTCGAAGACACTAGCAGTGGTTCAAAGTACGGTACAGATGGCACACATTAGCACAATACAGGGTACACAGAACTAAATAGTAACTGAAAAGCTAAGGTAACAGCAGCACAATTCTAGTACACAATAAGGCTGAGACGTAGGGAAGCAAAGGAGTTGTCTGCAGGAGTGAAAGAATAAGCTCAGCCTGTGGATCTTTGAAAATGTGTCTGAGTAATGAATGCACCTGTTGGGTGACCTGGAAAACGTGAACTGCGTGGGGTCCTGGGGACCCCTGATTTATGGCAATCATCACAAAATTGTAAAATTGCCCCAGTCCATCAATGATGCATGTGTGGCTATGTCAGTGCCCGGGACTGCGCTATGATGTGTTCCCCTGCTTTAATTTCAGGTAATTACATTGAACTTTTGCAATGCTGGACTGAACATTTGCTGCAATATGAATATATTATATTTGGGTAATGACATTGCTAAAATTTATACCAGTGGCTATTGGTCTTCTTTAGATCTAACAAAGTCACCCGCGGGCTGTAACAGAAACATGGCTGACAATCACAAACACCCTCCCTTGCAGCACTGTCACATGGCGGTCTAAACTTCACACACACACACCTCCAGTGTGTGCGTGTAATTTGTCCCATGGTTTTTTTTGGTCATAAACAAGGATCAGATTGCAGCTGTTTCCCAGTCACAAAAATACATTGATTCCAATCATTTGGTGCCAGCGCACTTGGTTGGGTAAAACTCCTTTGGGGTCGATCCTATTAGTCCCGAAGGTGGCAGATGATTCACAAGTGCGAATCATCATGACACCGAGCGCACTTTATGGAGTAAAGGGGTGCAAGCAATCAGTGGCATAACTATGGAGTGTGCAGGGGGTGCAACTGCTATGGGGCCTGGGCCTTTGGGGGGCCCGAGGGCTAAGCGGGCATTCCCTGCACCCTTTAATTTTTAGTTAATTTATTAGTGCCTCGGCGGTGCCGCCGTCCGATCTCTCCTTTCTCCCCCCCAATGCCACCTCTCTACCTTCCTCCACCAGCGGCTATGGTTTGGCCAATGATTGGGGAGGAGCTGGTCTGGCTAGTCCAGCCTTTGCCCTCCCCGGGCCCTTATCCTATCCCTCTCTGACGCTGCCAGTGACCACGAGATCTGCCATCGAGATCCCAGTGCCGGTGTGGAGACCCGGTGCAGGGCGCTACTGCTGGAGGTAATAAGCGCAGTCTATACTGAAGGCCAGGGGGTAGTGGGTCCATGCATGCGCAGTCATCACTAACCCCCACCGACCCCAAAGAGTTCTAGTTTGCCCTGGCAAGCAGTTTTAAGCGAATGCTGTCCTGCGAAGGGTGCGGGTTCGGCTTAATTCAGGTGCCGATTTCAGCAATAAAACAGCATGCGAACGGCAATTCGCACCCTTCAGGACTAACAGGATGGACCCCTCTGGCTCAATGTCGTTATTCCTCACTTTCTGGGCACTTGCTGATTTACATTGGAATGACAATTAGGATATAAATTTGATTGGTGTCAGAAATGAACAAGGAAGGACCGAGTATGATAGAAGTATCTCACTTTAACTTCCTGCTGATCTTTGTGAACTCCACAAGTCCGGCCTCCATGGGCAAGGTCAGTTCTCTGGCCGTAAGCATTAGTCTGCAGTCTTCATATGTATGATCAGTGACTGGGACTCCGAGAGCCCTGCAAAACATCGATGAATGAATGAATGGTATGAAAAACAATACAATGGAGAATATGTAACACTCAAAAATACATGAAAACTATGACAATGACTGAAGCTCTGGACCCAGGATTTTGGTTTAATAGGGTCATTGCCAGTCCAATGCTCCCATTACTCACGCCAATCACTGTGCTATGGGTGCGGTATACAGACAAGGTCTACTTCCACAATCAACAGGTCAACACCAGAAGTAGAAATGGCATTAGAGAGAGATTGACAAACATTAGAAATGTTTGACAGTGATAAAAAGTAAAATGTTGACATGGAAATTGATGACACATGAAAAAGCAGGTATTTTTTCATGGGTATTTTCGTGTCAACATCGGCACCTGAGCTGCACACATGGATCCCCAGTAGCCCACACGCTCGTATGGCTCGCTTTTGGATGGTAAAGCATGAAAAGACCGAACATGTGCCAACACTTTATATGTCAACATTTTACATGTATCCAACTTTTGTCACTGTTGAACTAATGCATGAATGTCAAACGTTTGCCAATGTCTAACTAGTGTGTGTCTAATGTTTGGTGTCAACCTATTGACTGTTTAACTAGACATACTGTGTCAGCCGCCTGGATCCTGTATGATACGGAAGAGGATACGGTGTGACACTCCAATCGTGGTCAAACCTAAAAGAGAGCAGCTCAGCAGGATCAGTTTTCGGTTTAATATCTGAAGCTACAAATCTCTTCCGATTTACATTGAACTCTCCCAGACATCTGATCTGACACTCTATCGGCCGATATATATTGGCGCCGTGAAAATACACACGTACCCTTTTCTCTCAATCCATGTCAGATACATCTGGTCAGACCTATGATAGACGCCTGACTGCTTCAAATCAGATGGATCTTTGGTGCGTCACCAAGGATTTTTTTCGTCAGATGGATCTGAGACTCAGCCGCACATCTGATCTGAGGGAGCTCAGATTTTGACTTTTTTTGTCAGATCGGTCTGTCAGATCCATCTGAATCTGAAGAAAACAGGCCAAACTGATGGGGGACTAGGCACATATATGTGCAACTGTAGGCAATTGCTCCTCGCCGATAATACAGATAAACATCATTTACCTTCTGTCTAATACATTTAGAAATGAACTTTGTCAATGGGCAATGTTATTACTGGTACATACTGTGCCATGATATTCCGAACATTGTTTGCATAAAGGAAATAATCTCTCTTCTCGGCATCAGAAGGAACATAAACAGGGAGAAACTAGAGGGAAAACAAAAATATGTAAATGAAGTTCCATGTTCTAGATAGCACAATGAGACACATTGTATTTTATTCTATATACAGTAGGCTCCACAAACCTGACAGATGCAAATTTTGGCTCAGATGTGTTAAAATATATCGTAATGTAACATCTGCTAGGATTTGTATACTGCTACCTCCTACTAAACGTCTGCTCACTGTCAGTGGAACATTCCGGAGACTGTAATCCAGGGGCGGGCTGGGCTGGGGGACAGGGTGCCATGTGCCCCCCGGGCCGCTGAATCGTTTTGCGTGCGGGCCGCCATTGTTCTGAGGCTGCTGCTGCAGCCAGACTGACCAGTTTCCGAGTGGTCTCCATAAACATGGCCGCCGGCCTCCTGCACTGAGGACATGTCTAGTGCAGGAGGCCACTACAGAGACTCTGTATGTTCCACCTACTTCCTGCCTGTGCGTTACACTTTCTTCCCTATGCTGCAGCATGCCTCACTGTCTGGCATCAAGGTAAGAGGGAGTGGGACTGTACAGGCTGAGCAGCCTGTAAGGTTCAGTTATTATACAGGCGGGAGCAGCCTGTGGGGGTCCAGTTATTATTTTAAGGGGGAGCAGCCTGTGGGGGTCCAGTTAATATTATAAGTGGGAGCAGCCTGTGGGGGTCCCATTATTAATTTACAGGGGGAGCAGCCTGTGGGGGGTCCCATTATTATTATTATACAAGGGGAGCAGCCTGTGGGGGTCCTGTTGTTATTATTATTATTAATAATATAATACAGGGGGAGCAGCCTGTGGGGTCATGTTATACAGGGGGAGCAGCCTGTTGTGTCCTTTTATTATACAGGGGGAGCAGCCTGTGGGGGTCCTGTTATTATTACACAGGGGGAGCAGCCTGTGGGGGCCCTGTTATTATTATACAGGGGGAGCAGTCTGTGGGGGTCCCGTTATTTTTATACAGGGGGAGCAGCCTGTGGGGGTTCCTTTATATACAGGGGGAGCAGCCTGTGGGGGTCCCGTTATTGTTGTTATTATTATTATTATTATCATTATAATAATACAGGGGGAGCAGCCTGTGGGGTCATGTTATACAGGGGGATCAGCCTGTTGTGTCCTGTTATTATAAAGGGGGAGCAGCCTGTGATGTAATTTTATTATACAGGGGAGCAGCCTGTGGGGGTCCAGTTATTATACAGGGGGAGCAGCCTGTGGGGGTCCCGTTATTATTATACAGGGGGAGCAGCCTGTGGGGGTCCCGTTATTATACAGGGGGAGCAGCCTGTGGGGGTCCCGTTATTATTATACAGGGGGAGCAGCCTGTGGGGGTCCCATTATTATTATACAGGGGGAGCAGCCTGTGGGGGTCCCATTATTATTATACAGGGGGAGCAGCCTGTGGGGGTCCCGTTATTATTATACAGGGGGAGCAGCCTGTGGGGTCCTGTTATTATATAGCGGGAGCAGCCTGTGGGGTCCTGTTATTATACAGGGGTAGAAGCCTGTGGGGTCCTGTTATGATTATAAGACAGGGGGAGCAGCCTGTTGTGTCCTATTATACAGGGGGAGCAGCCTGTGGTGTACTTTTATTATACAGGAGTAGCAGCCTGTGGGGGTCCCATTATTATACAGGAGGAGCAGCCTGTGGGGGTACTATTATTATACAGGGGAGCAGCCTGTGTTGTCCTGTTGTTATTATTATAAGACGGGGAGTAGCCTGTGGTGTCCTGATATTATACAGGGGGAGCAGCCTCTGTTGTCCTGTTATTATTATAAGACAGGGAGTAGCCTGTGGTATCCTGATATTATACAGGGGGAGCAGCCTCTGTTGTCCTGTTATTGTTTATTTTTATTTATACATATTTTTAAACCGCAAAACCTAAATTTAACGATGCGCTGTTACTTATGGGCCAGTGCTCTGGACTGGCCCCCCAGGCTAAAAGTTGCCAGCCAGCCCCTGCTGTAATCGCAGATAATTGCCACATATTCACATTCCAGCAGTGACACAGGCGCTAACCACCAATAATCTCTTAACTGCGACAACATTGGATTAGTGGAACCATGAATTAGGCCATGAGAAGACTAATGGTACTAATTCCTTACCTCTACTTCCACATTGGTGCAGACCTGACACACGGTCAGAAATAGGAGTTTTGCACTAAAGATGACAAAAAAAAAAACATTTTTCAAATTCTGTAGGTAAATAAACTATTATTTTATTGAAAAAAAAATATGTCATCACATTACTAAAACGACTTGTAGAGTACAATTTTGGAAGAATTTCTTCAGTCGCTACATTCATTTATTATTTATTTATTAAGTTTCTTATATAGCGCACACATATTGCGCTGCGCTTTACAGAGAATATTTAAACATTCACATCAGTCCCTGCCCCAGTGGAGCTTACAATCTATATTCCCTACCACATGTACACGCACAGACATTCTAGGGTTAATTTTTTTGTCGGAAGCTAATAAACCTATCTGTATATTTTTGGAATGTGGAAGGAAACCAAAGTACCGAGAGTAAACCCACTCAATCTTAGGGCCATGGTGGGAATTGAACCCATGACCTCAGTGCTGTGAGGCAGTAATGCTATAACCATTACAACATCCGTACTGCCCTGTATATATAACACATGGTGGGAATAGAACCCATGACCTCAGTGCTGTGAGGCAGTAATGTAACCATTACACCATCCGTACTGCCCGTATATATAACACATGGTGGGTATAGAACCCATGACCTCAGTGCTGTGAGGCAGTAATGTAACCATTACACCGTTCGTGCTGCCCCGTATATATAACACATGGTGGGAATAGAACCCATGACCTCAGCGCTGTGAGGCAGTAATGCTATAACCATTACACCATCCGTACTGCCCTGTATATATAACACATGGTGGGAATAGAACCCATGACCTCAGAGCTGTGAGGCAGTAATGCTAACCATTACACCATCTATACTGCCCCGTATATATAACACATGGTGGGGATAGGACCCATGACCTCAGCGCTGTGAGGCAGTAATGTAACCATTACACCATCCGTACTGCCCGTATATATAACACATGGTGGGGATAGAACCCATGACCTCAGCGCTGTGAGGCAGTAATGCTAACCATTACGCCGTCCATACTGCCCCGTATATATAACACATGGTGGGGATAGGACCCATGACCTCAGCGCTGTGAGGCAGTAATGTAACCATTACACCATCCGTACTGCCCCTTTATATATAACACATGGTGGGAATAGAACCCATGACCTCAGTGCTGTGAGGCAGTAATGCTAACCATTACACCATCCGTACTGCCCCGTATATATATATAACACATGGTGGGGATAGAACCCATGACCTCAGTGCTGTGAGGCAGTAATACTAACCATTACACCGTCCGTACTGCCCAGTATATATAACACATGGTGGGGATAGAACCCATGACTTCAGTGCTGTGAGGCAGTAATGCTAACCATTACACCGTCCGTGCTGCCCCGTATATATAACACATGGTGGGGATAGAACGCATGACCTCAGTGATGTGAGGCAGTAATACTGGATATATGTCGTCACACTGGACAATGGATATAGGCTGTCACACTGGACACAGGATATATGTCGTCACACTGAACACTGGATATATGCCATCACACTGGACAATGGATATAGGTCGTCACACTGGACAATGGATATAGGCCGTCACACTGGACAATGGATATAGGCCGTCACACTGGACAATGGATACAGCCCATCACCCTGGACACAGCCCCTGGACAATGGACACAGCCCCTGACACACTGGACACAGCCCCTTGTATTATGGACACTGCAGCCCCTGTACACAGTGTACACTCTGCAGCACTGCAGCCCCTGCGTGTGAGCACTGCAGCACCGAGTTAGTTAAATCACACAACACAGGGCTCAGGGCTAAATAAATCACAACACAGGGCACGGGCCACAGGGCACAGGACAGCCCCTGGACAGTGGACACAGACCCTGACACACTGGACACAGACCCTTGTATTATGGACACTGCAGCCCCTGTACACAGTGTGTACACTCAGCAGCACTGCAGCCTCTGCGTGTGAGCACTGCAGCACCTAGTTAGTTAAATCACACAACACAGGGCTCAGGCCTACATAAATCACTACAACACAGGGCATGGGGCACTGATTTTCCCACCCTCTTCCCTCTCCTAGATTGGAGTGAAGATGGCGGGGCGCGCCTGTGTCTTTTATAATATCCCGGTCCCGCGAGAATCCGACAGCGCGATGATGACGTTTTGCCTAGTTTTCGGTCCGGAATTCAGGCGGGAACTCCCAAACAGACTCGGATCCTGACTCGGATCTGTCGGATCCCGGAGATCCGGACCCGCTCTAGTGACAGTGAAATTTGTGATGCCTTATAAACACCTAAATTATATTACAATGCTAGTAACAACAGCAAATTTGTGAGAGAATAGTAAAATAAACAATCCATCTACAGCACTTATATTCCTATCCACAGATATATCTACATAATAATAAAAATTCTGAGGTTATTTTTTAGACAACAAAACTTACGCTGTGTATCCTTGCCATGTCCAAGTGACGGTGTCCTATAAAATATATATAATATAAGAGATGATGAGAACTGAATACACAGATTAATTTTCTATAACTACAAGGGAAGAATAATTCCAGACATCCCACCAAACTAGGATCCCATCTGAACACATACA
The DNA here is from genome assembly GCF_055691185.1 of Crinia signifera. NCBI lineage: Eukaryota > Metazoa > Chordata > Amphibia > Anura > Myobatrachidae > Crinia > Crinia signifera. The sequence goes on along the minus strand of NC_139227.1, from coordinate 4,458,096 downwards.
TGGGGGGAATCCCTGTAGCTCATTATCTGCACATACCAGTTCAATACACAGTGGCACACTTATCCTTGTAGCTTTAGTCTGTAATAAGAAGCACCCTCTGGGGTTTATAGAGCATGGAAACCCATTGATTTAGCAGTTTGGCGCTAGTCCAGATGTGGTTGGAGCACTGTAGCTATTGTTATTGCAGCAGCAACATCTGTTTATGTAAATGCAGCAGGAGGCATTACAAGTAGATGCCTCCTGCTGCAATGGTGGTCTTCGCTACTTTTTAGGACGCAGTATCGGACCAATGATATATGATATGGTAGCATGCAGGGTACTCTTTACCTAGAACGGCGCCCAAGATTTGGATCTTGGGCATCACAAGGTAAAAAATCGCGTCGGTCGCATCGCATGCGACCAAAAAAATCGCATGCGATGCGACCGATGCGATTACCGCGATTTTACATAGGGAACAATGTTAAATGGCCCAATTGACCCGATTTTACATAGGGAACAATGTTAAATGGCCCACAGAGCCCAAATAGCCACCCTCAAGTGTGAAATGGCCCCCCCAATTGTTAACGACACCCCACGATCAACGTCAACCCGAAGCGTGGCGAGCGCAGCGAGCCCGCGAGGGGCGGCGGTACGCGTCCTCCGACCTTTTCATACCCCCACTATCCACGGTGGCGTGAAGTTGAGAACAGAAAGTGTGGCGAGCGCAGCGAGCCACCGAGCCCGAAGCGTGGCGAGCGCAGCAAGCCCTGCGAGGGGACGCGGATACCTTCACAGGTATCCGCGTCCCCTCGCGGGCTCCACAGGTATCCGCGTCCCCTCGCTACGCTCGCCACGCTTCGGGCTAGGTGGCTCGCTGCGCTCGCCACACTTTCTATTCTTAACTCCACACCGACGTGGATAGTGGGGGTATGAAAAGGTCGGAGGACGCATACCGCTGCGCTCGCCACGCTTCGGGTTGACGTTGATCGTGGGGTGGCGTTAACAATTGGGGGGGCCATTTCACACTTGAGGGTGGCTTTTTGGGCTCTGTGGTCATTTAACATTGTTCCCTATGTAAAAATCGGGTCAATTGGGCCATTTAACATTGTTCCCTATGTAAAATCGCGGTAATCGCGTCGGTCTCATCGCATGCGATTTTTGGTCGCCATTCTAGGTAAAGAGTACCGCATGCAGTACCCATGGGGTTGAGCAATCCACCCATCACAGATCTTCATAAGTGGCCCCAGTCTCAGCTCAAGAACAACTATCCTGGGCACTTCCCTTCGCCTAAACAGCAGCAACACGCCTCCGTTTTTACAAATAAAGAACAATGTTGCCATCTCCCAACCCCATCAGACTGTCAATCAATGTCAGTTTGATGCCGTACTGCATACTGTACGTCAGAACCCGCTCACACATGTGCAGAATGGGTCCTGTGCATGCGCGGTACTGAACAACGGTACTTTGCACAACAGGTTGCAGATCCTTTGGGAATTAGCCCATTTACACTGAATCAGTGAGTAATGCTGGGTACACAGAAGAACGATTTGGTCTCAATTCCCCCAATTTCGATACAACCTCAACCGATTGTATGTAAAATGGGCATGTTTTGGCATGTCTTAGATCCAATTCCGATCCGATGCGTTGGTCATTTGGTGGTTTTGAAGAGGTTACCTCCTGCAGTCCGGATTTTAAGACGACCCCTTCAACTGGGTACAAATCGGAATCGAATCAGATCGTGTGCGCCAGCAGATCGTGTGACCTTCGTATGGTCGTCTCCCGATCATGATCGTTCTAGTGTGTTCATAGCATTACTGTGATCTTATCCAAGATTTACCGCATGGGGTAAAGGCTGTGTAACTGGATACAGATACTGCCCCGCTCATCGTTGCTGTAAGAATTGCCACATGCTACTTCTGTGGCGATTGGTGTGATCTGCAATGTGCGTTCTACTAATTCTCCTCATAGAAATGCATTGAGCGGCGATGTTGTAGTGTGGCTATTCCTGTGCCGCGGGTGCGATTAAGGCGCACAATACAAAATCAAGGAGCCAAATCGCCACAATGATAAGCGTGGCTACTTCTGTAGCTCCAGACAATTATGGAACAGAAAGGGCCGTCTCAGCAGAACAAATTATAGGCCCAACTAATGTACTAAAATCAATTTGCAATAAATTGAAAACTACATTTTTCGTTCAAATATACAAGAATGAGTAATTATATTAAAACATTGCTTAAAACATACCAGAGTATTAGGGTATCGGAGAATCACAGGTTGAACTGAGGCTGCAGACAGAAATGCACCTAAAAAAATTGAAAAGTGATTTAGTCACTGTGACTATAAAAAAAACAAAAAAATAAAAGAATTGATTGTAATTACAGTGCCTGAGGTAATGGTGCCCATACCCTAGGGTGATATTGCATACAATCCTTCGATTTTGACCGCATCTGTGCGATAATTTGAAGGATTGTGTCACCCGACGCGATGCGTGGGCCCACCGGTCGAATGTCGCGTTGGTAGATATGATGTGCTGTTTTTAACCACATGCGATCACTCGCAATGTGATCAGCGGCAGGCAGAAGGAGCACTGACAGCGGATTCAGGGAGATGGCGGCAGGCGTAGTGGAGCACTGTGCAGGAGGGCTGGTGTGTGGCAGAATTTGAAAAAAAACTTTCAAAAGACTGGGCAGCCAATCTCTTTCAGCCAATCAGAGGGCTGCCCAGTCTTTTGAATGTTTTTTAAAATTCTTCTGCCCCCGCTGACCACCGCCGCACACCAGCACGCTGCCAGCCCTCTATGTGGCATTGCTGGTGGCATACGACATTAGGTGTTGGAAAAAAGCACTTGGGCACCATAAGATGAGATAGGATGGGTGGGACATTGCATCTGATCGCATGTGTGTATAAGCACCATTAGGATGATGTGTGCACCAATTATACCACACTATACGTCGCAACCTCTAGACCGGTGTTTCCAGCCACTTTATCACTTCTCCAAGCTTAATAAATCTTTCCCTCAGTCCTTAAGATGCTCTAAGAAACAAGGGGTGACATTCTATGGGATGAGATAAAAGCGCATTTTTTTATCTCGCTCCACACCGCCGCTCTTCGCACTTTCTGAAATCGCATTTTTTAGTAATAATATTTAATTTTTTAATATTTTATTTAATGGGATGCGCTTTTGAGGCTGAAAAGTGCAATGTAGTGCCACAACTTCTTTAAAGCAAGTAACCCTTGAGTAAAATGCCTAGAGAAAGTGGCTTGTGATATCCCCAAGGACCATGAGGTCACAGACTGAGTGGAGCCTGTGGCCAAATAGTAACGCAGCATGATACATACGTGGGGTACGCAGTAGTCGGGGGGGTACCTTGATCTGGTGTGCAGCTTCCTCCCTCCTGCGCAGCTCCTCCAAATGGGCCACATCACAAATCTGCAACTACAAACCACTCTGCAAAATCTCCATGTCTCAGACCCTCACAGGTGTCCTTAATAATGTTGGGGTATATGCAGCGGCGTAACTATAGCACCGCAGCCCCCGCCACCGCGGGGGGGGGGGCGCTGTGCATGTGGGGGCGCCGGGGGCTGCGTTGCTATAGTTACACCCCCCTCCCCCCCAATCCCCCGCAGACTTACCTATCTCGCTGGTCCCGGCGGCTCCGTTCTTCTGCTGAGGACCACCACAAAATGGCCGCCCCCATATAGCACACAGTTCTCTGAAACGGTCTGCTGTATGGGGGCGGCCATTTTGTGGTGGTCCTCAGCAGAAGAAGAACGGAGCCGCCGGGACCAGCGCGATAGGTAAGGCTGCAGGGGATTGGGGGGGGGGGGGTTTGCATGGGCGGCGGGGGATTGGGGCTGAGGGGCGGCGGCGGGGGGGGTGCCCCCCCTAACGGCGGGGGGGGCGCCCAAAACTTAGTTACGCCACTGGGTATATGTAGGGGTGTTTCTGAGTGAAATTGAAGCCACCTGTGTTGAAATTAATCATTTGTGCACTTGATCAAAGTGAGTTCTGGGCCAAATCGCCCAACAGAACCTGGTCTGAAAAAAGTGCGATTATTAGACACCTTAAGTGCGATTTCCGAAAACGCATCCCATGAAATAAGCTATTTATATACTTTTCTGTACGAAAACATCTGGATGCGATAAAAGTGCGATTTTTTTCAACACTTTCAGTACGCATGATTTATTGCACAGAATATGCGATATCCGGCCCTTAGCGCATCCTATTAAATATGCGATTTTAAGAAAAAATGCGATGTCACCATTTTTTTTACTAATAAATCGCCAAAATACACAAATCTCATGCCATGGCAGCCCAGGGTGAATACATGAATATTTATGGTCTGTTTTTTTTTTATTATTTCCCCAAAATTCCTGTCATTGGCTACGCCTACCTGTTCCATTCAGAACATGCGGTTCCACAGTAGTCACACAATATGGCTGGGGAGTAAACATTGCTCAGAGTTTTGTGTATAAACTTTCCTGTTCACAATATCTATTCACATAAGGTCTTGTCAGGAAGCCAAAAATATCCAGCTATCATTTACATTTCTAGTTTACAGTTCAAGAGAGGTCACAAGAGATTTGGAACTAAAACAATCATTGCTTTTTGTGTTGAAGTTTTTTTGAATCCACAATGTTGATTTGTTAAAATGAAAGTCATTCAGATAAGGTAAATGTGACATTGATATGGTTATAAAACCTTACCTTGCTTAAATGAGATTAAACAGGATCGATTTGTACAGGTTCCTTCAGGAAAAATGAAAACCTACAATTACAAATAAAATACATTTTAGCAAAAACTAAGAATGTCTATATGTCTGCGAAAATTTGGCCTAAAACTACCTCAGATTTTCACATAAATTCTAAAAGTAGATAAAGAGAACCAAAGCAAACAAATAAAGACAAAGGGGTTCAATCCGGATTCCGGCTGTCAGCACATTCCAGACAGTGTTAATCACGGATGTTTTTGTGCCGGCTTCCGACATTATAGACCGTTTTTTTTCAAATCGGTACTACCAGTTGCTAGGGGTGCTGCCACCCGCCTGACAGACCAGCAGCCAGGGCCAGCTCCAGGCATGGTCGAATTGAGCGGTCACGCAGGGCGCCACCCTTAATGAGCGCTGTACGCTGGTGCTCCCATATTGGAGCAGGCCTACTAAACTGCTCTGTGTGTGCTGTCTGACGCCAGCACCGCACAGCGCGCACTGAGTAGTTTAGCTTTACCGAACCCCCCCCCCTTCCTTGTTGCCGGCACAGGTACTGTGGGGGCATATCAGGTGTAGCTGGCACTGCTGGGGGGCATAGCATGTCTATCTGTAACTGCTGGGGGCATAGCATGTCTATCTGTAACTGCTGGGGGGGCATAGCATGTCTATCCGGCACTGCTGGGGGGCATAGCATGTCTATCCGGCACTGCTGGGGGGCATAGCATGTGTAGCTGGCACTGCTATTTCTAGAAATAATTTCTAAAAATAATAAGAAATACTGACATTAAATATAAGTCGATATTTGATATTATGGACCAGATGTACTAAGCTTGAAAATTGATAAACCAACAGCCAATCACCTCCTAACTGACATGTCACAGGCTGTGTTTTAAAAATTACAGGTAGGAACTGATTGTTGGTGGTTTATCACTCTCTATTTTATCATTTTTCGCCCCAATATGTTTTATATTTGATTAAAAAAAACGATGGTGTTTTAAAATCTGGTTCATACCCGTCATTCACCAGTACCTGCCAGTCCAGGGTTGTCTGATCCTGGTCGTGTGTGTGTGTGTGTGTGTGTCTTGTGTGTGTGTGTCTACTCCAGCATAACTATCCTTGCACTTGTTCAGCCTCCAATAGTCTTCTTGTCCACATTAAGACCTGGGGCATCTGAGTACTAGGTGGACCTAATCTACCTGGGAAATGTGGCTACTATAGGTGAAGCTCTAGTACACAGAAGACTAGGAGGAGGATTGTTGGGAATGTGTAACAATATCAAAGCTTCAAACAGTGATAAACCAAACACAAAGGTAAGTCATCGATGTATCTGGCTAAGTTCTCAAGTTAACATTCCAAACCTGTGGCCATTCTCCTCCTGATTTGGTTCGTTTAGTGATCTCATTTATAGTGTTCCGCCGAGAATCAGGATCTACCCGTGATACCAGTACAGGCTGAAGAACACGTAGAATGCCTGCAATGCAAAAATACTACAATTAATGTCATTTTTAAGCAAATAAATATAAAGTTTAATTGTAAAAAAGATAGGTGGCGCTATGAACAAATAGTTATATATTACTGTGTTTATGTATAATATAAGGCATTATACAACATAAAAAAAAAGAAAAATTACTACTTGAAGTGAGACAACTAAGGTAAAAAAAAATAATAATTCTAAAATCTCAAAAGTGCTTATCATAATTCTAACACTAATGGGCTGTTATTCACTTGCACTAACGTTCCCACACAACCGTATTATTTACATGTTTTTTGGGATAATAGAGAATGTCTTTTAGCAACAAGGGATGCTAATCCCGTGAGCCGAGATTGAAAAATACCTAATCCCGGTATTGAGTTAGTCAATATATTTTTTTTCTTTTTATTGTATAATAATACTGTATTGTTCAATTCTGTGGTACAAAAGAAAAAAATTGCTGGCTGGAAACTAGGTTTAAAAAAAACCCTTTCCAGATCGCAAAAAAACTGGCGCTTCAATAAAAATATGAAAATGTTTGTTGGTAAAGTGCAATATCTAACTACTCACTGCTGCATGCATCACCTGTGAGTACGCCTATACTCAAAATATAGAATGAAGACACAAAAAGAAACACAATGGTGTGCGTTGCGCTGCTGGGTATAATATAATAGGATAAAACTCTGAATAATTCTGTTTGAACAAAATGAAAAAACGGACACACTGTTTGAATACAGTATACATTTTATAGTTTGAGATCTACTTCTTTCTAGATATAAAAACACAATCACATAACAATAGGACAAAAACTAAAACTACGTCTTGAGAAAGTTTCCAGGCCATTGGGGAAACGAAAGGCATTGACGTCATCAGAAATCCTTGCGTTGGGTCTCCACTCACTCTTGACGCTGTCAGCTTACTCGCTGTTTTCAAACGTTCCACTCCAGCCAGCAGTGACGTGAACGGCCAGCTTCTTTCTCCCCCACTGCACGTGGTAAAGGACCTGCTGCCGGCGCCTCAAAGTGTGCCTTATACGGGACAACTACCAACTGCCTCCCACAGAGAGGACTGTCTACAAACAAGCGGCGCATTCCGCCGTCAGTGGGGTTAGATATAATAACCACCATCTTTCTTACATCATAACCAGCTTATCGGTGGGAATCACAATTCATTTAAGGGAGAGGAGCTGAAACATTACCTCCTGCGACTAACCCTTCTCTATTCACATAAACACGGCCAATCTATTATATGTGCGTGTCTGCTTACATGCTAAAAAGACTGCTGTTCGTGCCTAACCTTCTCCTTACTAACCCAGTTTTCTGTGGATCCCCGTGACTTCTAACTGCTGACAGCCTGTTTGATATTCATCGTGACTGTATGCCACTATATATTTACAACATATCAGTAAAATTTGGAGACCCAATTGCTCAATTTTGTGTCTTGATTGAAAGCAAAACAAAATTTTGTTGCCCTGTACTTGTGTTTGGGCAATTACAATAAAGTGAATCTAATCTAATCATGACAAACATTAATTCCCCCCCCCCCCCAAAACCATTGCCACTTACCCAGTCTTTGGTGCGGGAGCTGGGGCGGGGTTGCAGGATCAGAGCAGCATTTCGGGATCCGGGTGGTGGCAGCGCGGTGATCGGAAGCCTGGCGGTGGTGAGGCAGTCGGGCGCCAGGCAGTGATGCAGCAGTCATGAGATAGGTGGTGGTGTGACGGATATGTGCGGAGCGGCAGGCAGCCTGCAGTATGGCCTCTGACATCAGGTTATGCTGTGCACAGCCACATGCTGGGGTTAGGAGCAACGTGGCAGCATCTGAGCAGGTTCTCAGCGCTGCCCGGCATTAGAATTGCGCATGTGCGGGCCAATCCCAGAATCCCGGAATTGGAAGCTTCGATCCCAGAATGCAAATCTCTCTTTTTTATATTTAATAAAAAAAATGTTTACATGTACCAAACAGCCAACAATACCAGATCAAGAGGAACTTTACTGTTAAAAAACAAGCCCTTTGAAATAACTAATGCCTTTAGGGCATGTGAGCACAGCACTGAGGTCATGGGTTCTATCCCCACCATGTGTTATATATACGGGGCAGTACGGATGGTGTAATGGTTATAGCATTACTGCCTTACAGCGCGGAGGTTATGGGTTCTATTCCCACCATGTGTTATATATACGGGGCAGTACGGATAGTGTAATGGTTAGCATTACTGCCTCACAGCACTGAGGTCATGGGATCTATCCCCACCATGTGTTATATATACAGGGCAGTACGGACGGTGTAATGGTTATATTACTGCCTCACAGCACTGAGATCATGGGTTCTATCCCCACCATGTGTTATATATACGGGGCAGTACGGATGGTGTAATGGTTACATTACTGCCTCACAGTGCTGAGGTCATGGGTTCTATCCCCACCATGTGTTATATATACGGGTTAGCATCCTGGGCTCTGGCAACTGAGGTCAAAGCCAAAAAAGTTTTCAATATTCAGTGTTAACTGTATTTACCAGGAGAAAACCAGGTAATACAGTGCAGTGGAAACGGGGACATTGGAGAGTAAGACCTGCCAAAATCCCAGGTTAAATATCACGGGTCTGACTTGGGATTTGGTGGAATAGGGGTATATGGCAGAAAAAAAAAAAAAACATAAACCCCACTGCGGAGGTGATAAAAATAAAGAAATGTGACATCATCTTAAGACACATAGTGTATAAAAAGCTCTATCTGGCAACTTTTCTGTGTCATAAATGCCCTATTCAGGCAATGACTGGACCATAGAATGTATTGCACCAAATATCCAGTGCCTGGACAGAGGACGTCCATCTTACTTAGTACTAACAGAAAGAAACACATACCAAGCCCAGTAGCACCCGCAGTAACCCCTTGGCAGAGGCTCAAGGGTGCAGATGCTTGTGGACATAGGCAATGATAAATCAATGCTATTGAGGTTTCTGGGCTGTGGTAGCAGGTGTTATTCCCCATTTGGTGCCAGGCTATTAAGCCTTTGTATCCAATGCTGTTCTTTTTGAAGACATAGCTACTACTTGTCAACTCCTCTTTTGCAGTGGTGGTATATAAACAATCATCAGCATCTCAGCTGGTTCATAATAGTTTTTTTTTCCCAAAACATTGTTTTCCACTGGAAAATCTTTAGAATCCAGCTGTACTGTGAGATTGTTCACACCATGGAGGACAATGGCTGAGTCAATCGTTCCTTGGGCATCCCACTCATTTTTCCCACATAAAGTAGTCAGCAAAGGCCTCTCAGTACATTAATGGTACATTTACTGTTGCAGTCCAGTCTGTGATTGATCATCCTGTATATTTCTGGTTATCTTGTGGATTTACAAAATGTTTGCTGGTAAAAAAAATAAGAAAATTGCATTTGGAGCCTCATGTACAAAGGAATACAGCAGACTTGCCGCTTAGCCAATTTTTTGTTATTGGTCTTTTTAAGTACTCAGTTACCACAATTAGATTCTTTAGGTTAAGACCACACTTGTAGGCGAATCTAGGGGCCTTATTTTAGTTCACTCTTTCTGACAAAATCCTTCTTAGATGGGCAAAACCATGTGCACTGCAGGTGGGGCAGATGTATCTTGTGCAGATATAATTAGATTTGGGTGGGGTTTTACTTCAAAGTGAGATCTATATTGCAGTGTAAAAATAAAGCAGCCAGTATTTTCCCTTCACAGAAACAAAATAACTCACCCAAATCTAATTCTCTCTGCACATTTTACATCTGCCCCCCTGCAGTGCACATGGTTTCGCCATCTAAGAAGGATTTTGTCAGAAAGAGTGAACCAAAATAAGGCCCTAGGTGACAATGTAGAGGCAAGCACAGGATCTTTGCCCACAAGGTGCCAGTGATCAAGCACCTTCTCGCAGATAAAGTTTGAGGCTGTGGTGAATGTGTAGTTACATTTACAGCTGTGCTCATAAGTTTACATACCCTATCAGAATTTATGATTTTCTGGACATTGGTCAGAGAATATGAATGATAACTCACAAACTTTTCTGTCACTCATGGTTAGTGGTTTGGTGACGCCATTTATTGTCAGACAACTGTGTTTACTCTTTTTAAATCATATGACTGCCAATATCTGTGAATGGCACTCCTGGTCGCCTATCTTGCCCTATATAAATGTGTCCACATACATCCATTCTCAAATCACACCAAATACCCATGTACATTTTTAAAAGGGGTATGGTCGACGTTTCGGGTCACTGGGGACCCTTTGTCAAGACAGCATTCAAAAGCAGCTCCATACAGCATGCTTGACAAAGGGTCCCCAGTGACCCGAAACGTCGACCATACCCCTTTTAAAAATGCTGAATTAAAGAATTGATTTTAAAGGATTGGAAAATCTGGTGAGCGCACTCTTTTTCAAGATATTCTTTGGGCTTCACTTGCATATTGTGGTGCTTTGAGGAGATCACCCCAGTTGATGCTTAAAGAGACTTCTGTGAGTGCGACCTATTTCTGGACTAATATATATATATATATATATATATATATATATATATATATATATATATATATATATATATATATATATATATATATATATATATATATATATATATATTCTCTCCTGTTGGCCTGGCCCACAACTACTTCTGCACTCTTGGAGGATCCATAGTTTTGTGGTGAAACACATTTAAGAGATGGAGTTGATCATCGGTCGGACTGACTGTACTTCTCAATGATACCGGCCCTGCTGCCAGTATATTTAGCACAGTGAAGGTCATTTAGATGTGGGGGGAGTACTGTAGCTATCACTGAGGTTTCCTGTATGGTCCTGCAGTAGGAGGCATCTAATCCAACCTGTGTCCTAAGACACAGACATCGGATCACTCACACCAATAGGGTGACCTGCAGCACCCATGGGGAAGGGCAAACCGCCTGTTACAGAGGCCAGGATATCTCTGAGATCACTGACCACTTCCCTCCCCCTAAACGTTGGCGACTTACCTTTGTAATCCCAAATGTTGGGTATTGCTGCCCCCTTCCCACCACCAATGGACATCAGAATCTGTCAGTCTGGTGCCGCCTTGGTGTCCTATGCTGCTATTCACGCACACGCAGAATGATGTTATACAACTACATCTTTTAGCGACTTGCAGATGTGTCCACATACATCTCGCTTCTTGCATGCTAAACAGACCTTCTAGTTGCGCCATGTAGTTGCGACGCGGTAGTACCAAGCATCTTTTTCCATTACAACACCTGCCTATTTTCTAAGTGTGACTGCGGCCGTCTCTGCATACGAAATGATACGTTACACTGGGTTCAGCAAAGTAACTGAATATACAGGTATGTCTAAGATAGACAGAGGAACACAGAGGGTGATTCCTAAGATGAGTATGAACTTACGCATCCTAGAATATGCTGTTGAGCTGTATTATATGTTTTGGGATGTGTCTTGAATAGAACAAAAAAAAGCAAACCAAAGTACAATAATGTATGGGCAATCAATACTACCAACTTCGGATTATTTAATGCTTCACGTCACATCCAAACAAAAATAGGTATAAGAAAAAGAAGTGTATCTTACTGCCAAATATGGGTACTAAAACGTTCTCTGCTCTGGATAGGGTTGAAGGCATCCCTGATGTAATAACTGCAATGCCATCAAAGAATGAAGAGTGTGGAGCAACCACAAACACCGGGGCTTCAGAGAAGTTGGCCGGTTTCCCAATGACACGAACATGAAATCCCATAGAAAAGAAAAGAAGGCGTCCAAGGAAGCCTAGAATATTCTTTGTGACACTTCTGTAGAAGAAACAAAAAAAAATTATAAACTATAAATTGCTCATTTTTTTTTTAAAGACACAGATTTTTTTACTTGCTAACTTTTGAAAACTAGTTTCAGATTGTAAAATGTGCATCACAACACGCCATTGAGGGTGTGTGTCATGTGCTTCCCATGGGGCGTGTCTAAGTCCACCCATGGACATATCTATCACCACTCAGAGGTATGTCCTGCATCTGCAGTATAAAGACCAACATCCCGCCAGAGGCAGTTTATGTATGGTAGCTGTGGATGCACTGTATTCACTCAGAACTAGCTCCTTGTACTGCCATTACGCAGCTAAGCAGTTTACAAAAATAGAATAATAATCCAGATGACCGAATGACTTACACACAACCCCATTTACCTATTATTTATAACTGCTGCATTATACTTTTATGAAAGATTATCTTTTACTTGTTTTCTATTGACCCCTTTAAAACCCTACACTAAAGTACAGATCTCTTTACACCAGACACTACAATCACTGATCCCGCGCTATGCCCCCCACTGCATCGCTGATCCCGCGCTATGCCCCCCACTGCATCGCTGACCCCGCTCTATGCTCCCCACTGCATCGCTGACCCCGCTCTATGCTCCCCACTGCATCGCTGACCCCGCTCTATGCTCCCCACTGCATCGCTGACCCCGCTCTATGCTCCCCACTGCATCGCTGACCCCGCTCTATGCTCCCCACTGCATCACTGATCCCGCTCTATGCTCCCCACTGCATCACTGATCCCTCTCTATGCTCCCCAATGCATCACTGACTCAGCTGTGGTCCCCCATTGCATTTCTGACTCCTCTATGCACCCCACTGCATTTCTGACTCCTCTGTGGTCCCCACTGCATTACTGACTCCTCTATGCATTTCTGACTACTCTGTGCTCCCCACTGCATTACTGACTCCTCTATGCATTTCTGGCTCCTCTATGCTCCCCACTGCATTTCTGGCTCCTCTATGCTCCCCACTGCATTTTTGGCTCCTCTATGCTCCCCACTGCATTTCTGGCTCCTCTATGCTCCCCACTGCATTTCTGGCTCCTCTATGCTCCCCACTGCATTTCTGGCTCCTCTATGCTCCCCACTGCATTTCTGGCTCCTCTATGCTCCCCACTGCATTTCTGGCTCCTCTATGCTCCCCACTGCATTGCTGGCTCCTCTATGCTCCCCACTGCATTGCTGGCTCCTCTATGCTCCCCACTGCATTGCTGGCTCCTCTATGCTCCCCACTGCATTGCTGGCTCCTCTATGCTCCCCACTGCATTGCTGGCTCCTCTATGCTCCCCACTGCATTACTGACTCCTCTATAACAAACACTACTTTAGTGACCCTTCTATACCCTACACTGCATCACTGATCCCTCTATAGCCGACAAAACATTACTGACCCCTCTATAACCTAAACTACATTATAGATTCCGCTATACCCAACACTACATTACATTACTAACCCCTCAATGCCCTCTAGTGCATTATGGATCCCACTATACCCTCCACTGCATCACTGACCCCTCTATATCCGACACTACAATATTGACCCTTCTATTCCCTACACTGCATCACTGATCCCGCTACACACTCAACTGCATCACTGACACCTCTATATCCGACACTACATTACTTAACAAGCAGCATAGTCTGTGCTATAGTATACATTTGTGTAGCTAAGTAGCTTTGTATTTCCCTGAACAGAATAGGTTTTGGCAGTTGTGTAAGGATTTGAGCAGGGGGTCTAGCTCCCAGAAGTAATGGAGTCACCGGACCCTGGGCTCCAAGACCTGAAGGGGCACCTGGGTGTACAGCAGCATCTGTGTGGTTTACAGCAGGATCCAAGTGTGACCAACAGCGCTCTGCAGCTCACCCACCCTGGTACCACTCAGCCTACAAGTAATGCTGCACCTGCTGCGAGATGGGACCCGCCCCTGCTGCGAGATGGGACCCGCCCCTGCTGCGAGATGGGACCCGCCCCTGCTGCGAGATGGGACCAGTCAGCGAATGCCGATTCTGCTTTCTCGTGACCCTGACCAACCGGCTGTTACGCCTGGTAACTCACTGTGGTCTCCGGTAGACTGACTAAAAGCGCTTCTTTAAGTCATGTGGGTTTATAGTTGTTTTTCCATTTTTTTCAAAGGGAGGTGCAGACCCAAACGTTAACTTGCCTCCAGGTGACCGAGATGAACTTCTGCCTCTGGATGTGAGAGATACTATGGAGTGTTGATACATAGTGCACTAAACATATGCACTATGTGAAAGGCTATATGGACGGCCAAAATAAGGTCTACGCCCAGGGAATATCATTCTGATCACATCTCATGGTACTGTACGATTTATCGCCATTCGGTAATTACGTTACACTTACTTTCTCCATCCTCTCAGAGGCTCCGCGGTGTCGTTCGGAATACAGCAAGTAGCGATGATTGCAACCAACCAAGCAGCTATTGACACAACCACAAATAATACAATCCGGAATGGTAGAATGAAGATACCACATAAAAGCATCTAAAAATAAATGACAAATACGGCACAGATGGATGAGGAACATGCAGACTCAGCACAATATTTAGGACACACATACACTATACAGATGGAGCGGGAGACATCTTTGGGCGGCGCTCGCCAGATCCCTTGCACTGGGGAGCGCCGGCGATAGAGACTGGGATGCGCGTGCGTCCCAGTTTCCCGTTGGCGGGGGGACGGGAACCCTGTCCGTCTCCGCTTCAGGGAGACTGACAGGGTTAGGGGGGGGGGGGTGCGGCAAGGCGGCGAGGACCCGAGGCGACCATCGGTGAGGCTGTGGGGACCCGGGGGGAGCCCTGTTGTAAGGGGACACACGCGCATCTCGTGCACGCGCGTCCCCTTACGGCGGCTGGCGGGGATGGCGGATGGCGACTCTTCCTCCATCCCCTGCAAAGATGTCTCCCGCTCCATCTGTATATTATTTCTCAGTAATTACAGAGACGCATAATATTTTGTGCTTGGACATCCAGCAAGCTAATGGACTCATACACAACAAAATACATGTTTCTTAATATATTGCTCAGTATTACTACAACCCCTTTCCAAGTATCCTCCCATGCAGCAGCACACAGAGTCACCCCTGTGCTCCCCCTGCAGCAGAAGAAGCAGACCTCTCCCCCTGTGCTCCCCCCTGCAGCAGAAGAAGCAGACCTCTCCCCCTGTGCTCCCCCCTGCAGCAGCAGCAGACCTCTCCCCCTGTGCTCCCCCTTGCAGCAGAAGCAGTACATCCCCCCTCCCTGCAGCAGCACATCTCCCCCACTCCCCCCCACCTCCCCACCCTGCAGCGATGGGGTCCCTACGAAGGATGGGAACTAGTTCCACTGCAGTGCTGCTGCTTAGGTACCACCTGCCTCAACATGTGCGGAGACCATTGACATCGGCCTCTGCCCAGGTCAGGACATGAGTAGAAGTCCCATGTATATGGACACAGGTTAAACTATGTACACCGCCGCTGACCCAGGTTTTTGCGGCGGTGTAAAAGAGTATAAGATTGATCCTTATAAAGACATTTTAATATGTCATGATCTAGAACAGGGGTGTCAAACTCAAATTCATCGGGGGCCGCATCAGCAGTTTGGTCACCCTCAAAGGGCCGGTTGTATCTGTAGGTCCCCCTGTATAATTATAATGCCATGACACCACAGGCTGCTCCCCCTGTATAATATAAAATTAATGCCATGACACCACAGGCTGCTCCCCCTGTATAAAATAAAATGAATGCCATGACACCACAGGCTGCTCCCCCTGTATAATAATAATGCCATGACACCACAGACTGCTCCCCCTGTATAATATAATAAAAGTAATGCCATGACACATAAATGATTATACAGGAGGAGCAGCCTGTGGTGTCATGGCATTATTATTATTATACACGGGGACACCTCAGGAAACAGCAGATATATATATTTTTTATTGTGAGTGTGATCCTCATCCTCACTTACTGTTTCTCCGTCTGTCCTGCAGCTGCTGCGGCTTCCAGCTTTTCTTCACTGCTTGCTGCGGCCACACTGTCCCCGACTCCCGGTCCAGCTTCCCTGCCTGCTCCTACTTCTCTACAGACGCATGGGCGGGCGGCGTCATCGTCATGACGTCCCCACCCAGTGTCTGTCACCGCCGGGCATCAGAGGGAACAGGCGGCCGGGCCCTCCTCCACGTAGCCGTGGAGGCCGCCGGCCATGTTTCTGTAACCGCATACATATGTGCCTACAGGAACATGGCCGCCGACAGTGGAGGAACAGGTAAGGCGGCCGTGGTGGGGTGGGTGAGAGGAGGTGGCCTAGGCAGGAGCTGGGACACACTGCCCTGCATGCTATCTCCTCTGGCGGGCCGGATTTGACCCGCGGGCCTTGTGTTTGACACCCGTGATCTAGAATATAAAGATAACAAAATACAATGCAATAAAAATACACAAATGAGTAAAATGAGTTAATTAGTGATCACATCCAACACGCTGGCTGTCATAAATCACTTTTTTTATGCCCGTCAGTAAAGGTAAAATATATATGCAGCTGTCTGTACAGTACATATTTTAAAATATCTGGAACTTGGTTCTCCACTGGGCAACAGAACAGTTAATTTCAAGTTCCTATTTGTTAAAATAGAGGAAACGGGCATCCCGGCTGCCAGGGAGACCAAGGCCTGTATATAGATATATTTTAAAAAGTTCCATTTAGCAGTGCGGGCAGAATTGCCTGCAATATGAGAGTATATACTCACAGCACCATATTGGGGGCCAGATGTATCAAGCTTCAAAAAGTGATAAAATTGAGAGTGATATACAGCCAGCCAATCAGATCCGACCTGTCATTTTACAGGCTGGCTTTGAAAAATGACAGGTAGCAGCTGATTGGCTGGCTGTTTATCACTCTCCATTTTATCACTTTTTGAAGCTTGATACATCTCGCCAACAGTATTGCTGGCAGAGGACCCGCTGTGGTGGACCTGCTCAAAATTAGACAGATCCCACAACGGCACCCGGCAGAACCACCTGATTTAGAGACTCACACCGAATGAGCAGAGATAAGCTGCTGTCTCTTTGCTGCTGGGAATACACCTTGCGCTGTTTGGTAGACTATCCCCAGGCACGCCAGCCTGCATACCTACACCTTCATCGGTGCAGCCCTGGAACATCATACAAAGAGCGGATGCTCCAACACCGGCGCGGCAGCCTGCATACCTACACCTTCATCGGTGCAGCCCTGGAACATCAAACAAAGAGCGGATCCTCCAACACCGGCACGCCAGCCTGCATACCTACACCTTCATCGGTGCAGCCCTGGAACATCATACAGAGAGCGGATCCTCCAACACCGGCGCGGCAGCCTGCATACCTACACCTTCATCGGTGCAGCCCTGGAACATCATACAAAGAGCGGATCCTCCAACACCGGCACGCCAGCCTGCATACCTACACCTTCATCGGTGCAGCCCTGGAACATCATACAGAGAGCGGATCCTCCAACACCGGCGCGGCAGCCTGCATACCTACACCTTCATCGGTGCAGCCCTGGAACATCATACAGAGAGCGGATCCTCCAACACCGGCGCGGCAGCCTGCATACCTACACCTTCATCGGTGCAGCCCTGGAACATCATACAAAGAGCGGATCCTCCAACACCGGCGCGGCAGCCTGCATACCTACACCTTCATCGGTGCAGCCCTGGAACATCATACAAAGAGCGGATCCTCCAACACCGGCGCGGCAGCCTGCATACCTACACCTTCATCGGTGCAGCCCTGGAACATCATACAAAGAGCGGATCCTCCAACACCGGCGCGGCAGCCTGCATACCTACACCTTCATCGGTGCAGCCCTGGAACATCATACAAAGAGCGGATCCTCCAACACCGGCACGCCAGCCTGCATACCTACACCTTCATCGGTGCAGCCCTGGAACATCATACAGAGAGCGGATCCTCCAACACCGGCGCGGCAGCCTGCATACCTACACCTTCATCGGTGCAGCCCTGGAACATCATACAAAGAGCGGATCCTCCAACACCGGCACGCCAGCCTGCATACCTACACCTTCATCGGTGCAGCCCTGGAACATCATACAAAGAGCGGATCCTCCAACACCGGCGCGGCAGCCTGCATACCTACACCTTCATCGGTGCAGCCCTGGAACATCATACAAAGAGCGGATCCTCCAACACCGGCGCGGCAGCCTGCATACCTACACCTTCATCGGTGCAGCCCTGGAACATCATCCAGAGAGCGGATCCTCCAACATCGGCACGGCAGCCTGCTTGTGAATGCTCCCCAAGGAAGCGATTGAGCTCCAGGACTCCCAATCTTGTGCGGGTCACCTACCACCAATACTGTATATGGTGCTGTCAGTATACATACCTCCCAACGAGATGGAGGAGGGACAAGAGGATGCGCACCGGAGGCGTGTTAAAATCTGCGGGGTGTGGCCTAATTAAAGGGGGCGTGGACTATACTTGCGGCTCCCCACAAGGCCACGCCCCCGTTTTGCCGCTATAGGGGCATGACTTATAGACTCTGTGAGCCTCTAGCCATGCCCCAGCCTAGTGGCTGCAGGAATAGATGCTGTGCGCATGCGCACAGCATCTATTCCCCGCTCCTCATCTGCCAACAGGGGGGGACTCCGAACAGCCCCCCCCCCCTCACCACGGAACACTGCCGGCCACGGGTGGGACGCTGGAATGTCCCCGAAAACCTTGACATTCCCGCGGTAATCGGGACAGTTGGGAGGTATGAGTATATACTCTCATATTGCAGGCAATTCTGCCCGCACTGCTAAATGGAACTTTTTAAAAGATATCTATATACAGGCCTTGGTCTCCCTGGCAGCCGGGATGCCCGTTTCCTCTATTTTAACAAATAGGAACTTGAAATTAACTGTTCTGTTGCCCAATGAAGAACGAAGTTCCACATATTTTATCTACTGTACAGACAGCTGCATATATTTTTGACCTTTACTGACGGACATACAGAAGTGACTTATGATGGCCAGCGTGTTGGATGTGATCACTATTTAACTCATTTGTGTATTTTATTGCATTGTATTTTATCGGTTATATCTTTATATTATAGATCATGCCATATTAAAATTTCTCATAAGGATCACGCTTGGTTTCATACTTGTATGAGAGAAAGCAAATGTTCCCATTTCTACAATAAAATTATTTTAATACTAATTAATATCTTCCCAGACGCAGTGTTCATATCTGTTTTTTCTTTGTTGTAGTATACCATATGGTTGGGACTGCCAATCCCAATGACCACTTGTAGCGGGTAAGTATAAACTATGCAGTTATGTATGTAATTTTAGATCATTTATATTATATTCCTTTACATTTGCTAGGACTTTAAGTGCCAGGAGCACCAGTGTCCTGTACGTACAGGACACTGCTCATTCCACATGCAGGGGGGCGGGGACCCGCTCATTAAATATTCACTGCGCTGGGTCCCGCTCATTAGATATGCACAGAATGGGACCAGTGGCATGCAATGTAAATACCGGCTTATAAGTGCGGTCTGAAAGGGGTTTATCCGGGTCAAAGCAGGTTTTGCAGTGTGAAAGCAGCACAAGCTCTTTTCCAATGGCATTTGTACAATACTTCTGCAGGCTGGATTGGTAAAACTGCAGCACTCGCAGAAATGAGAAGGGGATTGTTCTATGAAAAACAAACTGTAATAGAGCCAAAAGGCAAAGCTAAAAATTCTGAGCATAAATAACGATCATGTCTGCACATGTCAAACTATAGTAATCAAATTCCACAACAATATACGTTACGAAAGCCGATCTTACTCGTATCTTGTCAGTGGGAGTCAGGTTGATTTCATGAACAAAGGGGTTTGGAATCTGTGGCGGAATGAAGGATTTCTGCCTCGGCAGTAATGGTGCCCGCTGTTGCAATACCATTCTAATAGAATTTACAAAAAAAAGAAGACACAAATGAACAAAAAAAGACTTTTAAACCCCAAAAATACATGAAGAAAGATTTACTTTTAGGAAAAATACAAAGGCAGGAACACAAACAAACATTTGAAAAATAATACGCTGTTGAAATCTCTCAACTTATTGAAAAAATACCCATATACTAATGGAAAATACATGTGCGATCATACAAAATAAATGGTGTATTGTTATGCTTCTTGGCCCCCAAATGATTGGGTGCTGCTATGTGAACCAGCCAGAAGTCACCCCACCTTATCTATTATCAGTTAACACTATTAGTGTTCATTCTAG
The DNA here is from genome assembly GCF_055691185.1 of Crinia signifera. Taxonomy (NCBI): domain Eukaryota; kingdom Metazoa; phylum Chordata; class Amphibia; order Anura; family Myobatrachidae; genus Crinia; species Crinia signifera. The sequence goes on along the minus strand of NC_139227.1, from coordinate 4,437,889 downwards.
CACCCGCTATCTTTGAAAACAGCGGTGCTTGCAGCCTTTTGAACATCAGCCGTATGGGCTGCTGATGGTGGGACTGACTCCAACCTGCCGGCCACACAGACTCCATACAGCCGCACACACACCGGCTGCACTTCGGCACGGTGGTGCCCACATCCGTCTCCAGCACTTGTCAATCTCGACACAGCGCCCATACCATCGGATACACCTATGAGTGGGGGGGGGGGGTCACACACCACTGTATCCGCAGATAGGATTTTGTGCAGCCCTCTAATTACCAGCTGCAAGCACCGCTGACGGTGGGACCGATTCCAGCCTGCCAGTCCCAGCACCGGCCACACAGGTCAGACTTCGCATAGCCACTCACATACCACTACGATATCAGCTCCAACTCGCCAGTTTGGGTACCGGCCACATAAGTCAGGGACCCACTGCGCTCTCCAAAAGCCCACATGCTGCAAGGACTGTGAGCTTCTCAATTGGCAGAGACCCCTGACACCTCTATTCTGCAGACAGTGAACCATCCACCGGGACCACCAGGTCTTGTCCACAGTCCATCCGTCCCTGAGACCAGTGGTGTCTTTGGAGGACAGCAACCCTCTGGTGATCCAAATCCAGCAACAGAGACCAAGCCTGCAATATACGTTTACTGTCACTCATCATCTTAGAAATGGACTGACCCACGGGCTGAGACACAGTCTAATGCTGTGTACAAACGGGGGCGATATGGGCCATCTCTGGTCACTGATGAAAAGGAGAAACTGAGCAATATATCTCCCCCCGTGTGTATGCACGTTAAGGATAACAGGGACATTTAGAAATTCAGGTAAGCGCACCTTCGCATATAATTCCAATTTTTAATTTTTATCATCCTGATTTTATATTATTTAGGATACCTATTTAGCAAAAAATAAAGAAAATTGTACTTATTTTTTCTATGTCATTTCAATAGCAATCACCACACATCTTGTGCCCCTATGCGCAGTCACGTTTTTGTCACTCATTAGGTCATTTAAAGGGTAGCACTTAATTTCCCGACCGTCATTATACCAACACCCATTGACAGTCAAAATACTGACACGGTCAACATACCAACATTCATTATGCCGACATGTTTAATTGACTGACATAGTCAAAATCCCAACATTTAACATGCTGACATGTCAACATGTCGACTTGTGTTTTTAAGCAGACTTGTTCATACTGTACCACCCTATTGGACCTGGAGGGGTAACATAATTGTGTTCCGAGAACCTACGTCGACATAGAGACCAAAAACACATAAACACATGTCAACATGTTAAATGTCAGCATTTCAACTATGTTGGTCAATTGGACATGTCGGCATAATGAATGTCGGTATTTTGACTATCGATCAATGGGTGTTGGTATAATGACGGTAAAGCGTCTGTCGAGAAATCAGACTGAACCTCATTTAAAAAAAGACATTAAAAACCTTAAGGCCCGATTTCACCCAATTCCAGTGGATCGGGCAGAGAAATCAGGTGAAATTGACCCAAATCCGATCCCTTTGGATTGGATTGTGCTGCAGATATGTCAGATATGATGATATGTGCAGGTAGCAGCGATCGGATACAATACATTGCATGCAGAAGGGCCAAGGGGAATTTGGTGAGACTTCTCCCTTAGGCAGTGGCATCAAGTGTGTGTGTGTGTGTGGGGGGAATGTGCTACTTTTTACCCAGGCTCGGATCTGCTAGAAAGGCCTGGGGCCTGCTTTGTTGGGATTAGTCAATAGGGCATAAAACATCAACTAACAATTGCTTACACACCGGAACTGCCCAATTTTTGAGAGAGCACGGATGATGTTGAGTGACTCTGGTCTGGAGAAAGGTTTTTGCGCAGAATCAGCACCTACAGTAGCTGTTAAAGGTAAAACGCCACTAGAGGCCTGGTCCGGTAAAAAGCCAAGTGTCAGTCATCTTCGTGTCTTCGGGAGTAAAGCTTTTGCCCATATACCCACAAATAAAAAAAAGAAACTAGAGCCAAAATCCATACAATGCATAATGATCAGCTACTGCGAAGAAAGTAAAGGACAACAAACGTCTCCGGAGATCCAGAGAGGTGGTGATCCAAGAACTAGTGTTACTAACAAGAGCAAGAAGAAAATCTATTGCTGGATGTACAGTCAGCGAGTCTGAAACAGTAAAACTATAAAAGTGGTAAACCAAATCTGGGAACAGAGTTTCCATGAGGAGTAACAAAGGCGTTCCAGCTAAGTGATACAGCGAGGAGAATGCAAATGTAGCTTACTGTGAACCGCAAGACATCCAAGAAGCAAAGTCAAGCAGTGACTGGACAGAGTGGAAGTCCACAATTGATACAGAGCGGTTAGCACTGGATGAACATAGTACATGGACTATAGTAGATAGGCCAATCGATCGTTAAAACAAATAAGAACAAGAGGGTCTTCTGCAAGAAGTTGAATTCAGATGGGACAATTGCTCGTTACAAAGACCACCTTGTTGCCGAGGGATATATTCAATCATCAGAAATCGATTACAGAGAAATCTATTCATCAGTCTCAAGATACAGCCCCCTGAAATTGGAGATTGCCATTGCCACTCCACATTATCTACGGCTACACCAGTCAGACTGACTCTACAGTCCTAAATGAAGAATTGATGGGAAAAGTTTAGGCAAAACCAGTGAAACCTCTCACTGCCAAAAGTACAGAAATGGCTAAAGCCATGTCACCAACTATCCAGGGGGGTAGAGAAGATGCCAGACTTTCCAGGTGGTACTGTAGTTTGATCTACTCAAGTATTGGGACTCGCCACAAATCGCACATGAAGTGAGACGGGCAGTTTGTGATAGGTCCTGGGAGACAACAGTGGATTGCAAGTGAGAGACAACAGTGGATTGCAAGTGAAGAGAACATTGCCGACATGTTGACAAAAGGACTGCTGACATACTGAACTTTCAAAAGACATTCTTGAAGAACTGTGAACGTGATTTAATGTTGATTTGTTTTTCATTGTTTGCTTCTCCTAACCTATGTTTTTCGGTTACAGGTGTGACTACGTTAAAATGTCATGTTCTTTTATATGTAACCAGACACAGCTTAGAGCGAGGGGGAGTGTTGGCAAGGTGCACCTGTCTCCGTGGCAGCCTCCTGGCTGCTTGCTCCCCGTCCTGCAGTGTGCGTCCCCCCAGCATCCCCTTGCTGTGTCCGTTAGTGACAGCGCACCTTCCAGCAGTCAGTCCCCGCGCCTTTTAGTGAGTGAGTGACAGCGCGCCCAGTCTTTCGGTGTGCCTTCCCGACAGTAAGGAGAAGCTGTCAGTATGCCTGCAGAGAGTATGTCCAGTGCTGTGTGCCGGAGACAGAGCCCAGTGCTGTGCAAGTGTACCGGAGGGGCCTGTCAATCACCGCCTGACGGTAGAGTTCCTATGTAGTGCTATACCCCACTGTTTAGCCCTCACAGCTTCAAGTCTGCATCACTACAAAGAGACCTCCATGACCCTTCAGCATCTACTGCAGTTACTGAAACGATAAGTACCTGCACCAATACACCTGTGTACATCTACCTGTGATATCTGCAACATACTGCTACACCTGCATACCTGAAAGTTAACCCTTTAACTACCTGTTAACTCTGTGCATATTATTACAAAAAACTACATTCCTGGTTAAGCTTCGACAAACCGTGTGTCGTCTAACAACACCACAAGCACCGCTATATACTCTGCCAATACGCTTCCCCATTGCAGGGAGCCGGGCAGTGGGGAGAGAGATGACAGGCTGCCATGGCAGCACAGCCTCTCTGCCCAGCTCAGCAAATGCTGCTCAGTGCTATGTACTGATCTGGGGAGAGAGAGACAGCTGCAGCGGCAGCCTGTCCCTGCTCTCATTTTATACTTTTCATGGGGGTGTACATTAGTCTCCTGCAACACTAATCATCTGCACTGTGACGTTAATAAGATTGTGCTACTGGGTGGCATAATGTGCACTGGTGGTATTGTTGGGGCTATGCTTATTAGACCAGGCTCCTTCTTTGCAAAGATGCAAATGGTTGTGGTCGCCTCTTAACCTTGCCAACTTCACTAGGGTTCGGCCATGATACCTCACCCGGGGTTGTAGGGGGCTATGCAAAAAAAAAATCGGGAGCCTCCAACAACTTCCGGAGAGTAAGCAAGTACAGTATGATTCACACATCGCTGCTGCATCCAAAGACTAGTTCATTCTTGTTTCCTTAGGAGTCACAAATAAATGGTTACTGAATATAATATGAACACAATACACCAGTGGTTCCCAAACTTTTTTGAATCACGGCACCCTAGAGCATCAAAATATTTTCAAGGCACCCCTAGGCTAAATGCTTCTTATCAAGAAATTCAGAAAAAAAAATATTAAATTAAGTGCATTGTGTGTATATGTCACAGTTATCTGGTGAGGGGCAGGAATCGCTTCTGTTTGTCCACATATATTATGATTGGCAGCCACCAGCACTGGTTTTGCCTGTTACCTTGACCATAAATAATATAAATTGGTCTTGGTCCACCAACCCAAGCACCCCTGCAAGTGTCCTGAGCACCCCAGGGAGCCACGGCACACAGTTTGGGAACCACTGCAATGCACCATTCTTGGAATTCAGTAATTATGACATGATGAACATCTGCTGAAGCTGTAATGGTTCTACGGTGTGCGCGTGTGCAACGTCTCCACAGAAAGGTATCCCCACAGAAAGGTATCTGTAGCACTGCACCCAGGGTCTCATCTGTGCATCTGACTTCACATGACCTGTACACAACCCTTCCCTGATTATACCCAAATGACACATACAGATATTCCGCACGCCTAGAGCACCTATACACAATGCATTCAATACAATTTGTAAGGGTCTGTCTGATACAGATAAACCTCAGACACACCCGAAGCAAACACAAGAAATGTGTCAGACCGCACTGTAACAGAGCGAATACACAGACAAAAAGGAACATGTATAATATACAGCTGACATTCTTTTCTCACTTACATGCAGTTATATTCCTTGCAGCAGACTGAATTACACAACAGGAGGCTTTGTCTGCCACAGTCAGTGCAAGCTGCTCTATCTCCTGGTATCACTTCTCCTCCTACTTCCTCTCTTCTCTCCTCCCTTTAATTTGATGCTTACCTGCTAAGCCACTGCACAGAGCCCACTGCACAGAACACAGAGCACACTGCACAGAACCCACTGCACAGAGTACACTGCACAGAGCCCACTGCACAGAACACAGAGCACACTGCACAGAACCCACTGCACAGAGTACACTGCACAGAGCCCACTGCACAGAACACAGAGCACACTGCACAGAACCCACTGCACAGAGTACACTGCACAGAGCCCACTGCACAGAGCACGCTACACAGAGCACGCTGCACAGAACCCACTGCATAGAGTACACTGCACAGAGCCCACTGCACAGAACACAGAGCACGCTACACAGAGCACGCTGCACAGAGCACACTGCACAGAACCCACTGCACAGAGTACACTGCACAGACCACAGAGCACGCTGCACAGAGCACACTGCACAGAACCCAATGCACAGAGCCCACTGCACAGACCACAGAGCACGTGGTCTTGGGGCACTACCGGCATAGTGAGCTCTGAAATGCTGGATTCATTCATCTGTTGCTTGTCTGTAAGTGCTGCTGACTATTGCACAATTGTATCTTTACCAGTTGCAAGCTGCACAGAGCCCACTGCACAGAGCACACTGCATAGAACACACTGCAATGACTATGTGTGCAGTATCTACAGTATGTGTGCAATGTCTATGTGTGTCATATCTAGAGTATGTGTGCAATGACTATGTGTGCCGTATCTACAGTATGTGTGCAATGTCTATGTGTGCCGTATCTAGAGTATGTGTGCAATGACTATGTGTGCCGTATCTACAGTATGTGTGCAATGTCTATGTGTGCCGTATCTAGAGTATGTGTGCAATGACTATGTGTGCCGTATCTACAGTATGTGTGCAATGTCTATGTGTGCAGTATCTACAGTATGTGTGCAATGTCTATGTGTGCAGTATCTACAGTATGTGTGCAATGACTATGTGTTCAGTATCTACAGTATGTGTGCAATGTCTATGTGTGCAATATCTACAGTATGTGTGCAATGTCTGTGTGTGCAGTATCTACAGTATGTGTGCAATGTCTATGTGTGCAGTATCTACAGTATGTGTGCAATGTCTGTGTGTGCAGTAACTACAGTATGTGTGCAATGTCATGTGTGCAGTATCTACAGTAGGGTGGCCAATCCCGGGATCGGGATCGGCGGGATCCCGGGATTTGGCCCCCAAAACGCCGGGATTTCAATCCCGGGATTGGAGTTTCCAATCCCGGGATTTCTGGATTAGACTGCGCATGCGCGCAGTCTAATGCCGGGCAGCATCTGAGCATCGCTCAGACGCTGCCCGACTTCTCCCGGCAGCACTGTGTGCAGCGTGACCTCTCAGCGTGAGATCAGGGATCACGCTGCGCAGGCAGAGGACGCGCCCGGCATTGTAATGCCGTGCCGGACAGCGCATCCACCCACCCGCCCAGCCCAAGCACCCACCCAGCCAGCGCGCCCACTCGCCCAGCCCAAGCGCCCACAGCCAGCGCGAAGCCAGCACGCCAGCGGCATGGACGACCCGTCCCCCCTCCCGGCAACCATCAAATATAAGTTTGTGGGGCAGTCTTTTAATTAGGAAAGCCAATCCCGGGATTGAGCATTTTTCAATCCCGAATCCCGGGATTGAAAAAATGCCCCGGGATTGGCTTCCCTAATCTACAGTATGTGTGCAATGTCTGTGTGTGCATTATCTACAGTATGTGTGCAATGTCATGTGTGCAGTATCTACAGTATGTGTGCAATGTCTATGTGTGCAGTATCTACAGTATGTGTGCAATGTCATGTGTGCAGTATCTACAGTATGTGTGCAATGTCCTGTGTGCAATATCTACAGTATGTGTGCAATGTCTATGTGTGCAGTATCTACAGTATGTGTGCAATGTCATGTGTGCAGTATCTACAGTATGTGTGCAATGTCATGTGTGCAGTATCTACAGTATGTGTGCAATGTCTGTGTGTGCAGTAACTACAGTATGTGTGCAATGTCATGTGTGCAGTATCTACAGTATGTGTGCAATGTCTGTGTGTGCAGTATCTACAGTATGTGTGCAATGTCTGTGTGTGCAGTATCTACAGTATGTGTGCAATGTCTGTGTGTGCAGTAACTACAGTATGTGTGCAATGTCATGTGTGCAGTATCTACAGTATGTGTGCAATGTCTGTGTGTGCAGTAACTACAGTATGTGTGCAATGTCTGTGTGTGCAGTATCTACAGTATGTGTGCAATGTCTATGTGTGCAGTATCTACAGTATGTGTGCAATGTCATGTGTGCAGTATCTACAGTATGTGTGCAATGTCCTGTGTGCAATATCTACAGTATGTGTGCAATGTCTATGTGTGCAGTATCTAGCGCGAAGCCAGCACGCCAGTGGCATGGACGACCCGTCCCCCCTCCCGGCAACCATCAAATATAAGTTTGTGGGGCAGTCTTTTAATTAGGAAAGCCAATCCCGGGATCCCGGGAATCCCGGGATTGAGCATTTTTCAATCCCGAATCCCGGGATTGAAAAAATGCCCCGGGATTGGCTTCCCTAATCTACAGTATGTGTGCAATGTCTGTGTGTGCATTATCTACAGTATGTGTGCAATGTCATGTGTGCAGTATCTACAGTATGTGTGCAATGTCTATGTGTGCAGTATCTACAGTATGTGTGCAATGTCATGTGTGCAGTATCTACAGTATGTGTGCAATGTCCTGTGTGCAATATCTACAGTATGTGTGCAATGTCTATGTGTGCAGTATCTACAGTATGTGTGCAATGTCATGTGTGCAGTATCTACAGTATGTGTGCAATGTCATGTGTGCAGTATCTACAGTATGTGTGCAATGTCTGTGTGTGCAGTAACTACAGTATGTGTGCAATGTCATGTGTGCAGTATCTACAGTATGTGTGCAATGTCTGTGTGTGCAGTATCTACAGTGTGTGTGCAATGTCTGTGTGTGCAGTATCTACAGTATGTGTGCAATGTCTGTGTGTGCAGTAACTACAGTATGTGTGCAATGTCATGTGTGCAGTATCTACAGTATGTGTGCAATGTCTGTGTGTGCAGTAACTACAGTATGTGTGCAATGTCTGTGTGTGCAGTATCTACAGTATGTGTGCAATGTCTATGTGTGCAGTATCTACAGTATGTGTGAAATGTCTATGTGTGCAGTATCTACAGTATGTGTGCAATGTCTATGTGTGCCGTATCTACAGTATGTATGCAGTATCTACAGTATGTGTGCAATGTCTATGTGTGCAGTATCTACAGTATGTGTGCAATGTCATGTGTGCAGTATCTACAGTATGTGTGCAATGTCATGTGTGCAGTATCTACAGTATGTGTGCAATGTCTATGTATTCAGGGGGTTATTCTGGTTGCAAATTCACACCCTTGCGAGTCAACCAAACCCGCCTTGCAATTGTGGCCAGTCGTCACCCATTTGCAAGGTGGATTCGCACACAGGGCTTGCGAACGGATGTTACACAGTAAAATCCATTTTCCATCCTTGCGGTATCCACCCCATCATCGATGGTCAGCAACCATTGAATGATGGCGAAGGCGCATGCAATATAAAAGTGACTCTAAAGTTACTTATTATATGCGTTGACGCTCAGGGGGGATGGGCAGGCAGCTGACATTCGGTGATGTCAGCTGCGCGCCCCCCATACCCGTGTCATCGGCTATTAGGATTAGAACACCCAGCATTCTCATGGGAACAACGCCCCATGCCCCCCCCCCCCGCCCAGCGACCACAAGGTTGGGTGCATGCACCCGGCGAACATCGGTTCACCACGGTCGCATGCACATGTGTATGAGCATACAACAAACATCGGTTCCAGTGCAAACGTACAATCCTTGCGAACAAACCAGAATAACCCCCTCAGTGTCTATAGGGGTTATTCTGGTCCGTTCGCACAGACCAGAACATTCGCACGGTGACGGGCGGTGGGTCATTTCTTCACATGTGCATACGCCGGGTGTGTGTTGCCACAGCGACCATCAAATGATGTGGGTGTTCCCCACATCCATCCATTCGCAGCCTGTAGGAGAACACCCACATCATTCGATGGTCGCCAACCATCGAATGATGTGGAAATGCTCAGAGAACCCTTAGATCTGCGCGCACATTCTGAAGGTGATGTCAGCTGCCCGCGCCCAGGGCACCGGGTGATTACCATGGGTACACCCATAAAACGCTGGGAGTTCCCATGGACAAGTACCCCTGCCCCACACCCTCTCCCCCACCACCAGCCGCAAGGATGGGTGCATGCTCCAGGCGAACACTCTGGTCACCATGGCCACATGCACCCAGCGAGATACAACGTTTTCTGATAAAATGGTACAAAAAAGACGCATAAATGTGAGAAAAGCAAAACAAAAAATAATCAACAATAACACAAAACGTCATTAGCAGACTCCAGGGAGGGGGAGGAGTTGAAGTTATACGGAATCACTTTGTAGACATGTGATGTATTCCATCGAGGCTACAAAATTAATTTGGGGTTAGAGAGCTGTCATGGACGGCGCCTCTGTACATTTCCAATGTCCGGCGATCAGGGATTTGGCCGCATTGCAGATGTGGACAATGGTGTTTGCCAACATACGGGATCGGAGAAATCAGAGATGCCACAGCGACTGGCGCTAAGACGGGCGTACCAAGCAGTCGAGCTAGCAGTGACCACACTGCAGACCAAAAGGTTTCAATTATCGGTCTTTACCACCAAATGTGGTAAAGGGGGTTATTCTAGTTCACTCGGAAAGGCACAATCACTCTCTAATGGACAAAACCATGAGCACTGCAGGTGGGGTAGATGTTACTTGTGCCCATACACTAGTAAGATTTATCTGCAGATCTGGCTGGTTGGAACAAAAACCTGGTTATGGATGAGTGACAGTTTGTCAGTTTTCCAGCATTTCCAAGCAAATGGTCAACTGTCATTTGCTCTCATCCATAACCAGGTTTTTGTTCCAACCAGACAGATCTGCAGATAAATCTTTAGATTTGGGCGGGGTTTTTACTTCACACTGATATCTATATTGCAGTGTAAAAATAAAGCAGCCAGTATTTACCTTGCACAGAAACAATAAAACACCCAAATCTAACTCTCTCTGCACATGTTACATCTGCCCCACCTGCAGTGCACACAGTTTTTCCCATTAGAGAGTGATTGTGCCTTTGCGAGTGAACCAGAATAACCCCCAAAATGTGCCAATCCTGCTACTTTTTTAATCACTAACATTTCGCAAGCTGATTGACAGATAACCAGCATTTGGGGGTGATAATTGGATGTTTTGTAGGAGTATCAGGGATAATGCGTGTCCAGGCCTTTGAGAGGAGGGTGTGAAGTAAACTCCCGCCACCAACAACGGCCTGTTTCTTTTGCAGTCACCAAGTCCTGGGCTAAGCACAGACTGCGCACAGTGGGGACTCATTCAATGGTTAGTGATTGCAATGGATTTGCAGCTATTTGCAGGCCTGCACTGGGCTGGATTACACTGGCTGGGCGGCATATACTTGATTCTTGGTCTCTGCAAGTTAGCAGCCGTGTAATCAGGTCTGAATTAGGCCCTATGTGTGCAGGGTCTATAGGGAAACTTCAGACCTGATCGTATGTGTGTGAATTTGTACGGACAGCATACAGTTAAGCTGTTGTCGCGCTAGAGTGAAATCCCACCTTGCAAATGAATGTGTAAAGGCCCCCATACACTGTGCCGGGCACGATTTCACCCGATTCATATGAATCGGGCCGTGATATCGGCCCAAATCGCATATGTTCACATCCCCTCCAACCCAATGCGCAGTCCCGTGTGGAATAGGAAGCCATTGATTGGCTGAGACCTCTCTCAGCCAATCAGTGATTGGCTGATACCTCTCTTCCTATTTGTTTCTATGGGCTTTTGAAGTGCTCCTCTGATGCTGCTCCCGCCGCTGCCCAGCAGCATCTTCTCCTGCCCGGCTCCCTGCGCCGCCCCCCTGCTCCCACTGACGGCAGTGGCTTCCTGTCCGGCTCCCTGCGCCGCCCCCCTGCTCCCACTGACGGCAGTGGCTTCCTGTCCGGATCCCTGCGCCGCCCCTCATGCCTGGCTCACTGGTCGCAGACATACCCCCCGCTGCCATCCCCCGCTCCCATTGTCCCTGCAGCTCCCCGGGAGTTGCATGTGATAAATCTTGGCACATGAGATGCCTAATCGCATGTGATCCCTCCCGGGGAGCTGCTGGGACAATCAGGTCTGACCTGTCCTTAGGACAAGTCGGATTAATGTATGGGGGCCTTTGTAGCCAAGCACATATGTCTAAAACATATTCCACTCACCTTGCGAACGGCATGCCAATAGAAAAAATAGCCAGATTTCATTGTAGCATGGCCCCGCGCAGGCATTAGAGCTGAACGCATCTGCAGTTGATAATCGGGTGCTCTACGGAATTGTAGTCATGCAATTAGGTCTAAATTACCCCCTATGTGTTCTGTGTCTATGTATACAGTCAGTGGCAGATTCAGGGGGGGGGGGGGGCCCACCTGTTGAGCCGCCGCCAGGAAGAATTGGTAGCATTGACAGCAGAAGGCTGCCCGGCTGTATAGCACTGCACTGCAGGTCAAGTGCTGGCCTTCGGCGCGCGCACAACTACATCCTTCACTTTTGACACTAGGGTGGGCCTGTGTACTAAATGCCAGGGCCTATTTTTAATCCCATTTCCGCCCTCTCTCTGCTCTCCTCTCTCCCGACGCTCTCTGAGCAAGTACACTCCCCTATCATGGTGGTGCCCCCTTGTCATTTTCTCCTGGATCCACCCCTGTATACAGTGTCTATGTGTGCAGTCACAGTGTCTATGTACAGTATACAGTGTCTATGTGTGCAGTATCTATGTATACAGTGTCTATGTATACAGTGTCTATGTATACAGTGTCTATGTGTGCAATGTCTATGTATACAGTGTCTATGTATACAGTGTCTATGTGTACAGTGTCTATGTATGCAGTGTCTATGTATACAGTGTCTATGTGTGCAGTGTCTAGGTATACAGTGTCTATGGGCCTTATTCTGGTTGGTGCGGCCGGGCCGTACGCGTACGTCCCGGGGTTTTTTATGATCTGCGCATGCGTACATTCGCTAATGCGCAGGCGCGAACACTCCACAACGCTTACGGACGGGTCTCTACGTGCGAAAAAACCTGTACGCGAGTGTACGGGCATTGGGGGTGGCATAGGGGCGTGATGAGGGGAGCGGCCGAAATAATGAGGGAAAATGGGCGTAAATATGGGCGTACACGGGGGTGTGCACCAAAAATGAGCGGTGCTACTACCGCACGATCGACTAAAGCACCGTTCATTTCGGACACAAAACAGGCGGCCGCCAACCGCCAGCTCAGACCACCCCTACAGATACCGCATGCCAGTGTGCGCCTGGGTTTGCTAATTTACGCTGCTTACTACCAAACACATACACCTGAATGTAATAACCAATGCTGCAGTCTATTAAGTCCAAACCATGATTTCACTACCTGCAAGCCACACACAGCACTCGAACACATTGGAAGCTTATCTTTCTATACTTCTCTACATTTAAAGGTTTGTTTAATTTAAGGTAAGAATCTTTTTAAGACCTGCTTATATACGCTAAGGTAGGTATTTGTTAAACAGTTAGACACATTCACTACGTGCTTTCATAGACTTTACACAGTAGCACACTCAATCTACACAAGTCGACATGTGTCAACGTGTTCACTCTAATACAAACATAGGTTTTGTATTTATGATACAATAACATAAACCACATCTAACACCTACAAAGGATGTTTCAGCAATGTTTTAAGCCCATGGCCACTATTTTGCACATTAATTAATTCAATCAATTAATTAATTTTCATAATTCTAGTTGAAAGGCAAGATTTGCAGGTCCATATATGTGAAGGGTATGTCAGCGTACACGGACGTACGCTCACTCTCACGAGCGGTGACATAAGCTGAGTTTTCTATTGAAAACAATAGGGACCCGTCCGTGCAAGCTGGCGTACGCTCAGATAGCCGCAAGAAGGCGGTGGGAAGACGGACGAGAGACGTCCGTAAACGGTGGCGTACGCTCTGTTGTACGCCAGTTGTCGGAGTGTAAGGGCTGGTCCGTCCGTGTACGTTGGCGTACGCTCAATTGTACGCCACTCCCCTTTGACGTTGTTTCTGGCCGTACGTATGCGGCTGACTTGTGGGTGGACTTAACCCCAACGGCCGCGTACGGAGAGCGTACGTTATTTTGGAACGTACGCACGTTTGGCCGCTACGATCAGAATAACCTCCTATGTGTGCAATGTCTATGTATACAGTGTCTATGTGTGCAATGTCTATGTATACAGTGTCTATGTATACAGTGTCTATGTATACAGTGTCTATGTGTGCAATGTCTATGTATACAGTGTCTATGTATACAGTGTCTATGTATACAGTGTCTATGTGTACAGTGTCTATGTATGCAGTGTCTATGTATACAGTGTCTATGTGTGCAGTATCTATGTATACAGTGTCTATGTATACAGTGTCTATATGTGCAGTATCTATGTATACAGTGTCTATGTATGCAGTATCTATGTATACAGTGTCTATGTATACAGTGTCTATATGTGCAGTATCTATGTATACAGTGTCTATGTATGCAGTATCTATGTATACAGTGTCTATGTATACAGTGTCTATATGTGCAGTATCTATGTATACAGTGTCTATGTATACAGTGTCTATATGTGCAGTATCTATGTATACAGTGTCTATGTGTGCAGTGTCTATGTATACAGTGTCTATGTGTGCAGTGTCTATGTATACAGTGTCTATGTGTGCAGTATCTATGTATACAGTGTCTATGTGTGCAGTTTCTATGTATACAGTGTCTATGTATACAGTGTCTATATGTGCAGTATCTATGTATACAGTGTCTATGTATGCAGTATCTATGTATACAGTGTCTATGTATACAGTGTCTATATGTGCATTATCTATGTATACAGTGTCTATGTATACAGTGTCTATATGTGCAGTATCTATGTATACAGTGTCTATGTGTGCAGTGTCTATGTATACAGTGTCTATGTGTGCAGTGTCTATGTAAACAGTGTCTATGTGTGCAGTATCTATGTATACAGTGTCTATGTGTGCAGTTTCTATGTATGCAGTGTCTAGGTGTACAGTGTCTATGGGGGTTATTCTGATTCACTCGGAAAGGCACAATCACTCTTTTATGGACAAAACCATGTGCACTACAGGTGGGTCTGATGTAACATCTGCAGAAAGATTTAGATTTGAGTTGGTAGGGGGGTGTACTTCAAACTAATACTGTATCTATATTGCAGTGTAAAAATAAAGCAGCCAGAATTTACCCTGCACAGAAACAATAAAACACCAAAATCTAACTCTCTCTGCATATGTTCCATCAGCCTCACCTGAAGTGCGTTTGGTTATGTCCATTAGAGAGTGATTGTGGCTTTCCGAGTGAATCAGAATAATCCCCTATGTGTGTAGTGTCTATGTGTACAGTGTCTATGTATACAGTGTCTATGTGTACAGTGTATTTGTGTGCAGTGTCTATATATACAGTGTCTATGTATACAGTGTATATGTGTGCGGTGTCTATGTATATAGTGTCTATGTGTATAGTGTCTATGTGTGCAGTGTCTATGTCTGCAGTGTCTATGTCTGCAGTGTCTATGTCTGCAGTGTCTATGTCTGCAGTGTCTATGTATACAGTGTCTACGTGTGCAGTGTCTATGTATACAGTGTCTATGTATGCAGTGTCTATGTATACAGTGTCTATGTGTACAGTGTATTTGTGTGCAGTGTCTATATATACAGTGTCTATGTATACAGTGTATATGTGTGCAGTGTCTATGTGTGCAGTGTCTATGTCTGCAGTGTATATGTATACAGTGTCTACGTGTGCAGTGTCTATGTATACAGTGTCTATGTGTACAGTGTCTATGTATGCAGTGTCTGTGTATGCAGTGTCTATGTGTGCAGTGTCTATGTATACAGTGTCTATGTGTACAGTGTCTATGTATGCAGTGTCTGTGTATGCAGTGTATAGGTGTGCAGTGTCTATGTATACAGTGTCTATGTGTGCAATGTCTATGTATACAGTGTCTATGTGTACAGTGTATTTGTGTGCAGTGTCTATATATACAGTGTCTATGTATACAGTGTATATGTGTGCGATGTCTATGTATATAGTGTCTATGTGTATAGTGTCTATGTGTGCAGTGTCTATGTTTGCAGTGTCTATGTCTACAGTGTCTACGTGTGCAGTGTCTATGTATACAGTGTCTATGTGTACAGTGTCTATGTATGCAGTGTCTGTGTATGCAGTGTCTATGTGTGCAGTGTCTATGTATACAGTGTCTATGTGTACAGTGTATATGTGTGCGGTGTCTATGTATACAGTGTCTATGGGTGCAGTGTCTATGTATACAGTGTCTATGGGTGCAGTGTCTATGTATACAGTGTCTATGTGTGCAGTGTCTATGTATACAGTGTCTTTGTGTGCAATATCTATGTGTGCAATATCTATGTGTGCAGTGTCTAGGTATACAGTGTCTTTGTGTGCAATGTCTATGTATACAGTGTCTATGTGTGCAGTGTCTATGTATACAGTGTCTATGGGTGCAGTGTCTATGTATGCAGTGTCTATGTATACAGTGTATATGTGTACAGTGTCTATGTGTGCAGTCTCTATGTGTGCAATGTCTATGTGTGCGGTGTCTATGTGTGCGGTGTCTATGTGTGCAGTGTCTATGTGTGCAGTGTCTATGTCTGCAATGTCTATGTATACAGTGTCTATGTATGCAGTGTCCATGTGTGCAGTGTCTATGTCTGCAATGTCTATGTATACAGTGTCTATGTATGCAGTGTCTATGTATACAGTGTCTATGTATACAGTGTCTATATGTGCAGTATCTATGTATACAGTGTCTATGTATGCAGTATCTATGTATACAGTGTCTATGTATACAGTGTCTATATGTGCAGTATCTATGTATACAGTGTCTATGTATACAGTGTCTATATGTGCAGTATCTATGTATACAGTGTCTATGTGTGCAGTGTCTATGTATACAGTGTCTATGTGTGCAGTGTCTATGTAAACAGTGTCTATGTGTGCAGTATCTATGTATACAGTGTCTATGTGTGCAGTTTCTATGTATGCAGTGTCTAGGTGTACAGTGTCTATGGGGGTTATTCTGATTCACTCGGAAAGGCACAATCACTCTTTTATGGACAAAACCATGTGCACTACAGGTGGGTCTGATGTAACATCTGCAGAAAGATTTAGATTTGAGTTGGTAGGGGGGTGTACTTCAAACTAATACTGTATCTATATTGCAGTGTAAAAATAAAGCAGCCAGAATTTACCCTGCACAGAAACAATAAAACACCAAAATCTAACTCTCTCTGCATATGTTCCATCAGCCTCACCTGAAGTGCGTTTGGTTATGTCCATTAGAGAGTGATTGTGGCTTTCCGAGTGAATCAGAATAATCCCCTATGTGTGTAGTGTCTATGTGTACAGTGTCTATGTATACAGTGTCTATGTGTACAGTGTATTTGTGTGCAGTGTCTATATATACAGTGTCTATGTATACAGTGTATATGTGTGCGGTGTCTATGTATATAGTGTCTATGTGTATAGTGTCTATGTGTGCAGTGTCTATGTCTGCAGTGTCTATGTCTGCAGTGTCTATGTCTGCAGTGTCTATGTATACAGTGTCTACGTGTGCAGTGTCTATGTATACAGTGTCTATGTATGCAGTGTCTATGTATACAGTGTCTATGTGTACAGTGTATTTGTGTGCAGTGTCTATATATACAGTGTCTATGTATACAGTGTATATGTGTGCAGTGTCTATGTGTGCAGTGTCTATGTCTGCAGTGTATATGTATACAGTGTCTACGTGTGCAGTGTCTATGTATACAGTGTCTATGTGTACAGTGTCTATGTATGCAGTGTCTGTGTATGCAGTGTCTATGTGTGCAGTGTCTATGTATACAGTGTCTATGTGTACAGTGTCTATGTATGCAGTGTCTGTGTATGCAGTGTATAGGTGTGCAGTGTCTATGTATACAGTGTCTATGTGTGCAATGTCTATGTATACAGTGTCTATGTGTACAGTGTATTTGTGTGCAGTGTCTATATATACAGTGTCTATGTATACAGTGTATATGTGTGCGATGTCTATGTATATAGTGTCTATGTGTATAGTGTCTATGTGTGCAGTGTCTATGTTTGCAGTGTCTATGTCTACAGTGTCTACGTGTGCAGTGTCTATGTATACAGTGTCTATGTGTACAGTGTCTATGTATGCAGTGTCTGTGTATGCAGTGTCTATGTGTGCAGTGTCTATGTATACAGTGTCTATGTGTACAGTGTATATGTGTGCGGTGTCTATGTATACAGTGTCTATGGGTGCAGTGTCTATGTATACAGTGTCTATGGGTGCAGTGTCTATGTATACAGTGTCTATGTGTGCAGTGTCTATGTATACAGTGTCTATGTGTGCAATATCTATGTGTGCAATATCTATGTGTGCAGTGTCTAGGTATACAGTGTCTTTGTGTGCAATGTCTATGTATACAGTGTCTATGTGTGCAGTGTCTATGTATACAGTGTCTATGGGTGCAGTGTCTATGTATGCAGTGTCTATGTATACAGTGTATATGTGTACAGTGTCTATGTGTGCAGTCTCTATGTGTGCAATGTCTATGTGTGCAGTGTCTATGAATACAGTGTCTATGTGTGCAGTGTCTATGTGTGCGGTGTCTATGTGTGCAGTGTCTATGTGTGCAGTGTCTATGTCTGCAATGTCTATGTATACAGTGTCTATGTCTGCAATGTCTATGTATACAGTGTCTATGTCTGCAATGTCTATGTATACAGTGTCTATGTATACAGTGTCTATGTATGCAGTGTCTATGTGTGCTTATTCCTTTATGTAACTGGCAGCTGCAGATCCCTTGTGTCACCATATAATAATATAATATCCACAACACTGCCAAAGATACTTTATTACACATGTACATTTTCTACGTTTATTGTGTTTATTTACTAAACGCTCGTTTATCGGCAAAGTTGCAACTTGTTTCATCACAAAATAAAAAACAGGACTATTTTTTTTTAAATCTTACGGTATTTTACTAAGCAAGATCCATGTTTGCAGGATTCGTGTTTTCTGATGGTGTACCATTCGTACTTGGCTGCCAAACATGCCCGGATCAGTCAGATCTATGCAGTGCTTCTTTGTGTAAAAGGGAAAGGAAGGGTTGAAAACTATAAAAACAAAAAAACAGTGCGGGATTCCCCTTTCAAAGCAGAACAGCACTGGGCTCTTTTATTGGTCCTGGTTCCAAAAGTGCCGGAGGAAAAGGATGTAGGGGTCCTCATACAGAGGCATAACTAGACTGATGAGGGCCCCATAGACTGATGAGGGCCCCCCCCCATAGAGGCATAACTAGACTGATGAGGGCCCCATAGACTGATGAGGGCCCCTCCCCACATGAGGGCCCCCCCCCATGTGGGGGGGGGGGTAGAAAGGAGGAGGGGCTTCATGGAAAAAGAGGGAGAAAGGGAGAGGGAAAGAGAGGAGAGGGATCAAGTAGGGATGGACATCGGAAGCCAACCATCAAATGATGGCAGTGCTTCCACCATTGAAACTTTCGATGCGATGGTAACTAACCATCGAATCAAAAGTATTCGATGGTGAAAACTAGTTATATGACTAGTGCATGCGCAAAAGCCAGTATTGCCATGTGTAAGGTAGTAATTGAGTTTGGTGGCAGGGCCCAGGCTCTGAGCAACATATTACTTTATCATTGGACATTGTGTGTATAATATACATATACTGTATAATATTCACACAATGCCCAATGATGAAGTAGTATAATAATTTTGTACACATTATTAACACTTTAACAGCAAGTAATCAAAATGTAATAAAATTAGATAAATTGTAAACTAACTCGTTTTAGGTTTCACTATTTTTCCAGATAGGAAAATGTCTATTTATTAAGGCAAGTGTAACTACACACACACAAATAAGGGAGATGACGGTATAGTGGTCATCACATCATTTATATGGTGAGATAAATATCGCAATGAGCAGGGCTGGCTCTACCATTAGGCAGCTGCCTAGGGTGCCAGGATCTGTGGGGGCACCACTATAATGCTACACACTAGGCGATTCTAGCTTCCATCGTCAGCTATATGGTTGCTCAGTGACCATATTGCCGGTGATACCTAGCGACCTTCGCCGTGTGTGCGCTCCCACCGCAGCCCAGCGACGGTCGCAGGAACTTGCTAGAATCACTGGTCCCCAGTAAAATACTGATAACCAGCAATTCGGTCACTGAGCGACCAATCGCTAGCGACAAGGTCACGTAATATAAAAAATAGTTCACTATATATAAAAACAGTTAAGGTGCCCCTACACTGAGGCGATTTGGTCCGATTGTGGCCAATTGCGACCAATCGACCCCTTAAATCGGACCAAATCGCCTCTCCCTGACATGCTGTTGGGTCCCGTGCGCATCGGACCCGACCAGGTGCTCAGACCGACAGGCAGCCACCCGTTCCTCCTGGCGGTGAGGCGGGTGGGAAGCAGGGATGCATGCAATCTATCACAACGGGTCGCATGCGTTCCTGCCGCCGGGAAGGTCCCTGCAGCCTGCAGGCTGTCCTGTGTCCGTACACTGCTGCGAGACGTCACAGCAGTGTATGGGCACCTTTATCTTGGTTCATTCCACTGGTACCCCAGGACTGTGTATATTGTTCCTCACTATCTCACTATATTCACAGAAACAGACAATCTCTGACCAACACTTCAATGATGATCATATAGTGGTTGCTGCCTGGTAATACTAATGGAGTATATTAATGAGTGTTGTATGTGACTGACATTCACAAATATCTGTAGCTAGTTGTATTGTGTACCTATTATTATTGTAGCTTGCCTGAGCTGGTATAACATTCAGTGACTTCTCCTCCTCTCTGAATCCTCCAGAGCTCAGTGTGTCTGTGAAATTTGCTGCTGTTTGAGTGACTGGTGCTGCTGCTGCAGGGTCAGGTTTGTGCTCTGATTGGCTCTCTGAGTCAGGGAGAGCCAATCAGAACTAGCAGTGGGCCCTGTTGCCTAGCAGCTACAGCAACCATAGAGAGGGAGAGGGAGGGAAGCAGAGAGAAAGTCAGACAGCCTCCAACGAACCTAGGAAGTTTCCCTGACACAGACACAGCAGCCAGGGGAGGCATAGCTTTTGGGAATTACAAAAAATAAGCCACCATCGGTACACCATCGAATGATTAGCATTCGATGGTGACAAACATCGGAAGGTCACCATTAAATGGCAAAAACACTAACATCGAAATAAAAACATCGATGTTTCCGAAACATCGACCATCGATGTCCATCCCTAGGATCAAGAGAGAAAGGGAGGGGGCGAGTAGGAGTGATATGATCAGGGAGAGAGAAAAAGGGGAGCAAGGGAGAGAGTGTCAGTAAGAGACAGGGCAAGCAAGAGAGAGAGGTAAATGGGGAGAGACAGGGCTAAGGTTAGAGGGAGGGGGAGGGAGACCTCTACCAGTACAGATGGCACTGTGTGCTTCTTACTATACTCCCTTCCTTTAAGGTGCCGCTGTGAACCTTTTAAATTTAATACAGGTGCCTCCCCCCCTCATGACGCTACTTCTTCCCTCTGCACTGCCGGGTCTAGACACCACACATAAGTGCCATAAAGCTGCGCGCCGGGACTCCTCACCTCCACGCTGGGTCCCCGCAGCACATGAGAACCTGCGCCGGGACTCCTCACCTCCACGCTGGGTCCCCGCAGCACACGAGAACCTGCGCCGGGACTCCTTACCTCCGCGCCGGGTCTCCTCACCGCAGCTGCACAGGTCATTCAGACGCTTTTACATTTCGCGCCAGGGCTGGTGACAGACTGTCCGTCACTAGAGTGTGACATTAAGCCCCAGGAAGCAGGGAGGGGGGAGGAGAGACTGAGGCTGTACCGGTGCTGTGACGCTGCCAGCTTGCCATTGCCATTTGCCTGCGGAATTATTGAAAAAATTTAAAGGGTGCAGGGGATTGCTAGCTTGGGCTCGGGCCCCCCCAGCCGCCGGGCCCCATAGCA
The DNA here is from genome assembly GCF_055691185.1 of Crinia signifera. NCBI lineage: Eukaryota > Metazoa > Chordata > Amphibia > Anura > Myobatrachidae > Crinia > Crinia signifera. Next base: position 4,416,626 of record NC_139227.1, on the reverse strand, counting down.
ACTGCATCCCCTGCACCCTCCATTGTTACGCCACTGTCCTCATATGAAACCAGCACCGATTTCCGCTAAGAGGAAGGTAATGCCGCAGCCAGGGGGACAGGGGTTATTTTGGCACCTGCAGCAATAGTTTACCCAGGCCCAGTGGAGTACCCATTCCCATGCCAGGGGCTGGAAAGTGCCTGCTGTTGAGACGGAGAAACACTTGGTCGGACGCTGACTGGCTGGCTGCCTGGAGTCCGAGGCTGCACTGTGCCCCCGGGGAAACTCGGGGGTGCCGGACATGCACGGGTGATCCCAAGTCACCTTGCACGAATGGCACTTGCACTGCGCACTTCCCTTTAGGTTAGCGCTTCACGTCCTTACCCTGTCCTTTTGGATGGGGTAGGACAATTTTTCACACCCCCCCCCGGCCTTCTGGCTAGGGCCTTATTCTTTTCTTTTTATGATTTGCACGTTTTGCACTTCACGTTTTTCGTTAGTTTGTCACGTTTTTTCATTTGGGTAGTGCGGCTGTCCCTAACAGGCCTTCCGTTCCCCAAACGTGACTGGGACTCTTCACCTTTTGGGGAGAGTCCCGGTTCCCTCGAGGGCAACCCCGAGCCGCAAGGCGGAGGGAAGCCTAAGTCGGGTCTCTCCAAAGCACGGGCTGCGGAGGACCCACCGTCCGAAACCCTTCCGGGGGTGGAGGAAACGCGGGTCCCTCTGAGCTTCGGCGAAGAGGACCCACCGATCCCTTTTTTCCCTTCCTCGGCCTTATGGTTGAGGGGGGTCAGGGGAACCATGGGGCCTTTCTCCTTTGGGAGAGGGCCCACACGTTCGTACGGCTGCCCCCTGTGCACGCGTTTAGTCACGTCACTGGTGGTGGTGGGAGCACACCTCGGGCTCCCTGAGTTTCTTCAAACCCCTCCCCCGACTAGTAATCCCTGGGCAACTGATCCCTGAAGGAGTGGGCACTTTCCCAATAAAATGACACGAGTGTGTCGTCCCCTCTAGGCGGCCCTAGGGCCATGGCTGGTGCATGGTACTATGCCTGATACCCCTGAGCTGTTGGTGGGAAGTTTATAGGAATTATGTGTGAAACAAAGAGTTAATATTGTGTTTTACTTGGTGGAACTACAGGTCCCAGCATGCCCCCTGCATGCTGGTACTCTCCACATGACATCTGACATTGGGGAGGGTTATGGGGGTGCTTACCTGACCCCTGTCGGGATTCACTGCTTTGGGATGGGATGCAGTTACAATCCTGACTGCCGAAATCCCGACACTTTCTCCCTCTGGGGGTGTCCACGACACCCATAGAGGTAGAATAAATTAGTGTGCCAAGCGTAGCGAGACACGGGGCCCACTGCGTGGTGAGCTCAGCGAGCGTGCAAGGGGGGCGATCCACGTCCCCCCCTTGTCAGGATTTCGGCGGTCGGGATTTCTGCGGTCGGGATTCCGCATCAGGATTTTGAACGCCGGTCACATGTACAGCAGGGTTGCCGACCCTCCCGAAAATTGGGTCCCCCTCCTGGCCCCCTGGAAGGGTAGGCAACCCTCCCGCAATCAGGGACACCCCCACTTAGCCCCCCGATCTCGGCATTTAAATGCCGCAATCCGCGGGTCTCCGAGGAGGGGGCGGAGTTAAAACGACACACTCGTGTCATTTTAGCCCAGCCCCCTCCATGGAGATCAGTGATTTTGACTATTTCCCGTAATGGGGTGGGACTTAATGACGTCACAGTCAAGCCCCGCCCCCCGAACGGGCAATGAAAGTCTCCTTTCCGGGCTTCTCCCAGGGAGGAGCATTTGAAAGTCGGCAACCCTGATGTACAGTATGTACAGTATGTATCCCATCTTAATAAACCATTATCTATCATAATGGAGGGTGCTATTACATTTTAATGAACACCCTCTGTAGGTACAATTACAACAAAATGAATGCACATGCTATTTTTACAATCAATAAATAGAAACACAAATAGACTAGGACGCAGGGGTTGCTAATCTTATAATCACTTAAATCAACCTTAAATCAATGTAATGTCCTAATCTGTTAGATTTAGTCTATATTTAAATGTAGTGTGATTCAGGTCATTATCTGATTGCTGCGCTGCGTGTGTACAGACAGGACAGACTATAGTAGTGTTTGAAAAACAAAACCTTATATTAATGCCCACAGTGTTGGATCTGCCCTTCAGTTTTGTCTTGTTTTTGGACCTACTTACCAGGGAAGAATAGAGTGTATCTGTGCTTGTGATGCTTTATGTGCCCCCTTCTTACTTTACATCCTTATCATGGAGCCATTAAGCTGTATACACACGGACGATATATCGCTCAGTGTCCCGTTTTCATCAGCGACCAGAGATAGTCGCTGATGAAAGGGAACCTCTGCCGGGGGAGCCGCAGAGGGAATCAGCTGGTCGCAGGTTAATGCTGCCCCGACGAACGCACAACCCCACCGCCTGAATCCCTTCGCTACGCTGTGAGCAACACTTACACATCCACCCGGCACGCGCCCGCCCAGTTGGTTACTCACCATCAAATGATTTTTCCTCTGATTACAGCTGAACAGAAGCCCAGGACTTATTTTTGGCTGCACAGTTTTCTCGGAATTGCGGGCGGGTGCTGATGTCATGTCAGGGGAACGCCTGTGTTCCCTGGGGCCTGCAAAGCATTTGTATTGGTGCCCACTGGTTTTGTGAGCACGCCCATGAAACGACGGGTATCCACCCAGAACACCCCCTGTCTATCAATCAGACAGAGAGCTCCCCTGCAAACATTTTTCTGAAGGTGCTCGCTGTGGGGGTCCGCACATGTGCATTAGTATCTATGTGCATGCACAGACCCCCACCGTTGACACAAGAGCTAAAATGCGTGAGCGTCTCGCATGTTCGCTTGTCCCCCGTCAGCACGGCGGCGGGGAGCTGATTCCCTGCCCGTCTCTGCTTCAGGGAGATGGACAGGGCGAGTGGGTGGTGCGGGCAGCTAAGTGGTAGGAAGGGGAGCCACGGGGCTTGCATGTGTCTCGTACACGCACCCCCTTCTGGCGGCGTGTAGCAGCGACTGGCGAATGGCAACAGAATTGCCAGGAGCAGCTCCAATGAGAGCTACTCCATCTGTACCAACGACAAGACATATTGGGGCATATTTCTGCCCTTAAAATATGTGGAAAGGGCATCGATAAGTATGTACCAAAGAGGAAAGCAGGAGATATTGGAGATACTGTCTACTCCGCTCACACAGCGGTGGTCCTCAAAGTTCTCTGTGGTAAGATCCACAGAACTCTTCAGATGGCAATATCCCATTACCTGCTTTAAGATAAAATGACATTGGCGTTCCTTTATGGCAGACTGAAGGACATCCCAATGTGTTTTGCAGCAATTACCCCATTGCACATGCACCGAAGCCACGAGGGTGTCTGTAAATAGAAGCAAAGTGATCCTGGGTGTGAGGTCTACTGTCCCTATTCTTCTAGTATATACAATTTATACAGGATGTAGGAAGATGATTCTTTTGCACTGTGTATAATGTGCTGGATATGATATCACATAGGCAGATGGCTCAACAGTAGAATACCCAGGAGTAGTAACAGTGCTAAGAGGAATGGATACTGGAGGTTCTAAGTAGTACAGTGTCTACCCCACATGGGAATTCTGTAGATGGAAACAGTCTAATGCTCAGATAAATGTGGCTAGCTCTCAGCTGAGAGGCAGCAGTACAGTGTAGACATACGAAACACATAAAAGAAAGCACGGTACTTGTTTCCTAGCGCGGCGCATTAACTTAAGGTATGCGATGGGACCCGACGGACCCGATTTCGGGCTTTTTTTGAGGTTTCCCGACAAATGTAAAATCGGGTCCATCGCATGCCATTATAATGGCATGCAATGCGACCGACCCGATTTTACATTGTAACCATTGTATGTAATGTTAAATTCCTATGTAAAATCAGGTCCATTGTATGCCATTATAATGGCATACAATGCGACCAATGCGGTGGACCCGATTTTACATAGGAACCAATGTTAAATGGCCCTTGATTTGTTAAATGACACTTTATTTGGCACAATCCATTAGGATTTTATCCTTGGAAATGGATTGATATTGTTTGAAATTATTGTAGATATGCTTTGATGATTTTTTTAGATGGTCTGTATTGTCACCTCATCAGGGTTATTTCCCCTTGGCTGGGAACTACAAATTCAGAGCGATTATCAACCTGCATGGTTCATCCTATTCCCTATCCGGTATGTTTAAAACTTTCCTGAGACAAATTTTTGTGATAAATTATTAACAGAGAATGAATCTCATGATTGTTGTGGTTCATTCATGGACCCACAGGTGATATCATTCATCCTATTAAAGGGATATTGATCCACTTCAGGGATTTTATTTTTACTACCTTTTATTGGTAGGTACACATACCCCCTTATTTGATTGGGTTGATATTATTTTGGGAAGGGAAGAACATTTTTTTTAGACTAACATACTTTGAATATTACACCATTTGAGATGTTCTATATTGTTATCTCATTAAGGTTATCCCTCTCTGGCTGGGAGTTTCAAATTGCAAGTGATCACCCACTTGAGCGATTCGTCCTATTTTCCTTACCTGGTATGTTCTAAGCACTCTGTGACAAATCTTTGCACTATATCATATCATATATCATTTTTCTCCAGTAAAGAATGGATCTCATAATAGTTGTTATACATCTAGGAACCTACAGGTGATACCATTTATTCAGTTAAAGGGATATTGACCCACTTCAGTGATTATATGTCTACTACCTTTTATTGGTAGGTACACGTCCTCTCTCATCCAGCTCTTATTGCTTTGCTTGCTCATGTTCTCCTTTTTTAATATAATATAATGTTATTTTATATTATAAACTTTACATTTAAATATGTTTTTTATATATTTGAAATATATTGTATGATATATACAATATAATTGCTTTGTACATAGATTTGTAAAAAAAAAAAATATTGTTAATTCTGATCATTTATAGTATACCCATCTTTCGTTCTGTACCACTTTTAGAATTTGCCCCTGATGAAGTCGTGTTGACGAAACGCGTTGGGCTCTTTTACAGTAAAAGATTATTCTTTGAACGAAGTCTACGTGATATTGTTGAAACATTGGAACTCTACTTCACACATTAAATGATTGTAATATCATGTTGATTGTATATACGGGCTAGGTCAGGGCTGGGCAACACCGGCCCTCCAGATGTTGATGAATTACACATCCCAGCATGCCTTGCATCAGTTTCAGCATGGCCACATAGCAAAACTAATGCAAAGCATCCTGGGATGTGTAGTTCATTAACATCTGGAGGGCTGGTGTTGCCCAGCCCTAGGCTAGGTGGTAGTAATAGAGAGCACGCCTGACAAACCCCCCTCTACCCATATCTATTCTTGTCTCTTACTAACATTATTTCTATTAATAAGCGCAAGACCCAGACCATACCTCCTGCTATATATATATATATATATATCGCCTGTATGTCCGGCACTCCCCGCTTCTGTCTGTGAAGTTTGCCCGTGTGCCTTCCCTTGTGGCACTGCCTCCACCAATATAATTTCCGAATGATGGGCGTCACTCCGGGGCTTGTGTAAAAAAAGTGAGATTTATTCCTTCTCCACGGTCTACGCCGTTTCGGGCATTCACCCTTCGTCAGGACCAGGAGATATAACACAGCTAGTGGTGAAACGTGTCAGGTGTGACCTTCAGGATTGGACTCCAAGTTACCATTGACTCACCAACCCTTGCCACCACTGCATCCAGTTTGGGGAACTGCCCCCTCTGAAACAATCCCTCAATACCATCTGGGGATTATTCCGACTGGACTCATCACAGCCCACCCATATTCTCCAGCGGCTCTTGGGGGCCCCGCTCCAAACAGAGAGGATTTTCGGGCACTCACAAGTCTTCATCCACAGAATCCTCCAGCAGCAAAAGATCCAGTTTTTGTGCCATATTGAGGACCTGTGACTTTTTCTTCTTACCTATTGATTCAGTGCAGTGACTCTTCAAGTACCAGCCATTGGGCTAAGTGCACTTACCCAAAATTGGACCAAGGATCCAAACATCCATCCTGAGAGTGAGAAATTCCCTCTCCCCTTTTTATATCTTTATTTTTAATGTACATGCATATGTTATTGTTTTAACTTTTTCTTATATAGAGAAATTGATATAATATAAATTGAGACTGTGTATTTCTTCATTGTAGTACCAGCGCTGCTTTTTCTTTTCTTTTTTTGCACTCTGTAATATGTAATATGGGGGCACTCTGTAATATGTAATATGGGGGCACTCTGTGTAATATGGGGGCACTCTGTAATATGTAATATGGGGGCACTCTGTAATATGGGGGCACTCTGTAATATGGGGGCACTCTGTGTAATATGGGGGCACTCTGTAATATGTAATATGGGGGCACTCTGTGTAATATGGGGGCACTCTGTAATATGTAATATGGGGGCACTCTGTAATATGTAATATGGGGGCACTCTGTAATATGGGGGCACTCTGTGTAATATGGTGATGTGCACTGGCTGTTATATGGGGGGGCTGTGTGTAGTGTATCATAGTGGTGTGTATACTGCAGGGCTGGACAAAAGGTTGATCGCGATCTACCGCTCAATCCTGTAGCTCCTGCCGGTAGATCCCATTCACGTGCCTCTATCTCCCATGTAAATATCTGCTGAAGCCTCTGAGAAGTTCTCTGAGGCTTCAGCGTTCCCAGTGATGCAGCTCACGGGTGACGTCATGATGTCGCCTGTGCACAGTAACTGAGGACCCTGCGGCAGGAAGATCAGTGGCAGCAGCGGGCGGGGGAGGGGGTGTCTTCACAATTGTCAGATCTTCCCAGATGCTGCCTGTTATGGAGTTTTGTGCCTACTAAGAGTGTGTGTGTGTGTGTGTATATATATTTTTAAGGGGGCACAAATCTCCATCGCAGGCAGAAACTGGGATGAACTTACACTTGTGAAGACCCCCCCGCATAACAGAATTCCATGTGTCAGAATGTGAATTTTTGTTAATTCTGTGTGTCAGAATGTGAATTTTGGGCCCATTCCCCAAGTCAGAATGTGAATATCGGCCCATACCCTGCGTCAGAGTTTTCTTCTGTCACTGCAGGACACACCCCTTAATGGCAATAGGTGGGCGGAGCATTACACACCCTCTAAGCGGCACAGCGCATTCTTCTAGCATCTAAAATCTCCCTGAATCTAGTTTTCAAAAGTAGGCAAGTATGTATTCATTGTGACATCTGTTAAAGGGACAGGAGTGGGTGCTATCTGGGAGTGTAACAATTTATTGTGGTTTTCTGGCTCCACTGGTGGGGGGGGGGGGGGGTATTCAGATGGTGTATCTGAATACACCATATGCCTGTGAGCACCTTAAGGCATTTCCACACACACAAAAAAGTGCTAATTGCAGCAAATTCAAGAAAGACATAGGGCGGTATTCAATGTGAATACTGGCGACGTGCAGCGAATCCTGTTTAGGATTCGCTGCACATTGGCCACTGTTCGCCGCGTTCCGTAGCCTCGCCGGCTCCGGTATTCAACGAGTCAGGGGCTCGCTGCCCCTGACTGGCGAATTTGAGCTCCTGCGCCGTACGCCGCAGGGAGCCTGAGGACGGTGGCAGGCAGGGAGATGGAAGTCTCCCTGCCTGCCCCAGAACGTTTGTGGGGGGGAGGTGGGCTCTCCGGGTGCCAGGCAGCACAGGCTGCCCCCCGGGGGTGCCAGCAGGGGACCGGGTATATTCACTACACCCGATCATGAATATGTAATGATCGGGTGAAGTGAATATATGAATATCTAATGAGCGGCTCGGCTCCGGCCCCCTGCTGGCTGGTCTGTGTTAAAAAAAAATATATATATATATTTTTTTTAAATTAAATATATATTCATGTGCTTACAGCACATGAATAAAAATAGCATGCCCCTCCTCAGAATAAAATTCCAGATTTTTTGACACCAATTGTAAAAAACAAAACACTTTATTTTAAAAGTTCACCTTCCACTTCACCATAAAAAGATAGCGATTGCTACTCAGTGAATCATGGTGAATAAAACCTTGAAATGTATTCGCCATGTGGTCATTGAATAGGGTGATTCAACGTTTTAGTCAGAAATTCGCCTTACAGCACAAAATCGCCATAAAAACCTGGCGAATCAGCCTCATTGAATACCACCCATAGTAGTGACAGATATTTCTGTAACACTCATATACACCACAAAAAGAGGAATTGGGGAAATGTGACATAAATGAAACTTACTTCTGCCTTCAACACATATGTTGTATTATAAAAGGTCAGAAATGGCACAAGGAAGTGATGCAAGTTTGGCATAATTTAAGACACATTGCTCAACCTTATATACAGTAGATAGTAGCTAAACCAGACATAACCTCAGGATGAAAAGAATCTCTTCTGCAACTATTCAGTAAATAGCAGCGGCAAAGGCAGGATTTTTAGAGTATAATCCAAAGTCTCCCACTCTACAGCACATTGGAGGAAGTACAGGAGACTGAGGGAGCGGTGACCTGAAACTTGGTCTTTTTATACACTGGATTCTGTATGGAATACAGTATTGCTATGTAACAGTACAGGTGGTCTATAGTATAGGCTGTTTCAGACATTTTAATAAGATAAGTGGTCAGGAAATGTTTAAACATATCATAATAAATACAAAAACATAATAGAACCAGTACTGCACTTTCTAAGCTCACAATCTCCCACTTCATGGTAAGGCTCCTGTCTCTTCCTCCTGGCAGCTACTCTCCAGTACACTAGGCATGTGCAGCAGCTCTGCTCTGTCCCTTACAGCCATTTCATAAAAACAATTAAAGGACAATTTTTCATTGAACCCTTTCGGGTTTACGGTATTTAATAAATCCATCCATCTGGTCTCACGTTACGCTCTATGTCTGCCTCTAGGTGGCATCGGGATATGATCTACGATTATGTACTGTGATCTTTAGCATGTGATTGGCTTCTCTAAAATGTCTTGCGACCGTTCTGATCTATTGTTTTAACAGACAGGGCTTCTGTAATTAAGGACCTCTGTCAGGCCATACTTTCCTTAATATTCTAGAATCTAGATGTTTGTCCCCCAAAACATAATTTGCACAGACAACTAATCATATTACAAATCTAGTAGTGCATGTTACTGTATATACTGTATATTGTGCGTATTATTTTTCATTGTGGGGATATTTAAATGTAGAACCTGTCTGTAAGAGCAGTTACAAGTGGTAAAGGAGGATACATTTGTAACACACACAGTTTTTTTACATTGAATGTTACAACTTGTTTGGCATTTTTTACCAAATTGTCTTTAAGATTGCTGTCCCTTTTGTAACTAATCATAGGATCTAAGGCAGGTATGTTCAAACTGTGGTCCTCCAGCTGTTGTGAAACTACACATCCCAGCATGCCTTGCCACAGTTTTAGCATTCCCTATTGGCAAAACTGTGGCAAGGCATGATGGGGCTTGTTGTTTACCCACCATAGTTTGGACATACATAAACATAGAACATTCCCACACCAGTCTTTTAAGTATCGCACAGAGGACTTTCCTATCTCCACTTAAATTAATGTACTGAGGGGAATATATCCCTTTAATAGGTTTTTTTAATAAGGGAGGTGCTACCCACTACTTCATTATTTGGACATGCCTGATCTAAGGCCTTTAGTCCAGGCAGGTCAGTTGCTTCTTATATTTGGCCATTGTGTCTTTGCCGCTGTTGGTAACCTGTGGCCAAAGTACATTCTGGCGCCTAAGGGATGCAGTTAGTTCATTCTTTGGGCTGCAATAACTGAGTGTGGGGGATCTTTACTATCTCCATATTTTGCTGTAAAAGGGATGTTCTGTTATATCCTGTCATGACAAATTTTTCAACCACCTTGTTGAGTTCAGGGTCCAGATTGTCCCGATCACTTGAAATGCAGGCAATTCACAGAAATTGTGACCTTACCAGACTTTTTTCAGGGATGAAGGGTGGAAAGTGCTTGATACCAGCAGGGCATTGTGGTCAGTTTCTTTCTGGTAAACTGATGTTTTCAGCTAAAGTTTTTCCAAGGTGAGTGTTACATCTAAATAATGAGCTGTTCTCATACTGTATGCAGCGGTTCATTTTATGGGGGTATTCAGAATCGTGTTATCTATTTCCTTTAATAATGGTTTTAAAGCAGATTCACCCCCTGTCCAGAGGAGAGACAAGTCATCTATATAAATCTTAAATAGAACCTGATGTTGCTCTCTACTGCTAGGTCTTCAAGAAAGTATTTTTGTTATTGGGCAAACATAAAAATGTTCACAAACGCCGGGGTGACATCTGAATGAAGTAATAATGCCACTGTATAGGTCATTGGTACGACCTCACCTAGAGTATTGTGTTCAGTTCTGGAGGCCATATCTCCAGAAGGATATAAATACATTAGAGACTGTACAAAGAAGAGCAACTAAAATGGTGCATGGCCTACATCACAAAACGTACCAGGAAAGACTAAAATATCTTAATATGTATATTTTGGAGCAGAGAAGGGAATGGGGGGACATGATAGAAAATGTCACATATATCAAGGGTTATAACAAGGTACAGGTGGGAGACATTCTTCACAGGAAGAGGAGCAACAGAACACGAGGACATGCACTGACACTAGAGGGAGGAAGGTTTAGGTGGGAGACATTCTTCACAGGAAGAGGAGCAGCAGAACATGAGGACATGCACTGACACTAGAGGGAGGAAGGTACAGGTGGGAGACATTCTTCACAGGAAGAGGAGCAACAGAACACGAGGACATGCACTGACACTAGAGGGAGGAAGGTACAGGTGGGAGACATTAGTCACAGAAAGAGGAGCAGCAGAACACGAGGACATGCACTGACACTAGGGGGAGGAAGGTACAGGTGGGAGACATTCTTCACACGAAGAGAAGCAGCAGAACACGAGGACATGCACTGACACTGGGGGCGAGGAAGGTACAGGTGGGAGACATTCTTCACAGGAAGAGGAGCAGCAGAACACGAGGACATGCACTGACACTAGAGGGAGGGAGGAAGGTATAGGTGGGAGACATTCTTCACAGGAAGAGGAGCAGCAGAACACGAGGACATGTACTGACACTAGAGGGAGGAAGGTACAGGTGGGAGACATTCTTCACAGGAAGAGGAGCAGCAGAACACGAGGACATGCACTGACACTAGGGGGAGGAAGGTACAGGTGGGAGACATTCTTCACAGGAAGAGGAGCAACAGAACACGAGGACATGCACTGACACTAGAGGGAGGGAGATTCAGGGGAAATGTGAGTAAGAATTACTTCACAGAAAGAGTAGTAGATAAGTGGAATAACCTCCCATCAGAGGTGGTAGAGGCAAATACAGTAGTACAATGTAAACATGCTTGGGATAGGAATACTGATATCCTTACAAAGAAATAAGGATCAAATATGGTTTGAGGTAACATGTTTAAAAAAGGGGCAGACTAGATGGGCCAAGTGGTTCTTATCTGCCGGTGGGGGCCAGGGATGGTCGCATGCACTTGGAGCTCTGATCTCCGAGCTCCCATCCTCGGCCCCCGGAGAAGGAAAAGCATGGAGGAGATGGACAGAGGAAGCGGACAGAGGATGAGGACCAAGGAGGACTGCAGAGTGTTCCCTGGCGCAGTATGTGGTGACCACCTGGGCGGGACAGGTGGCACCTCAGCCACGGCCCCGGCATGACCGCCAGAGGAGGTGAACACCATCAGCCTGAAAGATCCCCCTCCAATGAGACCACCGGGTACATCCCGACCAAACAGGATCCCCGGCTAAGGCTGCAACACCTGGCTGCATCACCCGGCTGCGACAGCATGGGATTTTCTGCCTGCAGGTCCTGAGTGCTATCTTCCAGCAGACTGTAGGAGCCTGTCTGCCCACACTCAATGCTCCAGCTCTGGGCAAAACTCAGCAGCGGCGGCCCCCAGCCCAGTCACTATCGGGGGCAGCGGCATGGATCTCAGCCCAGAGAGGGCCGAACTCCGGCCCCCGGCCTCATGGACTGCCCACCCTACCCTGACCCCACCGACTCTTCCCCGACCTCATTGACTCACGCCACCCCCACCCCCCATGCTGTTTCTCCCTCCAGCCGTGGCTCCAGCCCTACAGCAGGACAGCCTCAGGATCCATCCACACTGACTCCTGTGGTGTGCTGAATGGGACATGGCCTGTTGAGCCCCTCCACTGCGGCCCTTTGAGTAGCAATGTCAAGACGGCGCCGCTGATGGCTGGCAATAATCTATGCTGCTCAGCTCAAATATGTACCACGTGTCACCCCTGTCATGTTATATATGTGTATTGTTTACTTGTCTACCTATCTGGCTGTGTAATCACCAAGTGGCGCCACTGAATGGCTGCCTGGGTGCTGCGCAGCTCAGTAATATATGTTCCCCATGTCCGTGTCCCTCATCAGGACACATATAGTGCATATCTGTACGTGTGATATATATCTGTACTGTCACTGTGTTACTGGTTCTCACCCTGGCTGCACAGCAATCAAAATCTAATTCCTAGTATACGCAAGTACTGTATACCTGGCCAATAAAGCTGATTCTGATCTAGCCGCAAATTCTATGTTTCTATTGCACACGTGAGTTTAGTTTGCCTTGTGGTGTGGGTGGTATATATATATATATATATATATATATATATATATGTGTGTGTGTGTGTTCTCTGTGTGTATGTGTGGCAGGGCCGGTGCAAGGCACCGGAGCGCCCCAGACGAGTCGGGGTGGGGGCGCCCCGGGGGGGGGGGTGTACCTGTCCTGCGGCTGTGTATATAAAGCTTGCGCCGGCAGCGGCAACGGGGGGAGGGGTCCCTGCACTCAATAAGAAATAACGAGCGCGGACTTCCGGTGGGCGGGGCATCCAGCATGGCCGCTTTTTAGCAGAGCTCCGGCCAGAGGTCCCTAAATCCATAACCATCCACCGATTTACAAACCCCAAAAGGTGATAATACTGCACCCAACACCTGCAGAATACCGAGGGGATTCATTGGAGACCTTTTTGGACCGGAGGACAATTCAGAACACCGGGGTCCGGCCATCGACACGGATGGCCTGCATGGCACCCAAAGCAGCGTGAAGCAGACGCCACACCAACGCTGAGGGTGAACAGAGCCTGAACACCGATATCTGCCCAGCACCCCCCCTGCCCACAGAACTACTGGTAATCTTACCTGAGCAGACGCAGAAGACCTGGCCCAAGCGAGCCCTGCGCTGACGGAGGTGTCCACGGAAGAGAGCAGACGAAGGACGAAGCGACGCAGAGAGGTGACCCCGCTGTCCAGACTGACGGGAGAGGCGACGCGTGACGGTGTCCGGAGCCCGTGACAGAGGAGGGTGAGAAACGACCGCGCGGCCGCGCTGAGGACCTGGCGGGAGGAGCGACGCGCCCCGTGCAGAGAGAGACACGGAGGAAGCCGGCAGATCGGAGGCGCCTCTGACCCACGCGGCTGCTGACGGCGTCGAGGAGGAAGCGCTCGAGACGACACAAGGGAGAAGCGGTGTGTGCCCAGCGTGGAGAAGATCCGGGAGAGTGCACCAGCCGGGCCTCGGACCAGCGGTGAGTTGGATCCCCCTGGGAAATGAGCTGATTGAAAGCAACTGCACCCTGAGGTGAGGCGGTAACCCCATCCTGGGGTTAAAAGGCTGTGGAAACCGGCTCCTCTCCTACCCCACCAGAAACATCGCCAACCCGCATCCCCCCTCTCCCCCAACAGCTACCATCTCGACCCCCCCGAGCAAGGACACACTTGGGGTTAACGGGGGTATATACCTCTGGGTCCCAAGCCCCCAAAGCCTGAAAAGCTATAATCACCGGCCCAACAAACCCCCTGAGCATATTCCTGGACTCTCTGACACCACCAACTACTATAAGCGCTATAAACTGCCTATTTCTCATATTTGGACACCACTTTATCAGGGGAAACCCTGTGTAACACACCTGCCCCACTAACGCTGGCCAACCCCACCTGAATAACTGAACTAACCCCTTGCCACATCTGAAACTCAGAACCTTGTTGATGTGGGACATTTCTCCACAAGGATCCTATTTTTTTGAGACAATACAGCTTCATATCTAGCTGTAACACAGACCCAACAGCCCCCAACGCCCTCTGGTGACACTCTTGGGCTTTACACCCCTAAAACAATTGTGACCCTCAGGCACAAAGTGTGATCCGGAGGATATCAAGCCTGCTACTCAAAGACTGCCTGGGTTTATGATCTTCCCCTGCGAACCACTATTGCTATCTGCCTAATAGTTGAATGATAATTGCCAACTGTGTGACATATCTTAGTACTGTTAAGCTATACCTGTGATAATCTCTGTTACCCTATTTTCAGGTCTTTCAGATATATGCTCAGAGCAAGCACTCCATATATTCCTAAACCACAAGTGCATAACTCTAAATAATATTTCAAGGTCAGAGCGACATCTAGTGGAGAAGAGGTCTATTACAGGAACTGGCTTTCCTTAGTCAAGGAATAACAGGAGCCAGCACCACATGTTAGCCAGACATGATAACACAATAGACCGCATCAATGATTCCACACACATTTTATTCAGAATTTAAAATGCTGGAAAAGCAAGAATGATTTTGGCTTATTAATGTCATTCTAGCCCGAACATACACCGTGCTTATCTAATCTCCTACCCTTATTGCTTAGTAAAACAAATACCATTCAGTGTGATACAGGTGCCACATTCCCACACAATCCATGCATACAGGGCATGGATAAATTTATTGGGAAAAACATGCCTCCTAAACACGCAAACGCAACCACTAAAGCAGGGAAAAACAAAACCATGCCTCAAAGGTCAGACCCCTCATCCCCTAGTAGCGTTACAGGAGATGGCCTTGAAATACTCGAGGACAGACCATCTGGTTTGACGGCCAGAGACATATCTGATTTTATGATGCCTCTAATCGACCAGAGATTTAGTAGCCTGCAGACTAGTGTGGATGCAGGGTTGGCACGAATTGAAGCTAATGCCTCCCGTATTGTTGCCCTGGAATCTAGGGTTAGTGATGTAGAGGATGAACTACAAAAATGCTGTGATGAGGCAACCACACAAGAGGGGGCCATCCAGCAACTACAGGAAAAACTTGAAGAATTAGAAAACAGATCACGGAGGAATAACCTCCGCTTTATAGGGATTCCTGAATCTGTAACAGGCGCAACCCTCCTCACCTACCTAAGCGAGGAATTACCTAGGGCGCTAGGTATCTTAGAAAGTATTGAACTGCCACAGATAGACAGAGCACACAGGTTAGGTGCAGCGAGAGAAGGCCAACCTACTCGGGCCCGTCCGGTCATAGCTCGTTACTTAGACTATAGAGCAAAGGAGGCCATACTGGCAGCATATAGACGAGTTAGGGAGTTAAAGGTAGGAGACAACAAGATCTTAATTTTTCAAGATTTTTCGGTGGCTGTCTCACAAAAGAGAAAAGAGTTCTCCAGCATATGTACCCACCTGCATAAGCAGGGGGTGAGATTCGCACTCCTATATCCATCTAAATTGCGGGTAATGGAGAACGGCACTCCACTATTCTTCACTGACCCCGAGGAAGCAAAAAGACACTTCATGTCTGATACCTCACCAAGGAGATCACCCAATAGATGACGCATCCGCTTACCACAAGCACTTAAACACTATAATGATACACTCCCGGGCGGGAATGACATAATAGTATAATGTTATTACATATATTGTTCCTTCTAACTGTTATTAAGTTGTTAGATTATTGTTGGAAGAATTCAAGTGCGTGCCCCTACAAACAGGAGGCGCCCACACCTGAATTTTATTGGTTTTGGAAAATGTTTGAAAATGTTGAATTGGGACAT
The DNA here is from genome assembly GCF_055691185.1 of Crinia signifera. Classification (NCBI taxonomy): domain Eukaryota; kingdom Metazoa; phylum Chordata; class Amphibia; order Anura; family Myobatrachidae; genus Crinia; species Crinia signifera. Next base: position 4,400,740 of record NC_139227.1, on the reverse strand, counting down.
TCAATGTGCATTAATGTTCATTTCGTTTGCAGTTACCATATAAGTTTAATACCAACGCAAAAAGAAAAACTAACACTGTATCTTTTTACCTATTTTTGTAGTAGTGTTCTCAGTGAGTATGGTCCTCCATATCCGAACGAGAGACCCCGAGATCTGTCCTTTACCGCATGTAGTGCTTTGAAAAAGCTCAGCAGAATATCCTCAAAGTGGGTGAGTAGCCATGCCGTCCTCTGATTGCCAGCCAAAATTACCACCTAAACCCCTGACCATAATTTCCTGGAATGTAAACGGACTACACAACCCTGTTAAAAGAAAAAGAGTCTTAACGCGGCTCAAACGCCTCAACCCAGATGTGATATTCCTACAGGAAACGCACTGGGCCTCAGATGAAACAAATACCTTAAAAGCCCCGTGGCTAGGCCAATGCCACTCAGCCTCCTTCCACAGGAAAACAAGAGGCGTGGCGATACTATTCCAAAAAAATCTCCCAGTTTCCATTCTTTCAGAGACCCTAGATCCTGAAGGCCGCTACATAATCCTGGACATTGAACTATACAACACTAAATACACACTAGTGAACATATACGCCCCGAACACTAACACACACACATACATCCAAGACTTGGAACACTTAATACAAGCTAGAACAAATTACCCACTGATAATAGGAGGGGACTTTAATATGGTAGAGGACCCCCTAATAGACAGATCTCCCACCACACCTAGAACCTCTGATTACCAGAGTAGATACCTAATATCACTAAGAGCTACCTTAGGCCTCACCGATCCATGGAGACTGCTGAACCCCACAGACAGGACGCACACACACCTCTCAATGGTCCATAGATCATCATCACGTATAGATAGACTCCTAGTGGCAGATGAACTAATGACCGAGGTCACCAGAGCCGACATTTACGATATTTTAATATCGGATCACGCCCCAGTCATGATAGCCCTTAACCACGCATTTATGCACCAAACCGATTATATATGGCGATTCCCATCCTACTTGTCGGCCTCTGAGGATTTCAAATCATATCTGATCTATAACTGGACCAATTACATAGACGAAAACCTTGACTACTGGGACAAACCAGAACTCTTTTGGGATGCGTCTAAGGCCGTAATGCGTGGCCATATTATAGGATATGTTTCTAAAAAGAAAAAAGAAGCCAGATTAAAACATGACCAATTAAATAATACTATGAAAGAGGCGTTCCAAGCCTATACCACTAACCCCTCAGACACCACACTTCAAACATATAAAACAGCCAGGCAACTATTCGAGACATATCTAGCTACCCAAGCAAAACACGCGTTAGACTACACCAGACACAGATACTACAGATGGGGAGGCAAGGCTGGAAAACTATTGGCAATGATCTCAAAACCTCCCAAAAAACGCAATATTATTACCATGCTAAAGCACCCAATTACCAAAGCAAACATAACAAAATCAACTGAGATCGCCTCACAATTTCAAACATATTTTGAAAACCTCTTTGCCTCACCATCTGAAAGTATAACCACACAAGAAACACCCTTTTCAAACGAAGCTCTACCCCCACTTACCCCAGAGCAACAATCAGCCCTAACAGGAAACATAACTCCTGAAGAAATCAACACAGTAATTTCTAAACTCCCACATGGTAAGTCCCCAGGGCCTGATGGCTTTACGGGAGACTATTATCGCATACTTCAAACCCACATCACACCATCCCTTCTAGAACTATACCAAAAAATATATAAAGATGGGATCGCATCCCCTATCTTTAATGAAGCCTTCATCACACTACTCCCCAAACCAGACAGGGACCCTACCCTAACATCCTCATATAGACCCATAAGTCTACTAAATGTAGATTATAAAATCTTGACAAAGATAATAGCATTACGCCTACAAAATATCCTTCCTGACATCCTCACTTCCTCACAAACAGGCTTTGTAAGAAATAGACATTCTGTCAGAGCGGTGCGTGCAGCCTTGGCAGCGGTCATAGCATCACACAACTCACCCAACACCCGAAACATGCTTCTGAGTTTGGATGCGAACAAGGCATTCGATATGATCCTATGGCCACACTTGTTTAATGTCCTAGAGAAAAGAGCATTTGACCCGGACTTCATTAAACTCATTCGGACAATATACCACAACCCCTCAGCTTCACTATTAATAAACGGATCAAAAGGCCCACGTTTTTACCTAGAAAAAGGAACTAGACAAGGATGCCCCCTATCGCCACTTCTATTTAATATAGCGCTAGACCCCATTTTAAGAACATTAGAAAAATGTCCAGAATTCAGAGGAATAAAAATAGGCAACCAGGAATTAAAATTATCAGCTTTCGCAGACGATATACTTCTTTACATAGCCGACCCCGAACACACCCTACCTATAATCTTAGACAAATTATCCTCCCTAGGACGGGTGACTGGCTTTAGCATAAACACGGACAAATCAGCAGCCCTACCCCTATATGGACCGAGAACACCCCCCCCCGTGGGCACAGCAATACAAATTAAAATGGCAAACCACACAGATCCCTTATCTAGGTATTCAAATCCCACGGAACCCATCCACTTTATATGCCATAAACATAACTAAAGCCATCACTACCCTTTCAAATGATATAACCAAATGGGAACGCCTCTCACTATCCTACTTAGGTCGGGCTAACCTACTAAAAATGATTGCAATCCCAAAACTACTTTACCCTTTACAAATGCTCCCAATTCTATTAACCCAGAAAGATACCCAACAGATCACGCATATCACCCGCAAATTCATATGGGCGGGAGGCCGTCCACGCATCGCCATGAAAAAACTAACACAACCAGTCTTCAATGGAGGCATCAACTTCCCGGACATAATAACATACAACCACGCAGCCCTATTTAGACACCTAAGAGACTGGCTCCACTCGAGTACAGTATACACAAACACACCCTTAGAACAGGGCTTCTTAAACAACATAAACCTTATCAGTTTCCTACACCTTCACAATCAGGAGGTACCAGAACAAATCAAAAACAACCCTCTGCTATGGTCAACCAAAAGGATCTGGCATATACTAAGACATAAGGCAGGACTAAACCAATACCACTCCTTGTTCCTACCCCTTCTTAAGAACCCAGCATTCCTGGACGGCATGGCTGCTCATCCATACACCGCATGGGCGGCAACGGGGATAAAAGCAATTGACTCCTTAGTGGTGAAAGAAGAGAAGCGAGCTATACGTTTCTTGGAATTATCCGATAAATTTCCTATGGTCAGTCCATACCCACTGGCTTTTCTGCAAACCAATTTCTATGTACTACATGTAATAAGACATTTCTCCAATAAGGACTGGAATAACACCCTAGATACAATGCTCACCTATGCGGTTCCGACTTCGAGAGCCATATCCATCCATTACACATTTCTAAGACAAATCCTGGACTATACCAAGATCAAAGGGGGTATGGCTACTTGGTTGGATCACTTCCCCACGCTTTCAATCCCACAATTACAAAAGGGCCTCTCATATTCCAGGCAAACACTCAAGGCCAGTATGTACACTGAACTATTTCTAAATACCTATCACAACTCATACCTATCCCCGGTCCGACGTTTCCATATGGGAACCTCAGACACCCATACCTGCCCTAAATGCCATTCGGACAACGCAGACACTTACCATTGTCTGTGGGCATGTCCCATCATCCGTTACTTCTGGTTATTGGTAAAACAATATGCAGAGGCAAACCTAGTCAACTTCGTTCCCTTTACCCCAGAATGGGCAATTCTGGGAATATTTGACCCAAACACTCGCATGACCAAAGAATGCAAAAAAATACTACTGGCCTTGAGTGCAGCTGGCAGGAAAACCATCCTCCAAGGCTGGATTGACCCCAGCCCCCCACAATTTACTCTATTCCGATCTAAACTACACTTTATATTCAGAATGGACTGGGTAGAGGCCATAATAGATAGAGGCAAAAAGGTGGAGAAGTTTTTTATGCTCTGGGATTCATATATACCGACACTCCCATTAAATACCAGGAAGATGATACATGACAGCTTACAGTCGACTACATGGTACCTAGGCCGAGTAGCCGCACAAGACCCCCCGGTCCCACTGAATGACCATTGATAACTAAATATAATAACATGTCAGAATATGGAAATAACAACAAAAGGAAATGGAAACCACACGAATGTTTATTATTGCAAATGAAAAATGTTTATTAATATATGTGAACACTGAGAACATGTAATTGATTGTAAAACACAGAAATATTTTGTAATATGCACAGAATGTCCTAATAAAAAAAGTTTTGAAAAAAAAAAAAAAAGAAATAACGAGCGCTATCCGCCTGGCTACGCGGAAGCGCTTCTGTTGTGAAAACACTGGCCGCACGGCGCACGCTGATTGGCTGAATCTCAGCCAATCAGCGTGCGCCCAGTGTTTCCACAACAGAAGCGCTTCCGCGTAGCCAGGCGGAAGTGCAGGGACCCCCCGCTGCCGCCGCCGCAAGCTTTATATACACAGCCGCAGGACAGGTACACCCGCGGCACGGGGGGGGGGGCAAAATGCCGCCCTCCAGTGGCCGGCACCCTAGGCAAATGCCTAGATTTGCCTAGTGGTGGCGCCGGCCCTGGAGGATGGGCTGTGTCCCGAATCAATTGTCAGATCTTGCATGGATTAAATGCATGGAATAGGATCAACCCCCAATATGAATAACAGCATGTAGCAGCTTCTTTCTTTCATAAGACCATCCTTATAGTCTCCAGGCTATTTGACAGGTGAATTTATCAGTCATATGTCATATAAACTGGAGATTAGGGAGGCTTTATCAGTTACACTAGTTGTACTTACTTTAAAATAACAGGACCCTGGTGTTGCTTAGAAAGTGCTGCAGATTGGCCCTTATTCTGTTTCGTGCGGTACGGCCCGCGTGCGGCCGTACCGCCGATGTTTACAGTCTGCACATGCGCAGAGGTCATTCTGCGCATGTGCAGCCCCCTTCGCCGCAGACGTATTTCGTCCGCCGCAAAGGGGGCGTATAGGGGCGTGAGAGGCTTCATGCCCTCATTTCCCTATGTGTACGCCCCGCGTTTCATGGGCGTTCCCATGCAAACGCGGGGCGTATGCATGGTAATGAGGGCATGACGCAACTCATGGGGGCGGAAAGCTGACGTCGCCGGATGTCAGCTTTCAGCCCCCATACAAGCTACCACACGGACGATTGTCCGTGTGGTCTCAGCTTGCGGGAGCTGCCGGGGCGTGCGGACCTGCCTTCGATGGTCGACGACCATCGAATGCAGGGGGCAGCTCCCACCATGGTGGGGGCGTACGCCTCCACCATTTTTATGCGGATCGCCAGCCGTCCGTGTACGGACGGCCGTGGCGATCCGTAGGGTGGGCGGGGATTGGTTTGTGCGGCCGGAGCCCCGTGTGCGGCTCTGGCCGCACCAACCAGAATAAGGGCCTATGTTGGCTGCTTAGCATGATCTCTACTACCACCTTGTGGTTAAAAAGCAGCATAAGCTTACTTAGGCCAAATAATATATATCACCCAAGTGATATTGTAAGTATACTAGAAATATTACTCCCCATACACAGGTGTGACTTGTCCGAAAGAAAAGTCCGACCTGATTTCCCTTCAACTTCCCCGGCAGCTTCCCAGGAGGGCTACATGCAATTTAGCACTTGATGTGCCTTTTTTTTTTTTACAATTAATCACATGTAAAAGGACTCTCAGGTGGCAGGTGATTTCAAAGCTCCCATTCAAATGGACCTCTTTTAGCCAATCAGCGACCACCCGTTCATTTGAATGGGAGTTTTTAAATCTCCTGCCCGATCACCGCTACTGCAGCCTCGCTCTGGCTACCAGCGGTGGGGGAGGATGGGGGGGGGTCTCTGAGGCACATAGTGCTGCTGACACCGCTGCCTGTCAGACTGACATGACAGACACAGCAGCCGGCAGCAAAGGATGCAGAGCAGGGAGAGTGCCTCTCCTACCTGGCACTTCCCCTCTATGCAGACTACAGATGTATATGGGGCACCACTGGCACACACCTACGGCCCTGATCGGATGCAATACATTGTAATGTACACTGATACATCGGACTCCGATAAATCATAGGTGCTGCACCTATAATCTACATCAGGGGTTCTCAAACTTTTTTGCTCAGGGACCCCGTCAGACAATACAAATTATTACAGGACCCCAGCAAGTTACCACAAAATGGCCGCCACCTGTGTGGTCAGTGAATTGAAGTACCAGCTATTGTGACAGGGAGGCAGTGGGTAATGAGGGGATGGAAAAGGGGAAAGGGGGATGGAAGGGGGAAGCAGAGGGCGTTTACTTAATGATTTATCCCCTGTTCCCCCTTCCACAGATACATTAATCTGATGGTCAGCAACATGGAGTCGTGACCCCATTCTGAGGTGGTCGGGACCCACAGTTTGAGAACCGCTGATCTACATGTTCCGATGCGCACGGGAACGCACATCGGGTTGGAACGGAACTGGGCCAGTTTACATCTGATATATCATCCTGACCTAGTGGAATCAGATAAAAACAGGCCAAACCAAACCAGTGTATGGGCACCTTTACTTTTTAATGTTCCAGGCTTATAGGGACTCCTCAAAGGGGCCAATTAAGTAATCCTTAAACTCAAAAAGCTCCCAGATAAAACTTGATAGTTGGTAATGGAATCTGCTGCGTTATATAAGAAACTGTAAATAAATAATAAATAATAGTGATACAATGATATTGTATCGATACAATCTATTATAAAACACACATGCAGATGGTAAAAACAAATGGTAAAAATGGACTCTTACAGTAAAATAACATATAGGTGCTTATCTGAACGAAGCATCAGTAGCGAAGAAGTCCCAGCACGTTTCATCCCTCTTTTACATTTACGGCAGTAGCGCAGATTGTTCCCGGGCCGGATCTCTTTACCAATCCGCCCCTGGTTTCTGATAAGCACCTATACGTTATTTTTACTTTTTGGTTTTATGGTTTCCGTGATTAGACCCTATGAGCAGTCCCCATTAACCTGGAACCTTAAAAAAGTGAGTCATACTGCTAGTATACTCACAATGGGCCTTATTCTAGTTCACTCTTTCTGCCAAAATCCTTCTTAGATGGACAAAACCATGTGCACTGCAGGTGGGGCAGATGTTACTGGTGCAGAGAGAATTATATTTGGGTGGGGATTTACTTCAAAGTGAGATCTATATTGTAGGGTATTTACCCTGCACAGAAACAAACTAACTCACCCAAATCTAATTCTCTCTGCACATTTTACATCTGCCCCACCTGCAGTGCACATGGTTTTGTCCATCTAAGAAGGATTTTGTCAGAAAGAGTGAACTAGAATAAGGCCCAATATCACTTGGGTGATCAATATTCTTTGGCCTGAGTAGGGTTATGCTGCTTTTTAACCACAAGGTGGTAGTAGAGATCTTTCCAAGCACACAAAGCACTGCAGACTTTCTGAGCAGCACCAAGCACCCGATCCAGACCTGCCCATTCCTATGCCAATTATCGATACACCGCGCATGATTTTGGGCCGCAATGTGCATGAGTGACACCTCCTACTGTACAGTGATGAACAGCCATTACTAGCCATTCACTAGGTGATTGACAGTTAGCTGGCGTCTGGGGGTGGTCACCAGCAGTTTAATGGGAGTGACAGAAATAACACAGGCCTGGCTGAATAAACGCAGGCATGCAGCCCAAGAACTTTAAGGGAGGGTGCGTGATGTCAGCTCCGGCCTCGATTACCCAGATTTGATCGCAGCCACCGAGTAAGTCCAAGGCTACCCGGCACTTGCGATTAGTGGCGACTAGTTGAAAACCCAATCGATGGGGAGTGTTTTACGAATAGTTTGGGACATATTCACTTGGCCGCTAATTCTTCACTAGTCATACACATCTGACCCCACAATGCACACGTTAATTAGCAAGGCGGGAACTCACTGTAGGGGGGTCTACCGGATCACTGGCAGATGCACATTCACAGCTGTGCAGTCAGGTCTGAATCGGGCCTAAATGACCTTATATTAAAGTACACTGATATATCCTCCGTAAGCTCCATTTTCTGAGACATACGACTGACAAATTCGCCTCTCGGTGAGCCTGGAGACTATTCCGGTACTCGTATTGACCCTGCTACTGTACATGCTGTTTTTCATCATGGTTAAGGACTATTTGAGGCACAAGGGTTCTACCACTAATGAACATTACACACTGTCCCCATCGGAAAACAGAGCAACCCGAGAACTGTTTGCAGACACAAAATATATTTTTTGTAATGTTTGGTTTATGTTTTATGCTTCTTAAATTATTCACCTAGTCCTAAGAGGCTCCGTGGCGGCTGGGACACGATAGTTGGATTAATACATTTATATTCTTACTAAGTGCCTGACTCTGGGTACTGCCTCCAATCTCAAACAAAAGAACAATGATTTGCTTCAGGCAGCGACGTGCGGTGAGCAAGGGTGTAACTACCATAGGTGCAAGGGGTACAGCTTCTATGGGGCCCAGATCTGAAGGGGGCCCATCTTTGCTGTCTAACTAATACGTTTTACATACATTTATCACCATCAGTTGCTAAATAGGGGGCCCTTACAAACTTTTGCTATGGGTCCTACGAATATCTAGTTACGCCTCTGGCGGCGAGGGTGAGGTCATTGCCTGGGGATGCACTGACCTCCCCGCACTGCACAGCCCCCCCCCCCCCCCCCCCCCCCCCCCTGGACTCACCTTCCCTCTCCTCGCCGGTGGCAGCGGCCAGTCCTCTCCACGGTGGTGGAAGCAGCTTTCTCCCAGCGGCGCCGGACTCCCCGCTGCAGCATCTTCATCAGGCAGGCCCTGCATGTGTGTGATTGGACAGCTGATCCAGCACTGGATCCGCTGCCCAATCAGATCTGGGGGCGTGCGTTCATACTGGTGCCCCTGTCATTGCGGCACCAGTATAAGTGCCACTTCCCCATTCATTTTCAATGGGCTTTTACAGCCCATTGCTGCACCCTGCCCGCCCCTACCCATCGTCCGCTGCTCTGAGTTTTAATGTTAACAGCGGGAGGTACCTTTTCCACTGCCTCCCACCCTCACATGCAGCAGTGTAAGAGGGTGGGAGGCAGCGGGAGAGGTATAAATGATGAAAATAATAAAAGAAGATATATAAATATCTTCTTTTTGTTATTTTCATTATTATGACAGGGGAGGCACTGCCTCCCCTGCCTCCCCTGACTGCACATCCCTGGTGTCAGGTCTTAATTGGGGTTTTGGACGCTTGCAAATTGTTTCCATCTCATAGATATAATTATTATATCACCTTGGTGGAAAATCCAGTGCAGGAGCCAACCAAAAATCCCCTAAAATAATAATGGCATGGCAGTTACACAATTAATAATACATATGCCCCTTTATTTTAAAAGTAACATTTTACTGATATCCTTCGGTTCCCCTGTGGTCTGCCATGTCCTACAATGCATGTTTTCTGGATTCATTAAATATCTGCATTAGTTTTACTTCCTTGTATTGTCTCATTTTCTGTTTAGTGCTATAACATTTCTACCATAAAGAAAGAAAAGAATATAGAGAATATAATAAATACAAATCAATCAGACGGAAATCACAGACTTTATTCATTTCTACACAGTATTAGGGAAGTAGAGATTTTTCTAAATTTCACATCAATGGAAATTGTAATCACTGATGAATAAACGTGCACACATTGTTGCAAATGAGTATAAACAAAAAGAAATTAAAATAATACTGTGTAGTCTAATATTAGAGCTAGACAGTTGTATTAAAAATTGACACCAGGGGGGTGAGATTTAATAGGATGAGAGATTCAGAAAGTGAGAGATTTGGTAAGAAATCTCCAGGTTTTTTAAAGCGGCAATCATTTACACTGCACAACCAGTCTGATTTAGCAGTGTAAATGATTGGCGCTTTAAAAAAAATGGCGATTTCTAACCAAATCTCTCACTCTCTGAATCTCTCATACTATTAAATCTCACCCCAGAAGTTTAAAGGCTTCAGGCTCAATACTGTACATACTGTTAAGTCTATAGAACAATACTGAATTTGTCTGCAACTAATTATTATCATTACAAGTTTTTAGGCAGCCTGTGCCTCTCTGTGTGTAGGTGTATCATTGATGTATGAATGGCACATATTATGGGGCGCATTTATCAAGCAATATTTGTGGTTAAATCACCACAAATATTTAGTATCCCCCAAATGTTTTAAAGGGAGACCGTAGCAGGGATCTCTGATCCCTGCTGCGATCCTACCTGCAGCGCTGCCGGCCGCATCCCCCGTAGGTTTCTATGGGGGATGCGAAGCTGCCCAATGTATCAACATCGGGCAGCCCGGCATCGCACCCCTGGGCTATCGCCATTCTGATATGTCGATAGCCCATTGTAGCCTATGGCTACACATCGCACTGCCCGAGCAGGGCAGTGCGGTAAGACGGGTCGGCGGGGGTCAGCGCATAACCGCGCATGCGCAGACCCCCCGGCTTCCGGGTCAGGGCTTTCGGAGCCCTGTCCCTGTGCCCTCAACTTTCATACATTCCACCGGTATGATCGCATTTTACAATGCGATCCTGGGCGGTAATATTCCGCCCAGATCGCATTGTAAATGCGATCTTGATAAATGCGCCCCTATATCATCACAATGGTTGTTGGGACAAACAACCATTCATACTGCAGTAAGCAAACACTACGTGCTCTGATTGTCTATATTGTCATGTTTGGTTTATACTCGTGTATGTAACACATTAAATTATTGTGTAGGAACAATGAGGTGCTCTTGCACATACAATCAATTGTACCAGTACCAGACTGGTCAATCAGTACATTTCTATCACCAATAACAAAAAGTCATAAACATGTAAACTGGAATACATACAAAAGACAATATGCAATTACTGTAACAATGAACACTTTCAGCAACCAAGCCAATCGGTTTTTACATTTCCGATTTTAACAATCTTCAATATCTTATCTTCCATTTCGTGGTAATACTGGTCTTTGAAGAAATAACTGTAGCCTAAAAGATAGGAGAAAAAAATCTCAGTTACAGAACATCAGCCAAATTTGCTGAGATAATGGAGCGCCTCCCAGCCAGCCTGAGTGAGTTAGATTTGGGTGGGGTGTGTTCAAACTGAAATCTAACTTGTAATGTATAAATAATGCAGCCAGTCAGGGCCGGTGCAAGGCACCGGAGCGCCCCAGACGAGTCGGGGTGGGGGCGCCCCGGTGCCGGGGGGAGGGGGGGGTAGTACCTGTATAAAAAATTGCTGCCCCGGCGTCCCTGCAGTGCTGGGGCGGTCAGGGGTGTCCGTGCCGTAGGGGTACCTGCGGCGCCGTCATGTGTATAAAGCTGGCTGCGGCCGGCGGGGTCCCTGTAGTGAATAGCAAATAACTAGCGCTTCCGGCGCCGCCGCGCGCATAGCGCTAGTTATTTGCTATTCACTACAGGGACCCAGTCGGCCGCAGCCAGCTTTATACACATGACGGCGCCGCAGGTACCCCTACGGCACGGACACCCCTGACCGCCCCAGCACTGCAGGGACGCCGGGGCAGCAATTTTTTTACACAGTTCGCTGGGGGTGAGGGGCGAACTGCAGCCCTCCAGGTGCCGGCGCCCTAGGCAAATGCCTAGAGCTGCCTAGTGGTGGCGCCGGCCCTGCAGCCAGTATTTACCCTGCACAGAAACAAAAAACAAACACCCAAATTTAACTCTCTGCACATGTTACATCTGCCCCACCTGCAATGCAGCATGGTTTTGCCCATTTTGAGAACAAGATCCATGGCTTGAAGACGGCCCCAGAATCATGTGAGCACAGGCCAACATTCTAGTCCTCCAAAATTAACCCTTTGTGTGCCAATATCTCTGTGAGAAATGTGCAAAATATCCACTAAAATAAATTCAAATAATAAAATGTTGTGTATTTCCTCTATAAGGTAACATTACACCGGTCATTATGATGAATACAAATGTTTGCTTACTGATTTTCACAAATATTTTGACAAATTAACTTGACACTCAAAGGGTTAAATTTAGTTCAGGAGCAAAGGTAGCAAAAGGGGGGGTCAAAGCTTCTTGGTTCTTTCACACACATGTTTTGAATGAATTCCTAGTCTAGCCGCCTGGGTTTGTTTTTGTTCTGTAGATTTAGCTGTGTAGGCTTGGGTCAGGCTTGTGGTGTTGTGTCTACCACCGCTTCGTATTGCTGTAACTTTCCAGGCATAGCAATTACTCCAATTCCATTATACTGTAATTATTCCACATGTGACCCTTAGAATGAGGCCAAGCTATTGTACTGTAAGAAGCAAGGCTAAATTGGCCATAGTGCTTATCGGAAAATTTCCCAGTAGGCGCAGTATCGAAAACATCGGACATTTGGCTAATTTGGACCTGTGCAAACAGGTCTGTATCTGCTGCATAGTGTTGGCTTTTGGGGACAAGTAAATAGCCACCAGGAAAAAAGAAGAGAGCAGCCAGCGTTGGCTTTTTCTCAAATCATTTTGAAATTAGATGATGGTTTCTTTCAAAATGGACAACATTTATTTATACAGTATATAAAACATATAAAATAGAATATAATAATTCTCATGGAATAAAATAGAAATACATAAAAAATGGATAGATGGTGTAGGATGATGACCATGTAGAGAACCAAGTCCCGCTTCCAAATAAAGGCTGTCAGATTTATATTCCTCAGGAGTATACACCATTCATACTATGGACTGACCAGCGGCATCCTTCATCTTGCACCCAGGTTTGCCGGACATACCATCTGAATTCATCTGCTATTTGCAGCATACCTGGATATCGAGCACCTGGTAATTAAAAACTGCTGCACCAAAACATTGACATCCTAATACCTTCTCAGTTTTTCCTGTATATAGGAGTATCTACAGCGTGTCCAAAGGGTATCAATTTACTTATTTTTAATCTTTTTCTCTTTTATTCCATGAGAATTATTATATTCTATTTTATATGTTTTTTTATACTGTATAAATAAATATTGTCTATTTTGAAAGAAACCGTCATCTAATTTCAAAATGATTTGAGAAACAGCCAGCGCTGGCTGCTCTCTTCTTTTTCTTGTTTATCGCCAGAGGGCTGACAATCCTCATACCAGCCGCAGTTAGCAGCGTACCTTATTATTTTCTTTTTAATAACCACCAGGAGATCGGTTACAGTAGCTAACTGTAATCCAACCAATCAAGCTTCCTTACCGCTCTTGAGGTCTACCACAGCATCTAGATTATCATGGACACCATTCCAGGCATCTGCAATTAATTTTGGGAAGCCAGGGTCCATTTTCTTCTTAACTTCATTATATCTGTGAGAATAAGAAATATAATAATAATTTAGCTGACATAAAAGACAATGGCAGATAACAATTGGCAAATGTGAGGCAGGTCAGGCAGTGGCGGGTTAGGGTTCAATTTTAAAATAAACTGGAACTCTCAGCCAATTAGCAGCCTCCGTTCTAAGCAGCCACTGCTTGGCTGAGAGAGCTCTCAGCCAATCAGACGAAGGGTATCATTTGACAGGTTTTTTTTTTATTCTAATACCCGCCCCTGCCAATCCTGCTCAACACCCGGCAGCGCTCAGCACCCGTTGCCCACCCCATGGGCACCTTAATAGTTATATTTTACTTTCTTGTCTAGTGTGTATGAGGCTTTATCTATGACTACTCACTGTACGTTGTATTGTACTGATATAACAAGTTACCCTGCTGCTGAGTATTGTGCTGGGCAGAGCAGCAGAGACTTTGCGCCACTTATGTTTTACAATAACTAATTCAAGTAGTTACATCACAAACACTATTATAAATATTTGAAATGAATGAGGTATAAATATACCATCAATGCAAATAGCTACCGTATACTGTCATTTTATAAATATAAAAATGAACTACATTAATAACATTGTAGAAGATGTACAGAAGCGATGGCAGCTGCACAACACATGTTGGTTTCCTACTACAGATGGGATATTATTACTATGAAGATCCCACAGCGGGTGCTCCCTCGTACACTGACATTACCTCCAGAACTTGTCCCCAGTAAAAATGTAAGTTTTTTTGTTTTTGCTCCAGTTGAAAGCAGCGTCCACGCGTTTGACATCTGCCGGAAGTCCAAGGCTAGTTAACTTCTTTGGGTATCCCCTTTCCAGTTCACTTGAAGAGTAAACCCAGTATTCATCACCTGTAAGACAAAATAAAATATACTGAAATAAAAAACATGTATACTTTACTAAGAACCTTATTCACGTTGACACGCAAAGCTGCAAAATTTGCAGCTTTGAATGTCCTTTAAACGCCGCCGGCACAAACACCCGCTGAATATTCCAACACACATGTGTATGTGCATGCACAGTCACTAACAATCTCTCCCCTGTGCGAACTCGCAGGGGAACGAATGGACCAGAATAAGGTCCTATTGTATATGTTCCTCTGAGAATGCTGAGAGGCCAGAGGCCGGTCAGAGAGACAACTTAGTGACCATAGGCACATAAATATGGGCATCAATAACTAGACATACATAGATAATTGTGTATGTGTTAAGGTGGCCATACACACGCAGATTTATCTTCAGATCTGGCTGGTTGGAACAAAATCCTGGTTATGGATGAGAGCAAATGACAGTTGATCATTTGCTTGGAAATGCTGGAAAACTGACAAACTGTCACTCATCCGTAACCATGTTTTTGATCCAACCAGCGAGATCTGAAGATAAATCTTACTAGTGTATGGGCACCTTTACTTCATTACACACATCAATGCGTATTTAATCATTCAAAATAACCAGTAGACTTAGTCGATGTGATATTTTTCATAACGGTGGGTGCTCCGTCTCATCCAGGGGGAGATTCTCTAAGCTAAAAATGCTGTAAAAACCCTTTTATCTGGGTTTTTTACCGCATTTTGGGATGCACTAAGCATCCCCTGCCGGGTTACCGCCCCGCACGGACCCCCGTCGCCCCGCATCGCCCCCTCACCTGTGTCCGGGCAGCACAGAGCTGTGCTGCCCGGACCTGTGACCCCGCAGGCCCCGCAGGTTGGTCGGTCTTTTCTGAGATTCTACCTGCTGCAGGTAGAATCTCAGAAACGACCATTGTAGTGGGTGGGGGTCGCGATCAGATCGCTATCACATTAGGGGCATTTTCGTGGCGGGTCGGCGGCGCCATCAGCTCGTGAGCGGGTCGTACTTTCCTTTGACGACCCCCTCACGAGCACCATCGTCCAGGTGTATACCGGGCATATCTCTTTAAACAGCAGCAGGTTGGACACAAACTAGTGTGATTGCGCTTAGTTATAAATTGTTGCTATCGGATATGTGGCATCAGCTGTGGAGAGGTAGCTGGGCTGCTGGGGAAATCCCTAGTGTGTCCTCCTGGTATGGAGCTCTGTACAGAATCAGTAGGGGGCTTGGTCAATGAAGGTGTAAGCTAGCCCCCATCATGCCCTGCTTTGTCATTTTTGCAATGTGTGCAGCACAGTAGTGCCAGGTTTACTAACACATGTCTGATTTTAACTACTGTGTAAATTATTTAATATTATCTAAAAGGCTTTGAGGGGAAAAAGCCAAGAACCAGAAAGGAAAAGTAAAGAAAAGTAAAGAATGAAAAGTAAAGAATGAAAATCATTGTGCATCTGTCTGTCTTTGTAAACTCCAATGCATCACATAAAGCAATAAAACTGTATTGGAACCTAGTAATTGTGCTTGTTGAGTATAGTATAATCCCAGAGAGGATAGCCAGCCCGAATCGTGGACGTACTATCATGCGTATTTCTGGTGCCGATAGTGTCTGAAACCTTAATTTCCCAAAGGAGACTGCTTTGAATCAAATTAATGATTCATACGTTGGGTATCTGAAATAAATCTAAATTCATGGCACATGTGGAAAGTATTAAAATTGTAGCCAACAGCGTCCATCCAGCAGACTTGTGGTTTTATTTTCATTTTTTTGCACGATCAACATTTTACAGAAATAAAATCATTATATCACTGTACCACGAACATTTACTTTACATGGAGCACGCAGTACTGTTCCAAAAAATAACATGATTTCAACATATTCCATAAAGATTAAAAATAGCAAATGGAGAACAAAATGACTTAAGGAACAATTTAATAATGTCCTAAGATTATGTGAGGGCTGCATAGGCACAAAACAACATGAGTACTTCATTTTTGTTATGTAGTTGTTGTCTGGGGGTTGTTGTCGCATTCCAGCCGACAAGGTCCATAAGCTTTTGGGGTTGATTAATAAGTGCTTAGGCAAAAGCAGGGTTAGGTAACACCAAGTTTAGTCCCTTTTAGGCTCTTTTATTTTTGCGTGCTGCATTATCTCGATGGGCAGAGTTTTCTGTCGTAAATTGGAGAGAGCCACGGCGGGGGGAGGTGAGGCCTCGCCACACTTTCTGCCTATACCACGAGAACAAGGACTCTAGGAACTGGGGTCCTTTTTAGTTCAGTTTAACCGTGAATTGTTATGGCCCCTGAGCCTGGTTTCCAACTCCCACCTTCAGCTTTTCACAGATGCTACTGGGTCCACTGGTTTTGGTGCCTTTTTAAGGTGAGTGGTGCATCGCTCCCTGGCCCCCGTCTTGGGTGACCCAGGGTTTCACTACTAACTTACTTTTGTTCCCCATTATAGTGACAGTTGTGCTGGTGTGATAATTTGGGGGTAGTTCAGGCTGTCAACAATCAACACGCTTCTTCTTCACAGACGTTGCCGCTGCTGCACCAACTGATTTGGAAATGTCTCTGTTTACACATTGATTTCTCAGTCAGGAAAGTCCCCCGAAGTTGATAACGGTATTGCTTTGTCTCGTTTCAATTTCCGGAGATTCCACAAGTTAGCCCCGGACAGGGGTGTACCTAATTTGTGGGCCCCATAGCAAAATCTTGAAAGAGCAACCCTTCATTGTCACTAAAATGCCCATTAGACGGGCTGAAGAAATAGTGAGGGGAGTGAGAAAGGAAGGGGTATGAGCAGGAGAGAGTGTCAGGGAGGGAGAGAAAAAGAGGGGAGCACAACAGTGACAGTGTCAGGGAGAGACAGTGGGCAGAATATAGCAAGCATTGTAAGATTCTTGCAATGCGTGCTGCCGCTCTCTGCATGCATACTAGCATTTAGTAATGCTGCATCCATAAAGAATTAGGCAAAGGACGGCTCTTGCGGTAAGAGCGATCCTGACTTCCGTGTTTTGGATGACAAGATTTAAAAAACAAAAAAATGAAATCAAGAGGGTGATTGATTCCCCCCCCCCCTCCCCCCCAAACCTATGAGCCCCATAGCAGCTGCATCCTCTGCACCCGAGAGCCAATGCCCTACGACTGACTTGTCCGCATTCTGTCTGGCAGATTGTAGATCAGGCTTGATGGCCTTCTCTCAGAAAGCGCTGGCACCTTCAACCCTTCAAGCTTATTCTGCTGAGTGATGCGAGTGGGAGTCTTATCAGACTAGCGGCGCAGGTTCTGGTAAGTCGGCCGATGATTGCCTGCAGGCCTTTGTTTGGGGCCATTATACCCAGGGCCATTCTAGAGCAGCCATGGGTACGGCGCCGGTGGCGATCTGGTACCACTCTAGATTGAGGCGCATACTAGACCCCACCAAGTTCTTTGTACTAACAAAGGCCGTTAAGGGTGGGCTAGGGAGAGGCATAGAGGTCTGCCTCAAATGATTCGGTCAGGTGTAAGATACCACATTCCAAAACAGACCAGTCATGGACGCTGGGAGACCATGAAAGTGCAGGCTGATGCCAGAAAGTGTCCGGTATGGTTGGCATCGATCCATGTAGTTACCAGTTACCTGCTGGGGGTGTCAGGGAATGTCTATGCTGAATTTGGTGTCAAAGGTATCAACCAGACCTCAAGGCTGCTAGGCTAGGTAGTATGGTGGTTAGCAAACAGCAGAATTTCAGTGTGGAATATTACATATAATGGCAGACATTTATTATGGTGATTACTAAGGAATAGCAACGTATTCTAAAATACTATAGATGGAGTGCTGGGACATTACCGCCACAAGAGTCCCAACTAATAGCTTTCAGTATAATAATAATAGCTATGACTACAAATATGGGTTATGTCTTGGGTTATGAGAGCCATCAGACTGTGCATGTGCAGAAAGATTTTAGGCAAAGGAAGGAGGGGAGGAGAGTCCAGTTTACCGGGGAGGAGAGTCCAGCCTACCGGGGAGGAGAGTCCAGCCTACAGGGGAGGAGAGTCCAGCCTACCGGGGAGGAGAGTCCAGCCTACCGGGGAGGAGAGTCAAGTCGACCTGGGAGGAGAGTCCAGCCTACCGGGGAGGAGAGTCCAGCCTACCGGGGAGGAGAGTCCAGCCTACCGGGGAGGAGAGTCCAGCCTACCGGGGAGGAGAGTCCAGCCTACCGGGAAGGAGAGTCCAGCCTACCGGGGAGGAGAGTCCAGCCTACCGGGGAGGAGAGTCCAGCCTACCTGGGAGAAGAGTCAAGTCTACCTGGGAGGAGAGTCCAGCCTACCGGGGATTAGAGTCCAGTTTACCGGTGAGGACTCTTCAGATTATTTTAACAAACCTAAGCTTTATAAAAATTAAAACAGGCTCATTAAACCTTAACCAAAGATGATTTGAAAGTTTCTTGAGCTCTGGTGATCTCCAGTGTTATACAGTAGTAACAATAAATATGTTATTTTTGCCATAATAATGCCAAAAGAGCAATTTTACTGCTACTACTCAATAAATAGATTCCTTTAATCTGGTGTTTACACGATAGTAGACAACCAGTCTGGTGGTTACCGATTACTGTAGCAGGCATCCAGTCTTGTGGCTACAGAATAACAGACTTCCAGTTTGTTGGCTATCGATTAAGAATATTCAGTCCAGTAAATACTGTTGTGTATATGTAACCTCCAATTTAATGTTGGTATACGGGGAAACTTCCAGATTGACAACTACTATTATACTTTTACAGGCTAAATATTTGCAGATGAAAGGGTAAATGTACTAATGGTGTGTACACACGGTACAATTTAGCGTACCAAAATCACATCAGGATCCAGTGTCGGACTGGGAGGTTAAGGGCCCACCGGGGGAAGGGGGGGGGGAGCGCATCTTACCCTCACCCGACACTGATTCAGGTGAGGGTGAGATGCGCCTGCCATCGCAATGCTTCGTTTGGGAGCGGGGGGGGGGGGTGACTGTGCACACCTTTCACCTTGCTAGGTGTCCTTGTTGCTGCCACTGGCCGAGGAAGGCAGCAGCGGCACTGCACAGCGCAGACCCAGAGCTTGCTGACCACGCCGGAAAGCGGTGACCGGTCGCACATGTAAGCTGCCTCCTACGGCTGCAGCTTGGAGCTGCACTTCATCCTGCGCTACTACAAGCACTTTGGTGAACCTAGATAGGATGGGCACTGGGGGCCTGCCTGGGCTGCCACGGGAGAGGACAGGGGGATAAACCTTTTCGTCAGGAGTTGGGACCCACCTAAAAAAGAGGGCGTGGTCAAAAATCACCGGGGCCTACCGGGGAATTCCCTGGTCCCCCACTGGGCCAGACCGAGCCTGTCAGGATCGCACATAGATTGTATGGTGTTCGCACACGCTTTTTAACCTTTCAATCCCGATTCGATCCAGATGCGCGCTCCCCTACAGCACAACACAAAGCCAGATAGACAGGGCTGCATTGACTATATAGTACAGATCTGTACTATATAGTCAATATTAGGCCACTTGTGAGGGTCTAACAGGTAAAAGACCGGTGGCATATTATTCGCACAGTCACAGTAGTCCCAGCGTTTGGGCCTGGGTCCCCTGTGCGCGAGGCTCAGGCCAGCCCAGCAGCATGGGCGTTAATCTTATCAGTTGATCAGTCCCTAACCTGTGTGTCAGCTGACGCTTCCAGTCAAACTGTCAACTAAGTGTATAAAGCTCCCAGCTCTCCCACTGTCAGGTTGCCTGTGTCGTAAGTATTACAGCTGGATGCGTCAGGTTTAAAGGAGCCCACACACGCACCGTTGCCGGCGGTGCAATGCTGTACGATGGGGTGCACGCTCCCGCGGCACCTCATCGTACAGTACAAAAAGTATGTGCTGCACATACTTTTTGTACTAGCTTTTTCTAGCATAGCATCGCATCGCATGCACATCGTATGCACAAGGCATACGATGCGATGCTATGTGTGCTAGTTAAGCCCACAACGCACGCCGGGATCGGTGCGTGTGTGGGCTCCATAAGATGCGCTACTCTGAGTATCCAGTTACTGCTTTGTACCGGAGTAATCTAAGTTTTCTATTTGTTCCTACTATACAATATGCACTGCCTGGGAATCACGGAGAGCCATTATCCCGGATCCAGTCTGGTCAGCACTCCTTTGTTATCATTCCAGATTCAGCCCGGTCAGCAATCCAATCTCACCATTGTGGATCCTGCCCAGTCAGCACTACGGTCCCATTGCAGATCTCCAGCGGTTCCAGTCCGATATTGCTTCACTATCAGTTCCAGTCCAATATTGCTTCACCTTCGGTTCTCACCCAATATTTCTTCTACAGCGGTTCCAGTCCGATATTGCATCGCCATCAGTTCAGACCTATATTGCTTCCCCCTAGTTTTCAGTTCCAAAATACCTCACCATCGGTTCCTGTTTTCTAGCTTTAGTCCATCTGATGCAGTCAGCAGACCGCGATTGGCCCGTCAGGTACAGCGACGACGGAGAAGACCACTGATGGGGTGAGACTTTGCCCCTGCTCTGGGTTTATCCGACTCTCTGCTCCCAGCACAGAACAACTCCAGTCACATGCAACCCTGATACAGTTCTGGAGACATCCAAATACCCCACAATATATTTACTTGTATGGGATTTAAAACATCATGTCCATATGCAATGAAAAGATGGCATTAACCTTTTCAGTGGTGGTTTTTTTTGGGGGAGCGTTCCCCACTGGGTGAGTTTTTAATGGGGAGCGCTCCCTTAAAAAAAAACAATACTGCCTCCCCAGGTCCGGGCAGCGTCGCTGAACTGTCAATCAGCCGCTGCCCGGCCCTGCGCCCCGGTGCCCCGTCCCTGGCCGCCGGCTTGTCATAAGCTGGCGACGGAGACTTGTATAGAAAAGCCGGAGGGGAGGAGGAGGAGGGAGGAAGGAGGCGTGGCAGAGGGTAGGGAGTCGGGCTTTAAAGAGTGGCAATCCCGAGAATTTTCGGGGCTTGCCAGACTGGGCACTGAGGCACAGCCTGAAAAATTCTCGGGATTACCACTGAAGGGGTTAATAGTATCAAACACAATAAAATCAGATTTAAGCATAGAAGAAGGTATTCCTGTTAAATTTCATACCATAAAACAGTGAATATGAACAATATGTGCCATTTAGATACTATACTGATCTATTTATTCAATAATCATATGTATAGTGCAGGCATGTCCAAACTACGGCCCTCCAGCTGTTGTGCAACTACACATCCCAGCATTCCTTGCAATAGTTTTAGCATTTAAACTTTGGCAAAGCATGATGGGACTTGTAGTTTCACAACACCTGGAGGGCCATAGTTTGGACATGCCTGTATAGTGTATCTGGAAAGTATTTCAAGCACTTAATTTTTCACACATTTTGTTCTATTACAGGCTTATTTAAAAAAATATATATATATATTATTTTTTTTTGGCTTTTTTTACCTGCAAATAAAACAGTTTTTTCTTCCTGGGGTTCTTCATATACAGCATCAATTTTTTCAGGTACGTCTGGCCAGAAAGTAGCAACTAGTAGAGGGCCGGAGGGCCGGCTTCGTCTGTTCACTGATCGCCATATAAATCTGGAAGAAAACAGATATGAGATTACCGTTTACACTTGTACTTTTTTTATTTTACACAAATGCAAAGGCAATCTGTCTAGCTGAAACAGATATCAATATATTAGAATATTTACTGGAGAACAGAGAAAAAAGACTCTCTCTTTTTTGGGGCACTCTTTAACTCAGATTACTCATGGTAATCTGTATATTTTAATTATGTAGTAATATCACATAAGTAAGTAGTGAGTGAACCACACTCTTCACTTGCCACTATACTGCCAACGTGGCATATAGCTGCTCCACATGTATGAGGACAATTGTATATATGCGCTGTTAGATGAATGCTAGGTAACAATGTATTCAGGAAAAAAGATGGGGGAACCTTAAAAGGGGCTCCCTCTTTTTCCTGTTTAGGGAAAAGTTAAATTATTAAAATATAGCTTTTATTAGGTACTTATAAAAAATTGGCTAGACAAACGTGTAGGCAAGACATAGACATACGTACATATAGACAAACATATAAACGACTGTATACGTGTATATCTCCGTATATATGGCAAAGTAGAACATGGAAACAGTTTAAGCGGGGAAAGAAATTGTAGCGAATATTGTATCCCCTTAATTGGCTGCTCACACTCACAGTCTGTCCAAGCAGCTACTCTGTCCCAAAGGTCTGATATGCCTCGGGACCTGTTTCAAGTGGAAAGTGTATCTATTGGTTTTAACACATTCAACAAATGTTGCTAAAGTCTTGCAACAATAATTCTGACACAATTAGTCCTAGATACGGAGAGAATGTGTTAGTCATATATATATGCTAAAAATCTTCATTTACATTTGTGGTCCTGTTTCTGCCACGGAGGGCGTATACATCCACAGTTTAACTGTTCTAGTACCAGTATACATGTCGAATGTAACAATATCGAGTATTATAATACATTCTGTATTCAATATTCAGCAGAGCAAAACAGTTAATGCTTAGGGCAGAAGTATAAACACTTTTGGGGTATCAATACAATGTGTCCGCTAGTGTTAGTCTTATTGTCTGTACATTTTTACCCCTTACTCATCCGTGGGGACCTAGGGTGAAATGGGGAGGTAAAATAGTTTGCCACTCTCTTCCTATGTCACCTGTTCACGTGCTGATATTAAGTGGACCGAGGTAAGGCAGAGAGAGATATAGAATAGTCTGACATTCCCTTGGGGTTGAAGTGAGGTACTCCCAAACCGACTTTATATACCCGAGCAAAAAAGGTTGTGGGGCCTGGTCTCAACGGGGGAGGTCTCCCTTCCCGTCAGGCAAGTCCCTCGTCCAATGGTCAAGCTTCCACCTAGGTGGGCTTTTGTGGGTATTGTGGGGGAATACCTCCCCTTGGGGTTGTCAGAGAAAATATAGATGGCTCTGCGGGCCCTTGAGTGACAGGCGGCTACTGCCCAGCTTTATATACCTCTCCGTCAGGGTGGAATTAATACATAAGTTTCTTGAAGAGGTCTCCCTTCTTCAAAAAGTGCTTTCTACACCTCTGACAGGCTGCCACCCATTTAATATGGGTGGGCCCTTAGGGTATTTATTTCCTTAAAACTTTTCTCTGTACGATACTAACTTGTGCACCGGTCACCATCCCTTCCCCTTTCCCTTTAAAAGTATATTAGAATATTTGCCATACTTCTTATTATTTGTATGGTAGAGACCTAAAACATCATTACGATAAAGGAAAAGAATAACAGCCGTCTTGTCCGCCTGCCAAAGTATATCGTAGTGACCGGGGGAGGGAGGGAAAGTACAAGGTTTAAGTAGAGTACAATATGTATATCATGTTTCATCCCACACATCACCAGCAGCTTAGTTATCACAGTGACTTGCGGTTAGCTTGCTGACCACCTCTATTTTTGGCATATTTTTCAGATGTGTTTTTCGCCAACCTCAACTCTTACTACATCTGGTAAATTCTATTAAAAACATTTGAAAAATATTTTGGCGTGACCAAACAATAATGTGAGGTTATGGAGTTTAGAGGAGGCAGAGGACTTATCAATTAAGATGTTGATGTCACTTAAGACACTTAAGACAATGCAGAGACGATATGAAGAGTGTAAGTGAGGGAGCCAAGAACCAAAGTTGTGAAGGTTGGATAGATGTAATGTATACAGACATAGCCACACAGTAGCGCACGCAGGGGGGGTTTATGAGTACCCAGAAACCCCCCCAGTAAACTGAGTGTCCTAGTCTGAAAGCTGAGGGTCCCCTCTTTCCATGGGTACAAGAATTTTAAAAATCGTCCGTGGGGAACCGGAGATATCTGACTTCAAAGCAGTGGTCCCCATCCAAGCCTGTTAATTGCTCTCCCCAGTCAGATATTTCAGGTTCTGTCTGACTTAGCGTTTTTTTGAGGGTATATTCCAAAATCCGGGACTCTCCGCCTTTGAGGGACACTAGAAGCTGTTCTCTACTGTGCCCAAAACCAGAGATATCAGCCTTCAAGCAGCTGGTTACTGCTCCAGCTCCACACACCTGGTATGTAGTTTTATATACTCGTTGGTGGATTGCTCTGCCTCCTGAAATCTGATCCCCTAGTCCCCTAGTACCATTATTTGGTAGGTGGGATTCTCTAGTTTTTAATTCCATTAAAAGCTAAGAAATCTAGTTCCAGGAACTGGAGATGTCTGCAGTGAAGCAAGCTGTCCTCCCACCAGAAAATTATGATTAATAAGCCCACTCCACTATACACCCCTCCTCTGTGTATTAAACGTCCTCTACCACCCTGGAAGTTATGTATTGGGACCCCTTCATTCAGCCCAATGCCCCCTTCTCCAACCTCATCTCCCACCATCTGTGCAGTAAAGGGGTAATTAGTGGAAATTACTGAGCCCTACATGCTAAGCGGTTGATATAATACCCCCTACCACCCGCGGGACATCAAAGCTTCCGCTCATAGCACCCCCCACCCCTACCGCTGAAGGATAGGTAGGGGCCCCAATACACTAAGTCAGGACTTATACAGAGGCGGGCTGGGCTGGGGGGCAGGGTGCCATGGGCATACTAAGTTAGGACTTATACCAGGGGTGGGCTGGGCCGGGGGGCAGGGTGCCATGGGCATACTAAGTCAGGTCTTATACAGAGGCGGGCTGGGCCGGGGGCAGGGTGCCATGGGCATACTAAGTTAGGACTTATACCAGGGGCGGGCTGGGCCGGGGGGCAGTGTGCCATGGGCATACTAAGTTAGGACTTATACCAGGGGCGGGCTGGGCCGGGGGGGGGGGTGCCATGGGCATACTAAGTTAGGACATATACCAGGGGCGGGCTGGGCCGGGGGGCAGGGTGCCATGGGCATACTAAGTTAGGACATATACCAGGGCCGGACTGGGCCGGGGGGCAGGGTGCCATGGGCATACTAAGTTAGGACTTATACAGAGGCGGGCTGGGCCGGGGGGCAGGGTGCCATGGGCATACTAAGTTAGGACATATACCAGGGGCGGGCTGGGCCGGGGGGCAGGGTGCCATGGGCATACTAAGTTAGGACTTATACAGAGGCGGGCTGGGCCGGGGGGCAGGGTGCCATAGGCATACTAAGTTAGGACATATACCAGGGGCGGGCTGGGCCGGGGGGCAGGGTGCCATGGGCATACTAAGTTAGGACATATACCAGGGGCGTGCTGGGCCGGGGGCAGGGTGCCATGGGCATACTAAGTCAGGACTTATACAGAGGCGGGCTGGGCCGGGGGGCAGGGTGCCATGGGCATACTAAGTTAGGACTTATACCAGGGGCGGGCTGGGCCGGGGGGCAGGGTGCCATGGGCATACTAAGTTAGGACTTATACCAGAGGCGGGCTGGGCCGGGGGGCAGGGTGCCATGGGCATATTAAGTTAGGACTTATACCAGGGGCGGGCTGGGCCGGGGGGCAGGGTGCCATGGGCATACTAAGTCAGGTCTTATACAGAGGCGGGCTGGGCCGGGGGGCAGGGTGCCATGGGCATACTAAGTCAGGACTTATACAGAGGCGGGCTGGGCCGGGGGGCAGGGTGCCATGGGCATACTAAGTTAGGACTTATACCAGGGGCGGGCTGGGCCGGGGGGCAGGGTGCCATGGGCATACTAAGTTAGGACTTATACCAGAGGCGGGCTGGGCCGGGGGGCAGGGTGCCATGGGCATATTAAGTTAGGACTTATACCAGGGGCGGGCTGGGCCGGGGGGCAGGGTGCCATGGGCATACTAAGTCAGGTCTTATACAGAGGCGGGCTGGGCCGGGGGGCAGGGTGCCATGGGCATACTAAGTTAGGACTTATACAGAGGCGGGCTGGGCCGGGGGGCAGGGTGCCATGGGCATACTAAGTCAGGTCTTATACAGAGGCGGGCTGGGCCGGGGGGCAGGGTGCCATGGGCATACTAAGTTAGGACTTATACAGAGGCGGGCTGGGCCGGGGGGCAGGGTGCCATGGGCATACTAAGTTAGGACTTATACAGAGGCGGGCTGGGCCGGGGGGCAGGGTGCCATGGGCATACTAAGTTAGGACTTATACCAGGGGCGGGCTGGGCCGGGGGGCAGGGTGCCATGGGCATACTTAGTCAGGACTTATACAGAGACATACTCGCCAACATTAATATTTTGCTGTTTATATTGAATGCCGCTAGGTCAGACATTTTGCATTGTTATTCCCCATCCCCAAATGGCGCAATGATGTAATGTCTATGAAGACAGGTAAGGACCAAAATGATGCACTTCTCACAAATTGCACCATATTCACCCCGCCCTTCCATGTTGTATCAGTGATTCTGTATCTGTGATCTGTCGTTATGTTATAATCCATTATCTGAGTTACAAAGAAAGATGCCAATATAGTTCTAGTAAAAACCTTCAACTCCGATGTTCCTTACCGATCTTTAAAGAAGAATATCTCCCCTCTTATTTGTGTAATCCCATCAAACACAATGTCTTTCGTGCACAACTCCGGAGTGACAGGGCCTAGAGTTGGAGATGGTCCTGGTCCTGGTCCGGGTCCGGGTCCAGGTTTACTTTCGGATCCCTGGCCTAGAACAAGTAAGTAAAGTTCAGCTGTCAGATGGGACTTGCAATTAAATGGAATCCCTGAGCCCTTGTACTATGTGTATTTGTGTAAATGGAAGGCACTGCTAAATGGGTTTATTCCTAAATATTCACCTCACTGGTTGCAGTCTGCACCATATATGTCATTGTTTAGAAATTCCCTGGAATTTTTCCTGGAACAAATAGCTAATAATGGGCCTGATTCTGGTTCACTTGCAAAAGCAAATTCTCTCTCTACTGGACAAAACCATGTGCACTGCAGGTGGGGCAGATGTAACATGTGCAGAGAGAGTTACATTTGTTTCTATACAGGGTAAATACTGGCTGCTTTATTGCAATGTGAAAATAAAGTAGCCAGTATTTCCCCTGCATAGAAACAAAATAACACCCAAATCTAACTCTGTCAGCACATGTTACATCTGCCCCCCTGCAGTGTACATGGTTTTGTCCATTAAAGAGAGAATTTGCTTTTGCAAGTGAACCAGAATCAGGCCCAATATGTGCCTGTAAAGTTGACAGCTGAGGCAGCTGTGAAAATGATTAAACATTTTATATATAAGGCACCAAAACAGCGCTGTACATATGGCAACAGAACAAGGTACACAGAACATTGCATAACATTACAGAAGCCAAGACATAAACAGAGCACAATAAAGCTGTGTAAGCACGGTTCAATTCAGTGTCATTTTCTATGAGATTTGGACACAGTGTTAGCTGCATTCGATGCAGATTCGATCCCGCGTGTACACAGCATATAACAGCATAACAATTAGGAACACAATTCTCTACATAATGCAGCTGGGAAGCGGGGTGATGGAGGGCGGAATTACCGAAGGGTGACAACTGTCTACTTCTGTGGCTGAGTTCTGAAATATATGCTCTTGCTCTCTCTCTACCTAAAATATATATGTATGTGTAGGGAGGGGGGCACCAATATATATCTTGCCTCCGCAACTGGGGTGAATTTACACCACTGATTGTCAACATGACCTAAATGTCGACAATCAGCATGTTGACATTCACAGTGTCAATGGTACAGGGTTAGGTTTAGTGTTAGGCTGCGGTTAGGGTTTGGGTAGGGTTAAGAATCTAACTCTAGAAAAATACAATGTCAACACTCCAGCTGTCGACACACACAATGGAGAATATTCTATTATGTTCTGATATTTCCAACAGTTGGAAATAACGGCACATACCTATTCAATTCAGGATTTTAGCCCATGCAGATAGGACTTTGTTGCAAGTCGAAGGTGCATTGTAGAAAACGTCTGCTAAATTTATAAAATCTACTGCCTAGTATTGGGTTAGTTGGTTTTCTAATGGTCGGGCATGCACTGACCAAATATTATAGGGAAATATCTGCAATGGACACTCCACCGGGTACATTTATTAACTAGCTTTGGAATAAACATTTGGTTGCATAGACATTGTGATAATTATTGCCAATATGGGTAAATCCTATGACAAAAAGTAAAATATACCATTTAATAATCAAACTTTCTCTTCCTTTATTGGACATTGTGTCACTGTGGCCATGTATAGTACCTACTGGATTTAGTTGACATTTTTTCAATTGTTAAAAAGCTCCCTTAATATATCTTTGAATGGGACAACAGCAAAGAACACGAACACAGAACACGAACACAAAACACGAACCATTCATTAAAACCAAAAACATACAGTACAGCAATACAACAGAACACAATACAAGTATAAATGCCAGGGGATATAGTTATAGTGCAAATAATGGTCAAAGTAAAGCTGGGTACACATCTATAAGATCTAGGTTTTCGGTCTAGCATTCAGTTGACCCTACTCCCGATTAAACCTCCTCAAACTCAAGTCAATAGGCGCGTACACACTTATACATTTTTATTTGCGACGTTCGATCTTCTCCGGTGAGAACACTGGCCCTGACCGGTGATTAACCAGATTTATCCAGCATGCTGGTTCTTAATTGCCAGGCTATGGCAACACAAGGGCAATACACGGGTTATGTAAAGAAACTGCCCAGAAATCACTAGACTAATGCATGATAGATTGCTAGACTAATGAGGGAGAGAGGGAGATTGCTGATGTGTCAGGGAGTCTCCCGCAGAATACAGGAGGGTAGGCAGCTATGGTCTACGGGCTGCCGGGGGCGCGATGGTGCGACATTTTGGGAAGTTGACAAGATGTTGCGGGGGTGTGGTACTGACAATGCCTGTGCATTCAGACTGTTTGCAGGGAGAACCTCGGTGGCTGTGTGACGTCACACACAGCAACTACGACTCAAAACATGGCAGACCAGCCAGGGGCCACATATAAAATGTGAGTACTTCACTACATAACAAAGTGATCGAATAATAGCAATGATTTTGCATTGTGGGGAGGGACTTGGCATGCGGGGTGACCTTTCCCCTGTGCTGGGTTCCCCCCCCCCCCATATGCTAAAGGAATCAGTTGTATTTTTGCAAATCTGTTAACACTACAACTGATGTTGAAATAGGTCCAATATAAAATATAAGCTGAAATTAACCTCTTTCGCCAGGGAAATCACAATAATTAGTGTCACACTTTGAAACATCATCCCGTGTTCTAAACCTAGAACCTCCTTACAGAGATGGGCAAGTGCTCATGGACCAATGCTGTATGCGGCTCTGTAACAGTCTAGACTACATACATCTCAAATAACAGCAGATCATTTGTAATTAATTGCTATGTGCTCTGCGACTTTACATAAGGATCTTTTTAATCAATCCAATGCTACACTTTAATTGCTAATCAAGAACTTTGAATGACTCATCTCCTCCACTGTGTTTTTAGAAAAACCTCCTCATTCAGATCCGAGTCATTTCTGGGAAGTAAAAGATCATCAAAACAGAACACAAAGGGAGTTTATTTATAACAGAGACAAAACAATATTGCTCATAGGAGACAACGCCAGTCACATATTCTGTGAGTGTTTTCTCTGTGCCAAGGTGATGACCACATCATATGTAGAGACAGGGGGTGACATGTAATAGGGTGCGTTTTTAGAAATGTGTCTTTGTTTTGGTCAAAAATGACACCTCAACTCGCACATGTACTAAGGTTTCTCATAGAAAACATTACAATCACAAATGTATTAGGGTGCAATATTTCAAATCGCACCCTAAACATTACCAAAAATCAGAAGAGAAATAGACCTGCTTCTGGCCATGGGTCTGTCGATGGGTCTGTCCAAGAAAGTGTGTCAAAGTAAAAAAAAAAACAAGCACAACCAGCCCTGGGATATTTTGGCCCGTCATGGTCCAAAAAAAAACGGTGGACAAAAACAGTAGCGGTTCCAATTCAGGCTCGGACCGCATTGCTCTGAAAGCATAAACCCACCGCAGAACATCTTTAGGGTGAGAACAATGGATTTCTTTGTCAACCGGTGACCAATCAAAGAGACCCATTATAGTATGTCTTTATTCATTTGCTATACATGTCATTCATTATTTTTGTTTGAACTTTTTTAACAATAAATATTGTCTCATTTACCCCTGCAAAGGGAGTATCGGAACATTTTTTTTATGGTAACTGCACCCAAACAAGTGCATATTGTGCATTTTCTATCTGTAGAGTTTGTGTACTCTTCCATGCGCTGTGGGCTGCAATTCACCTTCATTTATTGCGCAATATATATAGAACACTTTTGCCAATTCTATCACAAGTAGATCTAGACAAGTATATTCACCAGTATTACTGTCACCAATCAAAATATTTTTAAATACTGCACATAATAATGCTTTTCCCACTTTGATTAGAAGAAACAGTGACACTTAGGGGGTCTATGTACTAAGCCTAGGAAAGCGATAAATTGGAAGGTGATAAAATAACAGCCAATTAGCTCCTAACTACCATGTTACAACTTACAGGCTCTTGAAAAAGAGAGAGCGCCAGCTTGCTCCCCTTGCCAACAAAAACTTTCATTACATGAATTTAATATTTCTAACTATGGGGCAGATGTATTAAGCCTGGAGAAGAGATAAACTGGAGATAAGGTAAAAGAAGATAACGCACCAGCCAATGAACTTTGATTGAAAATTACAGTTGGGAGTTGATTGGCTGGTGCTTTTCTCCAGGCTTAATACATCTACCCCATGTACATTATTTTAAACTCTAGAACTAGCACTTCTATTAAAAAGAAATTCATTGTAAATCAATGCGATTTGATTTAATTCAATGGGAAATTCTTACTTTATGAAAATTACCTGTAGGTCAGAAATCAATTCAATTATCTTTCCATACGAGTACATAAATATACCTGCACCAGCAGATGACACTGAGATAAGTATCAGAGCGTCATTATTTGGTGCCACTGAAGATGGTTTAAATAAGAGAAGGAAAAACATGAGGGAAGAGTGCCCTTCTCCTTAGAGCTTACAATCCAAGTGACAGTGTTGACCTAATCAATGTAATCCAGGACCTAATACCTGTTGACCTAAAGTCTGGAAACCCTTTGCTATACTTCAACTTACTTCAATGCATTAATATAGATTATACAACTTTAGGGCAATTTATCTGGTCACATAATATGTAATAATGAAAATAATGTAATGAAAATAAAAGATGGTGCTTGATTGTGCAAGTCTGGTCTTCGACAGACACCTTTTAACCTCACCATTAATAATGATGATCAACAGTTGAATCTGAAGTTCCAAGGATCAAACTTACCATAAAGTTCCTGAATCCCACTGACATCATCTTGTGAGAGTCGAAAGTTCTTGATGTATGTGTAAATAGGAGCCATTAAGGCACCTGGGTCATCCGAATGTTCAAGTCCAAGAGCGTGTCCAAACTCATGGGCAGCAACGAGAAACAGACTATAACCTGAGAATAAAGAATTGACAATAAATAAGACCGATGCTTCTCAATCTACAAACACATACAATTTTTTTTAGTAAATAATAAAACTTTCCATAAAATATGATCTGTAGGTTCATTCAAATAACGTTAACTTCTGATGATTGTGTAGGTCATGTCAGCCACACGCAACAGGTGCACACAATCATTATCACAGCAATGCAATATCCATAGTAATTCAGCAGAATTGGTTATTCTGAAGGGCTCAATTTCAAAAAGTCAGTTCTAATTTGTCATAATCTAAACTGCTACATTACTCTGGTCAACTGTAAGTTTTATAATGTTATGTGGCGTAGAAACATCTTGGAGCTCGGACAGATCAGATACGAGGCATTAAGCCAGACAAGCCAAAAGAATTGGACCACTGAAATGCACAGGGGCAATTTTACCATTAGTGGAATCCCCTTTTTACAGTGATAAATTGCCAAACTAATGTGAACAAATCCTCATACCCAAATGCCCACAATAAACCCCTTTTTAGCTTAAGTGCTATCTTGTCATAGTTATCCTTGATAAATAAGCCAATATTCAAATTTAGTGATGGAATCAACATTCATAAAACATGTTACTATGTGCGTGTGCACACAAATTTTCAGGGTGGTGCACCCCTAATCAGGGTGGTGCAATGTGGACGAATGTGTTTCCGATATGGACAAATGTGTCAGGGACACATATATACATTGTTACAGTTTTGTGCTGTCCATATTGGGAAATTAAAGATTTATCAAACTTCTTAAGATGACAAGAGGAGGTGTTGTCAGGGCGCGGCGAAACGCGTTTTTGAGGACACATACCCACGAGTGACCTGGTGCCATATGCTGCTGCACAAGTACTGCACAATTTAAGTGGACAACTGACGGTTGGATCCGGCATAGGTAAAGTGGACATTGTAGTACCATCACCTTCTACACAGCCGGCAGCCGAGGAGTCCCGCCTCCTAATACCATCTGCACAGTGCGCCTATGACACGGCCTTCAGACGCACAGAGCATTCTCCTCTCCCGACTAAGCCTGCTGGACGGCAAACAGTCTATTACAGTGAGGAGAGCAGCATCCGCCCACACTATCAGCATTGTGAAGCCGAGCACCGGCAATACAGACTGTTCTGATCACCACCGGTCACGGGTAAGACTGCTCCGTTAAAGAGCACCTGTATCCCACAAGGATTCCCGCAACCCATACCTCTGCTTTTTCCCCAATACCATCTGGGAAGTGCGCATACTTAAGAGACTGGGAGCCATATTTCTTTATCAGTGAGATACGTACCGACTTACAGCTAGCCCCGTTCTATTAAGAACCTGCATAGAGCACGCTAATACCATTGGCCAATGTGTCTACATGTTTGTGTTGTTTTAGTTTGTTTATAATACCTTATTTTAATGTACTATTAATGTTTAGAGTGTTAATACATTTTCATTGTGTACATACGGCGCCTACTGGTATTTCTTTTTCACTAGGGAACAGGAACTGCATGGGTTTTCAAAGTTGGCGGGGGGCTAGAATGAACACTATATAAACTGATTATTCATTAACTTATTGTAGCTAATGGGAAGAGCACAGATCTAGACAATGTCATCCAGTTCTAATATGGGTGGATCAAAAGTACATTCATTCATACAAATCGATAAAACTTTATACAACCAGCACTATAACAATACAAGCAGCTAGAATGTCACATGATCTACTCCTGTTTTAGCTTATGCAGCACACGGTCACTTGCTCAATGAGCAATGCACACACAAGGTATTTATTGTACATTCTCATACCTTGGTCAGGACAGAAGCCCCATTTGCGGTCATCGTCATAGCTGCTGCTTGTGGCACACCACAGTTTGCCATCACTTCTTCCAGAGCTGGTGCAGGAATTATATTTATTGCCAAGGAAAGTGAAAGGAAAGACGCACGGAGAGCCTTCTGCATTCCCTCCCACTGTGGACAGTGCTGTGGACAGAAATACGTGGAAATGCTGAGATAACATCACACTAAAAGCAAATGATGGTACAATTAGCCAAGTCATCAGCTTCCAAGAACGGGAACAACTACAAACAGAGTCTAATTATACAGTATTGATATATGATGTCATGACTGTCCATAAATACCGGATAGCAAGCAGGAATACCGATTGCATAGGCATTATTATGGGACTTCAGATATAATTATTCCATATTAAGGATTTAATCCACAGGAATGGAGAGAACTTCCCATGATACATTTAGTACAGAAACCACTATAAATCATAACAAGCCCCTGGAGGTGAAATAGACAAAGGTGCCGGCATCAGCGCATGTAGCACAGCTGGGGGGAAGGGGGTAGAAGAGGAAATAATGTGCCAGGTAATCTGACAGTCTGCTTCCAGCCACTTCCCTTCGGTTATCTTCTGCCTCATTTTCATTGTTTCTCTCCAGCCTCATCACCTCATGTTTCTGCAGCTCCAACCACCCAGCATCCGCCAAACATCTCTTTTCTGTCTCCCAAGTCCCAAGATAGACACAGCTTGATGTTCTGCGCCACTATAGGGTTGCAGCCCAGAATGCACACCGGGTTACTAGCCCAAAAACACAATCTCTACCAACAAGGTGTGAT
Organism: Crinia signifera; assembly: GCF_055691185.1. Lineage (NCBI taxonomy): Eukaryota > Metazoa > Chordata > Amphibia > Anura > Myobatrachidae > Crinia > Crinia signifera. The sequence goes on along the minus strand of NC_139227.1, from coordinate 4,366,437 downwards.
CCAAAGGGTGCTAACAGACCCAAGCTCTCCAGGGTCTGTCTAGCTGGACCCCTTCTGTCCCTCCATCCCCCCTACTGTTTGTCCAGCCAGCCCCATTCTGTTTCTCCAGCCCTCCCCAGTGTACTGTATGTCCAACCAGCACCCAGTATCTCTCGAAATTCAGTCAGCCTCTGTGTCTCTCAAGCCCCCCCCCCCCCCGTGTCTCTTCAACCAGCCCCATTCTGCCTTTCCAGCCCCCAATGTTTCTCCAACTTCAGTCAGCCCATAAACGTCTCTCCAGCTAGTCCCCTTCTGTCTTTCGAGTCATAGTTCCCCCCCACCACTACCACCACCACCACCACCATGCCTCACCAGCAGGCCACGGTGCCAGTTCTAGCCAGCGGTTATTATCTGTGCCCCTTCTGCTCCAACAACTGGTGCCTGGAGGCCAATGCATCCATTGCCATTAGAAGTTCCACCACTACATACCTACCTGGATTATATATTCATCTCTACATCAATAAAACACTTATTAATTACTTGTTATTTTGCACACAAAAGAAACAGGATATTAAAAAAAAAAATTAGGGGGGGGGGGAGGGGGTTGGCATACATGTACTAAATGGTAAATACAAAATACTAGTTACCAGACCTTAAAAATAATGGAAAAAACATAACAGTAATGACAGCACAGGTGACATACTCTGTCGGCGCCATCTAGTGGCTGCTGGTATGCACAACACTTAAATTTCCCTCATAGAGGTGAGGAGCAGTGTTAGCCTTTTATTATACGGGATTTTTAATTCCCTCCATTTATGCCAGCTGAGTCTGAGATGGCCAGGGCTTAAGGTATATTAAAAGGAATGCTGATTGTCTCAAATATTTTATGGATATTGGTAGCTTTCTATCGCTACAAACATTGGAGAATGACAATATTAATCGTTAACAGCTGTATGTGTTGGTGCATTTCATAAGGATGGGTGCAGACAAGCTGAACCACTAAAATAAATAGGACAAATCCAAAAGCAATGTAAGATGGAAAGCCAGTTTGTTAGAGTTGGAGGAATGTATTTAGTACCTGGGAAATAGGGAATAAATGAAAAAGACCAAAATACAAATGCACAACATACTGGGTTACGGTTAAAGACTCAGAACTAGTCCCATCACCTGTAATAGTGAGGTGGAATAAGTTTTATCTCTGCCTTGGTCCTAAACAGTAATTTGAGCAGAAAAGCATTATTGTTTGCAGGGGGTTCCAAAAACCCTACCACTGGCCCTAGCTCTGCCTAATGGGGAAAGCTGAGGGGAGGAATTACTTATTATAACTATCTAATTATTAATATATTTAATTTTATGACTCTTCAAGATGACTGCAGGGCTGCATGGATATTAAACAAAGCAAATTTTTTGCAATACCTAAGATAACGGCACAATTATACAAACAAAAACAGGGTGGAGAGTATGAATGAAGTAATGATACGGGAAGGGGCGAAGGATGTAAATCAGAATTACTGATGGTGGATTTAAGACCTAATGGGAATAAATCCACACTGGTGGCAGTGACAGTGCTACGAGTAGAGGATGAGGAAGTAGGGCCCTGCCAATTAGGGCTTACAATCAAGTTGCAAAATGTTAATATCTAGCACTTTTAAATACTATCGCGTCTTCGTAGATTTTACCACTGTATTTAAAAGTGCAATTCTATTCAACACAAAACAAACCTGGTTTGTACTGTATGGGTATAATTGCCCTTTTTATGTTCAGTGGCTGAAACTGCTTTAGAAGTTTTGAAAAGCACTCTATAGTAAATGTAGCGCCAAGAAATAGTAATAGGTTGATTACTTAAGGAATATAAAGAGAAGACTGAACCTTCTACCCAGTTGAACCACCCAGTGTTCACTCAATGTTGCTCATAATGAGGTCAGAAAGGCACTTCATTGCCAAGTTACAAAGCTCTGGCCTTGTTCTTCTGGCTTGACCAAACAAGATTCAATTGACCTCCCAAGAATTCCCTACAGTCGCTTTCTGTTTGGGTTCTCAGCCAGCTTAGCCCAAGATGCCCTGTGTTCGTTGGCTGTGTGCACAGCATTTTCCGGCAGCAAGTCATGCTTTTGCAATACTTTTTTTTTCCTGTGAATACTAGAATAAGTTTACTTACGTCTATGGTTTAGAAACCAGCGATTGCTTATATGTCTACTGAACCTCTTACCCCTTTGAGTGCCAATATCTCTGTGAGAGATGTGCAAAATATCCACACAAAAAATCTCAGTGTCGCTCACATTTGTTATATCAATTTAAATTAAAAAAATGATGTATAAAAAAATTATATTTCCTATTTAGGATAAAAACTACAGGTCATTATGACGAATAAAAATGTTTGCGTGCCATTTTTCACACCTATTCACACCTATTTCACACCTGGAGGGTGGAAGAAAGGAGCAGGAGGTCCCCCCCGATGGGGATGAGTGGCAACTCTTCCCCCCCTCACCCGACCCTTCCCCCTTGAGCGATGCGGTGGGGCTCACACCGCATCACCCGGCACCATCCCTCCCTGTGGAGGGATGCGGTGGGTGGAGCAGGGATGTACCGGGCCGCCGGGATGGAGATGAGCGCCAATCCCCCCCCCCCCGTGGAGCAGTGCCCGCACATTGCATCACCTCACCCAGCACTGCCCCCGCACGGAGCGACGGCTGCATCAAACACACACACCCCACGCAGGGAGTAACGGCTGCAGCACCACCACACACACACACCCCGCCTGGGGTGCTCCGGCCTGCACCTATTTTGATAAATTCACTTGCCACTTAAAGGGTTAATACCCCTAAAAACCGCTTTATCATTTCCAGTGTGAAAATATTTGCTTAGTTTAGAGAGACGGTCTGTACAAGGGAGACATTGAGCTGAGCTTTCTCTCTAATATCCAATCCAGAGTCGTAAAATTCAGCCAATAAAAACAAAAGGTGGGAATTTTCTTCTATAAACATTTGCCGTCAATGAGTCAAAAAATCAGATGTGAAAACTCTCCAAGCTGTAGCATAGTGTGGTTATATATTTACACAGTTTATAAAATGAAAAGTCTGAGGAGTTGGCTTTCGTTATCCATTCATTCCCATCGCTTGCCAGTTAAGTATACTTGAATGCTAACATAAATAACATTCCAATTTTTACTTTACATTATAGCGTGGATAATACTGTACAAACAGATAATTCAATTAACAATAATATGAAAATATTGAAATCTATAGAAATATAATACACATGAGGCCATAATGGCCACAATCGAAAGCTGTGGGCAGTATGGATGGTGTAATGGTTAGCATTACTGCCTCGAACCCTGGGGTCACGGGTTCGATTCCCACCACGGACCTAATTATATGGATGTTTTATATTCTCTCCATACTTGCACATGTTTCCTCCGGGTTCTCCGGTTTCTCCCACAATCCAAACATACAGGTAGGTTAATTGGCTACACTCCAAAAAAACATATTAATCCTCGCAAAATATTTTTGCGTGTACATGTGGTAGAGAATATAGATTGTAAGCTCTACTGGGGCAGGGACTGAACTGCCAAATATTCTCAAGAACTGGTGAGACGGTTAGTTCCACAGAGAAATGTAGAGGAATTACATGCTTATAGACTTTTAGGAAAAGGAATGTTATAAATTAACTTTTGAAGCTGACAAGAGTGGTTGAAAGTCTGACTTGATGAGGGAATTATCTGCTGAGGAGAACGGTAAAGCGGGAGAAATCTTGATGGTGGAAGTGAAAGGAAGTAACCAGGGTGAAGTAGACCGGGCGACCAGAAGAAGAGTGAAGAATAGAGTGTGGACGGGAATGAAGTCAGTAATGAAGAGGGTTCAAGTTCTTTGTATGTTAAGGAGTTTAGGTTGAAATAAGCCATGTGTTATGAAGATCCACCTTTCACCCTCAAACCCATGTTTATCCTGTAGAATATCATATAAAGCATAGTCCAGTTAAATAGGGGGAGACACACTTTCTGCCCCCATAAGTGCAATATATATAGTAGTGCCGACCAACCCTCCGACCGACCCTCCACATATATATATATATATATATATATATAAACGTAGGTTTTTTCTTCCAGTACCCAGCCGGGTGTTCTGTCGGAAAGAAGAGGCGGCACTCGTCGGACTTTAAATTCAGTGTTATATTTGTATAGGTAAAAGATTCATTACACCAGGTTAAGACAACGTTTCAAGACCCATATTGGTCTTTTCATCAGGTCTCAGTGCAAATGGTACAGTGCAAAATCACAAACCTACGTTTGTATATCCTTCTATTGGAGGGCACCCCGGCATTGGTTTTATTTATCTCGAGTGCCAAACAACTTCGATACTATATATATATATATATATATATATATATATATATATATATATATAAAGACCAAAAAGACACACTCTCCAGACTGTTTGATGCAAAATAAAAAGCTGTGTATTTGTATTCACATAAACATCAAATGTAAAAAGAAGGGTACTCAACGTTAGCGTTTCAGTCCATAAAGGACCTTCCTCAGGAGTTAGACAACAAGGGCATCCATTTGGGGTGAAGCACAGCGTGGACCACACAGCAGGTTCCTACTGCTGTGTGGTCCACGCTGTGCTTCACCCCAAATGGATGCCCTTGTTGTCTAACTCCTGAGGAAGGTCCTTTATGGACTGAAACGCTAACGTTGAGTACCCTTCTTTTTACATTTGATGTTTATGTGAATACAAATACACAGCTTTTTATTTTGCATCAAACAGTCTGGAGAGTGTGTCTTTTTGGTCTTTATATACATGGACTTTGTTTCTTGCAAGGAAAGTTCTGGACGTCACCCCAGCGGTTGAATATTTTTTGTATGGAGTGCGATCTTATTGCATATATATATATATATATATATATATATATATATATATATATATATATATATTTATATATATATTAATATATATATATATATATATATATATATACAAAACAGGAACAGAGTGCGCTAGAGGGTGAAAGTACACAACTTTTTTTTACACAATCAAAAATTTAATAAAAGCCAACAATACGGCTCATAAAAAACACAGTGATAATATAATCATATATATGAATCAATTTGACAACATCTGTGATAATTCAGAATAACGACAGGCCCAACGCGTTTCGTCAACCACGTGACTTCATCAGGGGCATTAGACGACTTGATTTATCAAAGCTGCAGTTGCTTCTTCTTGCAGTGTCTCAAATTGACTGAGCATAAACAAATTAAGTGGGTAATGATATTACACCAACTGACAGAGCTCTTGTCAGTTTTCACTGGTACAAATCCCAAAAAATCACTCTATTACAGATGTCAGCAATACAATTCATCCAAGAATCCAATGAACCGAAGTAACCGGACACTTGTCACACTGTGTTCAAACAGCTGAGTCTCAGCTGTTTGAACACAGTGTGACAAGTGTCCGGTTACTTCGGTTCATTGGATTCTTGGATGAATTGTATTGCTGACATCTGTAATAGAGTGATTTTTTGGGATTTGTACCAGTGAAAACTGACAAGAGCTCTGTCAGTTGGTGTAATATCATTACCCACTTAATTTGTTTATGCTCAGTCAATTTGAGACACTGCAAGAAGAAGCAACTGCAGCTTTGATAAATCAAGTCGTCTAATGCCCCTGATGAAGTCACGTGGTTGACGAAACGCGTTGGGCCTGTCGTTATTCTGAATTATCACAGATGTTGTCAAATTGATTCATATATATGATTATATTATCACTGTGTTTTTTATGAGCCGTATTGTTGGCTTTTATTAAATTTTTGATTGTGTAAAAAAAAGTTGTGTACTTTCACCCTCTAGCGCACTCTGTTCCTGTTTTGTATTTCTATCTGTTCTGGGTCTCAGCTAACAGGGGACTCTCAGAGTTGCTGCTATCTTTAGAATTGGGCGCGGACTTTTGGGTTTCTTTTGTCTTTTTTATATATATATATATATATATATATATATTAGTAACATTTCCATTGCTTTCCTTACATTTTGTCTGTAAGGTATTTTTCACTTTAAATATGAAGTAATGTTCATGTACCTGTTTCTGGACAGAATCCATAGGTCTTATCCTGGTCATAGTCATCTGTAGTTGCACACCACCGGTAGCCATCTGTTCTTCCCTCAGTTGTACATCCGTCATAGGAGGTGCCTTGAAACTTAAATGGGAACTTGCAAGGTTTTCCGTCTGCATTTCCAGCTAATGTGAAGAGCACTGGGGAAGAAGGTTTTTGGCAAGAGATTTTATGACAAAGTGCAATTCTCAGTGCAATAACATATTTGACATAAATCAAGTGGTCATAGTTAAAGAAAATGTTACATTTCAGTCAATTATACAAATGATACTTACTTCTCATATTTAACTAAATTTCAATGAATTGACTTTGAATCATTTGCCGGCAATAACTAAAATGATTCATATTCCTCGACCACAGCCCTGGCATATTTATGGGATATTTTGCATATCTCTCATTGGCACTCAATGGGTTAAGACTGGATACACTTGTTATTGAAAGCTCAGAAAGCAGAATGCCATCAATGTCAGTGCAATCAGTCCGACAAGATGTAGCCAATGTGACTCACAGATTATGATATTTGCTAACGGTCTCTTATTTTCAGGGACTGTAGCAAGTTTTAAAATGTATCTTCTGGAAAATTTTGGCTCTTGAACAGGGTCGGATTAATGGCCTCATGGGCCTGGAGTTCAAAATGTTCAAGAGCTACAGTATTGTGGAAAGTGGAGGAGGTGATGCCAATGCCATGTAGGCATGTAGAACCCATACACCATACCTCCAAACTGTCATGACTTTTGCAGGACAGTCCCAGTTTTTTGGCAGGAGTCAAAAGAACCACTGGGTAGGAGTCAAAAGATCCACTGGGCAGGCATTTGCACAAGGAGAACTGGCCAGCATCATCTGATGTCATCTGCTATTGGAGGATAATTGTGTGATTCACGCGAGGCCACGCCACATTTTCGCCGCTGTGTAAGCTGCTGGCCAGCCCCCAGCCTCTCTGCTGCAGGAATGATTGGTTACTATGGACAACATCCCATCTTTAATTGAACCATCCTAGTAAATAAACCCCTATGTGTTAGGTTGTAGAACAATATATTAAACCGTTGAAGCAAAAGCAGAAACATCTGCTCATACATTGGTGATAAAAACATGATTGTGACACAAATGTTACTAAAAGAAAAAAATGGTACTTGTTTCCTAGCACGGCCACCATCGGGGGTAATCGTGTACCTTAACTTAAGGTACACGATTACCCCCGATGGACCCGATTTCCTTTGAAATCAGGTCCATTTTGCCGGCAAAGGCAAAATCGGGTCCATCGCGTCGGTCGGGTGCATAAACATGGCACGCGACGCGACCGACACGATGCACCCGATTTTCCCATAGGGTTCAATGCTAAAATATTTTTAACATTGTAATCGCGTTCATCACGTCGGTCTTGTGCCATTATAATGGCACAAGATGCGATGGACGCGATTAAGCTCATTTTACATAGCTAACAATGGAAAATGGGCCAATATGGCCAATTTCTCATTGTATATGCCCCCCCCATTGTGAACGTCACCCCACGATTGACGCCAACCCGAAGCGTGGCGAGCGCAGCGAGCCCCGCGAGGGGACACGTATACCTGTGAAGTTATACGCGGCCGCTCGCCACGCTTCGGGCTCGGTGGCTCTCTGCACTCGCCACACTTTATATTCTCAACTCCATGCCGACGTGGATAGTAGGGGTATGAAAAGGTCGGAGGACGCATACCGCCGCCCCTCGCGGGCTCGCTACGCTCGCCACGCTTCGGGTTGGCGTCAATCGTGGGGTGCCGTTTAGGGGGTTAAAATTGGGGTCTGGGGAGACTTTTACATTGAATCCAATGTAAAATAGGGTCCCAGGGACCCTATTCACATTTCAATCAATGTAAAAATCGGGACCATCGCGTCGGTCGCATCGCATGCGATTTGGTCGCATGCGATCGATGCGATGTGACCGACCCGATCAACATCGGTGTGGCCGTTCTAGGAAACAAGTACCGTAAAAACAATACTATGCAATTGCTTACAGTTTTATATACTAAATGTCTATTTTGCATTCAGACAAACTGCGTTTGCTAAGCACATATTTATTATCTATTGCCTCACTGTCCGCATCCTTTTCATCATGTGATCTTAACCAGAGTATTTTTACTGCTGATACCACGTCCGGAGAACTATGTTCCAGAAAGTACTTGGATTAGTTAGAAACAAAGATTGTTTTGACTCATGCTGGATGTCCTGTAACTACATAAGACTATAGCAAACCTTGGACAGAACGGGATCTGTTAATCAGAAGCATATGTCCCAGCTGCCTGCTGAAAAATCACAAGGAGCTATTTGGAGAGATCAAAACGTACCCTAAGATTAAAATAGACAACTCAAGGAAATTACCCTTTGAGCTACATAACCCCTTATCTTTATTATACCCTTGTTTGTAATGACTAACAGCAATAAGCTGACATTGTTAGATTGCATTATTTTGTGTATTGGCACAGCATCTTGGCAGCATTGCGATAGACCCTATCAATGTTCATTGTGGTGTTACTAAGTAAACTAACAGGCCTACACATTTAAACAAACTCGGCTGGAAGAATGTGTTTTCCTTACCGGAATATCCTCTGCTGTTTTTCCAACACACGCAAAGGATATTGGATAACAGCACTCCTGTCTAACTTCCATTTGTACACTCCTAGCAGGATTATACCCTATGAGGCTGATTCAGCAGGAGTTGCATTTGCGAGTGCAGGATGGGTCCTGCGATTGCATCACAATTGTATAGTAAAAATGTGATTGCCTGTGCCTGATTAACACTTATGGGGAGGGGTAGGGGCGGCTGGTGTTTCCAGAAATGAGTGGGTGCTGTCATATTTTCTGGGTATGGCCAGGTGAATGACTGTGCTGCAGGGGACGGTTTCTTGGCCTTGCAAGATCATTGATCAAAGCACACGGAGAGCTGTCAGTCTTTGGGGCGTCCTGCTTCTGTGACCTCCAATGCTGTACAGTGGGTTGCCACTTTGCAGTATCACTTTAATGCAGGGCGAGGGGGGGGGGGGTGCACAGGTGATGTACTGTTTATGTGTATAATTTTTTGTGCTTTTAGTTATTTTATTTATACACCTCAATGGTAATCTATAGATATGACCGAAATACAACTATATGTTATATACCACAGTGCAGCTATGCATTTAGCAGGCTTTAGAGGTCTCCCTAATATTTCTTCATTTACATATTAGTGCTATTTTTAATTAATGTCAGTAATACATTGTTGTTTATAAGAATATGTCATTTGTTCCTGCTTACATTCATGTGGGCAGAAGCCATATTTGCCATCTGCATCAAAGTTGTATGTAGTGGAACACCAGAGGAAGCCATCGGAGCGCCCGGCGTCTGTGCAGCTGGTGTACTCTTTGTCATTGAAGAGGAAAGGAAACTTGCAGAACTCGCCATCGGCATTTCCATATTTCACTTTTACAACTGGAAGAGAGAAAAAGAGGCGTTTAGCTGCACCTCTCGGGTGCCAGAAGAGCCATTCTATCCGCTTCAATTATTAAAATTATGTTCAAATCAAAACCAGGGGGTGTGTATATATATATATATATATATATATATATATAAAAAGACAGAGTCCGCACTCAATCGCTTAAATCTTCAAAGGGGGGGTGCTCCAACAGATGATCGAACATCAAAAGGTATATGGAATGAAGAAATGGGCACTCACCAAGGACTTAATCAGCAACATCAATTTATTGTAGGTACATCCAATAAATTGATGTACCTACAATAAATTGATGTTGCTGATTAAGTCCTTGGTGAGTACCCATTTCTTCATTCCATATATATATATATATATATATATATATATATATATATATATATATATATATACACACACAGTAAAGGTGTTTTAAGCAAAATGATATGCCTGATTCCTCCGATTCTACATATATAAGGGGTTATTCTGGTTGATTTTCTCGGATGCGAATTCACATCCTCGTGAGTCTTCCAGATCCCGCGTTTGCGAATGGTGGTACCCCAGCCCACCATTCGCAGGGGCGCGTATGTTTGCACGGCACGCCGAACATCGAAAGATGTGGAAGGTGCACGCATATATACGGTTGCTTACATACCCGTGCACGTTCAGGAGGAAGTGGGCAGGCGGCTCCCATCCGGTGATGTCAGCTGCCTGATCCCCGTACCCGCGTTACGGCTGCATTAGCATGAGAATGACCAGCGTTCTCATGGGATCGCCCATGAAATGCTGGGCGTTGCCATATGGTAATGAGGCATCAAAGTGAACGACGGAGCACGTGACAGGCCTCCTTCCTGCTAATGCTACAACTGGACTGGTAACAGAGCAGATAATGCCCACTCAGCGGTACGTGGCAGAGATGATGCTGCCTGGGGCAGGATGTACTTAGAAGATGGAAATTTGACAGCATTCCCCATACATACAAAGCTCCAGTAAGCAAAACTTCTGGAACTCATCAATAAATGGCATTGCCTAACAGAAGCCTATGGGTTACTTCTGGTATAATTGTTCAGTGTTTGCCACAGCTCACACATGCACTGGCTGCCAGTCTCCCGAGTCACAAAGTCCTCATATCTTATTGGAAAAGCTGTCCTTTAGGTACATCGCTGAGAACACGGACCCTGTCAGATCGTGCTGTGCAGTGCTGTGTGCTGAGCGATCCTGCTTAGCGATCTAGCAACGCTCAGCACAGTCGCCACGTGTGTAGGCCCCTTTGTTCTGTGAGGCTGGTATTCAGAATCTTCCATAAATTTAGATGCTAGGAAACAAAACCCACACATTCATCTTTGCTGGATCATTACCTACTGAATCATGATCCCCTACTAGAAGAAATGACATTACCTTGACCTTCTCCTAACGTCCAAAGCTCATCATCATCAAAATGGGAATCTCCACCCACACCTGACCCTGGTGCAAACGCATGAGCTAATAGTCCATCTTTACCATCAAATGGATAGCCATCTCCGTGTTCTGCAAAATACATATATTACAAGTTACAACAGACATATTATTTCAAGTCATTCCTTCCTCATATAACTGCACATTGGGCTTTACTCATGTTTCATATTTGCAATTCTCCGTCATTAAAGATGGAGGAATCCGTAGGAGATAGATGCCCCCTAATAGCATCTGTGAGATCCGAGTGCTGGGTCTGGGGATACAGCTATGGTTCACTATTGTGATTGGCGATGATTTCAGCCATCATCCAGCCGGCATCAGCTGAAGCCTACACATGGTGGCCACAGATAAATCCAGGAAATATGCGTCGGATGAGGCAGACACTGGACCCATCATGCCTTCAAAATCTTAGCGACGGGTCCCCATTTTAAAGAATGGTGCTGGATGTCACCCCCAAACACTGCAGGATGTCAATCATACAGCGGGGCTGCGAGTGATATTGCCATTTTGCACATGCGTAGAGTACAGTAGGTCTTGTGCCTGCGTAGTCCCACAAACATTATATTAGGTTTATGTACAAACATGAATTAAACGCATCTTGATAAAGAAGTCTAGAGGCTTTGAAACCGTTGGTATAACCCACCTGCTGTGTCATTTATTTGCCTGAGTGCCACCGCACCCCCACAACGCCGTTTATCTATACAGCTGGACGCTGTCATAGCGGAGAGGGCACCAGCTAATTATTTAAACCATCAAGGAATTGCTATATTGCAAAGTGTAGTGCCGCCACAGGACACTATACAAACAGGAATTAGAAGTGCAATTACCCCAGCGGCCAAAGTTAATCATGATATCGGCTTCTCCATCCATTATGCGTGTGAACTTTAGCGGCGTGACATCACTCCAGACTTGAAATGCCCGCGCAAATGCATCATCCACGGTTCCAGAATCCAGATCTGTAGTGTACCCTAAGATCCTAGAGAAAACTATTACATGTTTAATGGGAAGAAATTGCTTTTACCTGGAAATAATTTAATATTCCAGCATGCAGCTTATGAACACAGAGACGCATAATGGCCCTTATTCTGGTCCACTCACAAAGACAAATTCCTTCTCAAATGGACAAAACCATGTGCACTGATTTGGGTGAGTTATTTAGTTTCTGTGCAGGGTAAATACTGGCTGCTTTATTTCTACACTGCAATATAGATCTCACATTGAAGTAAAACCCCACCCAAATCTAATTCTCTCTGCACAAGTTACATCTGCCCCCCCTGCAGTGCACATGGTTTTGTCCATTTGAGAAGGAATTTGCCTTTGCGAGTGAACCAGAATAAGGGCCAATGTACATGTCATCTCTTCACCTGTATGTGATCTGGTTATTTTCCCATTTGGGTTTCCTTGGGAAGAACTGATAGTTGGACACATCTGGGTTACCACATCTTGGCTTTCTCATGGTCTCAATTGTCTTTTGATCAATTTCCCCCGTCTCAGGAATATGAAAGAATTGCTGCATTTTCTTTAGTGAGTCTTTCAGCACCATAAGACACGTGTCCTTAGGACAGCCGTAGTACTTCAGGAGGTATTGCTGCAAGGCAAACATTGTGATCAGCTCGATCAATGACACGACACGACAAAACAAGTCTTTGTTTTGTGGCAAACATTGTAAATCGATTTAATGCCCAATTTAACTAGATGGTTTCATTTCCTAGTTAACTGTATTTACGTTAAAGTGGACATACGAACAGCAGAGTGAGAAATCGGTATATGCGGGGTGACTAGTGCCAACGAGACAATGGTGCGGTTGGACCGAATGGCAGGACGACAGGATTTCTAGGACACATACATTAGAATGGTGTTCACACAGTGCATCTGGCCGTACTGTTTCCCATGAAACTCGGGCGGCAGTGACCGAATCATTTTCTGCACCTGATCGGGTTCCTGTCCTAGTCAGATCGCTTAGAAATGGGTTGTCGCCCCGTGTCTATGCCCCTTTAAGATGTGTAGCCAGGCTAGGTGAAGTCTGAGAAAAATAGATGCTTGCACTCACTGGTGGGGGGGGGGTGGGGGGGTGTGTGTGTGTGTGCGTGTGTGTGATGTGGCTGCCGCTGCGCCACTCTAACGGGGGGATGGTGCCAGGTGCCAGCCGATGTGGTGCGGGCCCCACTGCATCGCGGGGGGAGGTAGAGTTGCTGCTCACCTCCATCCAGGTGGGGGGACCTCCTGCTCCTAATTTCCGCCTTCCAGTGGCCGGGGCCCTAGGCAGATTCCTAAAGCTGCCTAGTGGTGGCGCTGGCCCTGCCTGGGCCAAATGATAGTAAGGTTGGATACCGGAAGCAATGGGCAGAGAAACCACAATGTGAGGTGAGAGCAGGGCAAGTGGAGAGATCCTGGCTGAGGATGGAAAGTGAAAGGCAGAAAGACAATCTGAGTCAGTATCAGCTCTGAGGAGTCATTATGTCATGTATCGCAACTGTCATTTATGGTAGTAAGTACTGGGCAGGAGGAAATATGTAATAAGTGATCATAAGAGAGATGGGGGCCCATTAACTGCGCCGGGTAAGCAGCCTGTGCCCCAGATAGCTCTTATTATGAAACCAGCATGTGTATGGGCACTCTGAGGGAACGAGTACTGAACGAGGCCTTGGTTGGTGTGTAAGGGACCCGCCATACTGTAGGTAGGTGCCTGGGAAGTATGTACAGATGGAGCCATCCTCATCTAGCCCTTTAACCCCTTCCCGACATTTGACGTACATTTACGTCATGGTCGGGATGTACTTCCCGACACATGGCATAAATGTACATCATGCCTTTGAATTGTCACCGCATCTACAGACGCGGTGACAGAGGGACGATGTCTGCTGTCCCTGACAGCAGACATCCTCCCTCATTGCCCAGGGGGGGCAGCGATGCCCCCCGTCATGGGCGATCGCTGCGATTGGCTGTTCAAACGTGAACAGCCAAAAGCAGCGTTAAACTGTGTGATGTGTAAAATTTAGACTCTGCTGCCCCCTAGTGCCCAAAAAAATTAAAGGAGGTTGAAATAATGATGTAATAATAAAGTTTAGATATGGTTTATGTTAGTTATTAACTATTTTGAGTGGTATGATTATTTGTCTCACAAGCAGAAAATTTTAAATTTTGCAAATAGCAAAATGTTCCATTTTTTTACGACATTTTGATATTTTTCACAAAAAAAAAAACTGTATCGACCAAAATTTACCACTAATTTAAAGTACAATGTGTCACGGGAAAACAATCTCAAAATCACTGGGATAAGTAAAAGCAAAAAAAAGTTATCCCCACTTAAGTGATACATGTCAGATTTGAAAAAAAGGGCTCTGTCAGGAAGGCAAAAACAGGCTGCGGCGGGAAGGGGTTAATAGGATTGAGTGAGTAATAGGATAACTCTGCTAATCCCCTGCTGTATTGTTCTATGTATTGTATTGCAGATGAGAACAATAGGCCTTGGCTGACCATGGCTCACCAGAGACGGCTAGATGAGGATGGCTCCATCTGTAACTACACCAAACAATAGATGCATAGGGGATTGCTCCAGTAATACCCCTTTTACACCAGAGTTTGGACCCGGGATATTGCCGCTACAGTCCGGGGCAGGGCTTGGTGTAAATGGGGTGAAAAAAAATAACACGGGTACTGTTCCCCGGGAATCTGACCCGGCAAATGTTCAGGGTCGGACACGGGGCTTATCCGGGGCTCAGGGCAGTGTAAACGGCCATTATCCGGGTTATTTGGTGGGTAGAGGGGCGCAAAGACCTGATTGGAGCTTCTGCGGCTCTGGCAGATGATGTCATCAGCTGGAGACCCGCACAGGGCGCATGTAGCAGCGCAGCAGCAGCGTTAACGCGCTACCACGCTACAAGCATACTCCAGTCTCATCTGCTGCAGCACACACTGCCTGTGCAGTGTTAACCACTTTGGCTGACCCCAAGCCTGATCTGAGCCATCATGTCCAATACATCCAACTGGTCTGACAAGGAGGTATAAACAAGATGTGAAATGTATGTACAGTTTGATGCATATTTTCATTATAAAGCAAACAACTGGAAGATTTGTGTCTGATTTTTATTTTAAAACATTGAGGGAAGGTTTGCTGCAATGGTGGCCCTGATTCTTTCTGCACTGCCAACATGCTCCCCCTCATAATGTGCTACAGCACAAGTACAGCACAAACTGCAACACAGCTACTCCGTCTGCCATCTTTGCTGCAATGCTGGGAGCAGAACCCACCCCCTCCCTTTTCCCTTTCTTGTGACCTCATCTCAAACAGCCCAAAGGTCCATTTTTAATGACACCAGCAAGGAAAGACAAGGCTGATCCGTTTTCAGTGTGAAAGGGCCTTATCCGGGAATAACCCGGATTGAAGTGCAGTGTAAATGGGGTCTAAGGCAGGGCATGCCCTGGCAATATCCCGTGTTCGATTTCCCGGGTCCGATCCGGTATTCTGGTGTAAAAGTGGTATAAGAAGGAGCATTCTGAAATATAGTGTTTATTTAGAGTACACAAATGTGAATCAATACCATATATTGGAGAAAAAAAACTGTTTAAAAAGTTTTCTCAGCTCCATCCTGTTCCGGCGGTCAGGATGTCGGTGTTCACTACACCGACGCCCCAACTGTAGCACTTTTACTTTTACCTCCATACTAAGCAGGGAATGCTGCCATGAACGCCCACTGTAGAACCCTGATCATCTTGTCCAACACACTTCAGAAAGAATATAGAAGGTTTATATATATTTCACCAATGACATGGAAATGATGACTTATTAACCCCTTCCCGACATTTGACGTACATTTACGTCATGGTCGGGAAGTACTTCCCGACACATGGCATAAATGTACGTCATGGTTTCTAACTGTCACTGCGTCTAGAGACGCAGTGACAGTTAGGTGATGTCTGCTGTCCCTGACAGCAGACATCCCCCCTCGTCGCCCAGGGGGGGCAGGGGTGCCCCCCCCGGTCGGCGATCGCTGTGATTGGCTGTTCAAATCTGAACAGTCAATCACAGCGTTTCCTGTGTTACCGGCGGCTAAGCCGCTCGGTAACACAGAAAACGGTGGTGATCGGTGCAGCACCGATCACCACCGAGCGGCAGCACCCCCCTCCCACCCGCCGGGCACTCACCCGGCAGCAGCAGCAGCTCCAGCGGCTCAACCGCTACGTCCGGAGCGCACGCTGCGCTCCCCTCCTCCCCCCTCCCCCCCGCAGCAGCAGCAGCAGCAGCAGCAGCAGCATCATGCTGCTGCTGGAAAAGTTAAAAATAAAATAAAATAAAAAAATGTGCAAATGTGTGTATATATATATATATATATACACACATATATATATATATATATATATATATATATATATGTGTGTGTGTATATATATGTATATATATGTATATATATATATATATATACACACATATATATATATATATATATATATGTGTGTGTGTGTGTGTGTGTGTGTGTGTGTGTGTGTGCGTATACCGCACCGATCACCAACGATCGCCAGCCCCCCCCCCCCTCCCACCCGGCAGCCCCCCTCCCTCCCACCCACCCGGCTGCCGCAGCGCCAGCACCCCTCCCACCCCCCCGCCAGCCGCAGCGCCAGCCCCCCTCCCAAAGCTGGTGACCAAAATGGGGTCACTTGTGGGGGGGTTCCACTGTATTGGTGCTTCGGGGGTCTTGCTAATGCGACATAGCACCCACCATTCATTCCGCCACCAAAAATCACTCCTTCCCTTCTGAGTCCTGCCATGCACCCAACTGGTATTTTTTGGTCACACGTGAGGCATTGCCGTACTCGGGAGAAATTGGGGCACAGATTTTGGGGTGCTTTGTCTCCTTCATTCCTTGTGAAAATAAAAAATTTTGAGCCAGAACTGCATTTTTGTGTAAAAAATTACATTTTTTTACACAAAAATGCAGATCTGGCTCAAAATTTTTCATTTTCACAAGTAATGAAGGAGACAAAGCACCCCAAAATCTGTGCCCCAATTTCTCCCGAGTACGGCAATGCCTCATGTGTGACCAAAAAATACCAGTTGGGTGCATGGCAGGACTCAGAAGGGAAGGAGTGATTTTTGGATTTTGCAGCACAGATTCTGGTTGAATGACCCCCGAAACACCCATACAGTGGAACCCCCCCCACAAGTGACCCCATTTTGCAAACTACACCCTTCAGGGAATTCATCAAGGGGTATAGTGTACATTTCAAACCCCCAGGGGTTTCACCAATTTTGATACAACTGAGCTGTGAAAATGAAAAATTTATTTTTTTCATTTTCACTGCCCAGTTGTATCAAAATTGGTGAAACCCCTGGGGGTTTGAAATGTACACTATACCCCTAGATGAATTCCCTGAAGGGTGTAGTTTGCAAAATGGGGTCACTTGTGGGGGGGTTCCACTGTATTGGTGCTTCGGGGGTCTTGCTAATGCGACATAGCACCCACCATTCATTCCGCCACCAAAAATCACTCCTTCCCTTCTGAGTCCTGCCATGCACCCAACTGGTATTTTTTGGTCACACGTGAGGCATTGCCGTACTCGGGAGAAATTGGGGCACAGATTTTGGGGTGCTTTGTCTCCTTCATTCCTTGTGAAAATAAAAAATTTTGAGCCAGAACTGCATTTTTGTGTAAAAAATTACATTTTTTTACACAAAAATGCAGATCTGGCTCAAAATTTTTCATTTTCACAAGGAATGAAGGAGACAAAGCACCCCAAAATCTGTGCCCCAATTTCTCCCGAGTACGGCAATGCCTCATGTGTGACCAAAAAATACCAGTTGGGTGCATGGCAGGACTCAGAAGGGAAGGAGTGATTTTTGGATTTTGCAGCACAGATTCTGGTTGAATGACCCCCGAAACACCCATACAGTGGAACCCCCCCACAAGTGACCCCATTTTGCAAACTACACCCTTCAGGGAATTCATCAAGGGGTATAGTGTACATTTCAAACCCCCAGGGGTTTCACCAATTTTGATACAACTGAGCTGTGAAAATGAAAATTTTTTTTTTTTCATTTTCACTGCCCAGTTGTACCACAATTGGTGAAACCCCTGGGGGTTTGAAATGTACACTATACCCCTAGATGAATTCCCTGAAGGGTGTAGTTTGCAAAATGGGGTCACTTGTGGGGGGGTACCTAACTTTTAGCATCTTATGGTGCCTAGAAACCTACATGGTTCCTAAAAAATAATCTCATAAAAAGGAGGCTCCAAAATCAAGTAGGTGCTCCTTCTATTATGAAGCCTGTGGTTTGGTCACCGTGCACACTAGGGCCACATATAGGATATTTATGAAAACCAAAGAATTGGGGGAATCAATTTTTAGTCACATTTCTCTAGTAAAATGTACTGTGTTCCTTAGAAAAATGTATTAAATTTGCAAATCTGCAAAAAAAATGAAATTTTGAAATTTCACCTACACTTTGTTTTAATTCCTGTGAAACACCTAAAGGGTTAACAAACTTCCAAAATGCTGTTTTGAATACTGTGAGGGGTGCAGTTTTTGAAATGGCATCATTTATGGGGGTGTCTCACATACAAGTCCCTCAAAGTCACATCAGAACTGAACTGGTCCCTAAAAAAATCAGTGTTTGAAATTTTCTTGAAAATTTGAGAATTTGCTATTCATATTTGAAGCCTCCTAGTGTCCAAAAAAATTAAAAGGAAGTTGAAATAATGATGGCAACATAAAGTAGACATATGGTCTATGTTAGTTATTAACTATTTTGAGTGGTATGATTATTTGTCTCACAAGCAGAAAATTTAACATTTTGCAAATCGCTAAATTTTCCATTTTTTCACGACATTTTGGTATTTTTCACAAAAAAACACAGACTGTATCGACCCAAATTTACCACTATTTTGAAGTACAATGTGTCACGAAAAAACAATCTCAAAATCACTGGGATAAGTAAAAGCAAAAAAAAGTTATCCCCACTTAAGTGAGACATGTCAGATTTGAAAAAAATGGCTCTGTCAGGAACGCAAAAACTAGCTCTGTCAGGAAGGGGTTAATAATTTGGTAACTCGTGATTTTCACATCATTTAGGAACCTTGGAGAAAGGCATAGAACATTGGGTCTGGTCATGATGACAGTTTCAATTATAATAGAATCATATTGTTTTAAGCAGGGCCGGCGCTACCCACTCAGCGGCGTCAGACTGATGAGGCGCTCAAGCCTCTCCCTGCACTACCACTCTGCTTCTGCCGGGACGCGGTGCCTCCTGTACTGCGCCTGTCATACAGACAGTGGTGCCGGAAGCACAGCAACAATGCAGAGCTGACGGCTCTTCCCCACCGCGTGTCCCAGTTACCAGTATTTTCAGCAATAGCCTGGACACCACTGGGGCAGCTGCAATGTTGCTGTGCTTTGCGCTGCCTGTGTGACATGCGCGGGACACGCCTGGAGCTGCAGCTACAGCATGGACAGCCCTGCTTTCTCTTCACTGCCTGGAGTAGGTGTACTGGGCTGGCTGCCACCAACCCTAAAACTGCTGGGAAAGGGGGGAGGGGTAGGTTGTCTGGTAATAAACACTTGCTGAGTGCTTTCACCCTAGATATATATATTGCCTGACCCTAACCCCCTCCTTTCCCCAGTACTGCCAAAACTGCTATCTACCATTACCATATAAGCATTTAATGGTAACTCCGTGGCAACGAGCATGAAACCCCTAGTAAGGAGCATGTAACCCCTGTATTTGAGCAAGAAACCTCTGGCAACGAGCATGTAGGTAAGCGCCACTTATGTGGCATAATATATAACCAGCATTACAGTGTGTGGTATAATATGTAATAGGAATTATGATGTGTGACAATGTGTTCTGGGCACTACGGTGTGTGGCAATCATGTGTAATAGGATTTACACTATCATTGGTTTTGGTGTGTATGTGTGTATGTGTGTATGTATGTGTACGTGTGTGTGTGTGTGTGTGTGGTGGGGGGGGGGTACCAATTTGTTTTCTAACACAGGGCACCAAAATACATATCTACATATGGTATTGCTGCTACTAAGCCCATTATGTGTTTTTTCATTGTGCGTCTTCAGCAGGCATTGAGGGCGCAAATTTTTAGTTTGCAGGGGGGCGCCGAACACCCTAGCACCGGCCCTGGTTTTAAGCAAAATGCTTCTGAGAAATCATACTATAATGACTAAGTATTAATAAAGTATATGGATGAGATCTTCCAAATCAAGCTGTTGTGTTGATAAGCAGCGGTCAAATCTAGCACCGCTGGTACAGCTGGCATGGAATGGAAACATTGTATGCGCTGTGGGGTAAATTAACTAAGATTGAAGAGTTTATGTTGCCCATAACAACCAATCAGATTCTATTAGTCATTTAGCGCCTTCTAGAAGGTAATAGATAGAATCCCATCTTCGATAGAACTCGCACATTAGTACATTTACCCCAATGTGTTGCTATATGATCACTTACAACACATTGTAAACAGTAGCGATGAACAGTTTCTGCAAACGTCCCACTGGCCGCACTACTAGAGGGTTCTATGACAATGTACATTCTACCGAAGTCTCTTTTATTATACCAAGTAGCGTACAGTCTTTTGTCTCCAAGCTATGGAATGTCAGACACTGACTGATTCACACGGACATATGCTTTCAATTAAAGGGAACAAACAAAATTCAGACTTACAGTGACCATTTCTTTATCTGTTTTGGGAGAGGTGTCCCCTGGAAACTTAATAATAGGAGAAGGAGCAGCCGTATTCTGATCAAACTGGATAATGAATAGGAGGTAAAAGGCACAGAGGTGAATTATATGGAGGGTCTTCATTTTGTTTAACCAGTGCCACGTCCTTAGTTACTGGAGAGTTTCTTTCCGAAGCTTGGGGTGCATCAAATGCAGAAGATACTTCTCCACTCCCTGTAGTTGCTGAGCTTGTTGGTCAGGCTTCAGTTCCTTTGTATGGAGGGTGATCCAGATGTGGTGCACATTCTGCAGCTAACACAGAGGAAATGTGGAAACATGAGAGGAGGGGGGAGGCCAGATGTGGTTGGCAGGATGTCCTTAACCCTGGCAGCACCAGGACCAAGCACAGTCACAGCAGTAGAAAGAAGACCTTTGTAGACGGAATTTCTGTATAATCACAGTTTCTGTAACACTGGACTCTGAGTCAGAATGCATACATTGCAGTCTGTCAGTTCTATTTGGAATTATACTACACTGATGCCGAAATGGAACGTCAAAGCTGTAAACTCGTCCTGTTACCGTGACGTATAATATGTGTTTGGCAAATTTTGTTCATTTATATGTTTATTCTATCTTTTGTTATTTCTCGATGCCAATTACATAGCATTTAGTACTCAAGTGCAGTGAATACAAAACATGTCCCTTACTTGTAAATAGCTACTTGATTAAAAAACAACCCCCAAATTTTTTTTGAAAAGCGCCAGTAAAATAAATTGGGTCAAGGGGTGCAGTGCAGCTGCTATCCAGGGTTAATATGAGCAGTGCCAGGAGGGAGATACCACCCTTTCCAGGTTGCTCCTCCACCTTCTTCCTAATGTTCCTCTTGAAAGCCTTTTAACATCCCCACTTTCTGAATGGGCCTTATTTCTGATTGGCTCATGCCCCCACTTCTTACTGATGCGATTGGTCAGCCAGTCTTCCCATCGTTTGCTGTGAAAGCAGCTCTGCCTCTCCAGTGATTGGCTATGCTTACTTGTTGGCCCTGATTCTGGTTGGTTCGTAAAGCAGTGGTAGTTTGCAGCTTTGCAAGCCTTGTAATGCCGGGCGTACGAATGCCCGCCCCCCAGCGAAGATACTCGGTGCATAAACATCCATTCGAAGGCTTGCGTGAGGGCCTGAAATCATTTGATGGTCAGCGACCATCGCATGGAGATGCCCAGCATTTTCCTGGGTGCACCTAGCGTTTTCATGGGTACGCATAAGAAACGCATGGTGTTCGCATAGAAGCCCTGCACGTGCGCATAAGTGACTATGGCCCTTATTCTGGTTGATTCGGTCGTATTTTCGGACAGGAACCGAGTGTTCTTAGCCCCGCCTTCCGTACGGATTGCTCACAACGTCCGTGTAAGACACAGACCGAATGGACCGCGAGTGGATGTTTCATGTAAACAACTCCTCCATCTGTGAGAACCTCCCCCATCCTCCGATGGTCGCCGACCATCGAATGATGGACCCAGCGGTCACACAGCTCCGAGTGTTCCAGACCACTTGGACATTTCTCCGTATGAAAGCAGGAATATGGGCGGGCAGCTGGCATCCGGCTATGTCATATGTCCTCCCCCCACACGTGCGTCACGGCCGCATTACCATACATACGCCCAGAGTTTTCATGGGAACACCCATGAAACGCGGGGCGTACGCATATGGTAATGAGCCCAATCAGCCCTTCACACCCCTCCCCACCCCCTGTTTGGATTGTACAGAATTCACACGGAGTGCGCACATGCGCAGATACACCTCTGCACATGCGCAAACACCAACCATCGGCCATCCATCCGCATTCAGGGCCATCCGACTCAATCAGAATAAGGGCCCATGTGCGGAGCTCTACCGAACTCCCCATGCGAAACACTGTGGTGAGGGGGTGGATGATGGGTGAGGGAACACTGTGGTGAGGGGGTGGATGATGGGTGAGGGAACACTGTGGTGAGGGGGCGTATGATGGGTGAGGGAACACTGTGGTGAGGGGGCGTATGATGGGTGAGGGAACACTGTGGTGAGGGGGTGGATGATGGGTGAGGGAACACTGTGGTGAGGGGGCGTATGGGTGAGGGAACACTGTGGTGAGGGGGTGGATGATGGGTGAGGGAACACTGTGGTGAGGGGGCGTATGATGGGTGAGGGAACACTGTGGTGAGGGGGTGGATGATGGGTGAGGGAACACTGTGGTGAGGGGGCGTATGATGGGTGAGGGAACACTGTGGTGAGGGGGCGTATGATGGGTGAGGGAACACTGTGGTGAGGGGGTGGATGATGGGTGAGGGAACACTGTGGTGAGGGGGTGGATGATGGGTGAGGGAACACTGTGGTGAGGGGGCGTATGATGGGTGAGGGAACACTGTGGTGAGGGGGCGTATGGGTGAGGGAACACTGTGGTGAGGGGGCGTATGATGGGTGAGGGAACACTGTGGTGAGGGGGCGTATGATGGGTGAGGGAACACTGTGGTGAGGGGGTGGATGATGGGTGAGGGAACACTGTGGTGAGGGGGCGTATGATGGGTGAGGGAACACTGTGGTGAGGGGGCGTATGATGGGTGAGGGAACACTGTGGTGAGGGGGTGGATGATGGGTGAGGGAACACTGTGGTGAGGGGGCGTATGGGTGAGGGAACACTGTGGTGAGGGGGCGTATGATGGGTGAGGGAACACTGTGGTGAGGGGGCGTATGATGGGTGAGGGAACACTGTGGTGAGGGGGTGGATGATGGGTGAGGGAACACTGTGGTGAGGGGGCGTATGATGGGTGAGGGAACACTGTGGTGAGGGGGTGGATGATGGGTGAGGGAACACTGTGGTGAGGGGGCGTATGATGGGTGAGGGAACACTGTGGTGAGGGGGTGGATGATGGGTGAGGGAACACTGTGGTGAGGGGGCGTATGATGGGTGAGGGAACACTGTGGTGAGGGGGTGGATGATGGGTGAGGGAACACTGTGGTGAGGGGGCGTATGATGGGTGAGGGAACACTGTGGTGAGGGGGCGTATGGGTGAGGGAACACTGTGGTGAGGGGGCGTATGATGGGTGAGGGAACAATGTGGTGAGGGGGTGGATGATGGGTGAGGGAACACTGTGGTGAGGGGGCGTATGATGGGTGAGGGAACACTGTGGTGAGGGGGTGGATGATGGGTGAGGGAACACTGTGGTGAGGGGGCGTATGATGGGTGAGGGAACACTGTGGTGAGGGGGTGGATGATGGGTGAGGGAACACTGTGGTGAGGGGGCGTATGATGGGTGAGGGAACACTGTGGTGAGGGGGTGGATGATGGGTGAGGGAACACTGTGGTGAGGGGGCGTATGATGGGTGAGGGAACACTGTGGTGAGGGGGTGGATGATGGGTGAGGGAACACTGTGGTGAGGGGGCGTATGACGGGTGAGGGAACACTGTGGTGAGGGGGCGTAGGATGGGTGAGGGAACACTGTGGTGAGGGGGCGTAGGATGGGTGAGGGAACACTGTGGTGAGGGGGCGTATGGGTGAGGAAACACTGTGGTGAGGGGGCGTATGGGTGAGGGAACACTGTGGTGAGGGGGCGTATGGGTGAGGGAACACTGTGGTGAGGGGGCGTATGATGGGTGAGGGAACACTGTGGTGAGGGGGCACAGAATACATGGCACACACAGGGGGAATGGCACAGAATACGTGGCACACACAGGGGAATGGAACAGAATACGTGGCACACACAGGGGAATGGCACAGAATACGTGGCACACACAGGGGAATGGCACAGAATACTTGGTACACACAGGGGGAATGTCACAGAATACGTGGCACACACAAGAAAAGGGCACAGAATATGTGGCACACACAGGGGAATGGCACAGAATACGTGGCACACACAGGGGAATGGCACAGAATATGTGGCACACACAGGGGAATGGCACAGAATATGTGGCACACACAGTGGAATGGAACAGAATACGTGGCACACACAGGGGAATGGCACAGAATACATGCACACACAGGAAAAGGGCACAGAATACGTGGCACACAGGGGAATGGCACAGTATAGGTGGCATACCATGGAATGGTACAGAATACGTGGCACACACAGGGGAATGGTACAGAATATGTGGCACACACAGGGGAATGGTACCGAAAACGTGGCACACACAGGGGAATGGCACAGAATACGTGGCACACAAAGGGGAATGGCACAGTATAGGTGGCATACCATGGAATGGTACAGAATACATGCACACACACAGGAAAAGGGCATAATATACGTGGTACACACAGGGGAATGGTACAGAATATGTGTCACACACAGGGGAATGGTACAGAATACGTGGCACACACAGGGGGAATGGCACAGAATACATGCACACACAGGAAAAGGGCACAATATACGTGGCGCACACAGGGGAATGGTACAGAATACGTGGCACACACAGGGGGAATGGCACAGAATACATGCACACACAGGAAAAGGGCACAATATATACGTGGTACACACAGGGGGATGGTACAGAATATGTGGCACACAGGGGAATGGCACAGTATAGGTGGCATACCATGGAATGGTACAGAATACGTGGCACACACAGGGGGAATGGCACAGAATACATGGCACACACAGGGGAATGGTACAGAATACGTGGCACACACACAGGGGAATGGTACAGAATACGTGGCACACACAGGGGGAATGGTACAGAATACATGCACACACAGGAAAAGGGCACAATATATGTGGTACACACAGGGGAATGCCCCCTGTACAGACTCCGGAGGCTTTCACCACTAATTAGGCACTTCCCATATAACGCTACCTGTGCTCTATTAGGGATGTATCCACTACCTTTGAGGAGTCTGATTAACTTTTACCTGTGGCCATTTAAATATCTGCTGCTCCACAGCAGCTTTATGGTGTTAATAGCAGCAAGTATTTGGCACAATAAGAATTTATATTCTGACTGTAGTTCAGAACTAATCTTTGCTGCCCTGCTGTGGCCACGTGGAATATTACAGATCTACGGTATATTCTAAAAACAACAGTAGTAACTAATATCTACTAAACTTCTCATGTACTTAACACCTGCAGGGTTTTTAGTGGATCTTTCCCAGGTAGGCTGTAGTGGAAACAGCTCTCACCCGGGATTTTAGACCCAGGATTTCTCGGAAGCCGCTGACTGGTTCCTCCTGGGCATTGGATGCTGATGTCATTGCCCAGGGACCAGAGAGGATGCTAAACACGTTGCCGATGCTGTGGGAGACCTGACGAGCCTGTACGCCAGTGATTTTCAACCTTTTTACCTTGCGGCACACTAAATAAGATTTTAAAATTGTCATGGCACACCATGAGATCCCCACAGGGCAAAACACAATGGCCCCCACAGGAAAAATACAAACAACTTATTGGCCCCCATAGAAAAAACAAACCCTGGTCCCCACAGGTAACAAAAATAAAATACATTGGCCCTTTACATGAAAAGAAGAGATCAGTAAATAACAGTTGAACAGGTGGTGGCTGTAAACTGGTTTGGGCATCCTTAGATCTGGGGGCACACTTGAGAAACACTGCTGTAGGCTATTTCGAGAGGTGGACAGAATGGGCACACGGCACCTGGAGCCTGCAGGCTATTTGGAGAGGTGGGCATATGCTGCTGGGAGGCTGCAGGCTGTTTGAAGAGGTGGCCAGAGCTGGGCACATGCCACTGGGAGGCTGCAGGCTGTTTGGAGTGGTGGGCGCAGTCTGTGAGTGGGTGGCTACCATGTGGAGTGATGAGGAGGTCCGGGAACTATTGAGCATTCACAGGGAGGAAGAAATAATGCGTCAGATGACAGGCACAGTGAAAAATCATAATATTACAAAGATGCTGGCCAGTCATGGAATCAAAAGCAACAAGTCATTAACAAATTAAAGTAAATGCGCAAGATGTTTACAAAAGTCCATAACCATAACCAAAATAAAAGCAGTGCCAAGAGAAGGAGTGGAGGTATTATGAAGCTTGCTTCTACATTTTTGGCAATTGGGCCACAACAAATCCAGTGAGTCTATCTGCATCATTAAGCGCTCATGACCAGCAGTCTAGCAAAAATGACCAGCATTCTAGCCTGCCCTAAATTCCCGTGCTATTGTCTGATGACCCAAGTGACCATGAGTCATCCCTCAAGATGAGCACTGCTGATGTGGAGTGGGCGCAAACTACCGTTACACAGAGCAGCGCAGATACCTCCATGTTAGACAACCGAAGGCAGCACACCACCGCCATGCCAGAGACAACTAGGCCACTGAACACCATGAGCGAGAGTACTGTGCCACAACCAGAGACATCGTGAAAAATCGTTCATGCCAAACTAATCTACTAGGGTTCTATGAAGAGGTTAACAAAAACCTCGATAATGGAAACGCTGTAGATGTGATTTTCCTAGATTTCACTAAAGCATTTGATACTGTCCCACACAAGAGATTGATTAATAAAATGGAGAACCTAGGATTGGGTGAAAATATTTGCAGATGGGTAGGGAATTGGCTATGTAATAGAGAACAAAGAGTGGTTGTGAATGGTGCCGTATCAGATATGATACCGGTGCTAAGTGGAGTGCCCCAGGGTTCGGTTTTGGGGCCCATTTTGTTTAACATTTTTATTAACGATATTGGGATAGGGTTACTCAGCAATGTATCCATCTTTGCGGACGATACAAAACTTAGCAAAGTCATCAAATCACCAGAAGATGTCAAAATGCTTCAAAATGATCTTGCAATTCTAGATGAGTGGGCAAAAAAATGGAAGATGAGGTTCAATGTAGATAAATTTAAGGTTATGCACCTTGGGAGACACAACCAGTGTGCAAGTTACAACCTTAGCGGAGAGGAACTGTGTAATTCCATACTTGAAAAGGATCTAGGAGTCCAAATAGACAGCAATCTAGGATGTAGTGCCCATTGTAATGTAGCTACAAAAAAGGCTAATAAAATTCTGGCATGTATTAAGAGGGGAATGGAAACTAGGGACTCAAGGGTAATTATGCCACTATATAAAGCATTGGTGAGACCTCACCTAGAGTACGGAGTAC
Source organism: Crinia signifera (assembly GCF_055691185.1). Lineage (NCBI taxonomy): Eukaryota > Metazoa > Chordata > Amphibia > Anura > Myobatrachidae > Crinia > Crinia signifera. The sequence goes on along the minus strand of NC_139227.1, from coordinate 4,338,718 downwards.
AGTTCTGGGCCCCACACTATAAAAAGGACATCATAGAATTAGAAAAAGTCCAAAGGCGAGCAACAAAGCTTATTAGGGGAATGGAGAATTTAAGCTACGGGGAGAGATTAAGCAATTTGGGACTATTTACATTAGAAAAGAGACGTTTAAGGGGGGACATGCTCAACATGTACAAGTATATCAAGGGCCAATATAAGGAACTGTCACACACCCTATTTTCTACTAGAAAGGAATCTAGGACGCGAGGGCATGAGTATAGATTAGAAGAAAAAAGATTTCATTCAGCTAGTAGAGAGAATTTCTTTACGGTCAGAACAGTCAAACTCTGGAACTCTCTTCCCAGAGAGGTGGTAACGGCTGGCTCATTAAATGCGTTCAAGGCAAAGTTGGACAAACATTTACTGGAGAAAAACATCCATGGGTACAAATAAGAAATATAATCTGTCTGTAAAATACCAGAACCTACCAAATCAGCAATGGATATCTATACCAGGTTGAACTAGATGGACTTTTTTCAGCCTTACCTACTATGTAACTATGTAACATCGCAGTCGACTGTGAAACCTAAACTGCGTCAAAATCGTAAGTTTATTCCTACACCAAATTAAAAAAAAATATCTTTTCCACCAGGAAAATTTAAACATTAAAATGGGACCTTCTTCAAGATCATTTTATATTTCGCAGAATGTAGCAAGAGCGCAGTATGGGATAGGCAAAAAAATAAATATGTTTTTTGATACCCTAACTACATAAGCTTGTCCGCAGCCACCATTTAAATTTAAGGACAAGATGCTTTAAAAAATCTGCCATCAGTTTTTAATGTTTTTTGTAATATTCTTTTTCCCCTTCATGTAGATGAGGGACCCAGTAGTGCAGCCTGCTTGTGGGAGCAGCATCTGCTGCTGGGTTGGATAGGAGATACAGAGCACTGGATTGGGGATGACTCTTCAGACCTCTAAGCCAGTGATCCAAATACTCTGAAGTAACATACAATTCAACAGTTTTCAGACTTTTTGGATCACTGGCTGAGAGATTAGGAGTCATTAAGCTGACGGTCATAGCGACTTGATTCGGGACTAGGGTGGCCAATCCCGGGATCGGCGGGATCCCGGGATTTGGCCCCTAAAATGCCGGGATTTCAATCCCGTGATTAGAATTTCCAATCCCGGGATTTCGGGATTAGACTGCCGGGCAGCGTCTGAGCTAGTGCTCAGACGCTGCCCGGCTTCTCCCGTCCCGGGCAGTGTGGCTCTGCGCAGCGTGACGACGTCAGAGGTCACGCTGCGCAGGCCACATAACAGCAGCCGCATCCTGCGTGCACCGCGGCCGCGCTGACCTCCTGCCGCCTTCATGATACCGCCCACCCAGGCTGCCTGTCTGCCATCGCCTCTTCCTGGACCCCCATACCAGCGCCGGACGCCCGCCCAACAGCAGCCTCATCCTTGTGTGCACCGCGGCCGCGCTGATCTCCTGCCGCCTCCATGATACCGCCCACCAACCCAGGCTGCCTGCTTGCCTGGCATCGCCTCTTCTCGGAACCCCATACCAGCGCCAGACGTCCGCCAACCCACCCAGGCTGTATTTTACTGCCTAAACCCCCAGCTCCATCGCCCACCCGCCCGGCCGCACCGCAACTGTAAGTAAATATTAGGGCAGCCGGGCCGGGTTTTTGTATAAAGGAAGCCAATCCCGGGAATCGGCATTTTTCAATCCCGAATTCCGAGATTGAAAAAATGCCCCGGGATTGGCTTTCCTATTCGGGACTGATTAAAACTGAAAAAAAAAAAGTTAGACATTCTATATCATAGTCAGACACTCCCCAATTACTATAGGGCAAAGCAAATACCCAGGGGCTTTAGAGTCCATTATATGCCCACCATTGGCCGTCACAATGTGGCTTTTTGCAAACGATTGATTTCAATCCTTAATAAATGCTCCATGGATCTAATTTTGCTGGTGGTGGAAGATCAGTTTATTTGAGGTGGAGCACAAACAACGCAATATCTGCCGGAGTTCCACAGAATTGTTAAATAAATTGCAGGCACACATTGAGCAGTATAGGGGTGAGCTGCTAAAATTTAAGAACAACAAATTGCAGGTACAGCAAGATTATGCCCAGCATTCTGTATATAACTGGCTAAATGTGTCTTCTGCCAACCAATGCAAGGATAGAGTACCCCATTTTCAACGGAGAAGCCAACCGGGGCAGTATTCCAGCACATCGGACAGTGAGACCGAAGAGACCAGTTGTACTAGGGCCAAACTCCCCACTTTAGGGGGTCAGTATGCGGACTGTCATAGCAGGCTTTTTCTCGCTTATTGGAAACCGCGTTACCACAAGAACCAACTCCAGTCCGCCATAATCTTTCCAAAGAAGAGTTTGAGGCTTTAGTCTTTATCTACAAGAACTGATGTAATGATCCGTGGCGCGGACAAAGGGGGTTCCATTGTCATTCAGGACACTAATGACTATGTCAATGAATGCAATCGATTTCTGGATGACCCTATGACTTATCGTCTATTGGAACATGACCCTACACCAGTATATCAGATGGAACTCAATTCTTTATTACAACATACAACAGGAAGTAGTGGATGGTGTAATGTTCAATGAAGTGGTAAATAAGTTATTTGCACAGTATCCAAATGTGCCTGTATTTTAGACCATGCCTAAGCTGCACAAGGACGCAAAGAGGCCCCCTGGACGTCCGATTATTTCGGCTCGGGGATCTCTGTGTGAACCCTTGCCAGTTTATTTAGATTTCTATTTACAGTCTTGTATTCAGAACACTTTCACTTACTTGAAGGATTCAAATGTCCTTTTGAAGACATTTCATGACAATCCTCTGGTCCCACAGGGTGTGTCTTTGGCCACCATGTATGTGGCAAGTTTGTACACTGGCATCCCACACGGGATTGGAGGCAGTCAAACATTTAATTGTAGGTAATGCCCCGTACACAGGTCCCGATGTGTCATTTTTTTATTTCACTTCTGGAGTTAACCCTTAAAACACAACTATTTTCTGTGTAAAGGAGCTTTCTATATACTGCTCAATGGCTGTGCCATGGGATCTCCAGTAGCACCATACCTGGCCAATGCCTACATGTGGCAAGTTGAACGTGACCTTTTTTTTCACAAATCTGCAGGTCACTACAGCCATCCACATGTATTATAGATACATCGATGACCAGTTGTGGCCAATTGTAGCAAGTGACCCAGAGCTTAAACTGTTGCGAGGTAGGAACATTCGAGATTATGTTGTTAAAACTGATGTGGTGACCCCCAGAGTTGAGACATTGCATTTTCTAACTTGTGGGAATGGGTGTTAAAAATGTCTGGGTTGTACCACTTGCTGATACATGGCTGTGGACAACACTATTGCTCACCCACATTCGGGTAAAAATATCCCCAGCAAATGGGCGCTGACATGTTGTACAAAAATTGTGGTCTATGCCATATTTTACCCGTACGGGCTGTATTATATTGGGAAGACCAAATGCCCATTTAAGATCAGAATGGTGCAGCATCATTTGGCCATCCGCACAGCACTTGAAAAGGGCACAGGGGATCAACCTGTGGCCCGCTATTTTGAAGGGGCCAAACATGGGATGGCAACCCTAAAACATAAGATAATCGATCATGTCCCCCCCCCATCTATTAGGGGTAGCAATAGGCCCAGGAAACATTTACAGTTAGAATACCGGTGGATCCACCGACTAGATGTATTACTTCCAAAAGGACTCAATGAGTCGTTAGGCTTGATTAACTTTAGTTAGCCATCTATTATGACATCCATAGGCAGGTTCATCTACATGTGTACGTTTACATTTTATTGAGATATGATTGTAGTCATGATTATTTATCACATTTGTGACCCCAGATATATAGGTGTTCTAGTCTTACATACATACTTACATATATACATGTATGGGTTGGCAGCCCTGGTCTGATTAATGCTATGATGGTTAATTGTTCCATATTTTATTATTATATCACGCATTGCACATTTACATCAAGTATTCCCGATGTTTTTCACAAGTTACAAGTTTTGTATATACACTGCTCACATGTATAATCCTTTTTGTTGCAGTTCACTTTATTAGGCACTGATTTGGCTTAGGTTATTCATATGCATAATTCGATGCGCTCTGCACCGCTGGTTCTTCCATTAATGTTGTTTACATATTTTGTTTTTAGGGTTGCTGGGGCAACCTCCTCCCTGCTTCCTGACGTCACATCCGCCGGAAGAAGGAAGTGCGGGTGTCCGGAGACGCGATGGAGCTGCCGTGGGCGTCTCCATGGTGACAGGGATGGGAGATGTGGCGGGTAAGATAACTTATTCATTGCACTGATCCGGCACTCTGTTATAGATTTATCTTGCCCGGTACTTTCAACAAATTTGTATCCTCCAAGAAAAGAAGTGTCACTCCAGGACTTTGATGAATAAAGAGTGACGACTTCTTTATACAAGTCCTGGAGTGCCGCTTCTTTTCTTGGAGGAATATATATATATATATATATCAAGGTGTGTGTTGACCTGGCACTCCCCCAGCTGGTCAGGGACCCAGGTGCCTTCTGGAACAGTTGTACAGGAGTAGGCAAAGAAGCAGACAGCGGCACTCTGGGAATTTTCAAAAACGTATATTAGTGCAAAAATAGCATACCAACGTTTCGGGGCATAAGGTACCCCTTTGTCAAGGTGAACACTGCACTGTTCACCTTGACAAAGGGGTACCTTATGCCCCGAAACGTTGGTATGCTATTTTTGCACTAATATACGTTTTTGAAAATTCCCAGAGTGCCGCTGTCTGCTTCTTTGCCTACTCTATTATATATATATATATATATATATAGCGCAAGGTGGTACTCCCCCAGCTGGTCAGGGACCCAGGTGCCTTCTGGAACAGTTGTGCAGGAGTAGGCAAAGAAGCAGACAGCGGCACTCTGGGAATTTTCAAAAACGTTTATTAGTGCAAAAATAGCATACCAACGTTTCGGGGTATAAGGTACCCCTTTGTCAAGGTGAACACTGCACTGTTCACCTTGACAAAGGGGTACCTCATACCCCGAAACGTTGGTATGCTATTTTTGCACTAATATACGTTTTTGCAAATTTCCAGAGTGCCGCTGTCTGCTTCTTTGCCTACTCCTATATATATATATATATATATAAATATATATAAATAAAAAGCCTCCAACACAAAACCTCCAATGACAACAGATTTGTGGCTTACGTCACCACTCTTGCGTTTCACAGAAGTTGAACGCTGTGACGCACATCCGGAAACCTCAGAACTTCCGGTATTCACGGCCAGAGATCGGCTATGCACCGCATCTGAGTTTACTACTTTTCTGCATTTGATTGAAATTATAAAAGGTGCTCATAAGATATAGAATTAAAAACAGCCACTAGAAAAGGTTTCTGACACTAAGTAGATGAAGTGTCGGCCGGTCACTTCCGGTTCCGGCCATAACCATACCTCTAGCTAATTGATCATAGGATATAAACCCCTACACAGCAGCAGTCTCTACTACCCTGCTCCCCTTGTACATGTCCACAGCTGGACAAAACGCGTTGGGACCCTCCCCCAATCCTCTAAGCTCTGTACCGAGACTCTGCTCCCCAGTTCCAAACCAGGGAAAAGACTGAGATAAAACCTCTTAGCGAGCCAAGTACACTAAATGATTTATTAACATTGTAAAACTAAGTCAAATTGTGTATCAACTGATCCCACTTTCAGCCTCTGCACCCCCCCCCCCCCCCACCTATTTTTGTGCCCCTCACCTGGTACACCCATGTATATTTTATATGTCTTTTTTTTTAAATAAATGTTTATATATTGAACTTATCATATTGCTGTGGTCATATTGTAGACAAGTAAGATTGGGAGCCTGTTTATATACATATACATACACACACACACACACACACACACTTGTTATGGAATCGGCACTCATCCAATAGAATTTCACATGCCCTGGGTGCCTTCATTAAGATTTTAAATGCTGAGCAAAAATCTGCATCCAGCCCCGTCCTGCACCCGGCCGCCGGATGTCTGACAGGACAGGTAAGCACTTAAATAGATTTCATCTTGCAGTCTAAAATTGATTGTACCGTTTTCATCTCAGTTGGACAGCTAACAGGCCTTGATAAAAATGCCGGTCAGGCATTGAAACATCAGCCATCTTGCAGATGAGCTCATGTATGCTACCTTTTATCATTGAGCAATAAAATCAAGTTGTACCAAGACCCTTGGAGTGACGCAGTTTTACACACACATACATGCACAAAAAACTGCCAGAGTCACATCACCTACACAACCATTGTTATGGTGAAGTCCAGCCTGGACACACAGAACTGTTGTTACCTTGTGTGTTTTTGTCTTGAGTCCTGTTCCGTCACAAGTACACTAATTTATTTTTACAAAAATATATATTTTGAAACTTATACTTCCAGAATACATTTTTAAGCTTTAACCAATTTATAATGCAGGAAAGTAAGTACTGGAACCAATTTTCAACCTTATTCATGGAACGGATTTACCTAAGTGTCCCCACTCCATCACATGGAATGGCCCATGAGCTTATGGAGTGCAGTTTTTGTATTAATGTAATTCTAGTCATCTAGGAGAGAATAAACAGAATGACAAAATAATAAGATTCAAAAAACAAAGTAGGAGACCAATGAGATAGCAGCAGGTCAGGTCGATAGTGCCTTTTCGTTTTTTTTTTTTTCTTTTATTTCCAATTTCTTTGGATCACTAGAGAAACAAGTTTACATAAAAAGCAATCCAATCCAAAAAGGCAAAAGCTTGGACATTGTGTTAAATGCAAACAATTCCAAAATACAAATAAATTTATCACCCAAGTCTTTGCGCTGGTACACAATTAATAGCCGCTTACATATCTATACGGCATTAGGCTTATTACTTCCTTGCTCTGTTGTAATGGCTTTTTTCGGTTGATATAAACGGTGTATGGTGTTTGCAATGTTCCGTAGATATGGAGAATCATTTGTAGACATAACATAAAAGAGGAAATAAATGATTCAGAAGGGCAGATTATTATCCTCTCTTCAACTGGCGCAATTCAGCCAAAATTATGCAGAGAAAGTCGGAACATGTCATTTGTACAGACCCAGACATCTTGAACATTCTTTAGTAGAAACAGCTGATGAAATCCAATAACTGGGTCATCATCCGCCTGCAAAGAAAAAAAAAAAAGGATATAAACAAAGCAAATTAAATAAAAATTTGATTTTAAATTTAAATTTTCAAATATAAATTTGCATCTAACCAGTAACATATTTGTTGAATTTTCATTGAAATAATTGTCGCAGAATGTAGGGCACTGATTCTTAAAGCTGTACTACCACACGGAGTGAGAGGAGCATTATCTACCAAGTGCCCTATCAGTGCTCTGTGCTGACAAATTTCCTTGTGCTCTGTGGTCACTCAAAGCCCCAGCTGAAAGTAAGGACTGTGTTTTGGACCAAAAACTTTTTACCACAATAGGTGGTAGTGCAGGCCTAAGAATTACCCAATTGTGTTTTGTTTTTTATAGAAGTTGCAAAAAAAAAAAAAAAACTAAGTGTGAACAGCAACTACACAAAGCAAATAAAATAATAAATTCTTTTTTTATGGGGAAAAAAAAAAAAAAACAGTAAAAACAGTATATTGGTAAAAGAAAATACACATTTGGGACGTAAGCCACATGGATGGTAAGGAGAACTTTTCACCTGAATTCAGACTATGCCGCACTTAAGACATACAAGCGAATATCACTGCAGTCTCGTGAAGCATCACATCGCGATTAAGAAACATTCGGGCAAAAATATGCAAAACAACGCACTCAGCCTAAGCCAGGATACATATTTTCATTCAAATAGATGTAACAGAATGCATCAATCCCATTATATTTTATATAATTATATTTTGCCCCAAATCTGCTTTACGAGACAGTACTGAATAATTGGATATGCAAGTTAAGCGCTCTGCAGTCTAAAAGATAGTTACTTTCTCCTATTTCTACCTATAATGTCCTTTGGCTGTTTTGCTCCTCTCCTTTCTTCCTCTCAGACACGTCAACTCCCTACAAAACTTTAAACAGGCCCTCAAGACCCACCTCTCCCGTGTCACTTCTGTCTGCCCCTCCCCTTTGGAATTTAAGCTATTACGAGCAGGGCCCTCGTTATGTGCTTTTCTGGGAAATAAATAAATATACACACACACACACACACACCTGCCATCCAGGATACTGCTTCAGTGTCCTGTCCCCTGATGGAACCATGTACTTGTCCTAAATTGTCTTGTACTCTAATGTATTTGTTTTTTGGCTCATGTATGTATTGTTAGGTGCTGCAGAAACCTTGTGGAGCCATATAAATAAGTAAATAAATAAATAAATATATGTAACAAACGTTGTTACTGACCTGGAAAGCATTAATTTACAATGTATTTGCAATACTCTTTAATACTGTAGCATTTATATGGAGAAAAGAATGTGTAAACTATATTTCTTGTACATCAAGCCTGCGGGACACGTAAATCTATGGGTCGTATGTTTGATATTACTATTGTAAAACGCAACGGAATCTGCTGCGCTATATATGACGCTGTAATGGAATCTGCTGCGCTATATAAGACACTGTAACGGAATCTGCTGCGCTATATAAGACGCTGTAACGGAATCTGCTGCGCTATATAAGACACTGTAACGGAATCTGCTGCGCTATATAAGACACTGTAACGGAATCTGCTGCCCTATATAAGACGCTGTAACGGAATCTGCTGCGCTATATAAGACACTGTAACGGAATCTGCTGCCCTATATAAGACACTAACGGAATCTGCTGCCCTATATAAGACACTGTAACGGAATCTGCTGCGCTATATAAAACACTGTAACGGAATCTGCTGCGCTATATAAGACGCTGTAACGGAATCTGCTGCGCTATATATGACGCTGTAATGGAATCTGCTGCGCTATATAAGACACTGTAACGGAATCTGCTGCGCTATATAAGACGCTGTAACGGAATCTGCTGCGCTATATAAGACACTAACAGTTTCTTATATAGCGCAGCAGATTCCGTTACAGTGTCTTCTATAGCGCAGCAGATTCCGTTACAGCGTCTTATATAGCGCAGCAGATTCCATTAGTGTCTAAGACGCTGTAACGGTATCTGCTGCGCTATATAAGAAACTGTAAATAAATAAATATTTTGTTTAAGACACAAAATGAAAAATTCTACTCAGTTCTGCTTTAAATGGATAAAAGACGCCTGTTAACATGACGTTTATTTTATTTTATAACTTCACTGTATCTCTTCTTATCAAAGCCATGCAATCTCCACAGATGTTAATTTCTTCATTTATAGAGACTCTTTCATCCACAAAGACTTTCTTCCGAACATATCCAAATCGCCTCATTAATCAATGGCTTTCTTTCCTCACTAGGACATTCCTTCCCCAGAATATTGTCATACAATATCTTGTAATCCATAATTTGTTTGTCTATGTACACATTATTTTAATTATTTTATTTATGTTAATAAAAAATTCTATGGATAGAGTTATCTATATATCTATATATTGTCCTAAGCTCATCCCCTTGCATTACTGCAGCTACTGGTTTGGTCAGGAAGCCGTTGCGCTCCCTTAACCCAGTTGTCTGAATGCCTCTGTGGGAACAGACACAGTGATCTTTCTCCTCTCCTCTTATAGGGAGGCAAAATATTTTTTTTTTTTTTTTTGTTTTTATTGCGCTTGTATTGTGGTGTGACTTTCTCAGTGATCTGTATTTGCACATAGCATTAGTATTGATTTGATCTGCCGGCGTGCGCTACATATAGCTAGACTGTGTGGGGAATATGATGAACAAGACCAAGCTCACAATTTGCAGGAGCCATCAACTGTAGTAATTATAGAAATGGCATGCGCCCAGAGTCTAGGTTGGTCAGCTTCCCAATTAATGCAGCTTGTGGCGCTTCATTGAATAGAGCAGGTTTGGTAGTTTCCTCAGTGCGGGTTCTAGAGTCACTTGTCCTGGGCAGTGCTTTGGAGCCTATGGCATCAGAATTTCAGGAGGTTTCCACATATTTAGATTTTTTGTTTTGGATTCTAAGCAATGCAAGGCCCGTTAACATCTGCCTTCATCCATGATTTGGTAGGTTACGGATTCAGTTGAGGTGGAGGGTAAGCCGCCGAAAGAACTCAGTCTAAAAATTAAAGTTTTCCCCCCCCAGCATGGGTTTGGCACATAAAAGATACATTTTCTAGGGTCAACAGATGCATGAAAGCCAATGCTGCAAAGAAATCTATTGCCTAACGGGGTCTGTCCCATCACAATCAAAGCTGTGGTCGATTGCTCCAGTTTAAAGACCGATGCTTGGGGTCATATTCAGATACCTGGGTGCTGGACATCATTTCTATTACCTCCGGGGTCCACCACCTTAGCATTTTTCTCTGAACTGCTCTACCCCAGGGATGCAAAAAGAGGGTAGTATTATACCCAAGCTATAAAAAACTTTTTTTCTTCTTCAGGAGTATTGCTCTGGTTCCAAAGCATGGACACTATGATACTACTCAACCTCTACTCAGAAACTAAACATTTCCTTCTGTACAAATCAGAATTTTCTTGACTTAAAAAGTTTTGGGCAGATCATTATCAAATTAAATCTCTGCTTAGTAATTCACAGAATGGAGCTAAAAAAAAGTTTTGGCCTTACTGGATGTTAGGGATGTGCAGTTTTTGGTTCCTATTTGGCCAGGTCATCTCATTCATCCTGTTAAAAAAATCAGATCTGCTTACTATTAATTCCAGGTCCTACCATTCTAAATAGTCACGTGGCTGTTCTCTAAGACCACAGTTGTAACGGAGAGACTGCTACACACTGAAGGTACCTTATTAAGATGATATACTTGTAAATTCCAATTTGGTTTCACAGTTACAAGCACACATAAAATCACACAGTACAGGTACTTCAGGATCACAGCTGGATCCTAAGTTTCAAGAAGAGTCACATGGTTGTCAACATCTGTTCCTTGAGGTGGTCTTAGACACCTTTCTATAGCTCACATTTCTCTTAAGAGTTCAAATCTTGGAACCTCCAGAATGTAGTCACAACAATACTTTTGGCACCATGTCCATCATTCTTAAATTCCATTGGGACAATGTGCATGGCTTTTCTCATCTCAGCTGCTTCTTTTGTCCACCAGTACATGTCAATCCCCCACCAATTGGTGGTCATTTCCGTTTATGTGCTCTGGGGATGATCCTTTGGTTACAAAGGCTCAATCCTAAAATGACACAGACAAAGGTCTCCTCAGTCGGAGAGCAATTACATTACAGTTTTCTGTCTCCTGTGACAACTCTTCCAATCACTCTTGGGAGCCCAATCTTTCCTGGACAACTCAATGACTGTGGCATATGTAAATCAAGGCGACTCCAAGAGCACAGGAGCGATTGCCTTCCGGAGTAAAAATTGTTTTGGCAACCTCATTGGTGTTCATTCGAGAAGTAGAAAATTGGGAAGCGGACTTCCAAAGCAGAGGAGAGTGGTCACACTTTGGGGATAGATCATAGTTTGGGTTCTTCTTTGCAGACAGATCTGCTGCTACATGGTCAGTTTCTGCTTTTGAGGGCTACACCTTGTGGTATGAACAGAAAAGGGTTCAAAACATCCAAGTTTCAACTCTCTAATTTCTTGGCCTTCATTTAGGGTAGGCCTGGCCAACCTGTGGCTCTCCAGCGGTTGCGAAACTACACATCCCAGCATGCATTAGCAGTTTTAGCATTCCTTAAATGCAAAACTGAAGCAAGGCATACAGGGACTTGTAGTTTCACAACAGCTGGAGAGCAACAGGTTGGCCAGGCCTACTTTTTAAAAGCTAATTTAAAGCTTTGTTTTTAATAATACAAATTTCCAGTCATGACAAATTTTAAATTGTATTTGGCCCTCCTTTCATAGGTTCGATACTTTTTACAGGATTGCATATTCAACCACCATTGTCTCCACCGGTAGCACTGTGGGATCTTACTATAGATCTATTGGCTCTCAGGTGACCCCTTTGAAGCCTCTAGATATAGTGGATCCTCTGTTGGTTACTTGTAAGCTGGTCTTCCTTAGTACAATTGCCTCAGCTCAGAATGTCCAAGTTGGGGGATTTGGTCTTTCAAGTCATCTTCTCTTCTTTTCCATGACAATCAAGTGATTTCTCTGTACGGTTCCTACATTCCAGCCATAACTTGTTTTGGCATTCTACTTAATCAGGAAATCTACTTAATCAGGAAATCTTCCCAGCTTTTCCTCCTTTAGAGACTTCCTGGGACCGGGAGCCAGACGGCTCCCCGACAGTCATTACGCAGACGTCGGAATCCCGACTCCTCCCTTGTGGGGGTCCACGACCCCCATAGAGGGAGAATAAAATAGGTGGCAAGCGCAGCTCGCCACCGTGCCCGCAGCGAGCCCGCAAGGGGCTTCATTGCGCTCCCCACGCTGTGCAGTCGGGATTCCGACGTCTGACTAATAACTGTCGGAATCCCGACTGTCGGGTTTTTATACCACACCCCCTGGGACCAGGATGATCTGATTATGTTAGACATAGTTCAAGCTCTGCAGATTTACTTTGACAAATCATCTCTCCACTTGCTTGTTCTCTTAAACGCACATACATTTTGCACATAGTTGGCTGGCAAGTAGACCATTGTGCATTGTAGCTGCTGGGCCATCACTTAAGGCCTATTCTAGTGCAAAGCGAATGACACCAGATGTCAGTGCATTCCACTAGGGAGGTGGCAACCTTCTGGGCGTCACGACTCAAGGCTTTGGTGGAACATTCAGGTTGTGCAGCAAATTGGTCCACTGTCCAAAAGTTTGGTTATTTACAGTGTTAGTCTCCAGTAAAGACCACTTTGGGCATACAGTTACAGTCAAAGTTAGCCAGTCTGAGTGTTCCCTCCCCTTGGTGTGCCAGTTGAAAAATCCCATGGTCCAGTGTCCCCCAACCTTGATGTAGGAGAAAACAAAATTTTTGGGTACTTCATGTTGAAACTCCTTCTCTGAGTCAGGTCCCTAATGGGACAAGTTAAACGTTGGAGGTATGGAATATTGTTGGGAGCTATGACACTATTGAGAAACCGTTAGGAAGGAACGCAGATAACTGAAGCTGGTTGTGCCACAATCTTTGGGTATGTGAAGGTGTTAAAATGAAGATATATCTAAGGGTACATTTATTAAACCTTCCTGCAGCTAAGGATTTTACCAGTCCATGGCTGACCCCATTTTTCCACTTTAGCGCTCACCACTGTTTTGGTTTGTGGTTTATGCCGCACCCACACAAATGAAACCTTTAAAAAAATAAAAAAAACACACACACACACCCCAGGTCTTCTGAAAAATAATATACCTTTGATTGTGTTAAACACACCAAGTAAAATTTTACCAAAAATGGCTAAAAGTGGAATAAAATAACCCCCCAACATACCCCTTTTTCACATTGCAGATGCTGGGTCACAACAGGGATTTTGACACGGGTCCATCCTGGGAGCGACCCAGCATTTTCAAGGTAAAGCTCCCCTCGGTGACTCGGCAATAAGCCAAGTCGGAGCAGCGCTTGGAGCTGAAGCGGCCTCATCCCTATAATGTAAACAGGACCCTGATCGCCCGACCTGGGTTACCTGATTACACTGACCAGCAACCCAAATCTAACTCAAGTAAAACCCTTCTTTTAACATGGGTCGGCATGCCAGGTTGCTAGACCTAGGTTTTTCTAAATGGCTCTTTCACACGACACAGATAACCGGGTTGACCCGGTAATAACCCAGGTCAGAGCCAGGTTATTTGTTCGCTGTGAAAGGGATAACAGATACTTTGTTTTTGTTTCAAAAGTAATCCTCTATTCCAAATTGCTTTGAAGCTTCAAAGCAGATTTACACCAAAATAATCTATGTACAGTACCTGAAAATTATAAGTTTCCGTAACTAGAATTCAAGAAGAAAAATAACACTATAGAAACATATATGGTCAATTCTGGACTATGAGGTCTCCAATACCATTAAGCTGCGAGATGTTACCAGCATAGTCCCAATGGGTGGTAGTATGGTAGAGGAGGCTGAGCAAATTCACTTGTTAAAGTGTCAGGTAAACCTGGATGACTGTGCAAGTCTGCCGCCACCTCGGAAAGCCTTGAGATGTATTAAATTATTTAAGTTATTTTTTTGGAGAAAGCAAAGTCCATGAAGTCCATATGCAAGAATAAACTCTACGGTTACGTGGTGCAGGGTAAAAAGGCCCAGGCTCAATACGTTTCCCTGGGATGAGAGCTTCCCAGCTTCATCAGGAGCAGATTATACATGGACTCCTACCTGTTACACCCATCTAACCCATGTGGCATGTATGGTGGACTTCAGGTCCTACTCCATCTACAGTAAAATAAATATTGTATAGTAAACAGATGCTTAAACCCATGTTACACTTCCTGAAATATCCCAGGTTTTTGCACGGGAGCGCGCAAAAACCTGGGATTGCATGCAGTGTAAATGCTGCCAGTTGAAATGACCCAGGTCGAGTGACCTGGAATCTTAACCCGAGTAGCGAGCAGGGTTTAACACTGGCTCAACCTGGCTCGTGGTTAATTATGCTGGGTGGGAACAACAGTCTAAATAAGGGTCACAAGCCGGGTTGCGCCTGTGTTGAAGCCACGCCCAAAGCCCGGAAGCGACCTGGCTTTAGGGGTAAAAGTGTTATTAGTAAGAATTACATCTTTCATTGAAACAGAGGACAAAAGGGGCAATCCAGCTATCCAAATCCCCAAGCAAGCACACACCTCTCATCGGGAACAGGAATCAATTAAATGTTGTGTAGGGCCAGCCTGAAGACCTCATTGGTACACACCCAAGCACCAGTCAAATATTTCAATAAAAAGATTTGCTGAAATCCCAGGATTTGGTCATCATCTGCCTGAGCAGAAGGTATGGATGGAGAAAAAACAAAGGTTAATAAGGAAAGAAGAAGTGAGAGGGAGAGCGTGGAAAAGAAGTGAGAGGGAGAGCGTGGAAAAGTAGTGAGAGGGAGAGCGTGGAAAAGAAGTGAGAGGGAGAGCGTGGAAAAGAAGTGAGAGGGAGAGCTTGGAAAAGAAGTGAGAGGGAGAGCGTGGAAAAGAAGTGAGAGGGAGAGCGTGGAAAAGAAGTGAGAGGGAGAGCGTGGAAAAGAAGTGAGAGGGAGAGCGTGGAAAAGAAGTGAGAGGGAGAGCGTGGAAAAGAAGTGAGAGGGAGAGCGTGGAAAAGAAGTGAGAGGGAGAGCGTGGAAAAGAAGTGAGAGGGAGAGCGTGGAAAAGAAGTGAGAGGGAGAGAGTGGAAAAGAAGTGAGAGGGAGAGCGTGGAAAAGAAGTGAGAGGGAGAGCGTGGAAAAGAAGTGAGAGGGAGAGCGTGGAAAAGAAGTGAGAGGGAGAGCGTGGAAAAGAAGGAGAGCGTGGAAAAGAAGGAGAGCGTGGGAAAGAAGGAGAGTATGTGAAAGAAAAATGGTGCAGAGCGAGAAAAGGGACATCGGGGTCTATTCAAAAACACAGAGAAAAGCCCTGTTTTGTGGAAAACCGGGCTTTTCTCTGCGTCGGGTTATTCATGGAGCAGTAACAGACTTTAGCAACTACACTACGACGCAGAGAAAGCAAAATATACAAAACAAAATGGGACCGCAAACAGAATAGCACTTCACGACGCAAAATGAGGTGACCTACAGTATATGGGTTATTGTAATACATAATAAAATGTGGTTATTGGACATTAAGCAATAAAAACGTACCGCAACGCTTCGCAAATAGACCGCATAGAAAGAAAAGCAAGAGAGAAGAGAGTGAAGGAATGGGCAGATTAAACAAGGGATATTCTTAAAAAAGCATTACAAAATGATAAATGGTGTTCCGTCAATCCGCTCAAACACATGACAGTTAAAAGCTGGTAGGCTGTATCATTTATCATTGGTAATGAGTGATAACAAGAATACCACTTGTTTAATCTGGCCTATAGAAAAAGAGTTGGGGTTTCAAAGTGATAAGAAGGAAGAAGTAATAGTAAAACCATATGCAAAGTTCAAGCAAAGTTAGTGGCGTTTGATGCACAAATGATTTATCTGTATTAGCACAAATCCAAACTTTTGCAGGAACTTCAATCATAAAACCAGCAACTTTATGAAGTAAAAAAATGTACTTACAACCATGCATACATTATATTTTCCAAATTTCAGTGCAAAGACACAGTTTCTTCTCAAGCGTCTGTGAGCGAAACATGCACTGTGAATTTGAAAATTTATCACTAGGGATTTTTTACTTTGAAATGACTACAGAACTACTAAAACTGCAAACCATGCTCTCGTTATCTCCCGCATTGATAAATACAACTGGTCTTACCAGAAAGAGAATCTCCACTACAATCCCTTCTGAATGTAGCAGAGGCTAATCTTGCTTGCTAGACGTATGTCTGTGGATTCCATCAGTCAGTCCCTCAATTGTGTTCTTCCATATTCAATATAGGAGTAGCTTTACTCTATATACACACACACACACACACACACACACCATTAACCAAACTGTACATGAACATATAATTCGGTTTCTCAAATTATCTCCCAACCGACCTCTTTCATCATTTACAAAAACTGCATCTCTTCACACACATTATTGGCTCCCATTCACAGGTGAAGGAACTTTCTTTGTGCAATGCCCTCCAATGTGACGGCTTCTGCAATGTATTTTCACTTTGTGCGGTTACCATGTTTAGCCCACAAACTCTCCAGCCCACCCCCAGTTCCTATCTGCTCCTTCATCCAATCTGTCTTCACATCATACAGAAACAAGGTAGCAGACTAGCTTCCGTAACTATAGATTGGAGCAGGCTCAGCTAGTAGATCTACGTAGGCGCACACATTTGTGTCTTCACTTTCCCATCATCCTGACCTCTGGCCAACATTGCTGTGGGATACTATCATTATGATGGCCGCACTCGCGGTTTCCACCTCACTGAAAAGAACCAGCAAGGTGGAAACCGCGAGTGAAGGGGGGTCGTTGAATACTGACTGCAAGCTATGACGGTGAGCTATCAGCACTGGTCGCCTAAAGGGCACAGAACATACCCCATAATGTCAAAACACCTATTCACTAAGTACTACTAAAAGCTATATCACATAAAGCAGCGTTACAGACTGTACGAGCATTTATTACGATAGTAGCCTAGGTCACTCGTGTTACTTAGTATAGGACTCAGAGGCAATTACTAGTCACAGTCTACACAAAGACCACGAACACAGAAGTATTTGCTTTTTACACAATTATTTGGTTTCTACACACACTTCACACATCTCCTTTGTAATAGATTTGTATGAGGTCAGTGATTTTGGTGTAATGCATACTATGCGGGTATCCTATTAGCAGTGGTACTTTACCGCTATGAGGATCGCCAGTGGCCACCTTATGAAGCGCGATGCTCGCACCCCCGATACCTGCTGTTCTAGGTTACTATACTTCAGAATAATCCATGATGACTAGCTGGCCCTGTGCGTTTTGCCTGTTTGCAGGTCCATTATCAGACAAAGACATCGGCTAATTGGATGCCACAAAAATGACCATTTGTCTACGATCACGATATCTAGACATTTTTATTGACCAAAACTACATTGGGCTAATAGAATAGCACCCATACCATGAATACTACGTCATTTCAGACTTAAAAAAAAAAAAAAGTATTAGTTTGGACTTTATTTCTGGTCTGGAAATTATATATAGTGTTCCCGCTAGGCTGTTTTAGCGGGGTGCTGCGCCCTGAACGATTTTTAAAGGGCAAAATGCGCCCTGCCCCTCTGGCAGCGCCCCGCTAAAACAGCCTGTCTCCTACTCTTAGCGTGATACCGGGGAAGCCCGGCGCCGCAGTATATAGCGGTGCCCGGCGCTTCCCTGGCAGCGGAGAGCCTTCGGTGCGGCCAGGCCCGCCCCTTTCAATGACGACGACGCCGGGCCCACCCATTTTCTTGACGACGACGGCCGGGCCCGCCCATTTTCATCACGACGCGGCCCGGGCACACCCCTTTTGTGACGTCGGTGGTCCCGGTCCGCCCCCTTGACGATGCCCCCGTGCAGCGGCACCTTGCCTGCCCCGGTTCCTAGAAGGAACACTAATATATATATATATATAATCTCTCTCTACAGATCTAGATGTGTGTGTGTGTGTGTGTGTGTGTGTGTGTGTGTGTGTGTGTGTGTGTGTGTGTGTATGTTAAACGTATACAATCAATCACATACAAATTATTTTAGTCTAAGCATAGGAATAAAGTGCATCCATTTCCAAACAAATTAAAAGGAAGGTAGAAATTGAATAAACACAGATGTTTCAGCACTCACCATAGCGCATCCTCACCTTCACAAAAAAAAAAAAAAAAAAGAGGGGGGTGGGGGGGTGGTTTCAGATCATGGATTTCTCCTCATGCCTCTAAACTCCTCTCTCTAACCCTTCTCTCTCGGCCTCACCCAATGGTCTGACTCCTCTACCCACAAGGAGGGACACTGGCTTGATTTGGTATTCACCAGGCTATGCTCTGTTTCTGAATTCCCTCTCTCGGATCACAACCTCCTCCATTTCTCCAAACTCTATAATACGTAAATCATGCAAGCCTCCTCTAACCCGCAGAAATACTAATGCTACTGATTTTCAACAACTTTCTACCTCTCTGCAACATCTGCTCTCACCTGTCCTGAGACAGCTGTAACACACCTGAACCGGACTCTACAAACTGCCCTTGATGAAGCTGCTCCAGCTACTCCTTAAAATCCACGTAGGCTTAGATGCCTTACCGGTCTTCCTAAGAAAAGACTCTCACCACTACAATCCATTTTGAATGCAGCAATGAGGCTGATCTTCCTGGCTAGATGTTCAACATTTGCTGATCCGCTCTGCCAGTCCCTCCATTGGTTGCCTGTATATTACTGCATTCAATATAAAATACTTCTACTTACATACAAAGCCATCACTCTGACTGACTACACAGACTTATATCTCTTTGCTTATCTCAAAATATATCCCCACCCGACCTCTCCACTCTGCACAAGATCTGCGTCTCTCATCCACACTCATTACTCGCTCCCACTTACACCCACCCTATGGAATGCCCGGTACTTGTTTCCTAGCACGACGCCAGCGATAAAAATTGTATCCATCGGGACCCCCAAAAATCGCGTCGATCGCATCACATGCAACCAAATCGCATGCGATGGACGCGATTTTTACATTGGCCCCAATGTTAAATGGCCCCCAGATCCCAATTTTTATTGTTTCCCAACCCTGATGGTTCAAATGCCCTCCCATTGTTAACGCCACCCGACGATGAACGCCAACCCGAAGCGTGGCGAGCGCAGTGAGCACGCGAGGGGCGGCGGTACGCGTCCTCCGACCTATTCATACCCCCACTATCCACGTCGGCGTGGAGTTGATTTTATATAGTGTGGCGAGCGCAGCGAGCCACCGAGCCCGAAGCGTGGCGAGCGCATCGAGCCCCGCAAGGGGACGCACATTACTTCACAGGTATTACGCGGCCGCTCGCCACGCTTCGGGCTCGGTGGCTCGCCACCCTATATAGAATCAACTCCACGCCGACGTGGATAGTAGGGGTATGAAAAGGTTGGAGGACGCGTACCGCCGCCCCTCGCGGGCTCGCCACGCTTCAGGTTGGCGTCCATCGTGGGGTGGCGTTAACAATGGGGGGGGGGGGGGGGGGGCATTTAAATATGAAGATTGCCCTTCACTGGAGATCAGAGGCCTACCCAAATCCTTATAAACACATACAATCTCCCCCCCCCACACACACCAAACGCAGTCAGGTAGGTAACATGCTCCCAATATCTGCCAGTGTGACTACTCTGCTCCATAGTGCTGTGTCTGCGTCCTCCTCACGACTCCACCTGGCGCTTGGTATTACACTTGAAGTAAGGCTTTGATGTAGCTGCTCAGCCACAGAAGCCAATTCCAATAAGCTCCCGCACAGCATTTGTGCTTACATTAATGCCAGTGGAATTCTGGGACTGGCATTGGCAGTGTTGGTGACTTTTACCCACCATGCGCCTTAGCAGTCAATGACCCCACTGTGATTTTATAGGCTCTTCCACATTCCTAAAATGTTCTTATATCACTTAAAGTTATTATTACGTTTCTTATATAGCGCACACATATTCCGCAGCGCTTTACAGAGAATATTTGAACACTCACATCAGATTGTAAGCTCCTCAGGACTATTTTTCCCTACCACATGTACACGCACACACAGACATTCTAGGGTTAATTTTACCCGGAGTAAACCCACGCAAGTACGGGGAGAATATACAAACCAGTTGACTGAAATATCCAGCAAGGATAACATTTTTGACAGTCTTATTGCAAAGGTGACATCCTATCACAGTACCATGCTTAAAAAAAAAAAAAAAAAACATATCACACACACACACTATTCTGCCTTCTTCCTCTACTAAATGAATATTAAAATTCATAAAAAATAAATCAGACACCTAAAAGCCACCCCCGATACCAGTGCATTAGATTAGTTTCCAGCAATAAAAACTGAATATTTAGCCAAATAAAATAAATAATCATTTTTCCCAAAGTGCTCCCTCTACTTTGTATAGTGTGAAGTGTAGGAGCACTAGCATAGCACAAGGAATAATATTAAGGAAAATATTATGGGCCAGCCTAAGCTTCAAAAGTGATAAAATGGGGAGTGAAAAACAGCCGGCCAATCAGCTCCTACCTGCCATGTCACACACTGGGTTTGAAAAATGTCAGGCAGGAGCTGATTGGCTGTCTTTTTATCACTCTCCATTTTATCACTTTTGAAGCTTAGTGCATCTTGCCCTATGTCATCAATTCCACCTGGAACCAAGGCTCCAATTAGTCTGCTCTTTTTGGCTACAAGTGCCTTTTCCTTTGATAAAGCCCTTTATACTGTGATCGAAACTGGTCAGAGACCACCGACACAAGTGGACACTTACCTGGCTACTTTGAAGAGCTCATCGGTGAGTCCACATAAATGTGGTGGAGATGGCTACAGATGCTTGGAGAATGGTGATTGAAGAATAGCATCACAGTGGGGAGAGCTACAGAAGGTCTGGCCCGGAGTGATCATTAACCCAGTTTTGAGAGACTACCACAGGGCCCAGGGAAGGGACCTCGTAAGTGCTGTGTCCACACGAAAGGTCCATACACACTGGATGACTATTCCCAGCATGTATGGACAGCGATGGTCACTATCATCACTGCAGGGAAATGCAGACACACTGAGCGGCTTTCCCTCTGCCCGGCACTGACAGAGGGGGGAGGGGGGCGTTGCATAGCAGAGCGCTATGCACAGCAGATGAACGGCTTTCCCGGCGATGTTGCAGGAGCGCGCAGCAGGGCTTCTACCAGGTCTGAATAACCCCCTATATCAGGTATATACCTGCCCTGTTTGGCCATAAGAAAGCAGCAATTAACTGGATTGCCTCGCGTATATCAGCTCTACAAAAAGGGGGTTCCTATGAAAAATTGCCCGGTGATGTGGGTGCGGACAGCTGACATCAGCAGATGTCATCCCGCTTCCCGCACAGGGCGCTCTCAGATCAGAGACACCATAGAGGCGTCTCAGATCTGCGAGTGCTGCAGAAATCACTTAATGGCCACAGAACATCAAATGATCTCTCCCCTGCTCCAAAGGCTGCAAATGGATGATTAAGCAAATCGTCCATTTGCAGCCGTGCAGGGGATCACATGATGCGGGTGAGGGGGGGGGGGGGGGGGGGGGGGGGGGGTGTATTTGCAAGGCTGTGAATTTTGCAGTCAGCCAGAATAAGGGCCTACTCTGGGACCTTTAGCTCAACCAGGAGGATTTCTCCATTGTCACTTGTCTAAGAGAGAACGACAAATATAACATCTTCTGTAGACGCTGGACTTATTTATACACAAGGTGTTTTACGAATAAGGGCCGTACAGTATATTCTTCACAGTATTATCAGGTCTTGACTTATTCCTTATCAGGATTTGATATTTTGTATTTTGAGATGATTATATATGATTTAATCTACGTATTGATGATATGAACTTATTTTTTTTTGTCTGCACTCAGCTATTGCAGCCGATGAATTCTGTCCAGAGAGGAAATGAACTCTACAGCGAAGGTTAGACCAGTATCAACACAGTTTGCCCTTAAAACAGCCTCCAAACAAGACTTCACTTCGAACCAGGAAGGACTCTGCTTCCTTCACTGGTCATATGAGTGCAAAGTGCACTGTACAACGTACAGTAGAACAAAAATAGTTAATCTTCAGTGTATGTGCTCCAATAAGAATAAAATGTGTACACACGGTGAGATTTGACATATTTGGACTATAGTCAAAATCGTATGCAGATCGCACAGATTTTTTACCTTGCGGATCGCTCCCGTGACAGCACAAAATCGAAACCCAGATAGCACACACCATTTTATACGTGTGACAGTATCTTGGCAGCAATAGACTGTGTTTGCATGCTCTGTAGATATCTCTGTGTGATGATATAGCTCCAACAAAACTAGAAGATCACATCAAAAATGGTCGAAACATTGCCAAATGGTTAGAGAGATAAAAACCAACCAACCATGCATAAGAATGTAATTAGTTTAATTAGCAATACATGCAACTCAAAAGGTTAATCAAAATCTAGTGGAATGTAAAATAAAAAAAGATTACCTTAAGCTGACCTACAACCATACTGACTATACAGTTGTCAGGTGTCGGCTGATGGTCTTGGGAAGTGATGCTATGTTGGATTTTCTGAAAGGGAAGACTCTGTAAGACAATAAGAGAAAGGTCCGTAACCGTTATTTGTGTCTGGTTATATTATGGAATGATTTAATTTACACTAGTACTGTATTCTAGGTGCAGCCACCCCAGTGACAAATATAGAAGAATTATTCTCCAACTAGTTCCTCTTAGGTGGGGATCATTCGGGCTACAGCAAGTTGGTCAAATCATTAGGTCAACACGAGTTTAGGTCGACAATCAAAAGATCTTTTCCCTGGTTTTTGAACCGACATGTAGACACAGTCGACATGGACACTGGAACGTAGCACTGCGCCCCCTCGCATGGCACGCTGCTCTCGCCATGTTCAGACACGGTACCTCGTTACACTCGGCACACTAGTTTCTCTATTTTCATTGTCACTATTCTTCCACGATGCCCTAGTGGATGTTAGGGTATGAAATACTGTCGGCACATGTCGGCTCAAAAAAAAAAAAACACAGTGGAAAACCCCATGTCGATCATATCAACCTAATGCTTGTGTCCACCTAAACCCATGTCGACATTTCAGCATGTCAACCTAATGGTGTCGACCGAATGACTGTAGACCAACCTGCTGTGGATTACCGTTTCCCGTTCCTCTTACGCAACCTAACTTATACTCTCCATTGCGTAGCTATATGGTCTCGTAGGGTGTGGATTATTAGGTAGACAGTGTCTACAGTCAAAAGGTTTGACCCAAAATGTTGACATGCAATAGGTTGACAGGGTCAAAAGTTGGACATGAAACGGTAGACATGAAAATTTCGACATAAGTGTCTCAACGTTTTGGTGTCTTGATGTCGACTACTATTGACATGGACCACTAATTAGTTTAAACACTTTCCTCGCCATGCTTCCGGCTCGGTGCCTCGCTAGGCTGGCCACACTATTATATTGTCCATAACAACATGGAGGGTGAGTTAGGAACAGGACATTTACAAAAAATAAAATAAAAATCATGTTGACCTGATCATGTGTCTACCATTGTCATGTCGACATTTTGACCCTGCCAACCTATTGTATATTGGCCTTGTCGACCTATTGCAGGACTATGTAGACACTGTATATCTATCACAAGGAACCAGTCTGGTATTACCAGGTTACATTTTCTGCGGCTTGCTTAGGGAAATCTACCCAAGAGCTGGTTCTCAAACGCATCAGGCGAGGAAAACCGATGTTTTGGGGATTTTTAGCAATCCTATTTAGGTCGCCCCAAAAAATCCCATTCTCTCAAGAAAACACACAAGTTCTGTGATACCGGTGTGTTCCTGTTCCTATTCCCAAAAGTCAGCACTTATTGGGTATTTTGTCAATGTTAAGGTATTAAAATAGTCCAAACTTCTAATGGAACTTTTTCCTGCCGGTACTTGGAAGTCCTAGAATCAAAACAAACAAGTCCCATTATAGCATCAGGTCCGGTTTTGTTTACAGTTGAATCTGCATCCGTGGAAAATAGTCGAAAACAGACAAGTTTTCTACTAAAACACGTGGATCAAGTAATTTTCCGATATACGCGTTTTCCGACCATGGGGATTTTTTTCTAGTAGAAATGTCTGCGCTTGGTTTAAATAGGTCGGTGTAAGTTATGTTCTGTGCACATGGTGCGATATTGCTTGCAATTCTATCCAGATCGATTGGGATCTAATCATACGGTAAACAAAATTAATTTGATTTTAACTAAATATTACAGATCTATACTATATATTCTTGCCTGCACAGTCTATTTCACTGTTCGATTTACACTCAACGGGGGGGAATGAATTGGGATTGAATTAGCATCGAATGAGGCTGAAAACCGTTAGCTGTCCATCCAATATCAAAAGGTTTGGTCTATTATAGTCAAAATCTAACACAAAGGGCGGTATTCAATGAGCCAGAATCGTTGGTCACAGTGATCCAGATTTAACATTCGCCTGCCAATCGCCGTTTTTTAGCTGTGAATCGCCATGCATGGGGATTCGTGGGGAGTCGCCAAGTCACCCTATTCAACGTGGCTGAGAATCGCCGGCCCTAACGGCGATTCTCAGCCATACCGGCGTTTCCCTATACAGCCGCATTAATGTAGTCAGTTGTTTAAAAAAAATGCAGAGAAATGCAAGAAAAAAGCAAATTACCCTGGACAAACGCTTCCCATACAGCATACGGCAAACGCTGGGTAATCTGCTCAAAGGGCAAACGAAGGAGTGAGGTGGGGAGGAGAATCATGGGTAAGTGAGGTGCACCATGGGTAAGAACAGTGCTTTGTGGGAGAAAAAAAAAATACCTGAAGAAATTAAATATATATTTGTATAGCACTTCTACGACCATGACATCACACAAGGGCAGCAAATAATAATACATTAGACTTGCATAGTTAAATAGAACACTTAAAACCAATTATTTCACATGTTCCTATAAAAGTTCACCAGAAAAAGATGACGAGGGACACTCGGTGAGGAACGGCGATATGAAAGAAGAAAAAGGAATCGCCAACTTCTCATTGAATACACTTTTGGCGATTCCCCTCAACTACCGTCGATTCCCCATGTAAAATCCTATAGACAAAAAACGGCGATTTGTAGAGAATAACATTTGGCGATTGCTGCTTCATTCACCGGTCGTCATCGGCGATTTCAGCTCATTGAATAGGGTGATTCGCATTTGGGGCTCCAAAAATCACCGTCAGACACGATAAAAACACAGAATCGCCATAAAACTTGGCGATTCCGGCTCATTGAATACCGCCCAAAATCTCATCATGTGTACACCGCTTTACACCAAAAAGTGCCGATCTGACTGTTGGAAGATTCGGCAGATTCAAATACCCTTCAAAAGATTAGTACAGGTTGAGTATCCCTTACTCAGATATCTGTTATCCAAACCGGCACTACTGGGGGCAGGCAATGCATCTGGCACTACTGGGGGCAGGCAATGCATCTGGCACTACCGGGGGCAGGCAATGCATCTGGCACTACTGGGGGCAGGCAATGCATCTGGCACTACTGGAAACCGGTACTAAAAATGTGCAACAAAATGATTGCTTACCATTCAAATTCAGTGCGCGAGATGGTTTCAAAAACATAAAACAAAGTTTGTGTACTGTGTTTCATGTGCAAATAATATATGCGTGTGTGTATTTCATGTGTTTATACAACATAAATGCATGTTGTGTTCACACATGGGTCCAGTCCCTAAAATCCTCATTGAAATATAATAATATTCCAAAATACAGAATATAAGTTATTTAAAATGCTTTTGGTCCCAAGCATTTTGGATAATTGATACTTATCTGTATTTTGGTTTGTTGTTTTTTTTTACGAATTTAAAAAAAAAAAAAACCTCAATACCAACATCCGTTGGTATTGTTCACCCTATTGAAATATATTGCAGCAGGGCCCTCCTACCTCCAAGTCTGTCTGTTGTTACCCAGTTTGTCTTATCACTGTCTACTATTGTAAAGCGCAACGGAATCTGCTGCGCTATATAAGAAACTGTAAATAAATAAATAATACATCGTCTATTAAAAATAATGTACAAGCGTATGATAGCTTTGAGTGCCGACATCTCTATAAGATGTTCCAAATATCCATTAAAGATGTTTTATAAATGAAAAAAAAAAAAAATTAAAAAGTTGTTTAAAGAAGATTTCCTATATAAAAAATTAAATGTAAACATTACAGGTCATGTTTGCTTGTCAGTTTTCACACCGATTTTGACAAATTCACTTGGCACTCAAAGGGTTAAGACTCCAGGTAAATAAGTTACATACCATAAGGCAGAAATCAATATCTGCTATTGGAAGCTGCAGAGGGGGGTTAGTTTATCTCTGAGATTCACATATGGATGTGCCTTTAGCAAATCAGACATTTATTACGTTTCTTATATAGCGCACACATATTCCGCGGCGCTTTACAGAGAATATTTGAACATTCACATCAGTCCCTGCCCCAGTGGAGCTTACAATCTATATTACCTGCCACATGTATACACACACAGACATTCTAGGGTTCAGTTTGTTGGGAGCCAATGAACCTACCAGTATGTATAGATTTTTGGATTGTGGGAGGAAACACACACAAGCACGGGGAGAATATACAAACTCCACACAGTTAGGGCAATGGTGGGAATAGAACCCATGACCTCAGTGCTGCCAGTCAGTAATGATAACCATCCATAAATTGCTAATGAAAATACGCACACACAAAAACTGAACTGCTAATCTTATTTTATCAGTCGATAGATGAATGAAAGTAACGTAGTGAGCTCTAGAGCAAAGTTTAAACGAGGAAAACACTTACCGATAATTTCTCAATAATAGCATCTTTGCCTTGATATTGCTGTCCTTCCCATGTTAGACATGAAACGTCAGTCTGAAAAACAGCAAAAAAAAAAAAAGAAATTAGATACAACACGACAGCTGCAGGCATTACGAACATTGTCATACGTTCAATACAACTAAAGATCCACAGGTTGTGCGAAGAACATCATGGACTGTTGGTAGATCTTGAGGACAGACTTGGCCTCCCCTGAACTAAAGGCCCCCATACACTAGTCCGACTTGTCCTAAGAACAAGCCGATCCTTTGAGCTCGGGACCGCGCATCGGGTTGGAGATAATGTCAAACACATGAGTGTACTAGTGGGGGCCTTAAGGGATAGGTTTTTACATTTTAAGCTGGTCATACATCAGAACGACCACAATCCGATTCTGATCACGTCAAGAGAGATCTATTGTAAGATCTGCAACTCCCAGCATCCCGGCATAAACAGCATCTTCAGATTGTGTGCAGCAGAAAATCTAAGGCTCCGCGGAACCACTCATCGTACCCCAACACCTCATGATGTTCACAATTTTTTAAACACACAATGGGGTGTATTCAATGCAGCCGGCGAGTTGCGACAGCGAGTAGTGCTGCCTGTTCGCTGTCACAGCATTCAACTGCCCCTTGCACACAACGTTTCGCCTTGCTAGAGAAAAGGCCGCTGTACAGTCCCCTAGGGCCAGGTTCTACTTGGCAAAGCTTGTATGTGGAATACTGTATACACAAGAAAGTCGCACCCTGACCTGTGCTAAGAGGATACACCCTTCACCTGCCGATTCATCTGACCTCCACGTCCCATCATTCTGGAAGTGCATTGTTTATTCCACCGCATCATGGTGGAGGTTCCCTGGATCTGGTAAATTATCACCATTATAACATCAGGATACACCTCCAGCGGCATCCAGGACATTACTTTGCCATCAGGACTCCTCCATACGGGACAGTGCAGGGTACAAACGTACCCATTGAGTTGATTCATGATTGCACATGGTCTTTCTTTCCTAATATTTGATTTTATACGATTATATGTGCCATTAAATTGTTATTTTATAGATCGATTCACTTGGCAGATATTTGTATAGCATTTGGGCTATTTCACACGCTCCAGCTCCTGCCGGGCGGTGAAATCCCGCACGGCCAAAAGCCGTGCCGTGCACAGCAGTTGTTAATGGACACTATTGTGTCCATTCACACGGGAAGGCCACAGCCCAGCCGCCCGGTTGCAGCCGGATCCCACCACTGGAAGGGACTGCTGTTGGGCTGTGGCCATTTGTAAACTGCTGTGTGTGGCGCGGCTTCCTGGCCGTGCGGGGTTTCGCCGCCTGGCAGGAGCCGGAGCGTGTGAAATGGCCCTTAGTATTTCCTTTTTATCCTTTATAGGAAGCGGAGTACTCCCTTTAAAGCAGCCGCTTTGAGTTAGCAGTTAATGACAAGCGCTCTTCATTAACCACGGTTACATTTTCTTCTATGTGGAATACTGTTCCTCCATTCAAAAGGCATAATGCATTGTGACCTCAAGCCAGATATCATCCTGGTGGAATGGACGGACCATGTTAGGATTGCCAACAATGACCCAAATAAATAATCACAAGAAGTCTTGATTACCAACCTTTAAGACTTCATGTACTTGGCACTGCAGTAAAATATGTATTTATTTTATTATTTAGTAACAGTTATATAGAGTAGCATATTCCGTTGCTTTTTACAATAGGAGACTGCGATACAACAAACTGGGTATTTACAGACAGTCCAAGGTATGAGGGCCCTGCTCGCAAGCTTACAAACTATAGGAAAGCTTACAATTTATAGGGAAGTACATAAGTAAAAGCTCCTCCAGAAAGATCTCACCAGATTATTCTGAGTTAATGGCAACATACATCATCATCCATTTTTCCAGCCGGTTGACTGGGTCGCAGCGAATGTCATTGAAACTCCACCGCTATACAACCCAAAGCCACCTGCTAGGGACCACAATTGCACTGCTCTCGTGCATCAATTACCAGCCCGTTGGTGTATTCTGTGCAGCAGATCGACCGCTGGCACTGATGCATGATATGTGTGTGCCACAGTCGGCTGCCCATCACTCTGCACCCTCCCTCCCAGAGGACATAGGCTGCCATGACATGGATCACCTGACCTCCGGACCCCTGGCCACTTTCTCCAGTCCAGTCAGATGATCCAGGTAAACGTCAAGTGTATTTTCTGGTTCACAAGGATAATGGGGGGGTAATTCAGGATGCATATTTGCACATTCCTATTAAACCTGACCATCCATGTTTCCTCAGGTCTGCCATCCATATGGAATATTACCAGTTTGAGGCATTGCCGTTCAGTCTGTTAACAGCACCGCTGTAAACAAAGTTACACCGTATGTGTCCGTTGACAATGTTACACCGTATGTGTCCGATGGCAGTGTTACACCGTATGTGTCCGATGGCAGTGTTACACCGTATGTGTCCGATGGCAGTGTTACACCGTATGTGTCCGATGGCAGTGTTACACCGTATGTGTCCGATGGCAGTGTTACACCGTATGTGTCCGATGGCAGTGTTACACCGTATGTATTTTTGTCCTAAACCACTAAGGTCCTAAAATAGCCTTCTATATACAGCCAAAACGACCCACAGTGATTATTGGAATAATATTTAATCTAAGTTTTCATTTACATTAAGCGAAGGGCTTATGGAATTACTCTCCACTGCAATAGTAAGTACTAAATGTTTTCTATTACTGGTGCAATAACCAAACCTTTTGCAGAGTGAAACACGTTGCGCGCCCACCTGCAGGGTAATGAACACTTTAGTTACATCTTTTTACACATAAAGAAATGTTTCCACTACTAATACCCCTTTCACACCATACCCGGATCTGGGTTAGTGATGTATCGACCTGGGTCAAGGTAAGGTGTGAAAGCCCCAATGCTTATAACCCAGGTCGACCAACCCAGCAATTTGAACCAGGTTATAAGATGGGTTTAACCCAGGTCGCCCATTGTAGAACGGGCGACTCAGATTCAATATGAAAGCGCCGGACCCGGTAAACATCCCGGGGTGACGCGGCTTTGCGATAAGAAAAAACTAGGCAAGCCTGTCTCCTCAGCAAACTGCGCCATCATTCTACATAAAGTATGCATTTTGGAGGCAATCCAACCAGAACAATGTGTGCAACACAATTACAACCCCTTTGTACAAGCATTAAACCACATATATAAAAAATAAAATCACCTACTCACATAAATTGCTTTTAATTGTAGCCGGTCACTGTCAAACAGACGGTAATAATGTTGTACAAAGCTACATCCGATGTGTTCCCAAATCCGCTTGTCATCCATTCTGACCACTTTCACAGCAAACCTGAAAGAAAACGAGGAATAAAATGTAAAGGGTTTGTTTGTAGTGTTTATTCATCCAATGAAATTCATTTTTTCTTATATATATCGGCAGCCTAGCGACTCTTAATTGGCCAATAGCGGTATTTGGGAGGAGGAGCCGCAGGATGTATACAAACACATCTTGCAGCTCACTTATTGGTCCATGGGTGTTGCATGTGTCAGTTTTGTTTTTCTTGCAACCAGATGGATCCACCGATTGAATACGGTGCATCCGCAAGGGTTAAATGAGCATTGCAGCTTTACCTGTTTTTTATAAACATCACCCATATCTTATGCATATTGAGATCGACTTTATGGTCAGTGTGATTTAATTCCTGAACGTATATTTAGCAACATAAGATTTTGGCTGGTTGTGCCGTTAGTTTTTTGGGTACTTATATGTTAGTTGGGCGCCCACTAAGCTATTTGCATAGTTTTGCGCTGCGCTCGCCACACTATATAAAATCAACTCCATGCGGACATGGATAGTGGGGGTGTTAATGGTGATTAAATATGACCAGAGAGACAATAAGTGAAAAGCGCAGGTTACGTAATAAGTCCGCAACCAAGTCACCCTTTATACCTAACTACGTGCGAACAAAACGTAGCGCAGCGTAGCGTACCTTTTATTGTATTATGTACATATAGGACCAATACCTTAATCAGAGATTCCTTCGCAGTACTTTGTCTCTAATCTGCGAATATACCTTACAGGACAGTGTCCGTAATATACCTTATCGCTATTATGCGAATAAACAGACACGACCACTGTATAGAAATAAGGAGATAAGAACTCCGTAAAAAGGTTGTATTTAAGTCCCTAATGGACAAAAGGGGGTTACAGAAATAAGAATAAACAGGTATAACAAATGATACAATATACTAACAATGAATACTAAACAGGCTCTGCTAGGGGGAAAGAATACAGATACAAGACACAATCAGCCAATCAATACAATAAGAATGAATACCGTTAATGCAACCGTTTACCGTCTCATCAAATATGCGAAGCGCAGTCCGGTCAGAGCTCGCTATCGTTCAGGAATGAACTATAGCCCGGTAGAAAGTCAGGGGAAGGTAGATGTGCCGAAGAGAGCTTTTGCTGCTCTGGGTCGCCTATCTTATAGGGGGTCAGAAAGGGGAGGTCAAAGGCCGTTCTCATTGGTCAGAGGTCGTATGTCAGGTCAGCTGTGATTGGGGGGTAAGATGATACACCTGGTTTGGCTAGGTCCAGGGGAGTGAACTTTAAGAGTCCTTTGTTTGGTGGTTTCGGCGTCAGCAGTGATAAGAACCGGTTTCATCTAGATTCCTTTGTTACATACTTTCAACAGAAACTGTCCCTGGAATATGGATTATGTCCATAACTATCGAGCCGTGTATATTGCAAAATATTCGCAATGACCGGAATACTTCGCACAATGAACGGAACGATACTAAACATGATACAGACAGATGTGTGCAGGGCTAACTAAGCTATGTGTGGCGTTCTAAACCTTTAACTATATTTCATTTAGTGTAAGTGTGTTATTATGAAT
This sequence comes from Crinia signifera, assembly GCF_055691185.1. Taxonomy (NCBI): domain Eukaryota; kingdom Metazoa; phylum Chordata; class Amphibia; order Anura; family Myobatrachidae; genus Crinia; species Crinia signifera. The sequence goes on along the minus strand of NC_139227.1, from coordinate 4,306,685 downwards.
TTATGTGTGATAGTATGGCTACTCTTCTGGTCCACTTTGTCACACATACTCGGGTATGGAAACTTTATTTGCGCAACTCTGCGAACCAAAATGGCGGCCATACTATCCTAAAATGGCGTGTGTGTAACTCGACTTCCATAGGGGTATGAGCGTACTAACTATAGTGGGTGCCCAACTAACATATAATTACCGTTTTTTCTTTTTGCAAGTATCTTTTAACAAAGTGTAATTTTTCACATTTGTTTAGGGGTTGCTTGGCAACCGATCCGGAAGTCCGTGCGCTCCAGCTGGAGCGCGTCGCACACTGGTGACGTCATTCATGACCGGACGATGGACGGCGGCCGGCAGCCCAGTGATGGGGGTGTCTATTTAGGCAAGTCTTTGTTACACTGTATGTGAGCCTGAAGACGTGCATTAAAGCGAAACGTTGCTTAATCTGTGACCCCAGTGTCCATTTATTGTATTTACAAACTGTGAGCGTCCTGCGGGTGCTAAAAAACCCTGAGATATAGTATATAATGTGATATATAGTCATCCAAGTCTGCCGGCACTTGCTCCAAGCAACTAGATCAGCTGGCCCCGGTGCCTGAACACAATCCAATATATCCAGTACAAAAACGGCACTCCAGAGGCAACGTGTTAAAGCCAATAAACGGTGTATTTAAAGCATATGACAAGCTTTCGGGGTATTAGCCCCTTCTTCAGGTCAAGAAGGGGCTAATACCTGTAGGTGTTGACCTGAAGAAGGGGCTAATACCCCGAAAGCTTGTCATATGCTTTAAATACACCGTTTATTGGCTTTAACACGTTGCCTCTGGAGTGCCGTTTTTGTACTGGATATAATGTGATATATATATATGGGGGGGGGGTTGTGATCCTTTTTCCGCGCCGGTTTGTGGGCTGCACTTCTATCGTACCTAGCTGTTAATATAGGTACCGGGTGGGGAAAGATAGAAAGAGAGATAGATGTGCGCTCTGTTCACCACTTAATAATCATACATTGGTACATAAAATGTATATTTATTCTGATTTTCTTTACAATAGGAATAAAATAATTTTTCAATATAAAATAGGGTTGTACAAAATTCAATGTAGATTCCAGATTCAGATTTAATGCTGTTCAAGTGAACGACAGAAAGAAGATCCAACTCTCGCTGCACACCCACAGGAGTTGGATAATATACCCCCACCGCATTTTTTAACCACATACGTGGAAGAGACCTCTGTGGTTGAGCAGTTTACTTCAAGCTATTTTCGGCTGAAATCGGGCTTTTTGAAGTCCTACACCTCTACAGGACAGAGGTTTTATCAGAACTGACGTGGTCAGTAATCCTATATACCCAGCATTTGTCGTTGGAAGAAACCTTTCTGTATGGTACAATTCAGATTGGATCCTCATTTACCCCTGATGAAGTCCTAAGGGATGAAACGCGTAGGGTTTCGAATTCTAAGAAGTCTGCATGTCTTGAAGTTGGATCTTCTTTCTGTCATTCACTTGAACAGCATTATATCTGAATCTGGAATCTACATTGAATTTTGTACAACCCTATTTTATATTGAAAAATTATTTTATTCCTATTGTAAAGAAAATCAGAATAAATATACATTTTATGTACCAATGTATGATTATTAAGTGGTGAACAGAGCGCACATCTATCTCTCTAGATAGATAGATAGATAGATAGATAGATAGATAGATAGATAGATAGATAGATAGATAGATAGATAGATAGATAGATAGATAGATAAAATGCAGTGTGGGGTGCGGCACTCCAAAGTACATGGTTCAACCTGGTATCAGCATTTTATTTAGCGATCAGCAACATTTCAATGCCACTACAGCGTTGTCATCAACGCTGTAGTGGCGTTGAAACGTTGCTGATCGCTAAATAAAATGCTGATACCAGCTTGAACCGTGTACTTTGGAGTGCCGCACCCCACACTGCATTCTATATGTTCTTCTTAGTGCGGGCACCCACGCAGCTGCTGACCAGGAGGCCGTGCCTATATAGGCACAAAAGCAGAATTAATGCAATCTTCTTAAAAGTTAAAAATCTAGTACAAAATTGTCACAGAGAAGTTCAATTGTTCCTTTTAGATGTGCATTAGTTGTGGGGGAGACGTCTTCTTGCACCCTCCTGAATCTTCCAAACTACACATCGCCCCCTGAGGTGCAAAAGTCTGTGGTTTAGGTGCCGTTGATGTAGTTGAGATGAGTTGCTATTCGCAGCTAAGCCCTGACTATATGCCCTATAGAGTAGATGGGAGATTGGGTGCAGTAAACAATTGAATTCTCCCAATAGAGTGCAGTTGGGCATCAGCTCACCAATCAGAGGAACTGTCCCAGGTATAAACAATGAGGTGACTTATTACTCAAGCCCTACTTCCAATTGCACAAACTTTTAAGGAACAGTTTAGAATCCTGGGTAGAAGGTTGTTGCCGTTCAGAAAATGCTGACAGGACTGTACTTTATGGAGTGGTTCCAAGTCTTCATATGTAGGCCGACTGTAAGCCTCCAGCTGCTGTACATGGCCAAGGGTACATAGTCCAATCTCAATCATGTTTTTGAACTAGTTGCCACAGACCCCCCCCCCCCTTATCAACCATATATATGCAGTGTAAATAACGATCTGATAATACCCCTTTCACACCGCAAAAATAACCTGGGTCCATGTGACAAAGGGCCATGTCCAATATCCCAGGTCCAGCAACCTGCCAATCTGACCTGGGATAAAAGAAGGGTTAGTCCGTTGTCGGACCCGGGTTGCTGGGCAGTCACTTCTATGCAGGAGGAAACAGCGTCACCTCAGTGCGGCCTTCTCCACCCCCCCCCCCCCCACACACAAAAAAAATCACCTCTCAGGCATGTAAATTGATTTAAGAAACTTCCCCTTCTATGTATCATTGCCAGAAAGCTTTATATGAACTCTTTATATGTAACTCCAGTACCTTGTAATGAATATTGGAGGCTCTACAGGAACCTCCTCGTCAATTTACACACTCGCCCAAACACACCCAATGGCACTAACTCCCAAATACCCAACCGTGCCAAAGATCCCGAATATCAAATTGCGTGAACGTGGTAGAAAGTACACGAATCCCTGAGCACCCAAACCCAAGCCAACTCCTAAATACCCAACTGTGCGAATATCCAAGCATCGGAAAGACTGAGCGCCCCAACTCCCAAATACCCGTGTCCCAGAGATCTTTAAGCTGCATTCTTCTGATCTTCCCTGCAGCAGGTTTAAATCAAAAGATCCAGCTAAAGATCTGTGGGAGTGCGCAACGAATCATGATTGCGAACGATTTGCAGTAAAAAATAGAAAGAAAAAAAAAAAATCTACTTTAGGGTGCCCACACACTAGAAAGATCTGTGATCAGAAGACTTTTCTTAAAGGCAAAAACAGTCAAGGACGCGAATGTGCCCGAACACTCGAGTGCACATAGGTACAAACACACCCAAGTCCCTGCAGCATGGAAGATCAGAAGATACAGCTAAAGATCCGTGGCACTGAAGATGAAAGAAAAAGAAAAAAAATCACTGTAGTGTGTGGGCACCTGTAGCAGGCATACCATAATTGAAATCCATGCCAGAGGGAAAGTCCTATACACACTAGGCAATTTATACAACACATACACACTGACCATTATCGTTAACTAGGTCCCTAATTCCATACATGCATCACTGACTATATAGTTCAAATTGAACTGCATGTACAGATGAGAGGGGGTCATTAATGGTATGCTTCGTAAACAATATTGAGTATACACACAAAACTTTTTGAGTTTTTAAAAATGATATTGCTCAGAAAGGTTCTTCTGCGTGATATTTTTTAAAACTCATTATATATGGGGCTAAACATTATTATTATTATTATAATTTTATTTATAAGGCGCCACAAGTGTTTCGCAGCGCCGTACAAAGGAACAATACAGGGAAACAAAACTTGGCATAACATTGAATAAATAACAAAAATACAGTACAAATAAAGAGCGCCACAGATCAATACACATTACAGCTTGGATATAAGTAGTGAGGACTCAATCAACAAACAACTAGAGGCTTGAGGCCAATGATGGAGAGGAGTATGCAGATGAAGATGGTCACTGAGTGTTGGAGTAAAGGAGAGCTGTGAGTGAAATGTGAAGAGAAGTGGGCTTTGACAACAGGAGGGAAGAGGGCCCTACTCGGAGGAGCTTACAATCTAGTAGTAACATTCCATCCTCAAGGAAAAAGGATTGGGTTGGGTGTGCCAATTTATCTTCTTAATAAGGATAGCAAAGAGCTTAAATTCATTAGCATTATATTTAAACTAGAGTTAAAAAAAACAAATAAAAAACTGTAAAAATTACTGATTCAAAATGTAAATATTTTCTGAGTGACAAAAAATGGGAAATAATGTACCCCATCCCTTACTAGTGTTCACTCTAGAAATTTTGCCAGGCAGGGCGCCGGGGGACGGGTCCGGGGCCGCCGACGGCACACTTGTGGGCGTACCCAGACCGCCGACGTGACTAAAGTGGGCGGGCCGGGCCGCCGACGTTACTAAAGTGGACGGGCCGCCGCCATCACTAAAGGGGGCGGGCCCGGCCGCCGCCATCACTAAAGGGGGCGGGCCCAGCCGCCATCACTAAAGGGGGCGGGCCCTGCCCCGCCGAAGATGCCGTCACCACAGGGGAAGGTGCCTTGATGCCGGGGAAACCCCGGGCATCGCCGTCTAAGGCGGCGCTGGGCTTCCCTGAGAAAGGAGTCGGGCAGTCACCAGGCTGTTTAAGCCGGGCGCTGCTAAAGGGGCAGGGTGCATTTTGCCCTTTAAAAGTCGAGCAGGGCGCGGCGCAGCACCCCGCTAAAACAGCCTAGCGGGAACACTACTTACTATAAAATAAAACAAGCGCATCCATGCCCCCCCCATGTCGACTTAGACACCTGTCGACCTTCATCCATGTCGACCTAATGACTGTCGACGTAAGTGTGGTCAATAAAATGATCCACACCCACAAAAGTGTGTTTGGCAGAACTTATATTGAAGTTACAAGGTGGCCAAACCATGAAGACAGCATACCTAGTGTTCTTGACATAAATAGACTTCCCTCTCTCCAAATACACATTTGTTGCCAGACACCAATTGCATTCTTTGTGGTTTACTTAGGAAGCCTCTGGCTGTAAAACATGGCAATGCATTGCCCTTTTAAATATAGGGCATAAACAGATTTAGAAGTGCCAGATGTTACAACCTGACACTTCATAAATAAACCCCTTGGCCCCTGTGGTAGGGTCACTATTTTAGTTTTTACCAGATCAGTTGTGAATAGGATAGAACTACAAACTCTCCTATCCTTGGTGCACAGATGTCAGCCCTGAAAATCGTGAGAGACGTCAAGTACAGAGAGGAGAATTTAGAAGCTGTTTATTGGATTGATCCCCATATCCAAACTTTGATTTTCTTTACTCAAGTGATAAGCAGCAGCAGCAGGGTTGCTCCCGCGACCAGCCCGGGTTACTGGCTGGTGGTAAGTTCCTTTCACCGGACATCAGGGTGCAGCGGCTGGGTGCTTGTAGCGCTACTTGCCAGGCAGGAAGCGCTGCTGGATTCCGCTCCTCTGCCCGGCAAATAGCGCTAAAAGTGCCCGGCTGCCGCTGCCAGGGTCCCCGCCGCTACCCCCCTTACACCAAAAAAAAGCAAGGACTAGGGTGGTGTAAAAAGGGCCAACCCAGGAATGTCCCTGCTTGATCCAGGGACCATTTTCCTGGGTAAGTCCCTGCATTTTTTGGTGTGAAAGGGGTATTAGAGATAATCAAGCACTGAGATGGATTATCCATGGTTAATGCAGCAGCATACCCTACCAACTCCCACAGCCTGATGTGTCCAGACTGGGGTGACAAATGTATAAAGCTGGGTGAAGTGATAAAGCGGCTGGTGATAACGCAGCACCTAACGGATGTACTCCGTGCTTTATGTAATGGATGACATCGCATCTACTACAAAAAGGGTACTTGTGTAGTTTCACGGCGTCTGAAACTACACGCTGCGGGCTCGGTGGCTCGCCACGCTATTTAAAATCAACTCCATGCCAACATGGATAGTGGAGGTATGAACTATCCATGTTGGTATGGAGTTAAGTTACTTTTTTGGACATAGTTCGTGGCGAGCGTACACCCGGAAGTAGCACGGCGCCATGCTGGCGCCGTGAAACTACACAAGTACCACAAAAAGTTTGTGCCGCGCATACTATATATAATATGTATAGTATCTATCGGCACACCCCTTTCCTAGTTTTGGGGTGCCCTATGGCTTGTGCCGCATATACTTTATGTAATATATATATATATATATATATATATATATCGGCACACCCCTTTCCTAGTTTTGGGGTACCCTATGGCTTGTGCCGCACATACTTTACGTAATATATATATATATATCAGCACACCCCTTTCCTAGTTTTGGGGTGCCCTATGGCTTGTGACCACATACTTTACGTAATATATATATATATCAGCACACCCCTTTCCTAGTTTTGGGGTGCCTTGTGCCGCACATACTTTATGTAATATATATCGGCACACCCCTTTTCTAGTTGTGGGGTGCCCTAGGGCTTGTGCCGCACATTGTGTGTGTTACAGAGACCAGCAGACTAGCCTGGGCACTGCCAGTGTGCTGCTGCTGAGTCATTGGTGTTTTTTGCCCATTTTAAGGAATGATTTCTCCCAGGACCACGAGTCTCCGGCACTTGTGTAGAACTCCTGTGTGACAGCCCCTGACGGGCCGCATGAGTAACTTCTTTGTCACCCCCATCATAGGCATTTCCCATTCATTCCCACGTAAGGGTCACAAAGCAGGCACACGGTGGCAGAACTGGCAGCACCCCGGGAGTATGGCGTTACCCCAACCCGAGGGAGAGTAGCACACCTCATCCCTGAGCCCCCGGCCACCCACCCAGCCAGCCCCGACACGCACGAGGCTCAGACCCCCGCCATGGCCCCCGTGGGAAGAGTCTGCTGCCGCTGGGCCCCACGTCCCCTGGTTATATGACACTTCTCCGCACTCATGTAATAAAGACAAGGCCTGGAATCTACTCTCACCCCTCCCGAGGTCCTTAGGGTCCCGCCGCTGTTGCTGGTAACGACTCCCGCCGCCGCCGCCCTCTCTGCCAGCAAAAGCTGCGCACACCGCACAGCCTTCTATGGGCGGGTTCACATCGCTGCACAGGGGGCTGCCGGGACTTGTAGTCTCTGCGACCGCCGGGGACAACAGGAAGCGCTCTGTGCTCATCATCATCATCATCATCACCGTGCTAAAATGGTGTAACAGGGTGTATAATGGTGGGGCTGGTGTCTAGGGAATCACACTGCCTACTGTGCATGTGGCCTCATACAGAGCTGTGCATTACCTCACACAGTATATACCATATAACTCAGTGACAGGAATAACAATGTACTGCGCCTGTGGCCTCATACAGAGCTGTGCATTACCTCACACAGTATATACCCTATAACACAGGAATAACAATGTACTGCGCCTGTGGCCTCATACAGAGCTATGCTATGCTTTACCTCACACACTATATACCCTATATCACAGGAATAACAATGTACTGCGCTTGTGGCCTCATACAGACAGAGCTATGCTTTACCTCACACACTATATACCCTATAACACCATACCTCCCAACAGTCCCGATTTTAGCGGGACAGTCCCGATTATCAGGGCCTGTCCCGCTGTCCCACCCGCGGGCGACAGTGTCCCGCGGTGTGGGGGGGCTGTTGGGAGTCCCCCCCTGTCAGCTGCTAAGCAGCGGGGAATAAACGCTGTGCGCATGCGCACAGCGTCTATTCCCGCAGCCAGGGGGCTGGGGGCATGGCTAGAGGCTCACAGAGCCTCTGGGTCATGCCCCCATAGCGGCAAAATGGGGGCGTGGCCTCGCGGGAGAGCCACAAGTATAGGCCACGCCCCCCCCCCCCCCCCCCCCCCCAAAATTTCAACGCGCCTACGGCGCGCAGCAACAGCGTCCCGCCTGTTGAACTCACAAAGTTGGGAGGTATGTAACACAGGAATAACAATGTACTGTGCTTGTGGCCTCATACAGAGCTATGCTTTACCTCACACACTATATACCCTATAACACAGGAATAACAATGTACTGTGTGGCCTCATACAGAGCTATGCTATGCTTTACCTCACACACTATATACCCTATAACACAGGAATAACAATGTACTGTGTGGCCTCATACAGAGCTATGCTATGCTTTACCTCACACACTATATACCCTATAACACAGGAATAACAATGTACTGCGAGTGTGGCCTCATACAGAGCTATGCTATGCGTTACCTCACACACTATATACCCTATAACACAGGAATAACAATGTACTGTGCTTATCTAATGAGAGCGGCTCCATTTGTATATGCTGTACTCTAACTCCCATTGGGCAGCATGCACCTATGTTTGTTCCCTCCTCCATACTTTGTTGGGTTAGCCTTCACCTTTTAACTTCCGTTCCTAATGACTTTAGCTTATATGTATAGAAAAACATAAAACTTATAGAAAAACAAACATTCGAAATTAATATTACTTTGAGAAAGAAGAATATTTTTCATATAAATGAAATAGGTACCAAATGAGTAACTCCCAGGGGCAATGAAGATGCTGACCTCTTGGCTTCAAGTCCTGGAGGGGCATCTGCATATACTGCAGCACCTCTGTTATACACAGCAGGGATCCAAGTGTGCCCGCTGCTCTTCCAACAGAGCTGGAACACCTGCAATAATGGAAAAGGTCGCTACCACCTGGTAGCGCGCAGCCTGTGCGGCAGCACCCACCACTGCTGGACTGTGAGATAAAGTGTCACGGAGCTAGGTTTGGATGAATTTGTGTGAGTACCAGGAACACCCACTGAACCAGAAGAAGTTGGTTTAATAACAACCTCTGCACAAAGAATACAAATAAAGAAATAACATTTTGAGAGTCAACTGAATGTTCAGAGGAAAATGTAATACTGCTTGCGTGAGTCCCAAAAAGTAATCAATTAACAGAGAAGCGCCGGGATCCGGAGACATGACTGAAAGAAGATTGAAGATGGTGGTCTATGATTAGGAAACTGGAAGAGACTGATATTGATGAGGTAGTGGAATCCAATAAGAAGAACTGAAAGAGGCTTGACAAATATTTGATAGATAATGATATCTGGAATGAAGGTTTGGTGATTGGTAGTAGACTTTGTGAAGAAGAACTGGAAGACATTGGAAATTGGTGGCTGAGTCCGGAAAAAGAATTGGAAGTTGGAAGCTCAGGAGAGATGCCAGCAGAGGAGGGTAACTGGATGACAGGTGCCAGAGAGTCAGGGAAAGGTTGAACCGGAACCACCGGAGTTCAGAAATAGTCAGGCAGACCAGCTGCCTGACTATTTCACATTTTAAAGCCAATCCATTGTGCAGTGTGAAAGCCTCAGACACGGTATGTTGAACACTTGACTGTGGCACAGAAGGTGATAGGCTGTCTCCCTGCCTGATGACACAGTCCTGAATCAGGAAACCAGCGAAATAGCATTGGAAGTAGTGGAGAAGCATTGCTGCTATATTTCTACATTACAGAACATACAGCAACATGGACTGATGAGGAGGGGAGGGAGATGCCTAAGGTGCCCATACACCCAGACGATTTTTGCTAATTGCGACCAAATTGGGCCGTGAAATCGGCCCAAATTGGCTTGGTTTGATGTCCCCTCAGGTCCGATGCGCGGTCCCGTACACTTCGGACCCGAGCAGGTGGTCGGACCCGCTGGCCGCCCGACCACCTGTCCAGGGACTCCCGTGCAGTGGGGGGCGGGCTGCGGAGTCTGGCCATTTGAAAACATTGGGCGGATGCTGATTGGCTGAGATTCAGCCAATCAGCGTCTGCCCAGTGTTTTCAAATTCAGCAGCGCTCCCCGCACCGCCGCCTGGTGAATAGCGCTACTCTGTTCCCATCTGCCGCACAGACCGGCTGACTTATTGCCCAGCGCCACAAGAATCCCGCTGCCCACCCCACACCGCAGGTACCCCGCAGCCCCACTGATCCCCCAAACTCCAGCATGCCTCTGGGTGACTGGGATGAACTAATGCCCCTGATAGGAATGGAAACAAATTAAAATTTGTATCTGTAAACTGGGCATACATCAATCTTCCTGAAGAAATCATATATGTTTGCCAATTTTACCACTACTTAATCCAGTTTGTTAGCCATGGCCGCACGCACCCGGCGTATGCACACACGCAGAAATGCGGCTGCGCATGTGCATACGCAAAACGTGGAGCTCGCATGTGAGCATACAGACCTGAATAAGATTCCCTTAGTGGCCAAAAATGTATCCAATTTTGATTTAAATGCATAAATAGTAGTTGCTGTACAACCCCCACCGGCAATGGGTTCCAGAATGTTACTGCTCTGATGGTGAAGAATCCTCTTCTTAATTCAGTACGGAATTTATTTTCTTCAAGCCTCAGTACATGCCGCGTGTCCTAAGTATAGGCCTGTTAGTGACGAATCATCTCCCAGTTCCATATGATTCCCAATCCTGTATTTGAACATCCCTCTCGAGGCCACTGGGTTAAGGTGCTACCTACTGTATAATGGTCCGGCTAGATTTGGGATGTATGATCCAATCACACAGGAATATTGGCCAAGGCTCAAAAAGATGTAAAAGTGAAGAATGAGAACATTTGTATAATTTCCGTTGTTCTTTAATACCCCGTTCACAACAGAAATGCAGAGACCAACCCAGGAATTATATTCTGGGGACATGCAGGGACATTCCCGGTTTGGGACCTTTTTATACCCCGTTCACACCAGCATAAATTCTCGGGTTGGCCCCGGGAACAACCCGCGACTAGCGCTGATATGAAAGTGAAATAATTAGCTCCACCTTTGTATCTTTTAAAATGTGGCAGTCAGTAATGAGTGCACCTGTTGGGTGGCCTGGAAAATGTGAACTGTGGGGTTCTGAGGATCGAGTTTGAGAACCACTGGCTTATGATGGCCACACATCAGACCAACTTTCCTCCAACCATCCAACTAGTTGGTTGGATGGAATAAAAACCTGGTACTGGATAGGAGAAAATGTAATTTGTAATGAAGTTATTTGTTTCCCAAATCGGAAAATGGACAACAACTGTCACTCAGACAATGTACTGTAGTTGGACCTATTTGATTTAAACAATTTCACTGGCATTTTCCCCCAATGCGATGCTATTTTAGCCCAACTAGTTGGATGGTTGGAGGAAAGTTGGTCTGATGTGGTCTGATGTGTGGCCACCATTAGTATTTTTACTAATATCAGCATCCTAAAATGTATGTAAAAGTGTAAAAAAAAAAAAAAACTGTTGCAAACCTGTGTAATTATAGACACAGTATCAGTACACAACAGAAATTCAGGTGAACCATATAGCCAATATTAATTCCATGCTGTTTCCTATGTCAGTTATAATGGAGCATTAAAGACATAGGGCCTTGTTTAATAAAGTACTTCTGCACTTAATTTTCCCAAATTGGCCATTTGGCAAGCAAGCCTATTTTATAGAAGCGCCACCAATCAGAAAAATGCTCCTGATTGTCTGTCTGCCATTACAATGTGAAGACACTTTTCTTTTTTTTTATACGATGGGCGAGATTTATTGCAGCCCGAGATGTCCGCCGAACTTGGACGTTTTTTGAAAGGGGAATTAACTTACAAGGCAAAACCATGACTTGTAAGTTAATTTCCCTTTAAAAAGCATTGGAGTTTGGCAGACATCTCGCACTGCCGCTGAACACGGGCGGCATTAAATATCGCCCGACATTTCAGTATATTTGTCATTCCTTTGACATTGTTTAATGTTTGTTGTATTCTGTGTAAACTCCACCTAGCGGTCGGCCTGGTATCAGCTTTGTTTAGTTTGAACTAAGTATAAAAGCAGAGGTCCACCTTTTTAGTCTCAGGTTCCATATTCTACAGATGCAGTCACGGTATATTCTCCCCTTTGTAGCAAAAACAATGCTAAGAATTCTCATTAGCTCTGGATCTTCTGACAGGTCAGAACTTATTCATGGATGCATTTGTGAATTAGCAGGCCGGGTGATTATTGATAGACTGCAGGTCTTGGGCTGTACACATGCATGAGGACATCCTGCGATAAAATCCTGCTACTTTTTTGATCACTGGCTGTTTGAAAGGTGCTTGACAGAAGATGGCATTTGGGGGTTGTAACTGGACATTTTCTGGGAGTGTCAGAGAAAGCACAGGTGTGCCCAAGCATTTTAGGGGAAAGTCGTGTCACATCAGCTCCGCCCCCAAACAGACTGTTTCTGTTGCAGCCACTTAGTAAGTCCTGGACTACGTACAGACGGCACACAATGGAAAAATCATTCAGTGGTAAGCGGCTTACAAATGGATTTGAGGCTAATCCTAGGCCTGCAATATTCTCGCAAGGGGTGCTAAGCAATTCGCGGGCAGGATTTCACTCTGGTGGGGCAGAGTATACATGATTGCTGGGCTCCAAAAATTAGCAGCCATGCAATCAGGTCTGAATTAGTCCTTAGTTCGCACATTATTAACTGGCAGCAGATTATCAGTATTATATATTTAGTAAATTTTGTATAAAGGGCCTAATTCAGGCTCGCAAAGCACATTTATTTCTCTAATGGACAAAACCATATTGCACTGCAGGTGGGGCAAATGCAACATGTGCAGAAAGATAATATCTAGCCAAGGGCAGACTGGCAATAGGAAGCACAGGGAGGATTCCTGGTGGGCCATGTATATGGGGGGCTTCCTGTGGCTGGGAGTAGATAGAGTGACAGACTGGTGGTGTTGGTGTGTTATTGGATAGAGGGTGGCATGTTGGTGTGGGTATGTAAGGGGGACACTTTTTGGACATGTTTCCAGGACCACATTAAATACCCCAATTTGCCCATGACACCAGGGAAGGGCATTGTAGTGGAATTAGCATAATGTTGCAGACACAACTGCATTCAAAGACACAAGTACTGCTGAAGCTGTGTCCAACTCAGGCTAAATCATGAGGGATCTCATCCCTTCAACAGACCCCACCCCCTCCATGAGGGCTGTATCCAGATATTTCCCGGGCTGGTTTTGCATCCCAATCCACCAACATGTAGCATGATTTTGAGTGAATGAGGCAAAGAAAACACAGTTCAGAGTTAAGGAAAACACCTAGGCAATGAGCTTGTGGACTTTGCAACAGTGATAGAGATATCAGGTTGGTAACTACTACTGGTCAGTGGAATTATAATTAATTCTCTTTTACAGGGTTTGTCCAGAAAATAATGAGCCTAAATCCTGGAAAAACAATTACATAGGGTTAATAATATGCAAAGTATGACCCTTGAGCTTCAGTACACTGTTGGCAACCTGTCTGCCAAGCTTAGTATGCCCCCTGGAGAGCATTAACCAGAACATCCTTGAGTGCCCTTCTTGCGGCCACTTCTACTTTGTCTACGGTCTGAAAATGTTGTCCTTTCAGGCCGCATTTCATCTGGGGGAACAAAAAGAAGTGAGTCAGGGACAGATCCGCACTCTAGGGTGGTTGAGGAAGTGTTGTCAGGTAGTGCTTAGCCAAAGATTAACTCACTGTCACTTGTCACATACCTGGGTACTCCATCACGACAATCTCCTTGCGGATGCAGAGGACCATTCTTCTCAAGCGATTGAGCGCTGTTGACAGTTTGGCGGCAGGTGATAATTCCATGTAAACTACAGCCTTTGAGTTGAAAAAAAGACAATGAGCATGGATTTGGTTTTTGATTTGCTCATTCAGCCCCTCTTGGGGCGAGGCGACGATGGTGTGTGCCACTCTGCACTTTTCCTTTTGGTCTCCGGATCATACTCAAAGATCCAAGTTGCATCACCTGTTGTCACTCTGTAAAAACAAATTAGGCTCACTTTGAACATGCTCCAAAAGTTTGCAGGAAATTGCCACACACTTATCTTTTTAAACATAAGAGTCAAAACTTTGGAAACCAATCAGGCACACAGCTTTCACATTGGAAGTCCCAACCTTTCTCCTACCAGAAACTGTCAAAACATTGCACACTTTTGTGTGATTCAGACCTGTTCCCTAGGTTGTGTATACCCACAACCTAGTGAACAGGTAAGCGCCACCTGCCGCCACCCCTGAACACTCGCCCCCCACCATCCAGACAATGAGACCTCTGGATAGGAGAATCAGTGCGTGTGTTTCAGTATGCCTTAGTGATGACTGATCATTTACTAAGTTCACGGTGGTAGTCCCCATGATGGATCAGACCGCCGAGGGGGCTGCCAAGGCTATCATTGAGTGTTTTATCTGCGATACGGGTGTCCGGAATGTATCCATTCAGATCAAGGAGCTTGTTTCCAGGGGTGGATGATGGAACAGTTATGTCGCACAAATGGGGTACAGAAATCAAGAACCACACCCTATCACCCTCAGGGGAAAGGGGCTTGCGAGAGGTTTAAACGGACCTTACTACAGATGTTGCGGGCCCTGGAGTCGGAGAAGAATAGACGATGACCAGATTACGTTTCAGAACTGATGTGGGTGGGCAATAACCGGGTGCACCGGAAAACCAGGTTCTCTCCGTACTTCTTGTTATTTGGACAATCTGTCAGACAGCTGCAAGACCTGGATTTGTCTCTCCCCGAAGAAGAGGATCAATGGATGTGGAGCGGATGGGTAGAGGAGCAGAGACGGCGCCTGAAGGTTGCTGGGGACATGGCTGCAATGAACATAGGTACTACAGTCCATCCTAGTCCAGGGAAGCCATATGGAGGGCCCCTTTTGGATGGTCAGAGGGTACCTGTCTGAGAAAAGCGACCAGGGAACAAGCTGAGTGACCTTGGGAAGTGATACTATGGGGGAAATTTAGTAACAAAAAAATGTGGAAAAAAATCGTATTTTCATACGGAAATACGATTTTTTTGGGCGTATATGTATTTTTGGCATTTACTATGGCATTTAACGACTTTCTCGGCTCCTGATTGGCCGCTAGGTGGCCAATAGAATCATTCAGTCCGATGCGGGGAGCTGCCAGAGTCGCCGGCATGTGACAGAAGACCAGGACTACGGCGGATCAAGACGACAGATCTTCGCAGGAGGACCTGGGTGAGTTGGATTTCCTTCCACAGGTCCCCCATGGATTTCTTCGGACCCGGACGCCGACACAGACGCTGCCGACATGGACTTGGACGTCGCCATGGAGCCGAACGCCGACATGGACCAGGAGCAGCACCAGGACACCGGACCAAGACTATGGACCTACCTCAAGATAGGTAAGTATCAATATGTATGGGCTTTGGATGTATTAAAGTTTTATTTTTATTGTGTGTCAGTGTGTTTGACTATTTTTATTACTGTGGAACTACAAGTGCCAGCGGGCCCTTTAATGCCCTACATGCTGGGACTTGTGGTTCTCCAAGTCCCAGCTTGCGGGGGAGGCTTGCTGGGACTCATAGTTCCACAGTAAAAGACAATAGGTTTTATTCTATTTTTTTTACACTAAAATCAACTCGATGCCCACCGCCCAGGGGCATCGTGAACAGCACAAGGCTTCAGCCTGGTCAGGTAAGTCCTGGAGGGGGGGACCCCTTTATTGGGGGGGCCCCCCTTCCCCCTGGGCCCCTGGCCAGACTGACTGGTCAGTAGGGTTAATGTTTTGGCTGCGGGACCTTATCTAATAAGTGTCCCCTGGCTGTGACATTACCCTGCTGGCTGGTTTGGCCTGGGGCTGGTTCTTAAAATACGGGGGACCCCTAGTCATTTTGTCCCCCGTATTTTTGGAACCATCCCCGGACCTGGAGCCTGGGGCTGGTTTTAAAAAATCCCTATTTGTCCGGTTTTCTGATTTTTTATTACCGGCCCCAGCTCTTTCACCACACATCGTTTTGTTTTTTTAATTTATTTATTTATTATTCTATATTTTTTTTTTTTTTACACCTTGCGGCCTGCACGGATCTGACTGAACCGTGCAGACTGCCCGTAGGAATACGAATTAATACGACATCGGAGGGTTACAAAGCAGTCGTATTTGACTGCTTTGTAAATTCCTCTCCGGAACACGACTTTGCATACGACGTATGCAGTCGTATTCATTCGTATCAAGAATACGAATACAATTTTTTGTATTCATATTCTTAGTAAATGTCCCCCTATACGTCGTCCAACGCCATGTGTCCCCTGACAACCCGGTTTATGAAGTGCAGATGGAAGATGACAGTGGCTGCCTCTGCACTTTGCACCAGAACATATTAAAGGCCTTGTTTGTTTGAAGACTTGCAACCATTTGGACCCTCCCGGAGGAGGTGAGCGACAGCGCCCCCCAGTTGGAAAATGGAGATTGGGGCAGGATTAATGGTTGTTAGATGGAGAGGAGCTGCTGCACATCCCAGGCCAGTCAGAAAAACCGAACTCTGCTGCTTGTAAAGCTGGGTACATACTGTGCTTTGTGTGCCTGGACAATATGCCGGCCAACGGTCCAACTTATCATTCTGTGCATACATATTAGCTGGATGTAATGAAGGTCTTACAGATTTGCCCACATACATCTTTGTTTTATTGTGCCATGTATGGCACAATTTGGCATGCTTTGGACTCTGCAAAAGTCACACTTTGGGATTTTTCTAAAAATTTACTTCTCTAATCTTTTACTAATTCTACTCCTGAATTTTTTTTTAGAATCCATCTCCTTGCTACATTTGCCGTATTTTGCATGTTGTGCCAAATTGAGAAAAATAGCAAAGATGTATGTGGACACATGTAGCAAAATCTCGCTCTGTCCTTCATTTTACTGCGTGGAGCCACATGTGATATTATTCAGTTAACCAGATAGTATCATATGTAATCATAGGGCCACACAGATTAAACGTCATATTGCCGAATCCAGCTGATGTATCATTCCGATTCAGCTGACATGAGGTTACCCTGTTGCCTGAGGTGTGAGGGGAGCATTGTGTCAGATGAAGGGAGTGCTGAGAAGTGTGATAGCAACAGCGAGAGGGAAGGTGAATGTGGGGAGCAGTAGGAGGCATGAGGGAACAATCGTGGGGATTGTGTATACGTCAGCACATTTACTTCCGGGACGCTACACACAGCGTAACGTCATTTCCGGTATTGGATAAGTTTAGAAATATGCTCTAGATCTGTTATTAATGAATTAACCTGATAATATATGACAATAATTAAATATATATGTGTACTGGATATGACTAAATATAAACCTAGCATCTTATGTATTATATTTCGTTTGGATTGATCCGGAATTAACCCGGAAGTGAAAAGATTCCTTATATAGATGTTGTACCTATTAATTGTTTATTATTGAGTTTTGTTATGCTTTTTTATTTTAATTTATTAAGATACCAATTGGGATACTCTAATCTGTCTTCAAGTATGTCTCAAGTTTTATTATGTATTGTATTTACAAGTGAATCAATTGTATATGCTAATTAGCTAAACAGGAAGTTTGGGTATAAAAACCCCCAAGGCACAGTGATTTAGACACCTTGATAAAGCTGACATAGATCAGCGAAACGCGTAGGTGCTGTGGTGTTGAGTGGATCTTGCTTTCTCTATCCATACATTGGATTGTGTTACCTGCTTACTTCTCTGGACCTGAGCCCACCATCCTTAAAGGAACCTAATTACAATTGGGACATCCTCACCGCATACATCGTAGAGGTATCTTCAAGCGTGGATAATCTTCATCTTAATTCCAAAAAGCTTCAAAACCTCCAGCGGCTTCGATTATTAAGGAACTCCCATTGGTTCACCAAGGACTCTAATCCACAGGACTCATACCGAATCCAGAGCAGGTTCTACTGTTGGTAATCCACCACACCTAACTTTTATTCATTGTTTTTTACATATGCCTTTTACCCGTACCCGGATCATTAATATCCGGACCATTTATTTTTATATGTGCCAATAAATTGTTACACTTTTTCAACAAATTGAATTCACTTGCTATTTAAATAGTGATTACTGTACAGCGCTGCTATTCTTGTGTTTTTTTCTGTGTTTTTATAAGGGAGCTGACTACCCCCTTTTTAGCAGCTGCTTAATTATTGAGGAAACAGCCAATACCAAGCGCTCCTAAATCAACTTCGGTTGAAATACTTTTTTGCTGGCATGAGGGAACAAGTCTGAGGGTAGCAGTGTGAAGCGTGCAAGGGACATTGTAATAGGGAAAGTGTGAAATGTGAGAAGAGCAGTGTAATCTGTGAAGACTAAACTTTAAGGTGAGCAGCGAGAGGGCAGTGTGATCTGTGGTGGTGTGGGTCGAGCTGTAGGAGTAGTAGTGATGTGAGATGGGAGAAAAGTGAACTGTTGACGTAGGAGATTGAGCTGCGAGGTAAGCAGTGTAGTTTTATTGGAGCAGTGTTGTCATACCTGGGGGTTTGGGGAAGCTTGGGTAGGTTCATGAGGTGGAAGGTGGAGCAGCAGGAATGTGGAAAAAGGCTTGATCCAGCTCCTACTCATGGAATTAACGAGAGTAGTGCACCAAGTCACTATAGGTGTGTGGACTGTGGGATATTAATTTGAGTTGTAGCAGTGGATAACCCAAAGGTGTCATTATCCAGGTACTACAGCAGGCATACAGTATATACCAGCCTGCAGTGTACAACATCAGCAGTCTCCTGGCGCCACTATCCCCGTGGCGGCACTCCCTGCCTGTCATCTCCGATGCCCAGCTTCAGTCTCCTGCACCTTCCATGCCACTGCCATTACTGTAGGCCTCAGACCATGTGCCAAACAAACAGGCTTCCTGCCATTCCCAGACATGGAAGCAGCCATGTCTTTCCCTGTCACATGGCCCGTTCACAGCTAATCCTGTCAGTTCCCCAGTCTGGCTAATTACCCAGCCAATCCGCTTTCACTCCTCCCTATATCTATGCTGGGTAAGTTAGGTCAGTTGACAGTGCTAAAATATATATGGTGGTAAGGTGCGCGTGCTAACAGCAGCTGGTATGGGGATAGTCAGTCCCCAAAAAAATATATAGGAATACAAGAAAGAATAACCAGCGCTGGCTTGTTTCTCAAATTATTCGGAGAATGACGGTTTCTGAATTAAAAAGATTTATTAAAAATTAAACACATATTTAGACATATACATAAAAATATATATAGGCTGGTGGGTCCCAATATTGGACCTTGCGGTACTCCACTTTGGACCTTACCCCAGCTGGAATGTATGCCATGTACCACCACACTCTGGCACTGATTGTGCATCCAGTTTTTAATCCAATTACAAATTTTATCTCCTAACCCTAAATTACCCAGTTTCATTAATAACCTTTTATGAGTCACTATGTCAAAAGCTTTAGCAAAATCAAGGAGTATTACATCAACAGATTTCCCTAGGTCCAGCCCCCTACTGACTTCCTCATAGAAGCAAATTAAATTAGTCTGACATGATCTATTTTTTATCGAACCCATGCTGAGCCTTACATATCGCCTTCTCCGTTTCTAAGACATATTGGATACTATCTCTTATTATTCCTTCTAATATTTTCTCCACAATGGATGTAAGGCTGACCGGTCTATAATTTTCAGGGTTAGTTTTGCTCCCTTTCTTCCATATTGGTACTACGTTAGCTATGTGCCAGCCCCTTGGTACCTTCCCTGAGTTTATGGATTCCTTGAATATCAGATATAATGGTAGTGCTATAACAGAACTCAGGGAATTATTAAGATTGGAGCTCAGTACACATTTGTTTGGAAAATGGGCAAAACCATGTGCACTGCAGGTGGAGCAGATGTAACCTGTGCAAAGAGAGTTAAATTTGGGTGGGGTTTGCTGAAACTGAAATCTAAATTGCAGTATAAAAATAATGCAGCTAGTGTTTATCCTGCACAGAAAAAAATAACTCACACAAATCTAACTCTCTCTATACATGTTACATTTGCCCCACCTGCAGTGCACATGGTTTTGCCCATTTTTCCAAACAAATGTGTACCGAGCTCAGATCTGAATAAGGCCCTCAATTATTTTAGTATCCTAGGGTGTATTTTGTCCGGGCCAGGAGATTTGTTACTATTAAGGTTCTGTAATCTATTTTTGACTATTTCCTCACTCAAACATACAGTTTGGAAATAATCAAGAACCGAGCATTTAATCTGTGGGAGATCTTATGAAAATTGTTCCCTTGTAAATACAGAAGCAAAAAATTAATTGAATAATTTGCTTTCTTTTTTTCCTTCAATTACCAGGGTACCCTGCTTATTTTTTAGTGGGCCAATATTTTCCTTCAGAGTTATAGCAATACTATATCACCATTAGGGGTCACTGTAGTCCAGTTTGACTTTAACTGTACTATTAGTACTCTTATTAGTTAGAGCAATTGGCCCAAAAAGTACAATGCGTATGATAGAATTAAATATTTAATTTCTTTTTAACTCATAGAAATGACAAAATTAATAAATTATGAATGTCCATGTACATAAATATAAAAATAATTGTCTTTAAGCTTTACATGTGCAAAATTTGGATACTATGGACTGTATTCAATCCTGGGATTCCGACTATCGGAACATCCCAACAGTTGGAATCACAGGCTGTTTTTGCCTAGCTAGACTAAAACTCAAACGGAATTCAATGTCGCGTCTGGTGAAAACGTCCGTGGATTGTCGAAAAAGTCTGTGAATCTACAATTCATGGCAGTTTCCGACAAAGCAGATCCGACTTGTTTTAAAGACGGATCTGTTTTGTCAGTTGCCGCCTATTCAATGCTGCCGTTTCCGACAGCATTGAGTAGGCGGCGACCGATATTTCACCCCGCAGAAATAGCGGCCGAGATTATGTCAACAAATTTTACCAATCCATAAGTTTTTAAATCTGCATATATAGTGGTAATAACTATTTAAAGATGAGAACTTGTTACAAAAACACTATTTAACACAAACCTGAAACAGACTACATAGTATCCAATCACTAACAATCAGTCAAAATACAGGGGAGAGTCTAAATAATTGTGAAAGATTATGTACATTTTATTGAACATGTCATTATTATACAAATAACATCAAGGGGTGTTTTACAGTATTGCAGAATGTTGGAATCCTAGAACAGTTAGTCTCATTCCCTACATGATTAAGGATGAACATGTATCTTTGTTATTACTCAAGGAGAAGAAAAAAACATTATCTGCTCACCTTATGCAGTAAACTAAATTCTTCCAACCGCTTTATTACACTTTACCAGATATTACACACTGAGGGAATTCATGGAGCCATTTCTAGTTTCTCTACACAGAACAGAATTTCAGTTGTGGTATACCACCAATCATGTTGACATTCAGCATCTGGACAAGAGAACTTAGATGTGGTTTGAATGGGGACAGGGCGGATGTTGTAATGGTAAGCATTGGACCCATGATGCTAATCATGGCTCCAATTCCCAAGATGGCCCTGTGTGGACTTTGTATATTCTCAAGGTGCATGCGTGGGTTTCCTCCCACAATCCAAAAATACACAGGTAGGTTAAGTGGTTTCCAAAAAAATTTGAATCGGAAACTGTGTGCGCTATATCAATAACTTATAATTAACATAGTGAATGTACAATAGGTTACACACAACATCATTAGGTTTCCAATCTGACTGGTTGGAATGGAAATCTGGTACTTTCTGGGAGCAAATGATAATTGACCAATTGCTCCCAAACATGTAAAAAAAAAAATGGTCAGAAATTGGTTACAGCCTTTTGATTGAAATTTATGCAAATTTCCCATTTCCAGCTTTTGGGAGAAAGTGGTTGGTTATTTGTTCTCAGACTTTAGCAGATTTTTGTTACAACCAGCCACATTGGAAATATAATCTTATAGTATGTATCCAGTTTTAAAGTCAACATTTTCTGTCACAAGAAGTAATGAAAAATTAAAATATCTTATCAATGAAAACATTTGATACTTACAATAGGTATTATAGTTATATTTTATTCTGCAGTTTACTAAATTCTGATACGTAAAAGTGCCTGCTTAAAAGGCAGAAACACATTGTAGCTTCTACTCCTTAAATGGACTGTAAAAATGGACTCCATAGCAATATCTGTAACTATGGAAACCAGCTTTGGACTACTGTAATTATTTTGATGGTGGTGTAGGTTGATAGTAAGAAGCAATTCTTAAGAACATTTGAAAAAGTTACTGATTTCAGACACAAGACCTATTGTAAGTACCAGAGATTATTTCAGTAAGCTGTAACCATGAAAATAAGTTTCATTAAATAAAGAATCATTTTTAAGTAGTCTGTCAATTGGCTTTAGGAAATAACCGCCACTGATGTAGACATTTCCATTGCAATCAGTGCAAAGGTTTGGAGCAATTTTCTATTGTTCACTGTGATTACAGCAAATCAACATGTAGATGTGATCATTCAGGATCAGTATGATTTACCTACAACTGAATTACCCACAATTACTTCACTGACACTGTAATACCAGCGTGGTGTAAAAACCAATGGTCAATATCCCGACATACTCATAATACCGTCTGTTAAAATGCATAGTCAATATATCGACATGATCAGAATGCCAAACATATTACAATACCAACAAAGTTAGTATATCGACATTGACTCATACCCCGCTGTGCCCTGCCCAGTATTATATTCACCCTCTATGCCCACTTGGATGGTAAAGTATAAAGTAGTTTTTGTTTGAGGGGAAAAAAAAAATCATGAAAACCTCCATTCAGTATTATTTGGGTCATATGTTTTGGTGGTCACCATTGTGCTTGTGTCTGCGCTTTCTTATGTTTTACTTTTTGAGGTTGACGGAATATTTATTGTTGTGTTGCGTATATGTCGGTATATTGTCCATCTGCATTTGGTTGTCAGGATTCTGTCAATCGGTATTCCATCCATCGCCAACTTAACTACATATTGATCATTCACTTGGATCAATATTACTGGTTAGAATTATACTATGGTCAATAGTAGGTTGCTGTACTAGCAGAAACTACATCCAGTTCTTTAAAGGTCACCCTGGTGCTTTTAATGCATAAAGGCCTTGTTGCAGCATTGTTAGTGGTAAGTACCAGAAGATGCATTGGCATGAGCGGAAGAGCATAATGCGGATGGTGCCAACATAAGCGTTCGATGAACAGCTCAGAGTATACAAGGAACGATATATGATGGCCAATAACCGCTGCCAACATGAATTTGCCTTTCTGGTTCTTCTGTTTTGGGCTAGTTCTCCATGCTTACCTTTGCTTCTCAGCACTTATCACTCAAATACAAATACTGCTTTTATTGTGTGTAGTTCACAGATTTGGGATACACTACAAGCAGAGGTCATGGGAACATGTAGTTATAATTCTGGGTATCATTTTTTGGGAGCTGCACAAAGGCATTAGAGTCATCATCAGTATGAGGACTACATGGATTTAGTTGGACCTATTACTAGTCTCTGTAAAGTAAAAGGAACCTTATGCATTCACCGGGGATGAAAATACAAATATTTATAATACCATGTAACACTATACTAAAGAATACAAGTGTACAATTCTGCCTCAGCATTAATACTAGCATGAGTCTCAAGTCAAAAGAGGATGGAGTGTTATAAGGTGTATGGTATGCAAAACTGGAGGTGGAATTTTGGGGACAATGACCACTCCACTGTAATAGCCAGCTGCTGTGAGCAACAGTCACAAAGTTGCAGATGTGAACAGGTTACAACAAGCAGCAACAGAAAAAATGAAGTGGTGGATTGATGAAAACAAGATTGCGAGAAGAGGTATGGATAACACTAAAATAAACCATGTCCAGAACAGCATTAGGTGTTTAGTTCCATGTAGAATTCTTCTCAAAGACTGTACTATAATGAATTCAAAACTAGACATTTTTGTACTTCTTATATGTACAGAAACAGTATATAAAATTCAGTTCAAGAAACATTTTTTATTAAAAAAAAAAAAAAAAACCAACAACTTTCCACGGATTGTTGATTATAAGAAGTGTCTTTCCAACATAATCAACATACGGTGCGTTCTTAAATCTAGATGCAGTATCCTGTACTTGTTCACCAATTGTCTCCAATGAGTAGAAACATCTTCGTTTGCCAAGTTTCAAATGATGACAAAGAAATGGAACGTTACAAATGTGAACATTAACATCCATAAGTTTGTGAGATATTTTGTTTTTAGGGGATTTCAGTGATCTCAGCAATAGCTATGGACCTCAGAAGAACAACTTTTTATATGTTCTAGCTTTTGACTAGTCTTCCTTCCTAAGTCTAAGTAGAAGGTTCCTAAAGAAACAGATCTAAGAGCAAAAAGGGAAATAGAGGCAAAAAAACCCACCCAAAATAAAATTTTTTTTTTAAAGTGTTAAAATATGCATAATTTTCTGTACGTTAGCTTTTTAAGTGCATAACAAGATGCTACCATGAACTTCTAAATGTATTTGTCTTTACCTAAATATTTACCATAGTCCTGTAAAGCTGAAACCCAACATTTTCAAAAAGAGAATTTGAAAAGAAAAAAAACTAAACCTAAACTACAAGTATCTTTATATAAAAACACTTGAGGGGGAAAAAAAAATATGTAGGATTTAATGTTTGTAGCTGGAAGGGATTTAATGCACATATTTCCCTCTAAACAATATTGTAAAGATAATGATATAAAATGCCACACAGTTCAAAAGTTTACATTCAGAATATCATCATCTCATATTTCTCTCATGTGGTACCCATTAAGGGCGGTCATTTGTTCAATCCATTTTCATACGAGGACACTTATATTTTAGGTTTAGTGACCCTTTTAAAGGACAACATGGTAACCCTAGGAGTTCCCTTCTAATTTTTTCTTTGCAGCATTCATGGACAGGACTTTGTCTTTCTGACGGATTTCCTCCCTCAGTTTCACTTCGGTGACCCTTAAGTGTCTGATGTTTGACTTCATCTCCTTCATCTTCACCTCCATCAAAGCTATAATGTCCCTCTGCTCATTGAGCTTCCTCAGCAACTCCTCTGTGGTGGTGCCTGAGGACATGGAGTAGGAGTGGTCAGCAGACTGGGGAGAGGGGTAATACTCTGGCATTGGGTAGGTCTCCTCTCCCACCACCACCACCTGTAACTGTTGATGGGATGAACCCGCAGAGAAGTGGCTGCTCAGCCCGGGTCCGCCTGCAGAATCCAGTTTGACTGTGAGGTTGACCGGATTGGACTCTGCAGTGATCTGTTCTCCTGTCACTGCCCCCAAGGATCTAGCCATGGCAGAGGCTTCCACAGCAGCCATGTCCCCCATAGCAGCAGCTGTGCCTAGCAGCATCATCTCTGCGCCCCCTGCTGTCAGCTCCAGCACTTCCTGCTCCTGCCCTGGCAGGGTGGTCACCAGCACTGTAGTGGAGGTGGGGGTGTAGCTGGGCTGCTGCTGGTGGTGCCTCTTCTTGCTCCTGTCCCCGGCATTGCCCCTGCGGGTCTTCCTCTCGTTCACCCCGCGGAGAGGGAAGATAGTGGGCACCTTGATACTGTAGGACTTGCGCCCACCGTGGAAGTGCAGGCTGCACACTCGGTGCCCGTTGGTGGGCTGGAAAGTGTTGAAGCAGCCGGTCACCCCAGCCCGGGAAACGTTCTTCAGCCACAGGTGCCGGAGCTCGGGGTCCTTGGGGAAGGTGTAGAAGTGCAGCCCCTTGTCCCGGTGGGAGTTGCTGTAGCAGCCCGGAACGCAGCAGGTGAATCCGGGCATCGCTGCAGCTGCTGCAACAACTAGCGGTAGCTGGCAGGCATGAGAGATGCTGGCACAGCCAGAGACGCCGAGACTGAGCGGCCAGCGGAAACTACATATCCCATAACGCCCGCCACTTCCGGCACACTACGGCGGGGTGGCATTAGCGCCGAAGACTACATGTCCCACAAGGCCAGAGGCCAGCTTCCGGTGTCGTCACCACGGCTGAGCGCGCGGGTTCTGTCTTCAGTTTTGCCTGTTAGTAAGTTGGAGCAAAGTCAGACTCAGACGCAGACGCCCGCTGGGAGCTGTTGTGCTAAAAGGTGAGAGCTGTGGTGCTGTGCTGACAGGTGAGAACTGTGCTGCAGACAGGTGAGAGCTGTGCTGCTGGTTGATAGGTGACAGCTGTGCTGCTTGATAGGTGAGAGCTGTGCTGCTGACAGGTGAGAGCTGTGGTGCTGTGCTGACAGGTGAGAGCTGTGGTGCTGTGCTGACAGGTGAGAGCTGTGGTGCTGTGCTGACAGGTGAGAGCTGTTCTGCTGACAGGTGAGAGCTGTTCTGCTGATAGGTGAGAGCTGTGCTGCTGACAGGTGAGAGCTGTTCTGCTGACAGGTGAGAGCTGTGCTGCTGACAGGTGAGAGCTGTGCTGCTGGTTGATAGGTGAGAGCTGTGCTGCTTGATAGGTGAGAGCTGTGCTGCTTACAGGTGAGAGCTGTGCTGCTTACAGGTGAGAGCTGTGCTGCTGACAGGTGAGAGCTGTGCTGCTGACAGGTGAGAGCTGTGGTGCTGTGCTGACAGGTGAGAGCTGTTCTGCTGATAGGTGAGAGCTGTGCTGCTGACGGGTGAGAGCTGTGCTGCTGACGGGTGAGAGCTGTGCTGCTGACGGGTGAGAGCTGTGCTGCTGACGGGTGAGAGCTGTGCTGCTGACAGGTGAGAGCTGTGCTGCTGACAGGTGAGAGCTGTGCTGCTGACAGGTGAGAGCTGTGCTGCTGACAGGTGAGAGCTGTGCTGCTGGTTGATAGGTGAGAGCTGTGCTGCTGACGGTTGATAGGTGAGAGCTGTGCTGCTGATGGGTGAGAGCTGTGCTGCTGATGGGTGAGAGCTGTGCTGCTGACAGGTGAGAGCTGTGCTGCTGACAGGTGAGAGCTGTGCTGCTGACAGGTGAGAGCTGTGCTGCTGACAGGTGAGAGCTGTGCTGCTGACAGGTGAGAGCTGTGCTGCTGGTTGATAGGTGAGAGCTGTGCTGCTGGTTGATAGGTGAGAGCTGTGCTGCTTACAGGTGAGAGCTGTGCTGCTTACAGGTGAGAGCTGTGCTGCTGACAGGTGAGAGCTGTGCTGCTGACAGGTGAGAGCTGTGCTGCTGACAGGTGAGAGCTGTGCTGCTGACAGGTGAGAGCTGTGCTGCTGACAGGTGAGAGCTGTGCTGCTGACAGGTGAGAGCTGTGCTGCTGACAGGTGAGAGCTGTGCTGCTGACAGGTGAGAGCTGTGCTGCTGACAGGTGAGAGCTGTGCTGCTGACAGGTGAGAGCTGTGGTGCTGTGCTGACGGGTGAGAGCTGTGGTGCTGACGGGTGAGAGCTGTGGTGCTGACGGGTGAGAGCTGTGGTGCTGACGGGTGAGAGCTGTGGTGCTGACGGGTGAGAGCTGTGGTGCTGACGGGTGAGAGCTGTGGTGCTGACGGGTGAGAGCTGTGGTGCTGACGGGTGAGAGCTGTGGTGCTGACGGGTGAGAGCTGTGGTGCTGACGGGTGAGAGCTGTGGTGCTGACGGGTGAGAGCTGTGGTGCTGACGGGTGAGAGCTGTGGTGCTGACGGGTGAGAGCTGTGCTGCTGACGGGCGATGGGTGAGAGCTGTGCTGCTGACGGGCGATGGGTGAGAGCTGTGCTGCTGACGGGCGATGGGTGAGAGCTGTGCTGCTGACGGTTGATAGGTGAGAGCTGTGCTGCTGACGGGTGAGAGCTGTGCTGCTGACGGGCGATGGGTGAGAGCTGTGCTGCTGACGGGCGATGGGTGAGAGCTGTGCTGCTGACGGGCGATGGGTGAGAGCTGTGCTGCTGACGGTTGATAGGTGAGAGCTGTGCTGCTGACAGGTGAGAGCTGTGCTGCTGACAGGTGAGAGCTGTGCTGCTGACAGGTGAGAGCTGTGCTGCTGACAGGTGAGAGCTGTGCTGCTGCTTGCTGATAGGTGAGCGCTGTCCTGCTGATAGGTGAGAGCTGTGCTGCTGCTGGCTGATAGGTGAGAGCTGTCCTGCTGATAGAGGATAGGTGAGAGCAGTGCTGCTGATAGGTGAGAGCTGTGCTGCTGATAGGTGAGAGCTGTTCTGCTGATAGGTGAGAGCTGTCCTGCTGATAGGTGAGAGCTGTGCTGCTGATAGGTGAGAGCTGTGCTGCTGATAGGGGAGAGCTGTCCTGCTGATAGATGATAGGTGAGAGCTGTGCTGCTGATAGGTGAGAGCTGTGCTGCTGTCCTGCTGATAGGTGAGAGCTGTCCTGCTGATAGGTGAGAGCTGTGCTGCTGATAGGGGAGAGCTGTCCCATCAAGTGCCAAATTGTATGTGAGCCTCCCGGTGCTGCCAGGCGGCTCATAGGAGAATTGGGTCCGACTTGTCCGAAGGACAAGTCGGCCTAATGTATGGGGGCCTTAAGTCTGGGCACCTACAGATTTATCGTTGATTTGACCTATGGACCGTACTCTGGTCCACACGCAACGCTGCAAAATTCACTGCACTGCGTGTGGATGAAACAGTAGTGTGCCGAGCGCAGCGAGCCACCGTGCCCACAGCATGGCATGACGCGGTACACTTACAGACATCGGCACCCGCCATATTTGAAAACCCATGCAGTTCCTGTTCCCTGCCTGGGGTGTCGCTGTCTGCTGTGGTGTTTCTAGCATAGGTCTGGTTTGCATATCAGTGCTGATATACAGACCACACTGTGCTAGAAGCACCACAGCAGACAGCGACACCCCAGGCAGGGAAGAGGAACTGCATGGGATTTCAAATATGGCACAGACAGGGAGGGGAAAACAAGATGGTGAAGGGGCACACCGGGCAAGGGCACCAGCTTAAGCCCATGTACACAAAGTGTAGCTCCTGCTTGTACACTGAACACAGGAGCAAGAAAGAACAGGGGAAACCAAGTTGGCTGCCATCTGCAGTGGTAGCAGACGTGTTAATTTATGTGGCTCTACAGGGACCAGGGAAGGCAGGAGGTCAGGGGAGGTGAGCAGAGGAGAGAGGGCAAGTAGCTTCTGCCACCTGCAAGATGGCTGCCGCCAAGTGGAGCTGGGTCCCAATCCCTCCCAGGTCCCCGGCAGCACATGCGCTGGAGAAGAGTCCCGGCAGGAACCGGCCAGGTAAATATCCCTCTCAGGGGCAGCAGGTGATGAACAACTGAGCCTCAAGTTCCCGACGAGCGTGGCTGACTGTTTCCAAACTCTTGTACCCGAGGAGGGTAATTAGCACTCCGCAGCATGAGCCCTGCTAATCCCCCTGTGGGTGTAGGTAGGATGAGGCAGCAGCAGCAGGGCGCAGTTCAGATACACAGCGGGACAGAAATGGGCTTTTTTTTTATTATTCAAACAATTACTGTTCGTAGAACAGACCAAACAAACATTGAGAACATGCAAACCCCACACAGGTTCCTGTTTGGTAGTTGAGCTCATAGAGAGTGCTCTTGTTATGGGATGGTTGCTGTGTTTGATATGCATTTACTTGCTGCTATGATGACCACTTTCTGGGTAAGGAAAACGGTGTTCTGGGTTGGAGCCATACTTTGATTTTAAGTAATGACAATTGCCTTTCACTGGCCCAAAAAATGTTTGTTCTCAAAGAGGTTTTGTATTCTTCGCATATAATACATTATGCAAAATACATATATTGCAAGAAAATTGTGTGATCTTTTTGCTGTAACGTCATTTTAATATTTTTTTTTACGTCAGGAAAATGGAGGATACGTCGCAAGAAAACCTTACTACACGCTCTTTGCTTAAGGGGATCTTGGCCACCGAGCCAGTACTCCCAGCAATCAAGCACACTTCTAAACAAAGGTAAATTGATTAATTTCTATATATCCAAATGAAAAGCTTGGCACTCTGGGTGGGCAATGGCATTTACTAGGGTGCCATCCTACAAATTGTTAGGTGAACAAACCAGGTGGCACTCCACAGATTTTCCAGTAATGTGCTTTGTGATTGTAAACGATTGCGGAGAGCATCAATGTTTCATGGCTGTGAAAGCCGTTTCGTCATGATGGTGGCATAAAAGTGTTTTGATTTTGGTTATTCGTATCTATTTTTATACGTTAAAGCAGTCAGGACTATTAATTATTAAAAATTATTAAAAGTTATATTTTATTACTTTAATTTGGACTTGAAGCATATACTTACTGTGTTCTTTTTGTGTAGTAGGACTGTCACTTAGTTTGTCTGGCCTGCAGTACCTCTGGGCTGCCAGAGGTGCTGCTATTTTGTTCCAGCCTGCAGTACCTCTGTACGGCCACATCCATCCTGCATCCGTGGTCTGTTCCTCTTCAGCAAGTATAACTCTTGTCTTGCAGTTCACCTATTTAGGCAGGCAAACCCGTAACAAAAGCTCTGTACACATTAGACATCCAGATGTTGTGGAACTACATGTCCCAGCATGCCCTGACAGTTTTGGCATGCTTTTATAGGGAAAAATGTGGCAATGCACGTTGGAACATGTAGTTTCACAACATCTGGAGGGCCACAGGTTGATGACCCATGCATTAGACAATGTATAAGTGCACTTGCACTTTTATGCCGCCATCCTGACGAACTGGGTTTCACAGCCTTGAAACGTTGATGCTTCATGTGGTAGGTAATATAGATTGTAAGCTCCACGGGGCAGGGACTGATGTGAATGGGGAACTATGTTATGTGAA
Organism: Crinia signifera; assembly: GCF_055691185.1. Lineage (NCBI taxonomy): Eukaryota > Metazoa > Chordata > Amphibia > Anura > Myobatrachidae > Crinia > Crinia signifera. The sequence goes on along the minus strand of NC_139227.1, from coordinate 4,276,107 downwards.
GCGCTGCGGAATATGGGTGTGCTGTATAAATAACTGGTAATAATTACTTGGACAATTTTTTGGATGTTGAAAAATACGCAGATTGGTGATCCACGTGTTCTTTGACAGTCGAAACTGCTGGCGCTTTTGACTTCATTTTTTTTTAGTCCTGTTTCCCGATGCAGTTTAGTTTTTAAAAAGTGAATTTGAATTGACTAAACCTGTTTAAAAAAAATCTTAAGAAAACAGATGCAATTGAATAGCAAAGTCCTTTTTTATTTCGGCTAGCCTGTGAAACTACACATCCCAGCATGCATTACCACCGGTTTGCTATTAGAGAAATGCTAAAACTGCGGAAAGGCATGCTATAGGATGTATAGTTTCACAACAGCTGGTTGGCCAGGCCTAGGCTACCCTTTGGTATGCTTAAAATATGTTACCATGGGGAAAACTCTTGCAGTGCAAACACATATAGTTGCATGAGGAAATTACTCATGCAATACGTTTTTTTCATTATTTTCAATTTAATCTGATGCTTCCCATCTTCTACTGTGGTTCTACTTAAAAATCAATTATTTTAATATTTGCTTTCACCATTAAAGTGACTGTGGCATCTCCTTTTCTTCTCAATAGATCCGACTATGGAAGACCGTCTACATCAGCATATCTTGATAGAACTTCATCGTCTCCATCTATGAACTTGCGCAGTAAAATGAAAGGCCGCCTGAGGCGTTCTCTTGGGAAATCGGTAAATAATAACCGTGACCTGTATTTTTGTTATCTGGTCTATGTTTTCCACATTTAGAAAGACATATCTTATGTTTCAGACACAAAAAGCATCAGCTATTAAAAGAAAGGTTGAAATCAAACCAAGAATTAAGCAAAACTCTGGAAAGAAGGCCGCTGCCCCAATTCTGGAAGATTTAGATACGATCACACCACGCACCTTGTTGAAAAGAATTATACAGAATGGTACGTTTTCATCTTCAAGTCAGAAACTAAAAAAAAACGCAATCCGGCGCGGAAATTCTTTTTTTTTTTGTGAAAAAATTAACTATAATTATCTCTATAAACATTAACATTAAAATGTATTAATGTTTTAAGCTGCTGAAATCCATATGTGGACCACTCAGATAAAATCCACTAAAGGGAAAAAGCAATTTCTCTTTCAATGGTCCTGGTGACACAGCTCAACACTGGGATGTAGGAGGGTCCGAAGGAGCCAGGCACCTATCCTAAAGCTTTTAGAGGGTAGGCTCCTCCCCTACTGCATCCCTGACTCTTCAGTTCGTGTTAGGTGCCCACTGGAGTGGGTGCTATTCTAAAGGGCTGCAGGAGCAGCTGAAGAATTAGAGTAGTTAGGGGATTTTTATTATTTTATTAATTATATTCTAGCTAGGTAGGCACAGTGTGAGGATTCTCATAGTGAATCCTCACACTGCTAGCGCAGCAGGAGCTGACAGAAGCGCGTCCTGTCAGCTCACTGTGCACAAGGGAGACGCTGTCTGGCCTCCCTGTGCAGCGCTTACAGCTTCTTTTAAGAAGCTGCCTGGGCTCCGGAGTGTCCTGAAACCGGCTTCACGTTTAGGTGGGGATCATGGGGGACAGGCGCTCCGTGATGGCGGCGGCCATTTTCTGCGGAGCTTACACACTGAGCTCCTATATGAGAGGACAGCAGTGTTACAGGCATGTTCCAAGTGGTCCCCAGTCGAGGGGGAGATACTGGAACTAGGAAATCCTACCAAGGGAGCGGCTGACTGGGGGTGGTTGGCGCCAAAAGTCACGGACCCCGCAGCAGCAGGGACTTTGGTCTCTTCCCTTACTCTGTGTTTGGAGCCTTTCAGAACGCTTGCAGCGGAGCTGAGCTGGCTTACAGATCCTGGCAGAGTGTTTAGATTTCCTGGGCATCGTTTCCCCGCATCTGAAACCGACAGACAGATAAGTGACTGAGTGCATTGAAACTGTATAATCGCTTGTACATTGTATGCACTGTGTAGTTCACTTTTCATCATGTCTGAGCAACATGCTGTGGTTTTGGGGGAGGGAGCCCTTATTGCACTGAGCGCTTGTAATGTGTGTACACAAAAATTTGTCCCTGAGCAGATGGCCAAGGGGGGCTTATGTAATACTTGCGCTGCTGTGAGACCCATGGGGAGTGAACCTCAGAGGGCAGAGCAGATTGAACCTGCGTGGGCCAGTGCCCTGGGCAGGTCAGTGAACGCTTTGGTGCAGTTACTGGACAGACAGAGTGATGTCTTGGTAGAATCTCAGAGACCTATGCCATCATCTCAGCAGTCCTCTGGCTCCTTGCCTCTTACCCAGGCAGATCCTGCCTTTATTCAGGTGATGCAGGATACTGCAAGGGGGATCAACAGGTTTAGTGAGATACTAGACAAGATTGATGTTGATGTTGCAGGGACCCCTAAAAGGTCTTATGCTATGCCTACATTGGTAGATGAGGAGGAGGGAGCGTATACTGACATCCCCTGGGATCAGGGTGATGATTTGGAAGATACCTCTTCTGCAGGGGTAGAGGATCTTATTGTAGCTGTGAAACAGGCTTTGAAACTTTCAGTGGAGGATAAGACTCCTGTTAAAGGTGTTTTTAAGCGACAGCGGAAGGAGGCTGTTACTTTTCCTTCGGATAAAGGTTTACAGGAATTGTTGGAGGGGGCTTGGAAAACCCCTGATAAGAGGCTGCAGATGCCTAAGAGATTCCTCAGTCTGTACCCCATGCCAGAGTCTCATGCGGAGCTCTGGGAAAAAGTGCCAGTTGTGGATGCATCTGTGGCACGTTTGTCTAAGGCTACTGTATTACCAGTTCAAGGCGGTGCAGCTTTCAAAGATCCGGTGGACAAAAAGCTGGAGGGTAACCTCAAGGCTATATTTGAGGGGGTGGGATTCACCCTACGTCCTCTTATTGCTTCAGCCTGGGTCTCTAAGGCCATGATTGAGTGGGCTAATGAGTTGTGCACCATGCTACAAGCTGACCCTGGTGTATTGCTGCTCGCGGAAAAGCTTAAGGCGGCTGCGGAGTATGTGTTGGAAGCAGAGGAGGAAGCACTCAAAATGGCAACCAGAGTGTCCACAGTGTCTATTAATGCCAGGAGAGTGCTCTGGCTTAAGGCCTGGGAGGCAGACAATGAGTCTAAGAAGGCCCTAGAAACTTTAGCTTTCAAGGGGAAGTTACTATTTGGATCAGAATTAGAGGAAATCATTAAACAAGCCACGGGCGGCAAAAGTACATTTCTGCCGGCCCCCACAGCTAAGCAGCCATCCAGATTTTCTGCCTTTAGGCCGTCCTTTCGGCCCTCCCCTAGAGGTGGTGCGTCCTTTCGAGGACAGTCCTTTAGGGGAAAGTTTCAGTCATCTAGGGGCAAGGCCCCGAAGTCCAAGTTTGGCTCCTTTCACAAGAAGCCTGCCACCAAAGGAGAGGACAAACCCTCCGCATGACTGTCAGGGGATTTGCCCGGCAGTGATAAAGGTGGGGGGGCGTCTCTCACATTTCAGGGATGCATGGGCTTCTCTAGACCATGATGCCTGGGTGTTAGACATTATAGCCCAGGGCTACAAAATTCCTTTCAGAGGTCTGCCTCCGAAAAGATTTATCCCCACATCTTTACCAAAGGAAGCTCGGCTTCATACAGCCCTTGTGAGAGCAGCTCACTCTCTGTTAGAGAAGGGGGTGGTTACTCTGGTTCCCAGGGCAGAGTGGAAGAAAGGCTTTTATTCCACTCTGTTTCTGGTGCCCAAACCAGACGGGTCTTTCAGACCAATACTAAATTTGAAGTCTCTAAATGTCCATTTATGGGTAGACCATTTCAAAATGGAGTCTCTACGGTCAGTGCTCCTGAGCCTAGACCAGGGAGAATTTTTGGCGTCCATGGATGTCCAGGATGCATATCTGCATGTTCCTATACACCCAGAACATCAGGCCTTGTTGTGGTTTGCAATAGGAGACCTGCATTTACAGTTCCAAGCGTTGCCCTTTGGTCTGGCCACCGCGCCAAGGGTATTCACAAAAATAATGTCAGTGATGGCGGCTGTGCTGAGGCTCAGGGGAATCACAGTGATACCTTATTTGGACGACCTGCTGTTCAAAGCAGAGTCAGCAGCCATGCTTCAGAGTCATTTGGCAGAAGCCATCAGTTTTTTGCAGGCTCACGGCTGGATTTTAAACTTGCAAAAATCTCAGTTGGTACCATCACAGAGGCTCCAATTCTTGGGAGTTATTCTGGATACCCATCTCCATCGGGTATTTCTCCCGGAGGCAAAGGCCAGGGATCTGGTCGCCTTAGTCCAGGAGATTCTCAGCGCTCGGAGCATTTCAGTATGGAGGTGCCTCAAGCTGCTGGGGAAAATGGTGGCGTCATTCGAGACGCTGCAATTTTCCAGGTTCCACTCTCGGGTGTTCCAATGGAACATCTTGACGGCTTGGTCGGGAAACACACAGACCATGAAGTCAGAGCTGATAGTGCTGTCTTCGGACACTCGAGACTCCTTGAAATGGTGGACAGAAGTGAACTCCCTCCAATGGGGTTGGTCATTGCAGACCTGGAACTGGCTAGTAGTTACTACTGACGCCAGCCTCAGGGGCTGGGGGGCAGTAGTCTTGGACTTCAGGCTGCAGGGCTTGTGGACTACAGAGGAGTCGGCTCTACCGATCAACATCTTGGAGCTGAGGACTGTCTGGAAAGTGATTTCCTTGGCTGGAGACAGGTTACAGAACCTCCCTTTAAGGATTCAGACCGACAATGCCACAGCTGTGGCGTATCTGAATCACCAGGGAGGTACACGCAGCAAATTAGCCATGTGGGAGGTGTCCAGAATCTTCCTGTGGGAGGTGTCCAGAATGTTCCAGCTGTATCAGCTATATTCATACCAGGAGTGGAGAATATAGAGGCCGACTTCCTGAGCAGGGAAGAGCTCAAGGAAGGGGAATGGAGCTCACCTTGAAGTGGGGAACTCCGGATGTGGACCTGATGGCATCCAGGTTCAACCACCAAGTGCCCAGGTTCTATGCCAGAACAAGGGACCCACTAGCGGAGGCGGTGGATGCCATGACTATCCCCTGGGAAGGGAATCTCCTTTATGCCTTTCCACCAGTACCAATGCTGGCGAGACTTTTAAAGAAAATACAGGCGCAGGCGGTTCCGGTGATCTTAGTGGCCCCAGATTGGCCAAGGAGGTCCTGGTACTCGAGGCTTCAGAGGTTGTCTGTGGACTCGTGGCGTCTACCTCTGAGGCCAGACCTTCTAAGACAAGGCCCATTCATTCACCTGGATTCAGCTCAATTAATTTTGACGGCCTGGCTATTGAGACCGCCATTTTGAAAAGTAAAGGTTTTTCTGACGCAGTGGTTCACACTATGATTAAAGCCAGGAAATCTGTATATTCGGCAAATTATTATAGAGTCTGGAAAACTTACATTCGATGGTGCGAGAGACGGAAGTCACACACATCTCGTTTTAAGTTATCTAAAATGATGGAATTTTTACAAGATGGTTTCTCATCGGGCCTAAGCCTTCAGTCATTGAAGGTACAGATCTCGGCCTTGTCCATCTATTTCCAGAAGAGGATAGCCATTTTACCGGAAATTCAGACTTTTTTACAGGGGGTATCTAGGTTGAAACCTCCATACAAACAACCAGTGGCGCCTTGGGATTTGTCACTGGTCTTGGAATGCCTTCAGAAGGCACCCTTTGAACCTTTGAGGTCGGCGGACCTTAAGTTTCTCACATGGAAGCTGGTGTTCTTGTTGGCAGTGGCATCAGCTAAGAGGGTGTCAGAGTTAGGAGCTTTGTCATGCAAATCTCCTTTCTTAATTTTTCATGACGACAGGGCAGTTCTTCGGACAGTGCCTCAGTTTTTGCCGAAGGTAGTCTTTGCCTTCCATTTAAATCAGGAGATAATTCTACCTGTGTTTCAACCCCCAGAGGGTTCTAAGAAAAGTGACAAGCTGAAGAGTTTGGATGTTGTGCGTGCTTTACGCATTTATGTGGACAGAGTAAAGAGTGTCAGAAAGACTGACACCTTGTTGGTGTTGTATGACATACACAAAATTGGTTGGCCTGCATCTAAGCAGACTATTGCTAGGTGGTTGCGTTCTGTGATAGCTTTTGCATACACCAAAGTGGGAAGGCCTGTACCGGCCAGAATAAATGCGCATACCACCAGGTCAGTTGCCTCCTCTTGGGCGGTTCGACATGGGGCAACAGCTGAGCAGGTTTGCAGGGCTGCCACTTGGTCATCTGTTCATACCTTTGCCAAATTCTATAGATTCCATGAGTTTGCGTCGGAGGACGCATCATTCGGGCGAGCAGTGCTGAGAGCTGCAGACCTGAGCGTACCGGCTCTGGAACATCCCAGTGTTGAGCTGTGTCACCAGGACCATTGAACGAGAAAAAGGGATTTTTGGAAGAACTTACCGTTCGAATCCCTTTCTCTGATATGGTCCTGGTGACACAGCGATCCCTCCCTTACGCTCAGTAAGTATGCCAGAAGTTTCATGATGTTCATGTTAAAATGGTTAAAGAAACAGTTATTGTTGAAAAATGTGCATATAATATGTGCAGGCGTTTGTACTGAGTTAATGTATTCCAGTGGCTTTGAAAGATTGAACTGAAGAGTCCGGGATGCAGTAGGGGAGGAGCCTACCCTCTAAAAGCTTTAGGATAGGTGCCTGGCTCCTTCGGACCCTCCTACATCCCAGTGTTGAGCTGTGTCACCAGGACCATATCAGAGAAAGGGATTCGAACGGTAAGTTCTTACAAAAATCCCTTTATAGCAATAAAGACCAGTGCTAATATGCTGTTGAAATATTGAACATTAGAGCAGAATTATATATCTATGTATCGACTGGCGATTAAAGGCCTGAAATGTTGCAAAAAGTGTAGCCAGCAGCATGTGTCGTTATTTCTGAAAATCCTGAAAGGAGTCTGTGGAGTTCCGGTCTGTTCGTGTGTCTGTATGTTCTAAATTGCAACAGGGCGCCGGTTACATACCATGTCCCCAGTAGTGCCAGTTACATACCATGCCCCCAGTAGCGGCAGTTACATACCATGCCCCCAGTAGCGGCAGTTACAAATCATGCCCCCAGTAGTGGAAGGGCCCCCTCCCCCCCCCCAAAAAAAATAATAATAATGTTGCGTCCTGGAATCTATGGATAAGGGTTTAACCTGTATGAGAAGGATTCTAGTCGCTGTAAATTCAGCTACCTTTGATGCTTTCAAACTGCGGAAGGTGGTTTTAGGGGAGGAGCTTATATGCCGCTTGGAAATTAGCTCATAAATTGCAGACACCTTAATCCCTCAGTAAATAAATAAAAAGTATAGCAGCGCTAATTTTACAATGTAGAAAAATTTATTACACAATAAAAACAGGAATAAAATACATTAAATGAACCAATTGATAAGAAACAATGACAGGGTAAGTATTGTGACTGGACCCAGTTATATTCACCAATGCTGGATGATGTTAAAACCTGCTCTGATCCAAAGAAATTGGAGAGGGGAGTCCTTTACGGCCACTTGAATGGTATCCTGAAGCGGAGATGTTAAAGGGGACTACAACCGATGGCAAGAGTGGAATTAGCCTGATCGGGAGTCCCGCTGATGTGAAAAGTCAGGTGTCCAATCAAGGAATGTTGGCTTTAGACTCTCGTGAAGGTCGGCTGTTGATCAGAAGTTTTTTAGCAGGTGGAGCAGTCCTTAGTGCAGAAGGAAATTTTTGGAGGTGAAGTGGGTCCAGGCAGGGTGTGTCACCAACGCGTTTCGCAGTTCTCAGACTGCTTTGTCAAGGTGTCTGTTTGGGTCCATGGGAGCCATTTTTATACCTGACTTCCCATGTGTTCATTTGCATACCATATTGGTTCAATAGTACAAAAATAAATAAAAACACTAAAAAGAGCTTACTCGGAGACAAAGAACATTAAGCATAATATACATTGGTAATACTCATAGCTGGATTATTATATATACTAGTTATACTTCTAATAAATGCAATATACGCCACACTACCACTGCAGATCTTTATAATAAGTCTCTAGAAACGAACAAAACCGGAAGTCACTATGTTACTAATGAATGAACTATAACCCGGAAGTGCTTTATGCACAATTTGTTATGTCAATACGTTTTCTGTCTTATCCCTGAATCAAAGAAATTATCCTATTACCAATGTATATTATGCTTAATGTTCTTTGTCTCCGAGTAAGCTCTTTTTAGTGTTTTTATTTATTTTTGTACTATTGAACCAATATGGTATGCAAATGAACACATGGGAAGTCAGGTATAAAAATGGCTCCCATGGACCCAAACAGACACCTTGACAAAGCAGTCTGAGAACTGCGAAACGCGTTGGTGACACACCCTGCCTGGACCCACTTCACCTCCAAAAATTTCCTTCTGCACTAAGGACTGCTCCACCTGCTAAAAAACTTCTGATCAACAGCCGACCTTCACGAGAGTCTAAAGCCAACATTCCTTGATTGGACACCTGACTTTTCACATCAGCGGGACTCCCGATCAGGCTAATTCCACTCTTGCCATCGGTTGTAGTCCCCTTTAACATCTCCGCTTCAGGATACCATTCAAGTGGCCGTAAAGGACTCCCCTCTCCAATTTCTTTGGATCAGAGCAGGTTTTAACATCATCCAGCATTGGTGAATATAACTGGGTCCAGTCACAATACTTACCCTGTCATTGTTTCTTATCAATTGGTTCATTTAATGTATTTTATTCCTGTTTTTATTGTGTAATAAATTTTTCTACATTGTAAAATTAGCGCTGCTATACTTTTTATTTATTTGCCCTTTTCCATTTGGGAGCTGACTACTCCCTTAAGCAGCAGCTATTTGATTAAAACCACCCCTGGTAAGCGCTCCATACCAACCTAGGTTGGTTCCTTTTCCTTCCTTAATCCCTCAGTAACCTCATGGTTAGCCTTTGATATATATGTATTATTTATAAAAGATTATGTTAATAGATGATTGGATGCACTTGAGCTTTTACCTGGCACACATAGACCATATGATAGGACACTGATATGACTGGATCTTAGCAGGCCGTCTCCATACCATCTTCCTATCGCTGAATGTCCTAGTGTCATATGACCGATACAAAGCTCAGCCTTCATTCGCAAACTTCACAACTTTTTGTCTATTGAATTCTATAACTTTTGGTGTATTAGTGCTTTATGTACATAGAATTTAACTCGCACCTAACATCTGAATCCGTGTGCAAACGATAAAAGCGTTCCACTTGCCTAAGTGGTTAAACCTTTAATGTCATTGTTGTGATTTATGTTAGGCAGTACAGTATTGTTCACTATTAGTAAGTATATAATGTCCCTTTTATATTTTGCGGTGGATAATCAGAGGATGAAGTTTCAATTGTAGTCAATAAGAAAGCTAAAACTGCTGTTGATGACGACGCTGACAGTATACAAGAGACCCCTTCTAATACCAGGTTGAGTAGGTAAGTTGTACATTTAACTTCTGTTATGGGCACAGTAATTGGACTGAGTTGTCATTTTGCTTACGCAGACTGGGTTGAAGAAATCGCTATACTAGGACGTTTAAACCCTATAAAGACCTTAATCAATGAAACCTTTTTTCAAGTACAAACATCTAAAAATGTAAGAAAAGATATGAAATTGTCTCTTTACAATATAATGCTTTAAACACCTACTGTATATATCGGTGGTTGCTTCACATTATATGCAGTAGTAAGAGCAAAATAAACATTGAAATATTGAAGATCACTTCCGCTTCCGGGTTCATGCAGCTCACATGCTGAGCAGAGCTGCTCCGTGCCGTGGACCACACACCTGCTAAACGGAGCCGCCAACACGTCTCCAAACACCCGCACGGGACTCCAGAACCCCCCGCTATACTACAGCTGGCGATCCCATGGCTTCAGGTGCCGCACACAAGCCGCAACAGAGGCCGGAGAAGAGACGCGCTGAATCCAACATGGCGCCCGACCCAGACTCCGCGCCTCCCTCACCAGCATCCAGGCAGGCAGCAGCGCAGCAGAGAGACCTCTCAGCCTCACAGGTATTTAAAGACGCTGATGCCCCTGCCACATACGGTGACATTGTGGAAGCAATAAAAGCCACTATGCCCTCCATCCTGGCCAGCGCAGTACAAGAAATAACCCAGCAGATTCAGCACCTTAATACCAGAGTCTCAGACTCAGAGAACAGGATAGGAGCCCTGTGTCATGATATGCATATTGTGCAGAAGGATATAATAAGACTCCAGAAGGAGAACCTTCAATTATGGAATCGTCTGGATGACGCGGAAAATCGTTCCAGACGTAACAATGTCAGAATAGTGGGATTACCAGAAACCCTCAAGGGCCCTGCACTGGCCTCCCTTGCCTCGCTGACCCTCCCCCAACTTCTAGGAATTCAGACAGAGTGCAAGGACATTGTTATAGAGCGGATTTACAGGGTAGGTCAACAATGACTACAAGATACTGACTAAAATACTAGCAGACAGACTTAACCCTATATTACCTTCAATAATACAACATGACCAAACAGGCTTTATCAAGGGCAGACACTCAGTCCGCAATGTTAGGAAGATACTAGCTGCCACCCAAACCTATCATTCAGACTCACCCCAAAATTCCCTAGCCCTACTTTTAGCGATCGATGCTGAAAAGGCCTTCGATCTGGTCCAATGGCCCCATCTATATCACACCATGAACAAATTCGGCATCCCCCAAGCTTACATTAAATTTATACAAACCCTATATACTGACCCCTCATCACAAATAGCCTGCAATGGGTTTCTATCACCACCATTTAAAATCCAGAGAGGCACCAGGCAGGGGTGCCCTCTATCTCCCCTCTTATTTGCTATCGCCCTGGAACCCCTGGCAATTGCACTCAGAGCAGACCCAAATTTCTCTGGCATTCAGATCAAATCAGCTGAACTGAAACTTGCATTATTTGCTGACGACATGGATCCTGTTTGTCACAAACCCCCTTAAGTCCCTGCCCACCATCATGGACACCATACACTCCTTTAGTACCTTCTAAGGGTACAAAATTAATGTCAGTAAAACAGAAATCCTCCCGATTACCCCCAGACATCAGCACTCATCCTACGATCCAACAATTCCATGTTCAAAATACGTCTATCAAGTATTTGGGAGTTCTGATTACACCTAATCCCAGACAGGTACAGATGGGGCAGGTCCCATCCTTGCTGGCAGGTCGCCAGAACGTACGCGCTGGCGACCTGCCAGCAGCCACGCCAGCGAGGAGACTGAGACGCGCGTGCGTCTCACGCGCACGCGTGTCTCAGTCTCCGTCGCTAGCGTGACGGAAACCCTGTCCGTCTCCGCCTCAGGGAGACGGACAATGTTAGGGGGGGGTTAGGGGGGGTGCGGGCAGGCGGCGGGGACCTGGGGAAACGCATGGAAGCGCCGTCGGAAGGGGACGCGCACGCCTCTCGTGCGCGCGCGTCCCCTTCTCACGATCGCCATGGCGCTGGCGGAGGATGGCGGCTGGCGACGCCAGCGCCATCCCCTGCCAAGATGGGAAAAGACCCATCTGTATATAAAGCCAATATGTCTCCGCTCTTAGCAAAAATAAAATCCCAACTAGAATGTTGGACTAGATTACCCATCTCTCTCCTGGGCAGAGCAGCTGTATTAAAGAGTGTGATCTTCCCAAAAATCTTTTATATTTTACAAATGATTCCCTGTACGCTTCTGAAACAAGACATACAGACCCTAAATAGCCTCATGTCAAGATTCTTATGGAAAGGAAAAAGGCCTAGGATGTCTCTCATCAAAATGCAGCACCCCATAGGTTCTGGAGGCTTAAAAATCCCGGACTTTCAGGCCTATACCTGGTCCTTACACATGAGATATGTCTCAGACTGGATGGGAGGCAGCTCTTCTTATATCGACACAGCACTAGACCAACTTGGACAGATTGGGGTAGGCATCACTTGGGCTAGAGCTAAGGGGTGAGGCAAGGAGCGATTGGTGTAGGGGCAGTTAGGGCAGTGCTGTGGGAAGGCAGCTGTTGAGTTAGGGCTGGGGTAATGGTACTACTGTAGTTCCAGATAACTGGTGAATTATTGCAGCGTTGTCAGATTCCCAGGTGTCATAAAACCTGTTCTGCTTGCTCTGCCTTTAGGTGCTGAGCCAATTGCTGTGTACACACGGTAAGATTTGACATTAGATTTTGACTAGTCAAAATAGCATGCAGATCGTATACAGATTGCACAGGTTTTTACCTTGCGATCCCGATGCGCGCTCCCGTGCCGGCACAAATCGAAACCCAGATAGACAGGGCAGCAATGACTATAGAGTGCAAATCTAATGCAGGTTGTATGAATTGTATGTAAAAATACAGAGATAGATCTACAATGTGTTTTGGGATGGACTGCAGACCTGTGGCTTCTCAGGCAGGGATTTTATTCCTAACACACAAAAAAAAAATCAAATAAAATCACAGAAATATTTTATCTCTCTATTTTCCATCGTATTATCACTAAAGCTGCGACATGTTAGGAATAAAAACCATGCCTGAGAAGCCACAGGTCTGCAGGCCATCCCCACAACACAATGTAGATCTTATTTAAGGGGGTTCGGCATCCAGGTTGGTATTTAACCTGCGGTCCCTAGCTTCCAAGGCCCGGGCATTAGCACTGCACCAAAGTGCCTGCCAACAGCTACACACAGCTTCGAGACCAATGAAGCTTATTTACATTATGACATCGCTCAACAGCACCACCTATGGCAGATGCTGGAACTAACTGCCATAGGAGATAGATAGATAGATAGATCTCTCTGTCTAGATAGGGATATCTCTATCTAGATAGAGATATCTATAAGAAGAAAGAAAGAGCGTGCGCAAGTCCTTAGCTTTTAAAACGTTGTCCCGCAAGCGGAACCAATCAGTCCGAGAAGGTAATATGTTCGAATGCACTTGAGACCATGGTTCAGTGATCGCTGCTCCCAACAAACACCTGGCTTCGTGAGTCAATGGGGAATCCAATAAAACAAATGAGAGCGCTCCACAGTGCGTGTATCAGAATGAAATCAATCTTTATTCTTTTAAATAAAGAAGACCTCTGACAAAGTCTCAGTGATGAAACGCGTAGGGTGGTGGCCTAGCGTCGAACGTAGGTAAGAGTGTAACCGCTCCAACCAGACTGCCGTGTCTGAGATACAGGCTGTTAAACGCCGCGGTCGTGTGAACCGCAGATATTGGTACGTGATTCACTACCTTGTACTGCGAGTGGTTTTAAAGAATAAAGATGGATTCCATTCTGATACACGCACTATTGAGCGCTCCCATTTGTTTTATTAGATATATATATATATATATATATATATATTGTAGTAACAGGGTTGCATTCAAGTCAGGACAAAGCAGGCTGTTTTCAGTGTTTGTGCAAGTATTTAATGTCATACAAGGCAGATACCAACTTTTCAGCAAACAAACTTCATATGGACACCCAAAGAAACGTATACTTCTGCCCAGAGCTCAGCATTGACAAGCCAAGGCCCTGGCACTAGATTACTTTTCCTACCAGCTGGCTACGTTTTGGCATCAGTGTCATGAACAGCAGAGTAACCAAGGTTTAAATCCCTCCTTCTGCAATCAGCCCACTGCGATCCCTTTCTTGTGCATAGACCTAATGGTCAACTGAGCACATGACTGTTATCTGTTTTGGCCCTTGATGTATTTATAGATAATAATCCCCTCAAGTGCCTTTTTTCAGTATATTTTAAATGAAACTGTAATATTTTAAAAGCCATTACATTGTCTGCTGATCCTCTGGCCGAAATACTTGATTCTAACACTGAGATTATACTGCCGTTTTCATCTATTCCGTTCACCTCATCCCATTTGCCTTTCTTTCTACTAAGGATCTGACGTAACTCATTTTCTCAGCTCTTTGATATAGTGGAATCAGTAGCAGTGTATTAATCAGCATACCTGCGAATATCCTAGGTTTTCTTGAATTTACTTTTTTTTTTCACTTTTGTGAAATCTGAAATAAAGTTTTTAAAATAAAAAAACTGAAGTCTTTCTAAAAAGTAGCATAGAAAGGGAAGAGTCTGTGACCGACAAGTCTTGTAGTGTAGTTGTGCCCTACATAAACTCTGTATATCCTCTATACCCCAAGGTACAGCAGTTTCCCTCAATATGGATTCACCTTTTATGGGAAGTACAAAAATCCTGTTTGTAATATGCTGACAAAACACAAAGAAATACGGAAAAAAAGCATAAATGGTATCTAAAACTGTGGACGCACCTATTGCGTGCCTTAAGTCATCTGGTCAAAAGCCTTTCCATAAGATTGGAGAAGATTTTTATTTTATTTATTATTTTATAATGGTTTTGGTGAAGTTTTGAAACATTGGAGTTAACTGTGGTCTCTTTCAAGGTACTTATATGTTAGTTGGGCGCCCACTATAGTAAGTACACTCATTCCCCCACTATCCATGTCGGCATGGAGTCGATTTTATATAGTATGACGAGCGGACGCGGAAAACTAAGCAAATAGCTTAGTGGGCGCCCAACTAACATATAAGTACCTCTTTTAGTTATTGGCAATTGAACACAGATGCAGAAATTGTTGTTCTTTTGCAGTTTGGGAAATGTAAATCTGAGTTTACCAGATGTGCAGGAGAGAGAACATGTTAGAAGATTTACAAAATTCAAGAAAAAAACTCGGATTGACATATCTGACTTTGAGAGAGAAGTTGATGAAAGGCTGCCTACGAGCAGAGGTATCGTGTTATTTATTTTCATTGTTCATAAATGATTATTAATTGTAATTCAAAGTTCCTTAATGTAAGAAATTCCCCTCCCTGCACCTTGTAACATTTCACCGGGGTTCTAGCTGTTGATGGTTTTTCCTCTTATAAGAGGTACTTCAGTAAGGATCTCAAAGCACAATCTTTATCTAACTGGCAAAACCATGTTGCACTGCAAGAAGGTAGCAAATGTTACATGTGCAGAGAGAGTGTATGTGTATATATAATCTATATATCCGAAAGCAAGCCGCGCTTTTATTAAAATTATTAGTATGATTAAATTATCTTAACATTTATTAAACTGTCAACAATTGTGCGCACTGTGTCATGTAATTTAAAAAAAAAACGTAACCATTGCACTTTAATATAAACTCCCTTTGGGCAACAGTGAAGTCTGTTCCTATAATACCCCGGCATGGACCATCAATTAGCAGTAGTAGATCCGAACGTCTGCAATAGAAGTGTTACCGGCAATCGGCAGAGGGTTCCTATGCTGTGCTGGGTTGGTGGAGTTCGTACCAGTAATACTGTGCAGTCTCTACGCTGGTAAGCAAAGTTCTCCATCAGCAGGTGTTAATTCCCAGGGTGCAGTTCTCCAGTTAATAGGTTGTTGTAAAAGTTGCTGTAGTCCGGGGCCGGTGCAGATTGTGCAGGCTGCAATCCGGGAGTGAAGAGGTGGAAATAGAGGGGTCACTGATGAGTTTTGCTGCATACCCCACAAGCCCCGGTGTATTATATCACTTCCATGTTAAGCATTTATTCCTTTCTAATGAGGTCAATCAATAACACATGGTACACAAAGACATTCCAATCTATTTCACATATAAACAAATCTCTATCCGGCTAAAAAGAAAATTATTATTCAGTACAAGAGGTTCATCAAGAAATAGATACTTTTGTACTCATATTATTAATTTAGTAAGTTTGTACTCCAAATTGGAAAGTTCAAGTTTTGGACGAATAATTTGCTTTGATTGGTTGACATGATTTTTGGATTTGCATAGAGCAGACATGTCCAAACTATGGCCATCCAGCTGTTGTGAAACTACAAGTCCCATCATGCCTTGCCACAGTTTTGCTATTCGGGAATGCTAAAACTATGGCAAGGCATGCTGGGATGTGTAGTTTCAAAACAGCTGGAGGGCCACAGTTTGGACATGCCTGGCATAGAGTGTGACTGCCGTTCATGTGGCCATAATCTCCAGTCACATGGGCTGTTAATACTAATCAGAAAACCAGGACCAATCCCAGAATTCCCCAGGGATTCAAGCATGTGACCCTCTAGTGGTCCAGTCACATGATCCCGCAAAGCACAGGATTCATGTCAGCCATGTGACCAAGTCCAAGAATCACACGGCTATCGGAAAGACTTCAACAGCCCATGGCTGCATGCAGACTTCAAACCACCCCCCACCCCCCCCCCCTCCCATATGCCGGTTATCACGGCTATGTGGGTGCGGCACTCCACTACATTATCCAGATAGATTTAAGCCCTAGGCCAATAGATAACGCTGAGATTCCTGGGGTCATGTGTTCACCTTTTGGTTAGAGGAAGCCCCCATTGCGGTTGTGGGCAATCATGGTAATAGAAGAATATCTTGTATATGGGCAGTTTAATTCAATGTATAGAATTTGTTAATTTGGAAAATATCAGAAGTGGTACTAATATTCAAAAAAGGAAAAAGATGACCCAGCTAATTTTAGACCTGGGAGTTTAACATCTATAGTCAGGACATTTTTTTGAGGGAATTGTGATGCATAGTATAATCAGTAATAGCCAACATGGGTTTGTAAAAAATAGTTTGTGTCACACACTTTCTTAACTTCTACAATCTATTGGACCCACTTCAGTCAGGCTTTCGCTCTCAACACTCCACAGAGACAGCACTGACTAAAGTAGTCAATGATCTGGCCACTGCTAAATCTAAAGGCCATTTCTCACTTCTTATTTTTCTAGATCTCCCAGCTGCCTTTGAAACTGTCGACTCTCTTCTCATACAAACACTACAATCCCTAGGTCTTCAGAACACAGCCCTTTCTTGGTTCTCTTCCTACCTATCTAATCGCTCTTTCTCTGATTCTACCTCCTCATCATTACCTCTGTCCGTTGGAGTACCACAAGGCTCAGTCTTAGGTCCTCTTCTTTTCTCAATCTATACTTCCTCACTTGGGAAACTAATGAACTCTTTTGGATTTCAGTATCATTTGTGCGCTGATAATACTCAAATCTATCTATCCTCCCCGGAATTGTGACCATCTGTATTGCTCCGTGTCTCTGAATGTCTTTCTGCCATTTCATCTTGGATGTCATCTCGCCACCTCAAACTCAATATTTCCAAAACAGAATTAATCATATTCCCACCAGCCAAGAGTAGTTACCAACCTGATATCTCTATCGCTGTTGAGAACACAACAATTAATCCTACTCCACAAGCTCGCTGCCTAGGGGTCATCCTTCACTCTGAACTGTCCTTCATTCCTCACATTCAATCTGTCTCTAAATCATGTTACATGCATCTAAGAAACATATCCAAAATACGACCCTATCTCACACAAGACACAAAACCTCCAATCCGTGCACTCATTATATCAAGCATTGACTGTTGCAATAGCCTCCTTACCGGTCTTCCTAAGAACAGACTCTCACCACTACAATCCGTTCTGAATGCAGCTGTGAGGCTGATCTTCCTGGCTAGACGGTTATCGTCTGCTGATCCGCTCTGCCAGTCCCTCCATTGGTTGCCTGTATATTACCACATTCAATATAAAATACTTCTACTTACATACAAAGCCATCACTCTGACTGACTACACCGACTTATATCTCTTTGCTTATCTCAAAATATATCCCCACCCGACCTCTCCGCTCTGCACAAGATCTGCGTCTCTCATCCACACTCATTACTCGCTCCCACTTACTCTTGCAGGATTTTTGTTGGGCAGCACCCACCTTATGGAATGCCCTTCCACGCACACTAAGGCTCTCCTCTAGCCTCCAAACTTTCAAGCGTTCCCTGAAAACTCACCTCTTCAGGCAGCTTATCCTTTTCAGGACCCCCACAACCTCCAGTAGCATTTATATCTAATTGCATCCCATCAGGACTGTCCTGTAATCTGGTGGGACTGCCATGCTATGGAATCCTATCCTTATGTATCCCTCCTATTATCCCTATAGATCCCTATAGATTGTAAGCAGGGCCCTCCTACCTCTATGTCGGTTTGTATCTACCCAGTTTGTGTTATCACTGTTGTTTCCAATTGTAAAGCACAACAGAATATGCTGCGCTACATAAGACTCTGTAAGTAAATAAACTGAAAATAATCTGCTTTTATGAGCAATTTAGCAAGAACCTAAATAATGGAAATGTTGTGGACGCGATCTACCTGGAGTTTGCTAAGGCTTTTTATACTGTGCTACATAAGAGGTTGATCAATACAATGGAGGAATTGGGGATAGGGGTAAAATTGTGCAGCTGGATAAAAAATTGGCTGCAGGATGGAGAACAGAGTGGCAATAAACAGTGTATTTTCAGGTAGGATACCGGGACTAAGTGGAGTACCACAGGGTTTGGTGCTAGGACCTCTTTTATTTAACATCTTCACTAAAGCTATAGTGGTGGGAATACTCAGCAATGTATCCATCTTTGCTGATGACACAACTGTGTAGAGTGATTAGAATAGACAAGGATGTCTCCATGCTACACAGAGCTCTATATAAACTAGATGATTGGGCGAAAAAATGGAAAATTAGGTTCATTGTTGGTGATGCCAGGTTATGCATCTTACCAGTGTGCTAGGTATAATATAAGCAGGGTGGCATTGGGTAAATTTGATAAAAAATTGTGGTGTAGTTCTCAATGTCGTGTAGCAGCCAAAAAGGCCAAGAGGATTCTAGCCTGTATATAAAGGGGCACGGGAGCTGGAGGTGTGAATGTAGTTACGCCACTTTCAAAGGCACCGGTTAGACCAGTTAGCATTGGTTGGAAGTTGGGGTACAATTCTGGGGTCCGCACTACAAAAAGGACATTTATAGAACTGGAAAAAGTACTAAGTATAACAGCCAAGATAGTTAAAGGGTTGGAATCTTTATTTTTTTCTTCTTGCGGACTGCTGCTGCACCCACAGCCCCCGGGGCGTTTTGTGCTGCCCACTTCACATAGGTGTGTGCCAGCAGTGCTTCACCACTGGCACACGGCTAAGGATCGGACCAACACATTGTGGGTGCCGCGATGTGCAGCTGATGGGTCCAATCCGACATATTGAACCTGCAGCAGGTTCCATCTGTAGAGTCCGACCCGATGTGCACTGGACTACGCATCGGTCAGATTTGGTCTGATTTCTCAGCCCGATCCATCGGAATTTGGCGAAATCAGCCCACATCGGATTAGTGTACGGGCACCTTAATAGAATCCTCTCAGTTCACTGAGTGGACATTTGTGAATTAAGAGATGACCTATGATACCAATGGCTTAGCAATGGAAGTAACCCATAGCTTGTACTAAGAATATAAAGGGACTTTTTTGTTTTTTTTAGACGTTCAGAACTAAACATAATGTTTCTGTTTTTTCAAATTATATTTTAGATGATAACATTGGAGATTCATCATCGGGAAGTTCATACACAATGCCAAGGTAAAGTAGCAGAGTTTTTGTGTATTTTCTAAGCATTTTATTGCACACTTTTTACTGTTCCATAGTTCAAGTTCGAGCGTAACTATAACCACCTATTTCCATGCCCTCTATGTTCCACAGGTAATAGAGATCAGTGGAAATCGCACATTTAGCATAAAATCAATCAATATTTATTAACAAAGACCTGTAATAAAGGTATGGTGTATACAGTATAAAAGAACATATAATCAATTACGGATCACTGATGATACATTTAGCAGTTCAACTGTCAATATAAATTTATATAGTAAATTCCAATGTTGTAAAAAGTAGCCTTATTAGGTGAATGGACAATTTACCACATAATGATCCGGAACTTTGAAGGGTTCAACGTTAAGCTCTACTTTCTTATGCTTCAAAGCACGTGATAGTAACCGTTCTGTTCTTCATAAGATTATCAATAAAACAGATCTCCTTTATATGGGGAGAAGAAATCGCACACACTCACAGAGCACTGCTTGGGTATCCTGGTGGTGCAGCTTGTTTTACAGATCGCCTATAGGTGTCCGTGGACATTGGCTCTCATCGTCGGGCAATTAGACTGCTATTTCCCTTTGTTTGGCAAGTACAATTTTATGCATTTTTTTATGTGTTTTATTGATTAAAATACAGGGAAATAAACAGAAATTTCACTTCCTAAGGGTGCCCATACACGGTGTGTTTTCACCATGCGCGGACATGTCATTGCACAATATAAAAAGTATGTGCTGGACATGCTTTTTGTACTGCCATCGCACGCAAATCTCATGCGTTGCGATCCAGCCCATAACGGGTGCGATCATCGCACCGTGTATGGGAACCTTAAGAACGCTGCTATTGTGTTTTCTTTTATATATGCCAGACCTTGTATTATAGGTTTGTCTTAAACTATATTGATTGGTTTTTATGCTAAATGTGCGCTTTCTACTGATATCTGTTATTGGTGCACTATAGTTTCCTCCAGCAAACTAAGAGAGAGCAGCCGTTCAGCAGATCACTGAGATGTGTTCTGACAAAGACATCGGAGTTTAAACCACTGTAATATATTGATGTGCCAGATTTTGTTTTGGTTCTGTTCCACAGGAACTGAATTTGCAGCTGGGCATTGACACACCTTATAATTCAGCCCAAGAACATAAGTTAGGGAATAAGTCAGATGTATGCTAATGGTCTTGCCCCTTTGATTTTACAGTATGAGCAGTTAATGTGCAAAAATAGCCTTATGCTGTAGCCACATGGAAATATATTTGGACACTTACAGATCCAAGCAAGTGTGTACAAATATGCAGCGGTGGTCGCAGATCCACATAGACCACGCTCCCGACTCGTTTCCTGGTCGCGTGATGTCAACACACCAAGAAAACTTCTATATATAGAGCACCAACAAGGAAAGACCCCCAGAAGGCTCCTGTGCAGCACAGTGATGTATAAGACATCAGCAATCGGCGATCAAACATTTTTGACATAGAAAATCCACCTCTGAATACCCCTCCCCTAAGATACACACCTGAAGCTGTTCCATACCCAAATCAACGCTATTGGCAATCTTAAGCCACATGGCCCGTGCATTCCGTAACCGTAAAAAGAAGTGTTCCACTGGCTGAGTCCCGTCACTTCTGCTCTTTGCTTGCCATTACCATACCTATAAACACAATATGTATAATAATACAAATAATACTAGATAGTAAATGACCAATACACAATTGCAGAAAGGCCATAACAATCAATATAAATCAGCATAAACCACAATCATTTATATATACAATGGTATAAGTAACGTCTCTGCTTCCGGAAGATGGGCAGGGTTAGGGGGGGTGCGGGCAATGACTGGGGAGCAGCGGAGCGCTCCGTCGTTAGGGGAGGCGCAAGCATTATGTGTGTAAACTGCACTGCTATGGCAGGCATTATGTGTGTATGCGGTACTGCTATGGCAGGCATTATGTGTGTATGCGGTACTGCTATGGCAGGCATTATGTGTGTATGCGGTACTGCTATGGCAGGCATTATGTGCGTATGCGGTACTGCTACGGCAGGCATTATGTGTGTATGCTGCACTGATACTGTGGGCATTATGTGTGTATGCGGTACTGCTACTGTGGGCATTGTGTGTAAGGGGAGCTACTACTGCAGGCATTATGTGTGTGTGCGGCACTGATACTGTGGGCATTATGTGTGTATGCGGCACTGATACTGTGGGCATTATGTGTGTATGCGGTACTGCTACTGTGGGCATTGTGTGTAAGGGGAGCTACTACTGCAGGCATTATGTGTGTGTGCGGCACTGATACTGTGGGCATTATGTGTGTATGCGGCACTGATACTGTGGGCATTATGTGTGTATGCGGTACTGCTACTGTGGGCATTGTGTGTAAGGGGAGCTACTACTGCAGGCATTATGTGTGTGTGCGGCACTGATACTGTGGGCATTATGTGTGTATGCGGCACTGATACTGTGGGCATTATGTGTGTATGCGGTACTGCTACTGTGGGCATTGTGTGTAAGGGGAGCTACTACTGCAGGCATTATGTGCGTATGCGGTACTGCTACTGTGGGCATTGTGTGTAAGGGGAGCTACTACTGCAGGCATTATGTGCATAATGGGAGCTGCTCTTATGGGCATTATGTGTATAGAGGGCGCTATACTGCAGGCATTATGTTTATAAGGGGCGCTACTACTGAGGGCATTATGTGCATAAGGGACACTGCTATTGCAAGCATTATTATGTGTATAATTGGTGCTAATATTGAGGCATTGTGTATAAGGGACGCTACTACTGTGGGTATTATGGGGGGGGATTCAGGTTGGTTTAATAGTGACTATTTTCCTAAAAAAAAAGCCCATACTCGAGGCCTTAAAGGAAGCCTGTTTAATCAAGACATCTAAGCAGGTAGCATTCTCCAACTCAAAAGTTTTCCAGTCTGTAATTAATCCAGCGCTGTCGCCTAACAGAGTGAGTCAGAAATGGTTGAGTCTTCACAATCTGAGACGGGCCGTCATCTATAGTTGGCAGCAAAGAGGAGTAGTCAGAGATACCACGTTGTAGGTATTGTACATCCAGTACTGGGGGGGGGCAAGAATATGTAGCAGTGTATGGTTAACATTGGCTCTGAGAAAGACGTGTCTACCATACTGATTTGAGAGTGCACCAGGTGAAAATTAGCCGATATTCTAACAAAATAAACCCCCCCCCCCCCCCCCCCCAGCATTATTCGAGAAGGTAGAATGGTACAAAAAGTTTTTTGGACGGCTAAAATTCTGCTGCCCAACAATTATGTTAGAGAGACGCATTGTGTGCCCGGTATTTCTTAAACTGCATCAACACCAAAAAAATAATAAACTTTTAATTTTCAGTGTCCAAGTGCTTTGATCTTTACTTCCTTATTCCTTTCAGGTTGTACTTATAGTTTTGTAAATTCCGAAGCATATTTTGTTATTGTCTGGTGAGATAAACCATTTTTTCATCTACTTTCAGGACTCTGGACTATGATCTGCAGATTGCAGATTTACCAGAGACCACACACAAGAAAGGTCTGCTCCGCAGGAGAGAGAACAGGTACTTTGTTTCTCTGGAAGACTTTGAGAAAGGAGTGGAAGAAAAATTTCTGGCATATAAAGGTAAAATAGGCTTTAGCTGCCACAAACGTTGTTGTTTTTTTTTTTTTAACTGTTCAACATATGCTTAAAGGTGCACACAGACTACAGCAATTTTCGGGACACATTTTGGACGATTTATCCGCAAATTGTTTGCAATCGCAGTCCCGCAGATCTTTCGCTGCATCTTCTGATCTGATCTTCCCGGTTGCATGGAAGATATTTTAATATGACAAACAATGTCTGAAGTCATATGTTTCATTTCCACATAGCTGTGATAGTGCAGGAAACCTGTGTAAAGTCCACACAGCACTGCACACTCCACACAGGAGTATAGTTGGGCCCACCCAGGGCAGATGATGCGTTCCACAAGATACCTGGGCAGAGTATGTCCTCTTAGCCCAGGATCACAACTAACATGAGGAGCTGGTCTCTGCAATTGTTAAGACCTTCCAAATTCCCGCGGTACTAGCAACATCATGGGGAGTTGCCCAGTTTCCTGATTGGTGGGTTCAGGTATATGGCCTCTTCTTCCCCCCCTCCCTCAGCTTTCACTCTCTGGTTGCCCCCTGCTGTGTCAGGCTCCACAATGTCTGTTAAGGCCCCCATACATTAGTCCGACTTGTCCTATGGACAAGTCGGACTTGATTTCCCCTGCAGCTCCCTGGGAGGGGGAAACATGATTAGGCACTTGATGTGCCAAATTTTGCATATGATAAATCTCATGGATTTATCATATGCAATCCCCGGGGAGCTGCAGGGGGAGAGCCGGGTGGGGGACGCTGGGGAGCTGCAGGGAACAGCTGGGCAGGGTGAGCTGACAAATAGTCAGCTGGCCTGGGACACTGTTGATCCGGGCATGGGGAGAGGCTGGCAGGGGCAGTGTACACATGGGCAGCGGGCGGGGGGACGCCGGTGAACCGGCCAGAGGAACAGCTCACGTGCTGGGCAGGACCAGGCAGACGCAGCTTCAAGGAAGAAAAAAACCAATACAAAGAATGGGGAGCCAGTGATTGGCTGAGAGCTCTCTCAGCCAATTGCTGATTGGCTGAGAGAGCTCTCTCAGCCAATCACTGCCTCCCCATTCGTTTGTATTGAAGCTGCATCTGCCTGGTTCTCCTGCCCAGCAGTGAGCTGTTCCCCTCGCCGGTTCACCTTCACCGGCGTCCCCCGCCCGCTGTCTGTGTGTCAGCTGCCCCTGCCAGCCTCTCCCCATGCCCTGCGTCCCCCGCCTGCTGACTATTTGTCAGCTCAACTTGCCCGGCTGTTCTCTGCAGTTCCCCGGCGTCCCCCCGCCCGCTGTCTGTGTGTCAGCTGCCCCTGGCAGCCTCTCCCCATGCCCGGCATCCCCCGCCTGCTGACTATTTGTCAGCTCACCTTCCCCGGCGTCCCCCGCCCGCTGACCCTGCCCGGAGACTGCACATAAGATTTAGGAAATCTTATGTGCAGCCGGTGCGACTGCCTGACTCCGATCCGATGCGGTGGGTGTCAAAACATGCGATTTGGGACGATTTCACAGCCCGATTCATCCGAATCGGGTGAAATCGGGCCCAAATCGCATAATGTATGGGGGCCTTTAGAGTTCAGGAAGGCACAAGGGAGGGTAAGTAGGAGGAACAACAACAGGGTAATTGGATCATCCCCTGTGGAGATTGCCTTTTGGTGAGATTATATACAGTAGTTTCTCCTGGGATGCTTCCTGTGTGACATCTAATGATAACACCATATGATGTACAAGGTAATGTTCTATGTTTCTGGGAACATACACACAAACTGGGAATAGTCACATAAGCATGATGTACACAGGGTACAGATGGACTTAAAAGTACATTAATCACTACATAGAGTAAAACTGTAATTATGGTATTTTATTATAAGTCTGATATCCTGACACCTCCATTGGATAGTTGTGAATTGCAATTTGGTACTTGTTTAGTTTCACGGGGCCCGATATATATCGGATGCGATATTGGCCGATATATCAATGCGATTTTTTACCTGTTCATAACCCCACTATCCACTACACAGGGAGTTGAATTTATATAGTGTGGCGAGCGCAGTAATGCGCGGTGCTTGCCACGCTTGTGGCTCACTGCGTTTGCCACACTATATAAAATCATCTCCATGTGTAGTGGATAGTGGTGTTATGAACAGGTAAAAAAATCGCATCGATATATTGGCCGATATCGCATCAGATCTATCGGGCGCCATGAAACTAAACAAGTACCCACTATTTATATACAAGGACCACTTTCTCCACATTTGTTACATAGTAGTTTTGGTTGAAAAAAAACTTGCGTCCATCAATTCCCTCATTTGATTACCAGTTCTATCCCTGAATGTTTTTATCCAATAAATAATGGTCTAACCTTAGTTTAATTGTAGTAAATGTATCTGCCGACACCACCTCATATGGAATAGTTCTCCATGGTTTTACTACCCTGACCGTGTCCTGTGTATACAGCGTGTAAATATAGTATAGCGCGTTACCTGTCTCCACTCGGGGAGACGGAGAGATCGGCCGCCTGAGCTTTTCCTCTTCAGTTCACAGAAGTGTTTGAATTCTGCCATATTATTAAGCTCTTATCAAGTCGCGCACCCTGTGTGTTCTGGCTGTATTGTCAATCTCCTGCTCTGTCCTCTCCCAATGTAACTGCCGCTTCTGTACATTGTCAGCATTTAAACACTTCCTTGCTCAGAGGAAGAAACCCTCTGTAGGTGGCACCTCTCCGCTTTGAATATTACACCATGCTACATAGTCGCTGAAAAGCCATCTCTTTACTAGAGCCTGTCTTTTTTATAACGTTCCCCTCCGCCGCACTAATTTGTCTCTGTCCAGCCCTTTTCTAAAAGATTGTAAACTCTAATAAATGCAAGGCCCTCACTTTTTTTCTGTATCCTAGATTTACTTTCATTCCTCACTGTGCACTATGAGGTGCACTCTTTGGTGCCTTTATAAATAGATGCCAGTAATTAATGTATCAGTTCTGAAATTATTGGAGACTCCAGTGACTTTCAGCTTTTGGTAACAAAAAATAAAAATATACTAACAAAAAAATTTTGTTTAGAAATAAAGTTGAAAATCACCTCTATCAAGGGATTAAACTCACTTAAAATATAATTCAGCAGTACTCTAAAGAAATAAAGAATTCACGTTGCATATTATGCAAATGTACACAGTGAACCAGAAATTATTGTAGCTAGAATCTCCGTACACTGTTTTTATATCACTGGATTTATTTATTTTCTGTACAGGATCCCAAGAACGGCTTACTGATATTATATCGGATGATTCGTCAAATGAGGTGGCTCAAATGGATACAGCATTGTATTCACAGCCTTTAATTAAGAAGATTGCCACTCCTAATTCAGAACAAAACCGAGATGTTAGTGGGAGCGATGACAGTGAAGAAGCGGGGGATGTTAGTGAGAAGGGTGACAGTGAAGAAGCAGGGGACGTTAGTGCGAAGGATGAAAGGGAAGAAGCAGGGGACGTTAGTGCAAAGGATGAAAGTGAAGAAGCAGGGGACGTTAGTGCAAAGGATGAAAGTGAAGAAGCCAGGGACGTTAGTGCAAAGGATGAAAGTGAAGAAGCAGAGGACGTTAGTGCAAAGGATAAAACTGAAGAAGCAGGGGACGTTAGTGCGAAGGATGAAAGGGAAGAAGCCAGGGACGTTAGTGCAAAGGATGAAAGTGAAGAAGCCAGGGACGTTAGTGCGAAGGATAAAAGTGAAGAAGCAGAGGACGTTAGTGCGAAGGATAAAAGTGAAGAAGCAGGGGACGTTAGTGCGAGCGATGAAAGAGAAGAAGCAGAGGACGTTAGTGCGAGCGATGAAAGAGAAGAAGCAGAGGACGTTAGTGCGAGCGATGAAAGAGAAGAAGCAGAGGACGTTAGTGCAAGCGATGAAAGAGAAGAGGCAGAGGACGTTAGTGTGAGTGATGAAATAGAAGAGGCACAAGAAGTTTATGCAAGCAGTGGAAGCAAAAAAGTGATGGCAGGTAAAGTAAGTGTGAATGTCCAACCTAACCGAACAGATCAAAGTATACAAAAATCTGACACATTGATGAAATCCACTGAAGACCTTGGATCGGATGGGGGTGTAGGTCGACAAATTGAGCCTGACTTCCTAGATACTGAAAGTGCACAGTATAAACAGAGACCGTCTAATGTAATTCACACTGGAACACTAACTGGACTGAACACATCTTCTCCCAAGATGCAGAATTCAATGCGTAATGAAGGAAATGGTCAGAAAAGTGCACAATCCATAAATGTGTCTGTGCCAGGAAAGGAAGATGCTTCTGATTCATCGCAGAACAGCAGTAGTGACGACTCGCTATCGCAGAGTCATATTGATGGTAAGTTTGTGCAATAAGTTACAGTATACAGTAGTTTTGGTGTGAAGAGGATTTCAGTGGGTAATGATCGAATATGTATTTGGAAACATTAGCCAATTATGTAAAACAATAAATACAGTGCTTGGAACATGTACCCTCCTTGACACAGTTGGTTTTGTATTTGACACAGATATAGGGTTACATGGTAAACAAACTACACCACATACAGTAGATTAGAGAGATCATGAATTTAGGCCATAGTAATGTTACTCTAAAAATATAAGCTAATGTATTTGTGGAGAAAATGTAACAAATGTTTTAACAATTTCCCCTTTGACAGCTACCCATGATTGACATTTTGGGATCATTTGCTTACTTTTGTTATGGCCGTGACAGCAATTTCTGAGTGAAATCTATGAGAAAATATATTTCAAAACCTACCTAATAAAATTGTTACTTTCAAATGCTGCTGTTTAGTGAAAAGCGATAATGGGGCAGATGTATTAAGCCTGGTGAAGATATAAAGTAGAAGGCGAAAATGCGCCAGCCAGCCAATCAGCTATGTTTGAAAAATGACAGGAGTTGATTGGCTGCTGCCTTATCACCTTCTCTATCCACTTAAATATAAATTGGCCCCATTGTTACTGAAATGTCAACACTCACTCTGCTCATTCATTTCAATGGTCATACATCTCAATGGGCTTTCCAGGAAGAATTAGCAATTGAAAAGAAAGAGAAAAGCTCTTGTAAAAAATAAAAATGATGTCGGATTTCTCAACCAGCCCCAGGGCTAGGTTTTCTGGGCGCTTTCTTTCTAGAACAGAAAGCAGCCCCAGGCCAGGTACAGTAAGACCAACCGTGTGGTGGTGCCCAGCAATAGTGATGAACATCGCTTTGCCTAAGTTCAGAGAGGACATTGGCTAGTGCGCACTGATCATAATGACAGCCGTGAAACAAAGTGTATGGATTGGGGTGTTCTGGCTGCACCGGTGCATGTACCTCCACATATCTGTGTTCTATGCATGGGGTTCAGAATCACTTGTGGCTGACTTGTGTTCAGTTGTGCATTGGTCCTTTTTAAATGTTTTGAAATGCTTTGTAATGAAGGATATTTAATCGCTTCTTCCTATTTAATCATTTACGCTGAATGTGTCAATTGGCATTTGTGCATATTAGAGTACTATGTTGATTTATCCTTTAATAACCGGGGATATGTATGTAGGCAGTGGGCGATGAGCTCTCTCTCTGTACATTGGGCATAATTCAGAGTTGTACAGGAACCTGATGCTGGGAGGATTGCACATACATTTTCTGGGAGAATTACGCTCTGGATGTGAGACTCCATTTGAATACCCTGAGGATTACACAGATGATTCAGTGCTCCGTGTTTGGGCACCTGTCATGTATGTGCTCTGCTAAAGGGCAGTATAGGAAGAGGAGGGGAAACCAATGGAACAGTAGGAAATAAAATAAAGTAAATAAAATGAATGAGGCTGCGGGGAAACGTATGTTGTACAAGTCCTGTTTATAGCTCTGTTTTTGCAGACTTGTGTAGGAGCAGGTACTCGGCTTACTGTAAGTCCCTGAAAGGGTAGCACATGTCCCCTGGCTTCCCCTGCACTCTGTTGTACTGGGATTGTTGAAAACTTTATTAAAAATGCTCTTAAAAAGGGAAAGTAAATCCAATGTTTAAGACGGCAGAGTGATGTCATAGTTAACGGCTGAAAGCGGCCAGGTGCACAGTGGGATAATGCCAGGAGAGCGCAAGCAGAGGGTAAGGCAACAAAAGTATTATACACCAGGCAGGACAATAAGCTGAACACTGGCTCCTACACATGCCTGCTAAAAAGAGCGTTCCTTTTAATCCATACATGTTTCCCTACACGTGCTAGCCTCATTTATATTTCATTTTCTGCTGTTACTTTCATTATTTTTCAACCTTTATTACGCCTTGGTGCACAAGTGCTTATACTGCCTTTTATCTGTATCCGTTCTATAATCCGCTCCATATAACTGCACAAAACATGACTCACTAGAAGAAGTTAGCATTATGTGTCTTTCATGTGATCATCATGGGATACACTTTGCTGGAATAAGGCCCTTCCTGTATTTTTACCCCACTGACATGCGCACTTCAACCTATCTTCTGCCTCCCTGCACACAAGAAGCCATATTTGGAAATTTTTCTCAGTAGCCGTAACAGGATTTGTGATTTGTAAGATATTTGTGCACGGTAACAAACAAAATATCTCTACATGGTTGCCTTTGTAATAACGTTTATCCTTTTTAGAGGACTCTACTTTTCAAAACAAGAAAACCGTGATCAAGAAGCCTGTATTCACGGGACCAGCTGACACTCCCTCTTATATTAAGACGGCTCGCTTTCCGTATGTATATACAGCTTGTTGGATTTACCACAGTTTGGAACTTTTATGTATGTTTTGCGTGTGTTTGTATATGTATAATGTTTGACATCAGGTCTGTGTTAACCTGGAAAACGTCCCATGTGGTATATGTGATTGTCTGCCCGTGTGGATTATACTACATCGGGCAGATGCATTGGTCCCTTTTGCGATCGGATGGCGATGCATTGGTCTGACATCAGCCTTTCCTCCTTGGGAAGGCCGATTGACAGACCGGTAGCACGCCATTTCAAACCATTGGGCCATCCTATCTCCTCCCTCAAATATTTTATTATTGATCATAATAAAGATTCTATGCGAGGTGGTGATAGGGCCAAGAAGTTATTGGATCTTGAATCCAAGTGGATTTTAGACTAGGTATTATGGGCCTTATTCTGGTTGGTGCGGTCCGTTCCGAATTCTTTCGGAGGGCGATTTTTAGCTACCTGCGCAAGCAACGCAATGCACATGTGCAACGCAGTGTCTTCGCACTCGTTCTCACCAATACCATCTACAAATGTCCACCGAACTCCCTCGGGAAATATGGGCATCATGTGGGCGTACACAAGGGCGCGGTTTCAAAGTGATTAAAACTGGGCGTAAATCTGGGCATACACGTGGGAGTGCACGAACAGTGGTAGGCATGCATTCGGACCGGACACCCAGTGCAAGCGAACCAACACGGCAGAAATCTGCGGTGCCAATAAGCAAGTTTCAGTTCTCTGAAGGCAATGGTTCATGCGCTAGGCATTCGGATCGCCCAATTAGTACGCCCGCACCTTAAACACTCGCAGCTGACCACAATACAATCCACTCCTCTAGTCATTAGTGATTAATTACACTCTTTTCACAGGTTCAATTAGAAGCATTGCTGGCTAAATGGCCCATTACAAAATACTAGAATATATGCTGCAAACACAACAGTATTGTTGGTATCTGACCCACATTTACACTGCAAGCAATAAAACAGGTAAAGGGGCAACAATGAAGTTCTAAAACTTAACATGATGTAAGAGTTAATCTAAAGTGCAAGTAATGTGTTTAAGTGTCAATTAGTAAGTAATTGATTACATTAAAAATAATATATATGTTATGAGGTAACCTAATTGGATAAGTGTGTCATGTTGCTGAAGCATGACTTCCGAATAGATTACTGAGGTATGCGCAAATACACCAACTCGGTGCGTACGGCCAGCTTCCCGTCCGTTCGTACACAGTAAGACCGTGCAGAATCTTTGTGTTCCCACCGCACCTGCACGTTTGGATGCAGTCTGAAGACACTCCCTCTTCTTAGAGAGTCCGTCCGAACGGATGCGGACGACCTGTGGGCGTGTATTCTTAGAATGTCTGCCGTACGTGGCGTTTGGTCATTTCCGAAAGAACGCGCATCCCAAAGAACCAACCAGAATAAGGTTCAGAGGGCCTGAATGATGAGCTGAACTGGAACCGCTTAATGTAAGCTGGGTCACTTTTGTCTTTATGATAAGAATAATTACATCTGTTATGTGATTTTAATTTTTGAAGGTCTCCTTGGTTATTTTTCTGTATTTTTAATGTTTTATTGTCGGTGGTCAGTATTGATCCTGAGTGTTAAAGTGCCCATAGGGAGCAGTAGCTGGCTCAGTTTGGCTATTTGGGCTGGCTTAGTGGGTGGGCAGAATATTTTTTTGCTTTTCCCCATAGCCACCTATTCTGCCCTGTGACCTGCCGCTGCACCTTATATGGAGCTGATCTCCCAGGATCATTAGGTGTTTTTTGTATTTTTCTGGCCCCGGGGCTGCTGTACTAACTTGCCTTCGGACGCCAGGAGATGAGCGATGGCCGGACTTCCGGGTTTGTGACACGCATGCCGCTGGTTGCCTAGCAACGCTGCTTGTGAGTGCAGGCGGAAGTCGGCGAGGACATCTTCTGGTGGAGGCGTGCGGCGGGTCTCGGGAGCCAGGCGGCGACTTGTGAGTATATATGTATGTACTGTACATTGTATGCTTGCTGTAGGTTGGAAATGACGAAGGGGCTTATCCGACGAAACATTATCCCATCTTAATACACTTCTATTGCAAGTTGGCCTTCTTCTGATTACCATTTTCTCCCTGCTGGGTATTCGAGATAGAGATATATATCAAAAAATGTTCCAGATTAAATCAGTTAAGTAATGAATTCCAGCCCATGGTGTTTTGTGAGGATTGGGTGTAGGACCAGTCTATACCTGTGACTGCTCAGCAGCCTAGCCAATTACAAGAACTTATGGATTGGATGAAAAAATCTTTGGTTTTTAAAGAGGAATTCTTAGATCAAAATCGAGTCGTGATTATGAAAAATCGAGTATTTCATCTGAATATGGTGTTGTTGAACAGTCTGATTTATCCAGGGATGAACTAGGAGACCTGTGTGAAGTTATGTGGTCTTCATAGCATTTCTTACTAAATAAAACCAGGTCAGACAGTCACATATACTGTATGTTCAATATGAATCAATACATTGTCCAGTAGAATCCTCCCTTGGGTGACCTCTCCCTCTCGACATCTCATTCCTGCTTTATAGACCAATTTCTTTGGCACAGTATGTTTGAAAATCCTGCTTATTACTGTATATCCCTAGATCCTGTTTTTTAAGTTAAATGTATATATTGTACTTATTGTTGATATTTAACCCTTCTGAAGGTCAGAGAGCCGATGTTGCTGCCCCTGGAGTATAGGTACCTAATCCCCATGCTTTACCAGTGCAATTTTTCTTTCATCAATTTTAGTTGCCTGGAATTTATTGGTAAGGAAAAATCGCTTCTATACAGAGATATGTATATTTGTCCTTTTTACAGAGTTACTAATAAACCTGCTGCGGCCAAGAAGGTACAGAAGAAAAGTCCTGTAACTGCTAAGAAAAAGGGGGCCGTAATCCCAGGAAATCTAGTAAAGCAGATATTTGTTAACCATGCTCAGATGAAAGTGCACAAGGAGACATCGGCTGAAGTGGAAAAGTGGTAAGATGTTTCACGCCTTAGTCGTTTTCTGAAATCTGCTTTCAGTCATGCTGTAGGGATTTATGGATCACAATTTTTAGAAAATTATTTATTTTGTCTCCGTAGCGCTTGGTTGTCTATTTCTTCTATGTAATTGCATTGGGTTCACTCATGTTGGTGATGGATAATAGGTGGTCTAATCCTTTGGGGTAATATTACTAAGCTTTGGTGTTTCACCTGAGTTACAACTGGTTACGAACATACACGTGTCTAGTTCATGCTTTCCGATAGTGAAGCTATTAGTGTTTGGCTACCGAGTTTGCCGGAAGCCAAACACTGCTGAACATGAAGCATGCACAGATTAGATCCGTACAATGCTACTGTGTGTGAAATGTAATTTTAAAACCAATTGGGGTTTCCCCTCCTAAGCATAATCCGCCCCAGGCTCTTGAGCCAGAGCTGGTTCTAAAAATACAGGGAAAAAGTCCGTAGGGTTCCCCTGTATTTACTGAAACTTCGCTGGGCTCTTTGATTATGCTCTGATGTTTTGTCGGAGTCCCCTGCAACGGTTTTTCGCCATGGGGCCTCTGGGGGATCCCTGAAAGGTAGAAGCTGTCAGGCAGCCATTCGACTTGCAGCTCGACTCCAACATCATCATTCCGGTAGCTCCAGAATCAGAGAGGTCAGGGATGTGATACCTCTCTGTTTCCGGTAGCTCCAGAATCAGAGAGGTCAAGGATGTGATACCTCTCTGTTTCCGGTAGCTCCAGAATTAGAGAGGTCAGGGATTTTATACCTCTCTGTTTCTAGTCCAGAAACCGGACGGTTCATATCGTTCGATACTAATGTAGGGTACACACCAGAACGATTTGGCCTCAATTTCCCCAATTTCTATTGTATGTTGCTTGTAAGTAAATTGTGCATGTTTAGATCAGATTCCAATCCGATGCGCGTCCCCGCTGGTCATTTGGTTGCTTTACAGATCCTACCTGCTGCAGGTAGCAGCTGTAAAAGATCCATTTAACTGGATACAGATCCAGATCAGATTGGGATCAGATTGCAAGGCAATCGCACCATGTCTGCACACCTTAAGTTTGAATCCGGGGTTCGGCACCCCCAAAAAAATGATGAAAACCAGTTTCTAGACTGATTATAATAAAGCAGCAAAACCTAGAAAGCTAGAAAAAAATATCCTTTGGCACATGAGCTTAATTAGAAATATCATCGCGATAGTCAGCCCTACTTTTTCATCATAATGAAGGTTTATGGAATAGAACGTTGACTAGAAGCGGTTATTAGACTAGTTTGGAGATTTGTTTTGATTTTGTAATTGGGTGTTTGATTTTCAGTTTGAATGTTAGTAAATCAGGGGATCCTATTTAGTCTATGTAAAAGTATTAACGTTCTAGGATAATCGCTTTTGTGTGGGATTTGTTTTTATGCTAGTTTTTACATTTTGTTTTGACTTCGAAAAATCACCCCAAAAAATATTAAATCTTCCCCTGAACCTTTTTAGCTGCCTCCAGTATGCTTGGTAATTTGGTGTTGATGAATGTTGCTACAGGTCTAAAATTAAATACAATTGTGAAATAATTCACATGACATTAAGGGGGGAATTTACTAAAGGAAATTTGTAAAAAAATAGGTGTAAAAATAGGTGTATTTGTATCCAGAAATACACTTATTCGTATTGATGTTCTATCAGTATGAATTGCCATATTTTCGGGATAGTAAATGTCAAAAATAAGTGTATTTTTGGATACAAATACACCTATTTTTACACCTATTTTTGTACAAATTTCCTTTAGTAAATTTGCCCCTAAGCTTCTATTATAAAAAAGTAACAATTTATTACAAAACATTTAACATGACATTAAAAAAGAGTCATTGTAAAACTTTTATCTTGCATACAAAATGAATGTACAGCTCTGTTGTGGCTGTGACACTTTTGTCAAAGGATAAGGTACAGCATCAAGAAGCACTGGATTTTTTTTACTTCATTGTTTTAAAATGATAGTTATGTAATCATCTGCGCTATTGTAAATGAACTTGTAGCTTTAGGTAATCTTCAGAACATTCTTTCAGGCACAATATGCTGATTTCTGAGTACTAAAACTTACATGGCGTCCTAAGAAAGCTGGCTTGGTGTAACGTGCATAACGCCCTGATAAGTGCTACACGTACACGTATCTTTTGGTTGGTGCGACTTTGCATAGCCCCGCAATGCTGGATTTATCCGTGGTTGGGTTTTTAGGTTTGTGAATTAAGGGTGGATGTAAAGCTCTGCATTGGGTCCATTCTTGAAATAATCTAGTTGTTTTCCTCTGTTTGTACTGAATGTGACTGTGAGGCTGTATGAGATGTTGGGGTAAAATTGTATTTGTGGTGTTTTCTTCTGTGCAGTGATCATTCACAGGACCCACAGTGTTGCATTTGCCTTCTGTATTCTATGTATATTACTCCGGTAAACACAGGTGTGTTGTAACCTGGTACATAGTGCTGTCATGCTGCTGTGTTCCAGTGGGGGCGTGTCATTATTTGTATGAGGTCACATGTTAGGTACTTGAAAGCAATCATCGATATTCCTGTATTTATCTATGATCTTAATATGGTCAGAGGAAGCAACCATCCGAAAAATGTAATTACTCAATGGATGGACACATCATGGGTTAAATCCTAGCTCCAAAATGTGGACACTCAGGACTTATTTACATTTATTTCTTTGTTCCTCTCTGTACTCTAAATGGCCCTCTTGGTTCCTGACCCAGCATGTGGTCAGCAGGAGAAGGACAGATATGGGATGGGGTGTGGTATAGGGTACCGACAGATGGGATCCCGACAGTCATTCACCCGATGTCAGGATCCCAACTGCCCGGACTCACACAGCATGGTGAGCGCGACAAAGCCCCTTGCAGGCTCACTGCGCTCGCCACTTATTCTATTCTCCCTCTATGGGGGTCCTGGAACCCCACAAGGGAGAATAGCGTGTCGCCGTCGGGCACCCGTCTGTCGGAGTTTTGACATTCGGGATCCCGACATTGGGTAAATGACTGTCGGGATCCCGTCCGGCACCCGTGGGATGCAGGAGAGAGAGAACTGATAAGAGTACCCACCAGTAAACTGTATAACTGCAACAGATGAGTACAGCATCATGAGGATTTGGTAGGTTTTAAAAGAGCTTGCATAGGTCAACTTCTGATAGTTGTGGTCACTGACCCCCCCCCCCCCCCGGCTAAGGGGTTAGACTCTTGTTAAGGTACTTTGTGGAACGCATCACCTGCCCTGTGTCGGATCAACAAACATCCTTTGTGTAACTTTGGACTTCTTCAAATTTACTCCTGTGTACTACTTCACTATCACTGCTGTGGAATCGGCGATAGTGTTGCTGTGTGGAACCCTGTGGAATTGTGTGAGCTAATCTGCTATCACTGCTGTATGGAATCAGTGATGGAACGGTTTGTCTTTAAATCCTGTGTGGAATTGTTGTGGAACTTTATATTCAACCTATTTGGATCGCTATTATTAATGCGCTACATTTATCTCTTGTTCCTATATATTGGCTCTTTCTGTGTGCATTGAAAATGAAACCATTATTTTAGCAAAGTTTTTGTAATTTTTTTTTAATTTTCCAGTCTGGAACTATATATGGACCAGATGTCAGATGATCTGATTGCATATTGTGCTCATGCCGGTCGTAAAACAGTGACATGTAGCGATATGGAGCTTCTTATGAAAAGGTAAGAGTGAAGATTAACCAGTGGAGTATTTTTTTAAATTCAATCATACAAAAGTATATGTCCGGTTACTAATAAAAGTGCACAATTTCTAAGAGCAGAGATACAGATGGAGCCCATCTCATTCAGCGGGGGTCTACCCTTCCAACGGACCCCACCGCCTCTCCGCACCCCCCTAACCCTGCCTGTCTTTCTGAAGCAGAGACAGGCAGGGTTCCCGTCCCCTGCCGCCTGTAAACTGGGATGCAGGGGCATGTGAGACGCTCGTGTGTCCCAGTCAGATGGAGTGGAGGCATTTTGGCGAGCCCCGGCGCTGGTTGAGAGGCACTCCATCTATATGGTTATTCGGCTCAGCAGCAATATAATCATACTACACAGCAGAAGGGTAGAGAAAACAAAGCTGCAAAACCAGAGCTTCCAAGATGAAAATAACATTTAAAAGTCTATTGTCTTACGGCAGTGCTGATTAGCTGTGCCGTAGTTTGGGAGATATGCATTACACAACCATCCCCACGAGAGATTTTTTGTCGATGTCATGGGCACAGTAAATTGAGTGATTGAGTGACTGGGTCTACTGGACTTGTATGGAAAGGAGACTCCAACTTTGGGACCAGATGGGGACATCCACAATCTAACCACCCATACCTTCGCCAACATACATGAGTTGTTAGCGTATCTCTGTGCGCATTTATATAAAACGTCATCCTCAAAAGCAACCAAAATGCATACCTATGGGGTAAAGTAATCTATAGGTATTCATGTAGTGACTTTTATTTACGTAACCTCCAACCAAAATCAAGCAAAGACTGACAGGGATATGCCTGCCTTAGAGGAAGGCGAGTATAATGAACATGAGGTGGCGATTGTACATGAGGAACCGGAACTGGTCTCTCAGGGTCTGAAGACCTTATTGTCATGGTGAGACAGGACCTACAAATGGAGGATGGAGAAGCTGCACCTTCTCGCCCTTTTCTGTTTGGAAAACAGGCGGTTGTGTTTACTTTATCTGAGGAATTAGATGAACATTTGCTTAAGGCCTGACTCCAAAAAGTTTCAGGTTTCCAGATATTTTTCATCTACCTATCCTTATTCCGCAGAGGGGAGGAAGCGTTGTGAAACGCCACCAACAGTGGACTCATCGGTCTCGCGTTTTTCTAAAAAGACGTTGTTACCAGTCCCGGGGGCTTCCTCTCTAAGAGACTCCTCAGACAGAGAGCTAGAAACAAGCCTTAAATCCATCTACATGGCTGCGGGTGTTATTCAGCGTCCTGCTCAGGTAGGATGCTGGGTAAACGTAGCTATGGGAATTTGAGCTGCCCAAATCACCTCTGATTTGTGCACCGACCCAGATGTAGATCAGACTGGCAGAACATATCCGGGAAGCTTACTTAGTAGAGGCCTCCTCTGACATTTGCATCATGGCATCCAAAATTTCAGCCCTCAACCACAGGGCCTTGTGGTTGAGGCAATGGCAGGGGGACACGCAGTCCAAAAGGGCGGTGGAAGCACTACCCTTTAATGGTGAAGTCCTGCTCGGGCCCCAACTGGATAAATGGGTATCTCAAGCGACGGGCAAAATCAAATTTTCTTCCTACAGCTAGAACTTCTCCGGCCCCTCATCAGGTTCCACAGGGACCCTCCTTTTGGCCGTCCTCCTAGGTTTCGTGGGCGTTCCAGAGGTGGTATCTCCCAGCTAGAGGACGAGGTGCCACCTCTTCCCATACTGAGCCAAAGACCTCTGCCAAGACCACTGCATGACTGTCATCTATCCCACCTGGGGGATCCCAGGGTGGGCGCACGTTTTCAAAACTTCAGAGACGTGTGGGGGCGATCTTGTCACAATGCCTGGGTGAAGGATTTGATAGCCACTGGTTACAAAATCTTGTTTCAGTGGCCACCTCCACAGAGGTACTGCCAAACCGGTTTGCCAATTTCTCCAGAAAAGGGCCATCTTTTGATGAATGTCATATAGAAGCTGAAAAACTTGGGGGGTGGTGGTACCAGTCCCACACAATCTCCGGACACTGGATTTCTATTCCAGCCTTTTCCTGGTTCGGCCCGTCCCATTCTAAATTTGAAGGATTTGAACCCTTACTTAAAGCCAGTGAAGTTCAAGATTCAAGAGTCTCTACAGTCGGTGATTGCTGGACTGGAATGGGAGAATTCCTGATGTCCCTCTATCAAGGATGCCTACCTTCATGTCCCGATTTGGGCCATTCGTCAAGCTTTTCTTCGTTTTTCGGTGCAGGATCAACATTGGACATTGGCAATTTCAAGCACTGCCGTTCGGCCTCTCTTCTGCACCCACAATCTTCACCAAGGTCATGATGGAGTTGTTTTGAAGGCCCGCACACAAGCGTTGTTGGACCACTTTCACCTAACGCAATCCACCCTTATCGAACACTAGTGGATCCTGAACTACCAAAAATCTAATCTCCAACACACACAACGATTGTTGCTCTTGGGGATGATCATTGACACGTGCAGATGAGAATTTTTCTGTCGGAAGACCAATTCGAACAATCTTAAAGACACCAGACTTCTAGGGAAAATGGTTGCATCTTTCAAGGCAGTTCAGTACGGGCGCTTTCGCTCCCGCCCTTTTCAACTGTGTCTTCTAGGTCAGCTGTCCAGCTCTCACCTGTGTCTCCACATAGAGTGATCCTGTCACCTCGAGCTCGACTCTCCTTACTATGGTGGCTCAACTCCGCCAATCTCCAAGAGGGGAAAAGCTGCAGCATTTGGGATTGGATGCCAGTCTCCGGGGCTGGGGAGCAGTTACCCTGGATCATCAGTTCCAGGGCCTCTGGACACCTCAGGAGGCTCTCCTGTCCATCAACGTTCTGGAGCTCAGGGCAGTGTATTTACTACAGGCAGAACACCTACTGCAAAACCGGCCAATTCGAGTCCAATCCGACAACTGCACAGTGCTTGCCTATATAAACAAACAGGGCGGCACTTGCAGTCAGGCAACCATGAGGGATGTCAGTCGAATCCTGCCCTGGGCCCAGGACAATGCTCAAGCCATTTCCGCAGTGTTCATCCCAGGGGTGGAAAATTGGGAGGCCGACTTCCAAAGCCGGCACGACATGCATCCAGGAGAGTGGTGCCTCCATCCTCAGGTATTCCAAAAACTGGTGAGGCATTGGGGTCGCCCCCAAATAGACCTGATGGTGTCTGAACGCAATCACTAGTTACCCCTCTACTGCGCCCGGATCCAGAGGCAGTGAGAGTGGATGCCCTGGTCATACCAGTTTGTTTATCTCTTTCCACCCTTCCCGCTGTTGCCTCGTAGTGTTGCAACGCATTCAGAGGGAGACGGCCACAGTCATTCTGGTGGCTCAGGACTAGCCTTGCCGGTCCTGGTACACCAACCTGACATCCATGCTCATCGACAAGCCATGGCCGTCTTCAGGAGGACCTTCTCAGCCTGGACTTAAGGCGTCTACAT
Organism: Crinia signifera; assembly: GCF_055691185.1. Lineage (NCBI taxonomy): Eukaryota > Metazoa > Chordata > Amphibia > Anura > Myobatrachidae > Crinia > Crinia signifera. The sequence continues at coordinate 4,236,211 of NC_139227.1, read as the reverse complement.
TTGACGGCTTGGCTACTGAGAGGTCCATTCTGAGGAGGGCTGGCATTCCTGCAGCGTTCATCCCTATGATGATGAGAGCCAGGAAGGAGGCAACATCAGTACATTATTATCGCATTTGGCAGGCCTACATTTCCTGGTGCGAGGGGCGAGGCATCTCCCCCAGTCTGTTCAAAAAGGCTTGGCTCCTTCTCTTTTTACAGGCGGGCCTGTCCTCGGGTTTGCTGTTGAGCTCCCTGAAAGTTCATGTATCTACGTTATCAGTTTTCTTTCAAAGACTGTTGGCCCTCTTGCTGGAGGTACAAACCTTCTTCCAGGAAATCTTGCACAGCCAACCACCTTACAGGCCACCAACGGCTCCGTGGGACTTGCATTTGGTTTTAGGGTTCTTACAATCTTTGCTGTTCGAACCCTTGGAGACCGTGGAGCTAAAATATCTTACGTGGAAGACAGTCCTTCTACTCGCCCTAGCTTTAGCCAGGAGAGTCTCTGACCTAGGGGCTCTATCCTGTAAGGATCTGTTACTGGTCTTTCATGCAGATAGAGCTGAACTTCGCAGTTGTAGGGCCTTTCTCCCAAAGGTAGTGACTGCCTTCCACATAAACCAGCCAATTGTAGTCCTGGCGTTTACGGTGGACTTGCAGACTGCCCTGTTTCTTGATGTGGTCCGGGCTCTCCTCATCTACATGGATAGAATGGCCAATTCGAAAAACAGATGCTTTGCTTGTGGTCTATGATCCGGCAAAGCGAGGCTAGCCGGCAACTAAGCAGACTCTATCCAGAGGGATTAGTCTGACCTAATAGGCAGGTGTACATTGCAGATGCAGGTCTTCCTCTTTCTATTTCTGCGCATTCTACGCGTTCGGTGGGACCTTCCTGTGTGCGGCCCGGGAGTTTCCATTCAGCAGCTCTGTTGAGCGGCCACTTGGTCGGGTCGAACCTTTGTTAGGTTTTACCAGTTTGATACTTTTGCGGACCCTGCTTCTCAGTTTGGTTGCGCAGTCTTGAGGGGATCTCAGCGCTGTCCTGCCCATGTTGGGAGCTCTGGGACGTCCCCACTGTTACTCCAGTGACACCTGGTGGATGAAGGAGAAAAATGGATTTTGTGGATATATTAGTTTGTATTAACCTCTTTGTATTTCTTCCAGCTCCCTCCAGGCACAATCCTTTTTGACTGTCTGGGGGGAGTAGAAGGGGAGGAGCTGGCCACACTCTTTAAAATTTTCAAAGTGCCCATGCTCCCTGCAGTTGCCCTTCTATTCCCCACTGTTACTCCACTGACACCTGTGGAATCGGAGAAAAGGATTTAACGGTAAGTACAAAATACCTTTATTACATTATGGGCTTGTAACCCAGCCGCTTTTCAGCATTGGTAGCAATGACCTCCTTCCCTGGGCACACACATATAGCAGGAAGCCATAGGTGCTGCTAATCAGCCAAACTTTGATCACATCAGTTTAGAAAGCCTGGACCGGATCTAATTTTCCTGCTGCTGCTCTAAACCTGGACTCAAATGTATTCAATTTTAACTATAAAACATACAGGGCATAATGAAGAATGTGGGTGTTTTGAAACCTTGAAAAAGTGTATTGGCATCAAGTATTGTAAAGTACAATAGAGCTCTAATATCTCTTCAACACGCTTGTTGTTTACCTGTGTAGTAGACCGTCATCTGCTGCTTTTATATACAGTCCACCGTATCTGACTTATCACCAGCAGCTCGCAGTGACCAATAGGCGGGAGCGGACTGGCATATGGGAACGCCCAGCGTTTTATGGACATACCCATGAGAACTCTGGGTGTTCTCATGCTAATGGGACATGGCGTAGACGACGGGGGCGGGCAAATGATATCACCGCATATTTAGGGGGGCCTCAGACCACTCTTACATATGCGTGCACCTTCCACATAATTCGATGGTCGGCGACCATCGAATGACGTGGGCGACCCCCTGCGAATGGGTGTTTATGCAAAAAATCCATTCGCTGCCAGTGCGAATGAACGTGCATTGCATGTGGTGGGCCAGCGTGCCACCATTTGCAAGGCGCGGTTAGTTTAACTTGCAAGGATGCGTATAGGCATCCGAGTGAATCAACTAGAATAACAACCCCCCCCCCCCCATTGCGCTATCCGTGCTAAAGTTCTAATTCATCTACTCAGATCCCTTCGAAAACGTTCTATTATCGTCCCTTGTGTATGCCCATATAAGAAATGTAGTTTATGAATTGTTATCAGATTGATTTATAGTAGAACATATTTCAGCATTTCGGTGGATTTATGTTGCGCTGCGAGTCTGGAATTGGTCTCAAAGATTATTTTGTACTTTTCACAAAAATGTATGGGGCTCACTAATATGTATTATGACACTTATATTTTACATGTATCTTTAGTATCACACACTAGCATTGTATATTAGCCCTTCTTTACAGTATATAATAGTTATGACACTTTTATGGTTTCTACGGAAGCTGCTTATTTATTTAAGGAGTGCGTGGTATAACGAATGTTCTTATGACACCGACGCAGGTTGTTTAGCAAAGTTGTACTGGTGGGTGAGCAGAATCGTCTACCAAGGGCCCAGGGAGAATACCCTCTGTGCTGTATCCTAAAATCACCCAGTGCCAATAATTACATTTTATAAATATTTGCATATGAAAGTACTTGTAATTACTTTGACGGCTATTTCCTTTTTATTTTCATCTACGTTTAGGCAGCGCCTGGTGACTGATACAACGTCTCTCAATGTACTTATTGAAAAAAACTTGCCTTTGGAGTGCAGAAAACTCCTAATTCCGTGCGCGACGAGCAAAAACAAGGTCCTCCCAAAAATATAGCTTCATCTGTGGCTAAAATGTGTTGTGTGTCATTGTGTTAAGGTTGGATGAATTTTTGGAGATTAATATATCTAAGTTATAAACGTTTCAGGATGTGAGTGCCTGCGCACTCAGGTTTTTTGAGTGCTGCAGAAGTGAATGAGAAGTCCTATCTCGTTAAGTCATTATATACACAGTGATCACTCTGCGCTCACCTGATGTATATGTGTATTTGTTGGTTTTAATAAAGATGTAGACAGTATGTTAATTTGTGACTATTATAAAATCAGTACTTAAGCTATTTGCCTATGAACTGAGGGATCTAAGGTTAATCCAGTGCGGCCTTTATCCTTATCGGCAGGTATACTGTACATTAGGTGAGCGCAGGGTGAATACTCTGTATAAGTTCTAAATGTGTGTTATTGTTGTATGGCAGATGTTATAAATATTAATAAAGAACATTTTTTGTAACCTTTTGTGGGGTTTTTGTGTATTTTTTGAGACCCCTACTGGAACATTCTATTTGTATAATTGCTATAAAGGGATTTTAGATGTGGGGTTTCCAGGATATCCAGCATAGTGGAATCAAAGACTGCAATATTCATGTCAAATATCTTCAGACTACAGGGGGCTGTTTTTTTCCCCTGAAGAACCAATGCTGCTTTGGGCTCTCTGGCTTGTGCCGATTTTTTGGGATGCCGCTCACCGCACCTAGATTTAGCAGTAGGGACCCCCAATACACAGAGAATTCGTGACAATGGCTTGGGGTCTTATTGATACATTTGCACAAATATATGTAACCAAGATCTTTGGATTTTACTACCATATAGTATTTAAATCTAGTGACCAAGTGCTACGAAATGTACGTCCGGTAATTCCCAAGCAGCAGCATGAACTGAGATATCCAGCATCTCCCTAGGTACCGGTCAGTGTATGTTACCTCTGCTCTGTTACTTATTGTACCACTGCTGGTACATGTCTTTCCTATGATTTTCACGCTGCATGTTAGAAGAAGTTTAGCCTCTATATAGACAGATACTCACTGCCTGCAATATCTGTTACAATGGTGGTTTATTGTCTCCTCTGTACCTCTGCGTGTTGCTGATGGATTTATAGCTATGTTTAGCAATATATGGGTAGATCTACCACTTGCATATGTGATGTGTTTTCAATCCTTTCTCCACTGTCCTTTGTTCCTTTCTCCACTGTCCTTTGTATCTTCATGGGACTTGATCGCCTGGAGTAGTGGCCATTATATAAAAAAAAATTCTGCATGTACTGTAGCTCACTGAGCAATATTTATTATTACCAATATTTTCTGCAGTGTTTTTCTCTTTGTTGATGACCAGGACGGCTTATAAATATTTGAATGCATACTATAGCTAAATAAATCGTTTATTTTATCATCAATATTTGTACCATCTCACTTTCTTACACAAGGGTGCCCCCACGCAGTTTTTCCTTTTCTCTTCTCTCTTGATCAATACTTATTTAATCTGAATGAGATGTAAGGTACATTGTTCTTGCGTCATGTAAAGGCATTGTGGGCATCCAGTAGTTTGTAACAGGGTGCTCCACTAAAGAATATAGCATATTCCAAATATCTAAGTAGTTCTGGTTCATATCCAGAGAGGGCACTCACCACCAGTAGCAGGTAAAAATACTTTTAATTAGAGCAGTGGTAGCCAACCCTAGCCCTCGAGAGCTACCAACAGTTCACATTTCCAGACAACCTAGCTGCTGCACAGCTGCACTCATTAATCACTGACACAATTTAAAAGATACACAGAAGGAGCTAATTAGCTCACTTGTGATTCTGTGAGGAGACCTGCAAAACATGCACTGTTGGTAGCTCTCGAGGACTAGGGTTGGCTACCCCAGAATTAGAGGGAAACAGCATCCAATATGTCGACGTTTCGACCCCGGAGGGCCGTTTTCGAGACCGATATAAGATATTCAGTGTGTCACCAAGCAAGCCCTATATTATTAACAAAGGATGGAATATTCTTAGGATTGTGTCTATTTGAACTGACTCTCTTAACCATTACAGTGAGCTTTGCATTATGCAAAATGTTCTTTCTATGAATTAGTTTGTAGAAATAAGAAAATGAACAAATATTCAAAACTCTTTCAAATATTTTATTATGTTATTTTCGTTAAGTTGTATTTAATGTCACATGTATCTTTTTATTTACAGTAGGTGTCCTGGATTGGACTCCCTAATCCTAGATTTTCTTGCTTCGGCTTGGTCTAATTTAATTGTACTTCATGTAAAGTTGCAGGTCCTATCCTCCGTATGTCTCCTGCTGCCAAATTACGGAATAGAAGTGTCGAAGACAATGATCTAGTTTCTTCAATTTGGTCTTTGGGAACGTGAAAAGCTTGAGCTACATACTTATCCAAGGTCTGATCATCAATGGTTGGGTCCACAGATAGAAATGCAACTTTAAGTTCTTCAGGTTTAACATTCCTAAAACAAGACATACATAATGAAAATGTGTATGTATATATTCATACAATCCTCAATCCTAATTATATGGGGAAAGTCCCGATTTCCGGTGTCCACTGTAATGTAGGCTACCAGAAAAAGACTTTGATTTTAATGTAAACTGCAAACTCAGGGTGTATCTGGGGATCGGTTTGATATGATTTAGGTATGATCTAATTTTTCCCATTTGTCAATTCACTGGGAATTCACTCTCGCGAATATGTGGGTCAACCCCAAAATTTGTGATTTTTCCTGTCTGTTTCAAGAGTAGGCGATAATGCTTTCATACAGTCAGAAGATGACCAAATTATCAGCCATGGATGCTATCAATTTTTATTTCCACCAAGACTGTTAATGCCCACATGCATTGAGATATCTGGACCACTTGCCTCCAGCTGTGCTACTCTCCCTAATGAGAGTCGTGCACTCTAAAATCTGCAAAAAGGACCTTTTGGTTATTTCTAGAATTTGTCCTATGTATTAAAACCATTGTAGTATGAGTGAGGGAATTGCTCTCTGCACCAAAAACAGTATTGTAAGATTTATTATAAGAGGACCATCTAGTAAATGTTTAAAGGTTAAAAATTAAAAAAAAAACTTGTAACTGGAAAATAGCTTTAACATTTTGAATATGGAAGGGTACATTTGTTTATTTTTTCCAGTGAGATCTAAAAAGTAAATTTAATGTGTAATTATCATACTTGTTTCCAAGCTGGATCCTCAACTCGTTCAGGTACTGCTTTTTTTCAGCAAGAAACTGGTTCCTAAGTGCTCCAATAAATGGACTTGGCCTACCGTTTTCATCCTGTATAACAGAAAATAAATGACACATACAGGTAGTGACAAAATAAATGCCCCCATACACTTGTCCAGCTTGTCCTAAGGACAAGTCGGACCAAATTTCTCCTGAGCTACCCCGGGAGGTTTACATATAATCTGGCACTTGATGTGCCATTTTTACAAATGATGTGCCATCTGAGGCAGCCTCGGACGCTCCAGCAGCAATGCAATGATCCCCTCCTGCCTCTGACCTCTGATTAGCTATTGCTCAGATGTATTATATGGCAGGTTTTAATGTGTTTCTGAAAACCCCCCACTATCCACGACATCCTGAAGCGCGTTACGCGTCCATCCGACCTTTTCATACCCCCACCATCCACGTCGGCATGGAGTTGACTATATATAGTGTGGCGAGCCACCGAGCCCGAAGTGTGGCGAGTGGACGTGGATAACTTCACATGTATTCCGCGTCCACTCGCCACGCTTCGGGTTTGCTGCGCTAGCCATGATGTATACAATCAACTCCACGCTGACGTGGATAGTGGGGGTATGAAAAGGTCGGGAGGACGCGTAACTCGTCCCCTCGCGGGGCATGCTGTGCTTGCCATGCTTCGGGATGGCGTGGATAGTGGGGGTATGAAATGGAGGCATTTGCCAGTATGTAACATGGAGCAATGGCAAATGCCTCCTTCATTATGCATGATACGCAATTGCGTCCACACCCACTCTTTGGACAGGAGAGGCAGGCGCTACTCAGATGCAGGATAGTCTCATTGCTGGAGTGTCTGAGATGCTCCTACATATCACAAAGATGGAGCGCCTCTCTGCCAGTGCCCGAATGATCCCCTTTCCACTGGAGAGAGGATATCATGCTGGCACAAGTGCTGTGTGAGAGGCGCTCACTAGGCTTCACAGGAGCTTAGGAGTAACAGCGCTGGGCTGCCTTGGAGGAGTCAGCGTACGAAGTAAGGCGGCACACGCTGCCACCCTGAAACTAAACAAGTAAGCAGCTGGCAAGCTGCCAGAATTCAAACAGTCTCTACGCTCATAGCATAGCTTAAGGCAGTCTGGCAAGCTGCCAAGATTCATAGCTAGAGCGGCACGTGCTGCCGCCGTGAAATGAAACAAGTACCATAAACTTTTTGCAAGAAGATACTTAATAAAAATAATGAAGTCACCTCAGAGAACAAAGACTTGTAATGAATGTTTCCATCTTCAGGATTAAGCTTTGAATCTGCAATGTCTAAAATCTCCTGAATTTCAGCTGCACTTTTCAGGGGAAAGACTTTCTCAAGTTGTAGCCTGTAGGGAAGAAATAACACATGGTAACTGTGCACGAGTGTAACAACAATATCCTATTCCAGGCTACCTGTGTAAACATAGAAACATAGAATTTGACGGCAGATAAGAACCACTTGGCCCATCTAGTCTGCCCCTTTTTTTAAACATGTTACCTCAAACCATATTTGATCCTTATTTTTTTGTAAGGATATCAATATGCTTATCCCAAGCATGTTTAAATTGTACTACTGTATTTGCGCCTACCACCTCTGTTGGGAGGCTATTCCACTTATCTACTACTCTTTCTGTGAAAAAATTCTTCCTCGCATTTCCCCTGAATCTTCCTCCCTCTAGTTTCAGTGCATGTCCTCGTGTTCTGTTGCTCCTCTTCCTGTGAAGAATGTCTCCCACCTGTACCTTGTTAAAGCCCTTGATATATTTGAAAGTTTCTATCATGTCCCCCCTTTCCCTTCTCTGCTCTAAAGTATACATATTAAGATCTTTTAGTCTTTCCTGGTACGTTTTGTGATGTAGGCCATGCACCATTTTAGTTGCTCTTCTTTGTACAGTCTCTAATGTATTTATATCCTTCTGGAGATATGGCCTCCAGAACTGAACACAATACTCTAGGTGAGGTCGTACCAATGACCTATACAGTGGCATTATTACTTCTTTCTTTCTACTGCTGATACCTCTCCCTATGCAAGTAACACATGGTGGGAATAGAACCCATGACCTCAGCGCTGTGAGGCAGTAATGCTAACCATTACACCATCCGTACTGCCCCGTATATATAACACATGGTGGGAATAGAACCCATGACCTCAGCGCTGTGAGGCAGTAATGCTAACCATTACACCACCCGTACTGCCCCGTATATATAACACATGGTGGGGATAGAACCCATGACCTCAGCGCTGCTAACCATTACACCGTCCATACTGGCCCGTATATATAACACATGGTGGGGATAGATCCCATGACCTCAGCACTGTGAGGCAGTAATGCTAACCATTACACCGTCCATACTGGCCCGTATATATAACACATGGTGGGGATAGAACCCATGACCTCAGCACTGTGAGGCAGTAATGCTAACCATTACACCGTCCATACTGCCCCGTATATATAACACATGGTGGGGATAGAACCCATGACCTCAGTGCTGTGAGGCAGTAATGCTAACCATTACACCGTCCATACTGCCCCGTATATATAACACATGGTGGGGATAGATCCCATGACCTCAGTGCTGTGAGGCAGTAATGTAACCATTACACCATCCGTGTACCAAGGGGATATAGAAGAGACTGGTTTGGGTCCTCACTGGATATGTAGTTTCAGTGTGATAACAACATAATACACTAAATGACAGGACCAATAATAAGCCACAATTTCTGTATTGGTGGTGCACTGAGAGTCCGTGAATATCAGAACATCAAAACAAAAAGAAAAGAAAGACTTTTTGTGCGCTTATTGGGGAAAGCACATAAAGTCTGTGCAGCCCGTGCTTTTAGTACTAGATTGAATTGTATGTAGTACAAAAAGCACAGTGCTGTAGCACATTGTATACTCTTTGTACTAGATGCTATGCAATCTAGTACTAAAAGCATGGAGTTCACCGAACCGTGTATGTGCACCTTAAGCCAGAAGGTAGTTATACAGTATAGTTACATAGTAGTTAAGGCATAATAAAAAAATGCGTCCATCAAGTTCAACCTTCGTTATTACAGTGCATGATGATCTATTTGCTTCAACCCTCATATAAACTGAAATCTGATTTAATTATGTACAGATTATGATTTTTTTTTGTACCCCTGGATCTTTTTGCTCTTGATAAAGCTGGCGTTGAGTCCAGTGAAACGCGTTGGTGCCTTTCAAGAACCAGTATTGTTGGACCCTCCGGTAACGTTGGACTCTTCTGACCACCCGGTTCCCCAAGTTTGGATGTCTTTGGCTAAATCACACCTGGCATAAATGGATACAAATTGCTGAGAGGTTGTAGACCCATCAACACCATCTAAGGGACTCCCTCATACAGCACCCCAGGAAAACACGCCGTGTGGACTCCATCACCAATCGGGACTGCTGCTATTGTGTACAGTGCAGGTTATATTCCGACCCCACTGTGGGTCACTTACAAATCCTTACAATCTGGAAAATTCATTGGGCCATATTATTATTTGTTTTATTAAAATAACATTTTAATTGATTCACCTATTCTTATCATTTAAGCGCTGCAACCTGTTTTTGTCCTTTTTGTTTGCCCAAAGATGATTGTCCAGCCTTGTTTTATATGAATTTATTGTCTCTCGCGACACCACTCCTCCGGGAAGAGAGTTCCGCAATTTTGCTGCTCGGACTGTAAAAAAGTTTTTTCTTTTAAGAGTACGAAATCTTCTCTCCTCTAGTCTATGCCCACGTGTCCTAGAGACCTTCTTCAAAGCAAAAAGTGTGCATTAGTTGCTGCGTGACACTGAGCACTACACCCTGGTTTTTTGTGTTATTTAAACTCCTATATGCTTTTCCACTTCTGATTTACCCAATGCCAACACTGAAGTTTTATGACCTGCTGTTCAAACTCTTTTGAACAAGCACAAAGAAGCCACCATTGTTTCCTTACCCTATTCCTGGTGACTCTTTTCTGGCTACTGTAGGTCTGTCCTGTGTCCCTAGCAGCATGTTGTACGGCCTTGATTCCTACTGTGCATGCATTCCTTACACAATATGTACATATTAATATACCTTGTACACTCCACCTATACAGTATAGAAAAGCCAGTGCAGCCACTTTAATTGTAACATCCTTTTCTTGTTTTATATCCAGTTGGATTATCATTACCTGAACTGTTCTCTTTTCAGTAAACCATCATTTGTGCTATCAGCAATGGTAAGCTCTTTCAGAAGGTAAACATGGATGTTTAGCAAAGCAGAGTACAAATCTTCTTCCACCTGTAAAACAGAAATAACGAGTTCAAGCCCACAGCAGTCTTATACCCCTCTGACCCAGTATTTGCCAGGGCTACCCGGTCCTGGCTTGGTGTAAAAAGGGTCAACCTGGATGGTGAACTGCAGTGTGACAGGCTTATTTAGACCAAGTTTTGTTTAAAAGCCCCTGATTGGCTGTCAGTGGATGAAGCAGGCAACTTACCCGATGGAGTAGCTGTAAAACATTGTTTCGATAGAGCCCTCACTACAATAAAAAAAGTAGTGCCTTCGAAAAATTGTCTTGTAATTACTTTGTCATTTCTTGCAAACTATGTAGATCATACAGAATGCAGTTTTTCATTCCGAGCCATAAGAAAGGAAGATCAGGTAATGCCCCTTTCAGACCGCACTTAAAAACCGGTATTTTGCCGATTTTTAACCGTTTTAAAATGGTAATCTGTGCGGTCTGAAAGGTGCAGGACCACTTTACCGTTTTACAAAAGCCGATTTTGTAAAACGGTAAAAATGGAGGGTCCTACCCGTTTCAGACCCGGTATTTTGGCATCAAAATCGGGTCTGAAACGGTATTTAGGACCCAGCCAACGAGCTGGGTCCTAAATTCAGCGCTGTGAATATTTAATGAGCGCTCATAAAAAAATATTCACAGCACTGGAGCTGCCCCCCGCCGCCTCCCCCATGCGGGGGTCGACTACGCCTACCCACCCCCAGCAATGTGTTAAACACCCCCCCCCCCTCCCTGTGCAGCCGGTACCTCCGTAATTTGCGGATCCCGGCAGTGCAGTTACAGTATGGTCGGAAGCACTCATGAAAAAAGTGTCTTTCAGAAAATGGCTGCCCCATAGGAAAACCTGTTTTAAAAAACTGTCTTTGGTATGGGGGCAGCCATTTTCCGAAAGTCACTTTTCTTATAAGAAAAGTGACTTTCGGAAAATGGCTGCCCCCATACCAAAGACAGTTTTTTAAAACAGGTTTTCCTATGGGGCAGCCATTTTCTGAAAGACACTTTTTTTCATACGTGCAACCGTCCATACTGCAGTGCCGGGGTCCTGCAATAACTGAGGTACCGGCTGCACGCGGGGGGGCACTGTAGTTAGTTGGGACAGTACAGGGCACATCACTGCAGCAGCAGAGCACTGCAGTCAGTTGTGACAGTACACTGTAGTTAGTTGGGACAGTACATTGCAGAGCTGGCTGGCTTTGACCCTGTTTTTGGAAAGTTTCCAAAAACGGGTCTGCCAGTGTCTAAAAATCGCACTTAAACGGTAATATACCGTTTAAGAGATGCGGTGTGAAAGGGGTTTTACCTGGCAGACCCGTTTTTGGAAACGTTTTCAAATACAGGGTCAAAGCCAGTTTTGCGGTCTGAAAGCAGCATAAGCAGTGGAACAGAGAATGCATTTAAGAGGAGAGGATGGGAGAAAGAAGGAGACCAGAGAGTAAAAGGTTGCAATAGTCCAGGCAGGAGATGACTAGGGTAGGAATTACAGATTTGGTGGCATCTGTGGTTTGACCGATCTCACTAGTCAGACCTCTCTGTTTTTGTACCAAAAGTTTTCATTTGTGGTTTGTGATAGAAAGGTAAAATAATGCACCAATGTACTTAATGCACTTGTCATATACCCACATGCTACTCACCTGGCCGATTAGGACTTTATAAAAGTAATACATTTGATCATTCATCATTTGAACCCGGCAGGTCTCATGCAATGTATATGACCATTCAGCTGCAGTATCTCCAAACTTCTTCTGTAGAAAGTTTAGCAAGAATTCTGGCAGAGATGATTGTTTGCCCTTCTACATTACAAACAGGAAACAAGTCATTATTAATTACTTGTCCCACTCTAATTAAAATAAAGGAGACGGCTACTCCGAGGCCTCTCTCATGAGGGATATTTGTGTAGAAGCTGATTACCTCAGCCGTGCATAGCAAACAAATGCTCAACATTATATAGCTTCTATAAGAATGTGGTATATACGTATAATCATTTCGTATTACACATTTTAATCAATATTAATGGGAAAAAAATCATTGAATATGAGCAATAAAAATAAAAACCACACTAAAAAATCGTGTATTGCACACAGTCCGTTCCTAGATACACCTGGAATAGTATATGCAGATTTTAGGGCAATATATTTACCATCCGCCTTTTTTGGATCTAGGGTCTAGAATGTCCTGCAGACTGTTAGAATTCCTCCTTTAGAATTGTGGAGGGTCTGGTTTCTGGTATGCGGTCCCCTGTTATTTGTAATCCATGTGTTGCAAGGAGTGGAAGTTTAATCGTCGGTTAGAGCCCAAGTTACCGGTATCCAAATAGTTAGTCCATCCAAGCTGGGTCGGAATTGTGTCCAATTGCAAATGGGTGCTGCTGATTATAGGTTCTACTGACGCGTTTCGCTACAAGTAGCTTTCTCAAAGGTGCGGTTCCCTATAACCGATGGTCAAACTTCCACACCTTGCACTACATGAATTACAAATAAAAGGGGACCGCATACCAGAAACCAGACCCTCCACAATTTTAAGGGAGGAATTCAAAAATTTCCTGGCCGGGGGGCATAATTTATTGTTACACCACTGCTGTCACCTGGTTGGCAGCGGCTGTACTCACTGAGTAACAGCAGCCTGAGCAAGTGAGAGCCAGCCAACAGTGATGAGGAGTCGGGCGGGAGACTCCGCAGCCAGTGCGGGTGACCTCAGCCAGTGATCGCAAATAAGCTCCTTGACCCATAAAGAGACTCACGCCTGGTGGCCAGGGAGCAGAAGTCGCCTGGGAATCAGCAGATGCTCGCCAGACAGGGGTGTGGGAACTGCATAGGGAGCAGGAGAGCAGGCCACTGTGGAGCAGGAGACCTGCCTCCTTCTCGCCGCACTCTCTTCTTACCCAGTCGCCTTAACCCCTCCCTCTCTCACCATCCATCACCTCACCCCCTCTCATTCCAGTCACCTTGGTCACCCTAGCTCTCATTCTCCCTCTCTACCTATCTTTTTATGAGGGGGTATCCAGGCGAAATGGTCAAACTTACGGCACTGTCCATAGATGTATACACCCTTACTGTTCTCAGCTTGACAAAGAAACATGTTGTTTAGAGAGACAGAAATAATTAAGCTTGTGAGATGTAATTGATGTTATTGCAAAGTTACCTGTTGATCTACGGCCATTTTTTCTTTCCATATTTCCTTTAGCAAATTAGATACATCTTTTAGGCTCAATTTTAAGTTCTTAACTGGTCCTTCATGGCGCAGGTGATAAGGAATATTTTCCCTCTTGCCCTAGAATAAACCGTTATGAGAAAAAAAAAAAATATATATATATATATATACAATTGCCGGCGGCGGCACTCCAACAATAAATAACCACACCAGAGGCGATGCAAGTTCAAGCCGACGTTTCAAGGCTGTATAGCCCTTTTATCAAGGTGCAAAAGAGAGACACACATACATTTAACATACCTGAATAAATACCCAAGGAGTCCATTCACGTTCCCCGCTGCGTCCGTCCGGGCGCCTAACCGTGACGTCACCTTCTCTGGGCGCTGCAGGAGACGTGGATTTCACCTGTGTCATGTGACATGAAACAAATACATCAATCACCATAGAAACATATAAACAAATAAACCAAAGTGAAAACAAAAATGAATACCAATAACAAGCTGCCTAAAAGCATGATTACCATAAACCATCTGTTAAAGTGCATTAATGCACCTAAAACTTGCCGTATTTCTTTTGCTCAAACGGCATTCATATAAATGTATAAATAGGCAATATAGCACAATGAAATATACAAAGGAATATGCTGGTTACAAACAAGATATCTACCCATACGCAAACATGGTGTACCTATCCTGAAAGAAAAAACCTGCATAATTACATAAAACAAGAGTACCCAGGGTGTTCATTTAAACCCTTTGGCGCTAACGTCTCTAAACGGTAAATCCATCTACATTCTGCACGTAACAACATCAATGACCTGTCACCCCCCCCCGTTTAAGAGGGGGTACATGGTCAATGATGCGGTACCTCAGAGATGCCAATGAATGCCGTGCCTGCGCAAAATGTCGCGCCACAGGTTGTTCACTACGGCCAGTGGCAATAGCTGCTTTAATAGCGGACCTGTGGGCTGTGGCCCTCTCTTTAAAAGAACAGTCCGTTTTGCCCACATAATTGCGGCCACACGGACATGTAATCAAATAGACCACATACCTTGTAGAACATGATACCCGATGCCTAATTAAGAATTTTTTACCCGAATACGGGTGATAAAAACTGTCCCCTACTACCATATAATTGCAGGTAGTACACCCGCAACATTTATAGCACCCCAGTTTGGGAGTGCCAAGAAACGAGGGTCTGGTTTGGGGGAAGGAAATGTCATTCTTGACTAGCAGATCACGCAAATTGCGTCCCCGTGTGTAGGCACACATTATAGATTTGTTGCCTAAAGATGATAATGTGGGGTCTGTTTTAACAATCGGCCAACGTGATTTGACACTGCGATTGAGCTCAGAGCTTTTTTGGTGGAAAGAATTGACCCATATTAGTTTATTAGCATTTTTGTCAATTTTAGCAGGGGGATCGACAGTGTAATCAGGTTTAGGAAGGGCTAGAATTCTGTTTTTAGTATGTATTAAATCACTTTCAGAATACCCTCTTTCCCTGAATTTTGTGACCATGTTATCAAGGGCTTGCTCCAATTCTCCAGGATCGCTGGTAATTCGATGAACCCTCAGCATCTGTGAGAAGGGAAGACCCTTGATAAGGGGAGTTGGATGATTGCTAGAGGCCAGTAAGATGTTATTGCGATCAGTATTTTTGGTATAAAGAGAGGTCACAAAATGACCATCTACTAGATTGATGTTAACATCAAGGTATTGAACCTGCGTGGCATGGATGTTATACGTAAATTTTACCGGAGAATCTGTTTGGTTGTGATCTTCTAGGAGTTTAACAAGCTCCTGTGACCCCCCTGACCAGATGATCAGGAGGTCGTCAATATAACGGGTATACAGTAGTACGGACCGTGTCACCCTAGGTTCTGAAAAAAAGAGAAGTTTTTCCACTGCAAACATAAAAGAATTCGCTAGCGATGGGGCCACTGAGGACCCCATCGCACAGCCCCGGAGCTGTAGGTAATAATTACCATTAAACAAAAAATAATTGCGTTTAAGTGTAAGCATAAGTAACTGCAAAAAAAACTGAATATCAGGGCCATTGTACAAAACATTATCTCTAATGAGTGTGTGCACAGCTGCCACACCTGCATCATGGGGGATGCAGGTGTAGAGGCTGGTCACATCTATGGTCCCTAGAACACAACCATCAGGTACATTACCAATCCTGGCTAATTTAGCTAGCAAAGCATTTGTGTCTTTTAAATAAGAAGATTCTGCCTGTATGCACGGCTGTAACCAGGAGTCTAAATAAATAGAAATGTTTTGATATAAAGACCCTCGGGCCGATATTATTGGCCGTCCTGGGGGTTTACTGGCACATTTGTGAAGTTTGGGCAGTGCATACAATAGCGGAGTGATGGGATATTGGATAGAAAGAGCATCCTTAGTAGCAGCATCAATAATGGAAGAAGCATGGGCATTTAGCAGAATTTTAGCAGAGTGGAGCTCACTTTAGGCTCCATTGTCAGCTTTTCCGACACGGATTATGAGCGTGTGTTATTTAAAGAAGACGGAGTGGTCGACACTATTCCTGACAATTTACAACTTTACCATGAATGGTCCAATCTGAAAAGGAAGGAAACTGACCTTTATTATCATGGCCTTACTCTTTCCAATTATGTGAGAGAGAAAAAAATACCCAGAGGCTTTAGGGTAAAAAACGTGCCCACTATAGGCCGCTACAATATTCCGTTTTGCAAAACATGGACAAGCATTTTAAATAAATGCTCTTTTGACCTTATGGTAGCGGTCATAGAGGAGGTAACCAAAGAGCTGACAGGTGTACGTGCAAAGTTGAGTGAATTTGAACATTTGCATAAAAATAAATTATCAGCAGATCTGTCAACCAATTGGTTGGAAAAACTGACTTTACAGGTTGAAAAATACAAAAAAGAATTAGTGTCTTATAAAAACAACAAAAAAGACCGTGTTAACCAAGATTATGAGAAACACTTGGTCTATCCCTGGTTAACAGGGGGTGAACAGTCCCATTCACGCCCATTCAGGAGGCGCCCACGCACCAGATTTAATCGCAATGGATATGACACTGCATCTTCAGGTGCCGATCCTTCATCAGCAAGTGAGGGAGAATTAACTTCTGATACACAGCGTACTGTCCCTTTAGGGGCACGAGCCCGAGGTTACGCCGGGAACCCCGGAGAAAATACACAAGGAGGGGCGGGCAGAACCAAAGGGCGAGGGACCAAGACACGCTATCAGCCTTCTCGCAACCAAAAGAAGTAGTCTTCAATCTGTCTACACGCAACTTAAGTAGAATAGAGACCAAAGTTTTATCAAAAGGTCTCAATTTCGTTCCCACGAACAAACCTGATCCTTTCGTGGTTAAGATTGAACAGCTCAAGCTTATTAGACAACTCAAAAGACGAGAATTCTTTCAGGACCGTGAAACGACGCAAACATCTACACAAGTGTCGACACAGCTGTTTCCTGACAAATTAAAGAAAAAATCCAAGTTCGACCCTATGTCACTAAATCCCTCTATAAGGACTTTTGGCAGACTCATGGAGTATGATTCGAGCAAAATCATCAAAGCACCTACCATGGGACATTCCAACTTCAGTGCTACAGACTGGAAAGCGGTTAAATCACTGAGTGAAGATCAAAACATTGTAATACGCCAAGCGGATAAAGGCGGCGGCATAGTCGTCATGGACACTTGTGACTATGTGGCAGAGTTAGACCGCCAGCTCAGTGATGTTGAAACCTACGCTGTATTACCAAAGGATCCCACGGCACAGTATAAACAGGAGTTGGACAAAATTCTGCTAAATGCCCATGCTTCTTCCATTATTGATGCTGCTACTAAGGATGCTCTTTCTATCCAATATCCCATCACTCCGCTATTGTATGCACTGCCCAAACTTCACAAATGTGCCAGTAAACCCCCAGGACGGCCAATAATATCGGCCCGAGGGTCTTTATATCAAAACATTTCTATTTATTTAGACTCCTGGTTACAGCCGTGCATACAGGCAGAATCTTCTTATTTAAAAGACACAAATGCTTTGCTAGCTAAATTAGCCAGGATTGGTAATGTACCTGATGGTTGTGTTCTAGGGACCATAGATGTGACCAGCCTCTACACCTGCATCCCCCATGATGCAGGTGTGGCAGCTGTGCACACACTCATTAGAGATAATGTTTTGTACAATGGCCCTGATATTCAGTTTTTTTTGCAGTTACTTATGCTTACACTTAAACGCAATTATTTTTTGTTTAATGGTAATTATTACCTACAGCTCCGGGGCTGTGCGATGGGGTCCTCAGTGGCCCCATCGCTAGCGAATTCTTTTATGTTTGCAGTGGAAAAACTTCTCTTTTTTTCAGAACCTAGGGTGACACGGTCCGTACTACTGTATACCCGTTATATTGACGACCTCCTGATCATCTGGTCAGGGGGGTCACAGGAGCTTGTTAAACTCCTAGAAGATCACAACCAAACAGATTCTCCGGTAAAATTTACGTATAACATCCATGCCACGCAGGTTCAATACCTTGATGTTAACATCAATCTAGTAGATGGTCATTTTGTGACCTCTCTTTATACCAAAAATACTGATCGCAATAACATCTTACTGGCCTCTAGCAATCATCCAACTCCCCTTATCAAGGGTCTTCCCTTCTCACAGATGCTGAGGGTTCATCGAATTACCAGCGATCCTGGAGAATTGGAGCAAGCCCTTGATAACATGGTCACAAAATTCAGGGAAAGAGGGTATTCTGAAAGTGATTTAATACATACTAAAAACAGAATTCTAGCCCTTCCTAAACCTGATTACACTGTCGATCCCCCTGCTAAAATTGACAAAAATGCTAATAAACTAATATGGGTCAATTCTTTCCACCAAAAAAGCTCTGAGCTCAATCGCAGTGTCAAATCACGTTGGCCGATTGTTAAAACAGACCCCACATTATCATCTTTAGGCAACAAATCTATAATGTGTGCCTACACACGGGGACGCAATTTGCGTGATCTGCTAGTCAAGAATGACATTTCCTTCCCCCAAACCAGACCCTCGTTTCTTGGCACTCCCAAACTGGGGTGCTATAAATGTTGCGGGTGTACTACCTGCAATTATATGGTAGTAGGGGACAGTTTTTATCACCCGTATTCGGGTAAAAAATTCTTAATTAGGCATCGGGTATCATGTTCTACAAGGTATGTGGTCTATTTGATTACATGTCCGTGTGGCCGCAATAAAGTGGGCAAAACGGACTGTTCTTTTAAAGAGAGGGCCACAGCCCACAGGTCCGCTATTAAAGCAGCGGTACTTATGTAGTATCTGGGCTGCCGATTTCTAAATCGGGTCGGATCGGGAGATCGCATCGCATCGCATGCGACCATGCGATTCGATGCGATGCGATGCGATGACCCGATTTTTCCATAGGAATCAATGTTAAAATGGACTGAGTCCATTTTAACATGGAATTCAATGGGAAAAATGGGTCCTTTTCATACCCCTACTATCCAAGTGGGCATGGAGTTGGATATAAACCTGTGGCGAGCGTAGCGAGCCACCGAGCCCGAAGCGTGGCGAGCGAAGCGAGCCCCGCGAGGGGACGAATACCGTCCCCTCGCGGGGCTCGCCACGCTTCGGGCTCGGTGGCTCGCTACGCTCGCCACAGGTTTATATCCAACTCCATGCCCACTTGGATAGTAGGGGTATGAAAAGGACCCATTTTTCCATAGGAATCATTTTAACATTGATTCCTATGGAAAAATCGGGTCATCGCATCCGATATCGGATGCGATGCGATGCGATGCGATATCGCATCGCATCGCATCTGATTGTATGCCTTAACTTAAGGCATACAATCAAAAAATCGGCAGCCCAGATACTACATAAGTACCAAAGCAGCTATTGCCACTGGCCGTAGTGAACAACCTGTGGCGCGACATTTTGCGCAGGCACGGCATTCATTGGCATCTCTGAGGTACCGCATCATTGACCATGTACCCCCTCTTAAACGGGGGGGTGACAGGTCATTGATGTTGTTACGTGCAGAATGTAGATGGATTTACCGTTTAGAGACGTTAGCGCCAAAGGGTTTAAATGAACACCCTGGGTACTCTTGTTTTATGTAATTATGCAGGTTTTTTCTTTCAGGATAGGTACACCATGTTTGCGTATGGGTAGATATCTTGTTTGTAACCAGCATATTCCTTTGTATATTTCATTGTGCTATATTGCCTATTTATACATTTATATGAATGCCGTTTGAGCAAAAGAAATACGGCAAGTTTTAGGTGCATTAATGCACTTTAACAGATGGTTTATGGTAATCATGCTTTTAGGCAGCTTGTTATTGGTATTCATTTTTGTTTTCACTTTGGTTTATTTGTTTATATGTTTCTATGGTGATTGATGTATTTGTTTCATGTCACATGACACAGGTGAAATCCACGTCTCCTGCAGCGCCCAGAGAAGGTGACGTCACGGTTAGGCGCCCGGACGGACGCAGCGGGGAACGTGAATGGACTCCTTGGGTATTTATTCAGGTATGTTAAATGTATGTGTGTCTCTCTTTTGCACCTTGATAAAAGGGCTATACAGCCTTGAAACGTCGGCTTGAACTTGCATCGCCTCTGGTGTGGTTATTTATTGTTGGAGTGCCGCCGCCGGCAATTGTATGTAGAGCAAGCCTTTGCTGCTCACGGAAGGCACCCTGGTCCACTGACCTGGCTTACAGCACTACCACGGCGCATCAGTCCGAGTGCCGCCTTAAGGATTCTATATATATATATATATATATATATATATATATATATATATATATATATATATATATATATATATATATATACATACATACACACACACTACAGGCTATACACATAGTAAACACGACACTAAAACCAGTATAGAAATCAAAGTTTCAACTTAAAATTCAAGAAACTGACAAAATAAAAGTCAAACATAGAGATGAATTGGCGGTAGCATTTTAACTTCTAATTTCGCTCAAAACTGAAATTCAATCCTTTGTTCATCAGCTTTAGTACTAAGTTAGGGCAGAAAGTTATGCACCATGTTTAAAGCTTTTCCAATGGGATGACTGTAATAGACACCTATAATCATAATTTTTTTTGCCATGTTCACTTCTGTGTGAGTGACACCATCTGTGTTGGAATAGGAATATCTGTATTGCCAAAGGGTATTATGTACGGTACTTGTGTTGTTTCACGGCGCCAGCATGGCGCCGTGCTACTTCCGGGTTCTACGCTCGCCACAAACTATGTTAAAAAAGTAACTTAACTCCATGCCAACATGGATAGTTCATACCTCAACTATCCATGTTGGCATGGAGTTGATTTTAAATAGCGTGGCGAGCATAGCGAGCCACCGAGCCCGCAGCGTGGGCGAGCGAAGCGAGCCCCGCAATGGGACTCAGAAGCACGGCGCCGTGAAACTACACAAGTACCTTTTGTACCTTTAGTAGAGAAGGGTGAGGGGTCCCCACAACCCCTAAGGGAAAAGGAATTGGAAGGAATGGGCTCTATGATGCTGGTAATGGTACAAATAAGAGGAAATGCATGGATGCTGCGACTAAACTATCCCTTACTTTTCCATATCAGGAAATCATGTCTCACAGTTTGTGCAAATGAAGAACCTTAATGTAAATGGATTCAATGTAAACTCAATGGAGCTCAATGTAAATGGATTCTATGTAAAATAAAAATGATACTGTGGATAAATCTGTTGACTGAGAAGGCTATGACATAGACAGGGTTGGACTGGCCATAAGACACTCCTGGCAAGTGCCAAAAGGGCTGATGGTCTAATAGGCTGGTACTGCCTAAAAGCCTGGATGAGGCTCCTCCTGGTGCTCTGCTCGGCCTGTAAGGCCAGGTCACTGTGTCTTGTTACATGCCTCTGTTAGCCGTGACCCTTGCCATGTTGTACATGCACAATGTCCAGTGAAATTTTAAATTCTGAAGTTGGGCCACCACATATTGATCAGAAGGATGGTAGAAATGCTCAAATGATGATCACATTGAGCAATGGTCATTCAATATACTTGCCAATGTTTATAAAGGGACAAATCTGATACAATCAGCTGCTAAATGGTTGTCCGAGTAGAAGGTTTGGGACTTGTAAAGCCATTTTCATTCTCTTGATTTCCTGTTTGGCAAGGTTTCCCCCCAAGACTTCAATCTCTAACCAACAGTGCCCTCCACACTCTTGCTCTCTCCCTTCATGATGCCTCTCTCTCCTTGTGACACTGACCTTTCCTCTGGGTCATTGAGTACTACTGTTTGCAAGTGTCACTCAGTTGCCTAAGGGGGATACGGGTACTATTTCGACAAGCATTAGGTCAAAACCACTACTTTCATATTAATCGCTGATGCTTTATACTAACAGACATTGTTTGCCCCTTCTTTTACATTGTTGGGATGCCAGCTTTAATTATTATCTTAATTATTGTATATATTTTGTGTACTTTTTTTATTATATGTTTCTAAAGGAAAATTAGGTACTTATGTAATATCTGGACTCCCGTTTTTCTTTTGAGACCGCGTCCCCTCGCGGGGCTCGCTGCGCTCGCCACACTATATAAAATCAACTCCATGCGTAGTTGGATAGTAGGAGTATGAAAAAATGGGGTGCATTTAACATGGGAGCCCAGATAATACATAAGTACCGAAAATTATATTGATACAGTATGAGCCTTGCGTCATAACTGAATTAGTGGCCCTCATCCTTACAATTTATTACCCTTATATATGTAAATTCTAGTGCTGTGATTCCTGTTAATGTATATGGGCTAAATATTGCACAATTTGTTGTGTCCAGATCCCTCCCTGGTAACAGCCAATGGGACATGCGTTGTTTAGCATGTGCAGCAGGTTTGCTGCATACAGTAAAATGATCCCTGATTCGACCATTTTAGGTTACACTTCGCTGGTGTGGGATCCTATCAGAGCACCCGACCCAAGAGGTGAATTTTAATACATCTTGGCAGGAATTAAATTCTTATTGCCCACATAGTGCCAATATCAAATTCTATTTATCGAGTTTACACCGCACTAAACCGTAAATGAGCCCTCTTGTATTTTTGCAATATTGTATTTTCCTTCGGATACACTATTATCGACAGGGCTATTTTTCAGCAGGCTCCAGCAGGAACGGAGGCCCTTATTCTAGTTCACTCTTTCTGACAAAATATTTCTTAGATGGACAAAACCATGTGCACTGCAGGTGAGGCAGGTGTTACTTGGGTACTTATGTAATATCTGGGCTCCCGTTTTTCTTATGAGACCGCGTCCCCTTGCGGGGCTCGCTGCGCTCGCCACGCTTCGGGCACGGTGGCTCGCTGCGCTCGCCACACTATATAAAATCAACTCCATGCGTAATTGGATAGTAGGGGTATGAAAAAATAGGGTGCATTTAACATGGGAGCCCAGATAATACATAAGTACCGTTACTTGTGCAGAGATAATTAGATTTGGGTGGGGTTTTACACCTGCCTCACCTGCAGTGCACATGGTTTTGTCCATCTAAGAAATATTTTGTCAGAAAGAGTGAACTAGAATAAGGGCCTCAGTTCCTGCTGGAGCCTGCTGAAAAATAGCCCTGATTATCGGAATTACCCATATTGTCCTCTATGTGTATGTATGAAGAAAGATATCAGGTAGGTGGTGGGTCAGGTAAGTCCAGCTGCTCTTGAGAGGTCGATAAAGAGGCACTAAAATTTAAATTATATTGTGCTTCAATCAAAAAGGTTGTGGCACCCCTACATCAGGTACCTGCATTTGCAGCATTATTACACATTATTATACATTCATACCATCCCAGGAAAAACATCCTTTTCCTTAAGAATCTTTGTCCCAAGCTCTGTCAACAACACATCCACCAGCTGATCACTGCTCTTTCCCGCAGATAATGTTGACCATCGGGGAAAGCCCCCAGGAATGACATCTACAGACAAGAAAGCAATGTATTTCTTACTAAGATGAATTAGCATAATCCAGCAGTATAAATAAAACCTTAAAAATGAAGACGCTGAGTACGTCAGTTTGTAAAGCTGCAACAAATCTAATCTATTAGCAGTGTGTACTGTCATTGAAAAAAAAATTCTTTCATTCATAACATTGCATTTCAATGCGATGACGTTTAGATTACGTACGAATCTTACTTAGTACATAATCATATGGATACATACAAGTAATGGCTTTTTTATTATTCTATTAAATTGGCAATAAGCCAATAGAGGGCTTATAATCAATCAATGAAAATAAAATTATGTAAGGGGGGGGCGGCCATTTCTGTTGTGCTTCGGGTCGTTCTCACCTGAAAATTCACCCCTGCATCCAGGTATTAAGTAATTAATGATTCAATTGCCGGCATGGACTACAACGGACTCCTGGCTAAAGCATGTTTACGCCAAATTCTCATGTTTGGGTCATTCTTGTAATTCAAAAATCAAGATGCAACAAAACAGACTGAGTTCTATCAATTGCTGGGATGCGGTCATTAGGTCAACATGCAGAAAGGTCGACATGGGTCTAGGTCGACATGTCATTAGGTCAACCTGGGCAATGTTGACAATCAAAAGGTCAACATGGGGTTTTTCACTGTTTATTGAGCCGACATGTGCCGACAAGCGGTATTTCATGCCCTACTATCCACTAGGGTGTGCTGAGAGAATAAAATAGTGTGCCGAGCGTAGCGAGGCACCGTGCCCAAAAGCACGGCGAGTGCAGCGAGCCATGCGAGGGGATGTGGTGCTATGTATCAGTGCCCATTACGACTGTGTCGACAATTGGGTAAAAAAAAAGTGAAAAACGCCATGTCGACCTTTTGACTGTTGACCTTGCCCATGTTGACCTAATGCTTGTGCCAACCTAATGACATGTCGACCTACACCCATGTCAACCTAATGGTGTTGACCCAATGCATGTCGACCTAAGTAGTGGTCCATACCCCAATTGCCTATGACATTTGGCCCTACTAAGATTGTTACAATGTTATCCATATCTGTTAACCTAACTAATACCCCTTTCACACTGCACTTGTTAAACGGTATATTGCCGTTTTTTTCCCATTTCTAAACGTTTAAGGCTGCAGTGGGAAAGCGCCAGAGTTGATTTACCAGTTAAAGATAACCGGTATTTCAACACGTTTAAAAAGCCGAGTCCTACACGTTTCAGAGCCATTTTTTATGCAGTGAGAACGGCTCTGAAACGGTATTTAGTAACAACAACAGATTACAGACCTGTGATTGGCTGTCGCCTGCATTCTGTCTTGAAACGTGTTCAGGGGATTAAACGGGTTGACTGATGTGAATGGTACTTAAACGGTATTTAAAACGGTAATTACTGCAATGTGAAGGCTCAGACCCGTTTCAAATACCGGTTTTTGAAACGTTTTGGCAGTGTGAAAGCGGTATAATATTGGTAATTCATATGTTGATGTTAATAGAAATAATATAATTGCAGTAAATGTGTACAATCAATGACCTGCGCATTTCTCCCATGTTGGCCGAGGGGTGCTACTTCTCTGCATTTCATCCACTTCCACGCAAAACGAATCCCGCTGCTGTAGAACTTGTTTGTTGATCTCTAGAAGAGACTTGTGCTCTGACTGCAATTGGGAGAAATCCTTCTGCAAAAGTGTCATCTACAAAAATAATGACTAGAATGAATAAAACATCATTTTTTTAATTCCCAAAAAGTATAATTAAATTGTCAATCTGTTAAGCAGTGTCGGTGGATAGAACAGACCAGATGAAATGAAAAATCATTACTGCTTACCACTAGTGAAGGCATTTTTTCACAGAGTGGCGAAGACGACCACAGTTCTGCAGAAAGCACATGGATAGGAGAAACATTTACCGATGATTTATTTTAGGATGTTTTAACATAAAGGACCCCATTTAGGGCGGGATGTATTAAAATACATCGCCGCCCTTCGCGGCCCCCCGCCGCGATGCCGCCGCATATGTACTAACATGACTAACAAGGTGACGGAGGCCCCCTGCGATACCTGGAATGTGGTGTGCGGGGGGTCTCCGTCACCTCCCAGCCGGCTCCTGCATCCCTCACGCCGGGGACAGCTAAGCAGGCTGTCCCTGGCTCCTCCTCCTCCCCCCTGCAGCCGGAAGGACGTCCGGCTGCGTCACTAGGGGGAGGAGGGGTTTATCTTCCAGGGTCCAGGAGGACCCTTCAGGAAGGTAAGCGAGAGGCGGGGGTCGGCGAGGCGGCGGGTTTGCGTTGGCGGGCAGTGAAAAGAAGCCCATAGGCTTCTATAGGGTATCGCCACCCAAAGGTGGCGATACCCTACACTGCGGTATCATTTTTGATACATTGGAAAATGCGGTAAAACCGGGGTTTTACCGCATTTTCCATTTGATACATCTTGACCTTAGAGGGGGTTATGTCCACCTCTCATTTTAATTAATACCAGTAAATTTAGCTTGCTGCTTTGTCACTGTGCTGATTATAGAGATATACAATACCATTGACCAGGCCAGGAGACGGGGGGGGGGGGGGTCAAGGGGGACGTCTGACATGGGCCCCAAGGGTCGAACGGGCCCCAGGATCACGGGGGGCAAAAAAAATGCATGTCGCTGGCTCGGAGCACACAACAAACATATGCATATCTCCCCTCTCTGCGATCAATCGGCCCGATAAATCGGACCAAAACGGTTCTTCATGACATGGGGTCGGGTCCGATGCGCGGTCCCGTGCCTATCGGACCCGGCACCAGGGGTCGGACCGGTGGGACATACGATGTAGGTCAGTCGGGGCGGTGAGGAGCAGTGGGGGGCGGGCGGCTGGGGAGCAAGCAGTGGGGCAGCAGCGCGTTACCAGATCAGTGCTGGGGCGGGCGGCGGTGACCATCAGTCTCACTCTCCACTGTCCAGGTCTAGCGGGCGGGCAGCCGCCTGCGGCTATTACATCTTTAAAATAACATGTCAAATGACTGCCCGGCTAATGATTGGCTGAGATAGAGCACTCTCAGCCAATCAGTGGCCTCCCTCCGCGGCCGCTGATTGGCTGAGAGTGCTCTATCTCAGCCAATCAAGAGCCGGAGAGTCATTTGACACGTTATTTTAAAGCTGAAATAGCCGCGGCTGCCCACCCGCTAGCGCTGGACAGCGGAGAGTGAGACTGATGGTCACCGCCGCCCGCCCCAATCTGGTAACGCGCTGCTGCCCCACTGTTTCCTCCCCAGCCGCCCGCCCCCACTGCTCCTCACCGCCCTGCAGCTCCCTGTTATTTTTTTTACATGTGATAAATCATATGCGATTTATCACATGTAAAAAATGGCACATCAAAGTCCCAATCGTATGTGAGCCTCCCGGGGAGCTGCCGGGCGGCTCGGAGGAGAATAGGGTCTGACTTGTTCTCAGGACAAGTCGGCTCTATGTATGGGGGCCTTTAGATTTGGGTGGTTTATTGTTTCTGTACAGGGTAAATACTGGCTGCTTTACTTTTACACTGCAATATAGATATCAGTTTGAGGTACAAACCCCACCCAAATCTAACGGTACTTGTTTCCTAGCACAGCACCCTTCGTATGTGTTAAGGTTAAGTTAAGGACGTGACCGACGTGATTTTAGGGCTATTTTTAGCCTTTTTCCCGACAATGAAAAAATCGCGTCCATCGCATGCCTTAAGTTAAGGCGTGCGATGTGACCGATGCGATGGACCTGATTTTAGAAAGGAAACAATGTTAAATGGGCCAATAGATTGTAAGCTTGCAGCAGGGCCCTCCTACCTCCAAGTCTGTCTGTTGTTGCCCAGTTTGTCTTATCACTGTCTACTATTGTAAAGCGCAACGGAATCTGCTGCGCTATATAAGAAACTGTAAATAAATAAATGACAAATGCCCCCCCATTGTTAACGCCACCCCACGATGAACGCCAACCTGAAGCGTGGCGAGCGCAGCGGTATGCGTCCTCCGACCTTTTTCATACCCTCACTATCCACGTTGGCGTGGAGTTGCTTTTATATAGTGTGGCGAGCCACCGAGCCCGAAGCGTGGTGAGCGCAGCGAGCCCCGTGAGGAGATGCGTAACATCTGTGAAGTAATGCGCGTCCGCACATGGGGCTCGCTGCGCTCGCCACGCTTCGGGCTCGGTGGCTCGCTGCGCTCGCCACACTATATAAAATCAACTCCATGCCATAGTGGGGTTATGAAAAGGTCGGAGGACGCGTAACGCCGCCACGCTTCGGGTTGGCGTTCATCGTGGGGTGGCATTAACAATGGGGAGCATTTGACCCATCAGTGTTGGGAAACAATCAAAATTGGGGTCTTGGGGGCATTTAACATTGGGGCCAATGTAAAATCGGGTCTCAGGGACCATTTTACATTGATTCCAATGCAAAAATCGCGTTGATCGTGTCGATCGCATCGCATGCGATTTGGTTGCATGCGATGGACGCGATTTTTGCGTTCCTGATGGATACAATTTTTATTGCTGGCGCCGTGCTAGGAAACAAGTACCAATCTAACTCTCTCTGCACGTTACATCTGCCCCACCTGCAGTGCATATGGTTTTGTCCATTAGAGAGTTATTGTGCTTTTCCGAGTGAATGAGAATAACCCCCTAAATGTGCAGAAATATCCTGCTACTACATAAAATACATCCACCTTTTGCTGGCATGCAGCGAGATTCTTCTCTTGGTTCTCAAAGTCTCTTCTGGGAACAACATCTGCGAAATCAGCCATCATGTTGTTCAGTAAAACTTGCGAATGTGTAAGATCTTTGCGGGCTGTTCTCAATGCTATGGCTAAAGTCACTGGGTCGTCTCGTTGTTCTTCTGCAATGGAAATTATAATAAATGAGTTGTTATGTAAAGAACTATGGGCCTTATTCGAGTTCAATCTTTCTGACAAAATCCTTCTTAGATAGACAAAACCATGTGCACTGCAGGGGGGCAGATGTAACTTGTGCAGATCTAATTAGATTTGGGTGGGGTTTTACTTTAAAGTGAGATCTATATTGCAGTGTAAAAATAAAGCAGGCAGTATTTACCCTGCACTGAAACAAAAAAACTCACCAAATCTATTTCTATCTGCACATGTTACATCTGCCCCCCTGCAGTGCACATGGTTTTGTCCATCTAAGAAGGATTTTGTCAGAAAGAGTGAACTCGAATAAGGCCCTATATATTAAGCCCCGTACGCACTTGACAACCTGCAGCCGGTTGCAGCTATTTACTGTAGTTGACCATCTGATATTGTTCGTACACACAGAATAATATCGGCCACCGTTATCGCTCAGTGATGTCACATGGACCCACTGAATAGGGAGGTCTTTTGGCTATTGCACAAAACACACAGGAAAGTATGTATAACAGCGATTACTAATCAAATTGCGCAAGTGTTGCATAGTATACCTTTACTTTTATAACACAAGTGAACACTATACAGTTTACAAATGGTAAAAAATAGACATAAATAAAGTGTATGGAAAATAAAATAGGGAACGATAACAAAAACTTTCACTTTCTCAGGAAATGAACTGGGGAAATTGGTTGGGGCAGATGTGGATGTGGAGAATGTCACATAGGTAAGTGCACTTTACCAATTGATAGATAGTCACCGCTTGCAGGTAAGTTCCAGTCCCCATTTGGTGGTAGTCCTCACTAGTAGTGCGGAGCTCCTGGCAGCCGCTGGATTAAATATCCACAAAACTGGGGATGGGCGTCCTGTCACACAGGCGGCCAAGATGGGAATAAGCCGCCGGAGGTGTCCAGATTGTGGAAGCCACAAATGCAATGGGGGGAAGCTGGTAAACTGAGTGCCGTTCCTGCAGAGTCCACAATGGAGAATTGTACCCCAACCACAGTGTCCTGGAAGTGAAAGTGGGACAACTAGCGCGTTTCACTGCTTGCTGCAGCTTTATCAAAGATGTCTTATATGGATCCTAGTTGGGTATAAATACCCTTCCTAATAGGCAATTAGTCAACATGTGTGTAGGTAAATAGCCAAATTGACTTTCATGTTCAGAAGACCTCGATCATTGTTCGCTATGTGCTATACCGTGTATGGTTAACGATATTGGGGTGTATTCAATGCAGCCTGCAAGGGGGTTAAATGGCTGGGATCATGGAAAACAAGCGATCCACGCCGTTTAACCCATCGTGTCGGCCGCTCACCATATTCACGTTTCTGGGGGAATCCTCCTTGTCGGAGGCTGGCGAGGATTCCCCCAAACAGCGAGGCTAGTGGCTAATGCAGGGAGCCTGCTGAATTTAGCCGCGAGTCTCGCTGTTTTAGCAGCTGCACGCACCGTTTCCCCCTTGCTCCAAAAACCTAGCAAGGGGGAAATGGTGTGTGCAGGGGGTCAGTTGAATACTGACCCTGCGAGCTGTGACAAAATCATTGAGTCTACACACAAGACGATATTGTGAATGAGGTTTAAATCACTCGAGGCTGGATGTTCCCCATATTACCACTGTCTCTGTGGATTGTTGCTAATAATGAAAGGTTAGATGAAAATCAGGAGGAGAATCCGAGACACATCTTCACTAATACATTATATAGTTACAGTATCTTGACATCCAGTTTTCAGCAAATCAAACAGAAAGCTGTATAGTATATTTGCATGACCAGTAATCAGTAATAATCAGTATTTCAGACATGCAAGATCAACCAGCTTGTTCGATAGATCCAATAATTTGTCAGCATTATCTGGCAGTGTATGTGGTACCACGACTGAATATAGTAAGAGAAATGTGCGGAACAGCAAATCACACAAAAGCAAAAAAAAAATGAAAAAAATGTTGTAAGTGGTAAATAAGTTTAGAGGCTGAATAGGCACAAGGTATATAAGTGTCCTAATTTTTGATTATTGGTTAAATTGTTTAGCTTGTTGCTAGGTAGATTAGGTGTTAGTTGTTTTATTGATTGGTCAGCTCACAGCCTATCTGGGTATTTAAGGGTGTACACCTTTAAGGGGTATTTAGGCTAGATTTGAATTCGTTCTGCCTCTTTTCAGTTTGGAAGTAAGGCTGAATAATATTCATCTTTGGTTGAGTTAGCTTTTTTTTAAGCTTTATTTACAAATGAAGTGAACATTAATTAACAGATGTCTATGCAAAGTAGCATGTACTCAAAGCACTTGGAGAAACAGCTTCCAGTGACGCAGAACAAATTCCACGCATCTTGTGCTGATTTATGGGAACATGAAGAAGTTGCAGGGGATCAGATCTGTACTGTATGGCAAATGACCAAGCTCTTGGATGTGTTCATGACCCGGAAAATCCATCACTTTCCTGGAGTTGTGGGCAGCTATATTGTCATGATGAAGAAGGGTACCACAGGTGCAGGTGATGTTTGGAAATGGCTTCAAGCAATTGCAGCATGCATGAGAGGAACGGTAGCTACATAACCAATTTGGGCTACAAAACAGCCTCTATCTGCTTGGCCATGTTGCGCCCACAATGCAACTTCTGTTATTCTGCACCTCTAACTGGGTTCCACTTTGCTGACTGATATTTGATATTGGGGTGGGAACTGTAGATCCAAAATGAATTGCCACTGATGATCTGCGAGACAGAGTTTAAGCAAACACTATTACAACCGGCAAGCTTGTTGCTGCACCAAGTCTTCTTCTGTTCTTGAGTCAGTTGTTGGGACATCCAGCATTCAGAGACCTTGCTCAGACAAAGCTTTTCATGGAGTATCAAGCAGATCAGTCCCAATAAAATGCCTAGCTCCTTCTCTAACTGGGCTGCGGTCACCCTGGCGTCCAAGTCAACTATGGCCTGCATGGCAACAACGTTGTCCATGCTGATTTCAGACACAGCTCAGTCACATCTCTCCTTGTGTTCCAGGGAGAAGTCTCCAACACCAACATTCTGCAAAACACTGGACTGGTGTTTCCTCCCCAAAATACCTTGCAGTCGGTCCAAATTCCCTTGATGTTGTAGGCGACTCTTGTATTCGTAAAAGATTATGGCTTATCAGTGGACTCTGTTGAGCTCCATAACGTGTTTGTGAAGGAAGTGAACATGCGTACTTCTTTGGCGTGCAATGGTGCTTATATAAGGTTCTGTGCCATATATATTTTACAAGATCATTAGTCAAAGATTACAGTTCACAACCTATTGTACAACCCTCGTACACAAAGTTATTGTAATGGATTATATTAGCACCATACTGAAGATTGGTCCATGGACCAAAAACATTTTTTTGTGAATTACGATGACATACTGTAAGACTTGACACATTTTGAAATAGAGGGCCTAATTCAGGTTACCTTGTAATTTGTTTTTTGTTTGCTATGTACGGCGCTGCGGACACTTTGTGGCGTCTTATAAATAAACTAACTACTACTACTACTACTATATAAAGAAAAGACAGTGGGCTGTGAGCCAAAAATCCGCTGCCCAAAAGGAGAGAATAAATACTCCTTGCAAAATTGCAAATTATTGTAAATGCATTCCTAATTGCCATGCATTTGCAAATCCATTCGCAATGCCTGGAATATTGAAGTTTCTTTGCTATCTGTGCTAATCTGAGTAAATGTTGAGGCTTCCACTTATCTGCGACTGAGACGAGCTAGTTGCGGTCAGTGCTGATCTCACACAGGAAATGGCAGATTTCCAGCCCTAAACGCTGACTTCCTGTCAGTGAACCTGCGAATGGATTGTGATGACGAAGCATTGTTGTACATGAGCAGTCAATCGATGATTGTGAATTGTCTAACTGGTGATCTATGCTGAATAATCCCCAGTATTTCCTACCTTTTAACCAAGAATTCAACTGGACAAGAGGAGCTAATTACAGACTAAAACCATATATTGAACATTACATTAAGTTTCTGAGTAATCTACAACTTACGAATATCCTGGCTTAGCTTGAAGTCTTCTTGCTGATACTTAATCTCATTAATATCAGATATAAGAAGTTTACGAGCATCACACTCATTTCTGTACATTAAAAATGTGTTATCCAACTCTTCCTGCAGTTTGGAAATCTGTGGACAATACAGTTATCAGCTATAAATATTCAGACACTGCTCACAGCATTTATTACAACCCCAGACTTTGGTGTACATACAATCCTACAGATAGGATATCCGCTGTCAATGTATTCTTGCTTCTGATGTGTGTTTACTTGTCTCAGGGTTACTAATCTGAACCTAATCCAAGCCACACATGGCAAAATCTATTTATTACTTTAATATCTGTTACTTACTGTATGCCGCTCTTGGAGATGTTTCAGAATTTGTGGCAGGATCGGCTATTCTGTAGCTGTGCTCACAAAGGTTAAACAGTAGTTGTACACAATTACCATCAATAACCCAATTACCATCAATAACATTCTACTGATGTTGTATTTGCATAGCAGACCGACTACAATTAGAAACTGCTCCCCATTTAGAGAACTAGGCTTCTAAACTAGCCCCTGGAACCATAGGTGTCACTACAGTAGGTGCAAGGAATGCCATTGCTATGGGGCCTAGGGGCTCAAGGTGCATACACACTGTACAATTATTTTTACAAATTTCGTTCATTTTGGCCATTTTGAACGAAATTGGTCAAAATATCTTTCAGTGTGTATGCGACGAATGATGATGCGCGTACCCGTCAGTTGTTCATCAAGGTTGTTAGTCAACTGTGCATGCAACTCAATTTGGATATCTTTCAAAAAGAGCCTATAAACTGTAGCCAGATCTTTCGTCTTTCGTCAACATCTTTTGTCAACTTTCATCAAGGACACTGGGTGCAAGGGAAATTGGTCATCAATGTCTTTCAATGAATTGGTCAAAAAAATTGTACAGTGTGTGGGCACCTTAAGGCAGCCCTGGATACAGGTTACAAAGTTGCAAAACCAATTTTCAACATTTGCCTACTAAGCAATTGGGTCTGCTCCAGTGCCCAGCCCAAACTATGCGACATTACATTTTAAACAAGAGACGTGTGTGGTGGATGTAATAAATGGTAAGGGGACTTATTAGGTTGACAGTATCTATCTATCGACAGGCAGTAGATCGACATATGGAAACGTTTGACATGGTCTAGGTCTATCACATTAATGGCGAGTGTGGAGGTATCCTGTATGTATATATTTGGGTTCATTTTTACAGATATAATTGGCCCTGTATTTGCTAAAATTGTTCAAAGATCTCGGCAAACAGGCATTGTTCCTGAGTCACTAAAGCAGTGGTTCCCAACACTGGTCCTCAAGTGCCCCCAACAGTGCATGTTTCCCAGGTCACCCGTCAGGTGCACTCATTATTCAGACACATTTGAAAACATCCACAGGTGGAGCTAATTATGTCACCTGTGATTCTGTGTGGAGACCTGGAAAACGTGCACTGTTGGGGGTCCCTGAAGACCAGGGTTGGGAACCACTGCACTAAAGGAAGCAATTGTTTGACCACTTCTTTAAAAAAAAAATACAATTCAGACCCCGACTTCAGGAAAGGTTATTGAGAAATTGGTAGCAACTCAACTAGAGTTAGGATTTCTAGCATACGATGTTAAAAACCCAACTGAAATAAACATCTATTTTTCCACCACAACCAACTCATTACGTTTCTAGTAACTGTGATGTTCACATTTTTGCTATAACATTATACAGTACTGTGGCAGGGACGGCATGATGTGCATGTGGTACAACAGGATCAGGACATAGCGCAGCAGCAGCAGGACTGATTAGGTCCAGTCCAGCTTTTCCTAAAAGATCTGCTGGAATCACGGTTTGGCTAATTAACATCACTTGTGGTTTCCTGTTCAAAGTCCGTTCAGAGCAGAGGGTCAGGGTTCTTAATGCCAGTTAGTGGCTGGGTAATAGGCTTGGGTTGCGGAGACTAAGCTAGGGACCCTGGAGTGTTGTACCCACATTGTGAAGCCTGTATATTGCCTGCTAAAAACCTGCAATGCTGTGACTTGTACTGTCAAGCCTGTGTGCGGTCTATCTGCGAGGAATAAAAGAAGCAACTACCGTTTCATCCAGTGTATGTGATTTCTTTCACAAAACCTACTCTCCCAGAAGATGCAGAAGACACCAGATTTTTTACCAGTAGACTCCCACACCCTTGAGCAGTGGCTGGACCTATCTAGTAAAGTGGGCAGAATGGGGAGAAACTACCAGGAATTGCAGGTCTATCGGGTGACAACCGGGCTAAAATGACACAAATCGCATCATTTTCGCTTTGGTTCTCCCACAGAGCTTCAATTCACTCCGTTTTGACGTGGGGGTGGGGCCTAATTATGTAAAAACCCGGCCCATCCCTTAAAGTTGTCAGCTACGAAGAACTTTAAGGAAGGCAAGTATTTGTAACATAATGAAACATGTTTTACTCACCTGAGCATGTAAAGATCTCTTCTCCTCTTTCATTTTATCAATCACTTTCAGAAGATGAAATGTTTCAGTTTTTAACGTTTTTACTTCCAATCTTTCCTGTTCTCTGATTTCCTGAATCTTCTTGTCACAGCGCTCGGATACTGACACAAGCATTGATTTCAGGGGCTCAAGTGAGCGGATCTGCTCTCTTTGGTGCGCTAAACCACATCAAAGACAGATCAAAAAGAAAGTAGTTAAAAAGTACAAAGGAATCCAAATAATGTCATCAAAGTAAAGACTGTTCAATAATCCATATCCGCCATGCAGATACTTACCACAAGCTTCCTTCAGTGGACTGCTATATAGACAAATACTACAATAACATCTTATTTGTTGTGTATTACATCACATTTACACTTTATGTCCACAAAATCACAATCACAGATATAGCAGGGAAAATGGCTGCTTCAGTGATACCTGTTATAAATGAAGATGAAACAGTACTCTGAACCTGGGTAGTTCTGGACCCCCATCCGCTGTCATCTCTGAGCAACAAAAACATACTCGTTTCTGAGCACAATCATGGGAATATTGATACCTTAATGTGTCAAAAGCTGCTTTTATTTGTGATACATACAGTGGGATGACAATTTTTTTCCCCACAGGTTGTACTATGATAGAGTCAGGGGCGGAGACTGTTTATTCCTGTTCTACCCTGCCCCTGGATGCAATCTGGCCAATCAGCAGAGCAAGGGGAGGAGCGAGTGAATTCCTGCTGCCGCCCCCCCCCCCCCCCGCTCCAGTATGCGATCTGGCCAATTAGCAGAGCAAGGGACATAGAGGGGGCATTCCTGTTTTCCCCTGCCTTAGGATGAAATCTGGCCAATCAGCAGAACAAGGGGAGGAGAGTGTGCATTCTCATTCTCCCCCTGCCCCAGGATGCAATGTGGCCAATCTTAGCATCCTGAATTGGCCAAAAACACATATTCACATGCCAGATGCTGAGAATTTCTATCACTTTGTTGAGTAGGTTTATTGGCATTCTGTGCCTGTGTCCTAAATCTGGGTGCACACTAGACCAGTGGTTCCCAAACTGTGTGCCTTGGCACCCTGGGGTGCATTGGGACACTTGCAGGGGTGCAAAGGTCAATGTAACAGACAAAACCAGTGCTTGTGGCTGTTATTGTTAACGATATTGAGTGTATACACTAGATGATATCTTGAACAATATTGCTCAGAAGCCCCTTTTTTTTATCACAATATCGCCGAGTGTGTATGCGGCTTAAGGATGATATATAAACACAATCTAAAGTCCACATTTTTAAGAAGCAAAATCAGCTTCATGAGAGAAGGGGTAGTTTCCTAGCTCTCTGGATGGGTAGCAGTCAGGCTTGGTACCCTCCCAGAATTGCCAGGAGGCTCCCGAAAAATTGTGACCCTCTCCCAGCCCCCACGGGAAGGTGTGCAATCCTCCCACATTGGCCAGGCAGCACCCGCACCCTACTTCAATGCTGCACAAAATGCAGTTTTTCGCGGGTCTGCGGCACGGAGCGAAAATAACACGAATAATGCCATTTTGTGTAATTTTAGAACCTCCCTCAATTCGCGGACCCGCGAATTGCATTGTCAGACTGCCATGGCGGCGGGGCTTGATTACATCTGCCCCCGCCCCCTGACATGCTACTATCGGGTCTCCTCCCCTAGCTCCCGGAGAGGAGAAAACAAAAGTCGGCAAGTATGGTAGCAGTATACAAATCTACCAATTAAATATTTGAGTAATATGCCACTAAACAAATGTGATGGAGCCGTCATACTCACCCAGAGTAATTTCATATTCATTCTTAATAGCAAACAGCAACTGTTTGTACGTCTTAAAATCTTCAATGAAATATTCAAAAACTTCTCTGTATGGCTAAAAAACAATATGAATATTTTAGTCTAGTCCCAGGATGTATGTACAAGGATCTGCGGTGGATATTAACAGGGACAGAGATAAAAAAATATATATGGACAGGAGGTGTGTGTGTGAGTGAGTGTGTGTGCGTGTGCGTGTGTGTGTAGTCCATACAGTGAGTGAGCTGCCCATACTGATGTTTCCTGTTTTTGTTGTTGCTGCATACTCTACATTGCTGTTTTGCCACGGGACGCAGTCCTGAATCACTTAAGCAGGCCTCCCATTGTATGCGAATGCTTGGCTGGTGTATACATAGGTGTGCTCCCACTATGCTGCTATCCATATACATTGCAACAACAAAGGAAAAGGAAACATCTGTAAGTTATAAAACATTTTCAGATGGCAGTAGCTCTGGGGGCCAATATCGGCAATCGTTCCAGATATTGGTAACTCGGGCATGATCACATTCCCCATAGAAACCGTAAGGGGATGCAGCTGCCTGTGCAATGGAGGTGTACTGGTCACCGGGAAGGTGGAGGAGGGCGGCGCAGTGGTCTTGTCATGAGGTCAATATGCTTATGACACAGCCACCCGGCGCGATGCAGAAAATCGGCCCACAAGGCCATCGCCCCTTCTGGCATTTGCCAGAAGGTCCAGATGGCCAGTCCAGCCCTGGCAACCAATAAGGGCAGTATTCAATTAGGCTGATTCGCCATGTTTTATGGCGATTTTGTGCTATTTTCGTGCTGTACGGCGATTTTTTGACTAACACGGTGAATCACCCTATTCAGTGACCAGATGGCGAATACATTTCAAGGTTTTTATCGCCATGATTCACCGAGTAGCAATCGCTATCTTTTTATGGTGAAGTGGAATGTGAACTTTTAAAATAAAGTGTTTTGTTTTTTACATTTGGTGTAAAAAAAATCAGGAATTTTATTCTGAGGAGGGGCATGCTATTTTAATTCATGTGCTGTAAGCACATGAATATATATTTAAATAAAAAAAAAAAATAGATATATTTTTTTTTTTTACACAGCAGCCAGCAGGGGGCCGGGAGCCGAGCCGCTCATTAGATATTCATATATTCACTGCACCCGATCATTACATATGCACGATCGGGTGTAGTGAATATACCCGGTCCCCTGTTGCCTATCCCGGGGGCAGCCTGTGCTGCCTTGCTCCTGGGGAGCCCACCTCCCCCTTCCACAAACGTTCTGGGGCAGGCAGGGAGACTTCCAGCTCCCTGCCTGCCGCCATCCTCAGGCTCCCTGCGGCATCGCCGCAGGAGTTAAAATTCGCCGGTCAGGGGCAGTGAGCCCCTGACTCGTTGAATACTGGAGCCGGCGAGGCTCCGGAATGCGGCGGGCAGTGGCGAATGTGCATCGAATCCTAAACAGGATTCGCTGCACATCGTCAAAATTCTCATTGAATACTATCTATTATTTTCTAGGACACAATAGAGAAATAATAGACAGAATCGGATTGGATGCTTTGGGAAGCCTCGCCTCTTTTCATTATTAGAAGCTTTAGTAAGTTGAACCCCTAGTGTGTAAACTAAAAACTATTTTAGAACATGAAAAAGAGCCACACAATGCCGGACTAAACGGACCTGCAACCTTAATTCTTGGACATTCACTTTAGTTGAATCTGATGATTGCAGTTCCCGTCTCAGATAAGACTCAAGTTGTTCCAGATATCGTGGCTTGGACACAGTGCTGGCGTTTTCTTTTGCTGTCCTGTAAATTTAAAAGGGGAAAGTAACGAAAATCACAATATGTCTGCTCTATATTTATTTTTTATTTATTTAGTTTCTTATATAGCGCAGCAGATTCCGTTACAGCGTCTTATATAGCGCAGCAGATTCCGTTACAGTTTCTTATATAGCGCAACAGATTCCGTTACAGTGTCTTATATAGCGCAGCAGATTCCGTTACAGCGTCTTATATAGCGCAGCAGATTCCGTTACAGCGTCTTATATAGCGCAGCAGGTTCCGTTACAGTGTCTTATATAGCGCAGCAGATTCCGTTACAGCGTCTTATATAGCGCAGCAGATTCCATTACAGCATCTTATATAGCGCAGCAGATTCCATTACAGCGTCTTATATAGCGCAGCAGATTCCGTTACAGCGTCTTATATAGCGCAGCAGATTCCATTACAGCGTCTTATATAGCGCAGCAGATTCCGTTACAGCGTCTTATATAGCGCAGCAGATTCCATTACAGCGTCTTATATAGCGCGGCAGATTCTGTTACAGTGTCTTATATAGCGCAGCAGATTCCGTTATAGCGTCTTATATAGCGCAGCAAATTCCGTTACAGCATCTTATATAGCGCAGCAGATTCCGTTAGTGTCTTATATAGCGCAGCAGATTCCGTTACAGTGTCTTATATAGCGCAGCAGATTCCGTTACAGTGTCTTATATAGCGCAGCAGATTCCGTTACAGTGTCTTATATAGCGCAGCAGATTCCGTTACAGCTTCTTATATAGCGCAGCAGATTCCGTTACAGCGTCTTATATAGCGCAGCAGATTCCGTTACAGTGTCTTATATAGCGCAGCAGATTCCGTTACAGTGTCTTATATTGCG
This sequence comes from Crinia signifera, assembly GCF_055691185.1. Classification (NCBI taxonomy): domain Eukaryota; kingdom Metazoa; phylum Chordata; class Amphibia; order Anura; family Myobatrachidae; genus Crinia; species Crinia signifera. The sequence continues at coordinate 4,196,979 of NC_139227.1, read as the reverse complement.
CAGCAGATTCCGTTACAGTTTCTTATATAGTGCAGCAGATTCCGTTACAGTTTCTTATATAGCGCAGGAGATTCCGTTACAGTGTCTTATATAGCGCAGCAGATTACGTTACAAAGTCTTATATAGTGCAGCAGCTTCTGTTACAGAGTCTTATATAGCGCAGCAGATTCCATTACAGTGTCTTATATAGCGAAGCAGATTCCGTTACAGTGTCTTATATAACACAGCAGATTCCGTTACAGTGTCTTATATAGCGCAGCAGATTCCGTTGCGCTTTACAATTGGAAACAACAGTGATAAAACAAACTGTTTAGTAACAGACCGATATAGAGGTAGAAGGGCCCTGCTCACAAACTTACTATTGGGATAATAGGAGGGATACATAAGGATAGGATTCTATAGCATGGCAGTCCCACCAGATTACAATATAGAAAGAAATTGCCAGCGCTGGCTGAATAATAATAATGACTTACACAATCATAATACTTAGAATAAAGGATGGGGGAATGTCACGTGAGTGACATCTGGTAGTAGGTGGTGGTATATACCAAACTTTGTTAAAATGGAATCCAATACTATTGAAAGTTCCAAGATATATTATCAACTTTTGTGGAACTGTTGGATGGGATGGAATTGAATATTTGTGTCCTTCCAATTGAAGTAGATCCAATAAAGATTGCTCTATGATTGCAAGAGCTCAAGATATCCTGATGGCAACCACAGGGCGTCCGGTGACTTTGAGGGATCTGGCTAGATAACCCAGAAGAAATGGAAATGTCACTTTACCAGTCTCTGGTGGTGCTCTAGATGTTCAGGAGATTGTATGGATCCAATGGTGGATTAGGTGATAGCTATTAGGATTTATGATCTTTATTATCCTGTGCGATTTACTTAAATCTCTCACTGCATTTAAAATGGATTTTAGTGGTGAGAGTCTTTTCTTAGGAAGGCCGGTAAGGAGGATATTACAATAATCAATACAGGATATAATAAGTGCATGGCAGGGCCGGTGCGAGGCACCGGAGTGCCCTAGGCGGGGGGGCCTGCCGGCGCTCACCCTCTCCACCACGGCCGCCACTTCGGGGGGGATGTTGCTGGAGATGCCGCAAGTTACAGATGCTGCGATAGCCACAGCTCCGGCCGCGCTCCAGGGGGGTCAGCGGCATCACTTCCCGGGGGGGGGGGGGGGGGAGTGAGGGAGCAGCGTCCCGCTCCTCTTGGGGGCAGTTACAGATGCGGCCGCCACTTCGCTGGGGGGGGGGATGTTGCTGGAGATGCGGCACGGGGGCTGTTACAGATGCAGCGATAACAGCCGCAGCTCCGGTTGGGCTCCAGGGGGAACAGTGGAGTGCGGGGGCTTTCCAGGGTCGGGGGTATGGCTCACTCACCTGCTCCAGTCCTAGCTGCTTTCTTCTTGCTCTCCTTCTTGCGCCGACGGGAGCTCTGTGACTGCTGCTGCTTCTGCTGCTCACTACCGCCCTCCAGTGGCCGGCGCCCTAGGCAAATGCCTAAAGCTGCCTAGTGGTGGCGCCAGCCCTGGTGCATGGATAAGAGTTGTTGCAGTGTCTTGTGTAAGATACAAACTAATTTTGGATATGTTTTTTGGATATGTTTATATTTATAGAATATAGAATATTTCATATAGAAAGGAATTATTTACCTGTCTGTAGCACAGCTTCTGCCAGTGTTCATGAGAACCGTCGAGCAGTGCGTCGCAATCTCATGAAAAAAGGCCATATAACATGAAAAGGGATTGTCTGGCCCTGACAAAGGTCAAAGTTAAATAGAGGACAAACCCAAAGTACAATAGGAAGATATACACTAAATATAGGAAAGTTAGATTTACTAATAAGAGTTACATTCAGAATAATGTTGTTTTAAATGTATGGTTAAGTTGCAGAGAGAGTTAGATTTGTTTCTGTGCAGGGTAAATACTGGCTGCATTATTTTAACACTGCAATATAGATTTCAGTTTCAACACACCCCACCCAAATTTAACTCTCTCGGCACGTTACATCTGCCCCACCTGCAGTGCATTTTCTGAACAAATTTGTACTGCGATCAGATCTGAATAAGGGCCTTCGTTAGGCAACCCAGACCATTCAATCGAATTCCATCTAGTCAAAGGCCTAGATCATGCTCTGAGCAGAAATCTTTTTTCAATGTTGTTGTTTTTTTGTGTATTTGTATTATTGCTGGTCATGTGTTTTTAACATTTTACCACTAGATGGCACTCTAGGTCTATCTGAAAACAATTGTCTTGCGTTCCGTTTACTATGGTCAATTTTAACAGTTTATACATTTTTTAATATCTGCTTTTTTATAGTATTATAGTATTATGCCCTCTAGCTCTGTTCATACTGTATTGTATTGCACTTTAGTACATTGTATTGTGCACATATTGGCACATTTGTGCATTGTTCAGACATACAGAATATTGCAGATTGTCATCGCCAGCATTTGCTACATGTTGTCTGCACTATTATTAAACAGCTGTCTAGGATGTCATGACGGTATGCGGTTGAATTGCTGACAGTGTCTAGGTCCACACTCAAAAGGTTGACCGCTAATGGTCAACAGGCAAAAGGTCAACACATAATGAAGTCCACTAGAATAGATACCACCAGCCTGATAACAAGACTATAGAGACGAGCCTGGGTCATTGAGTACAACACTAAGGCCCTTATTCAGGTTCACTCACAAAGGTAAATTCCTTCTCAAATGGACAAAACCATGCTGCACTGCAGGGGGGCAGATGTAACATGTGCATAAAAAGTTATTTGGTTGAGGTATTCTGTTTCTGTGCAGGGAAAATACTGACTGCTTTATTTTTACACTACAATATAGATCTCACCTTGAAGTACACCCCCACCCAAATCTAATTCTCTCTGCACATGTTACATCTGCCCCACATGGTTTTTCCCATTTGAGAAGGAATTTGCCTTTATGAGTGAACCAGAATAAGGGCCTAAGAGTGAACCGACTTCCAAGAAAGCCAAGGTGTTATGCAACAGTACGGATGGTGTAATAGTTAGCATTACTGCCTTACAGCGCTGAGGTCATGGGTTCTGTCCCCTCCATGTGTTATATATACGGGGCAGTACGGATGGTGTAATAGTTACATTACTGCCTTACAGCACTGAGGTCATGGGTTCTATCTCCACCATGTGTTATATATACGGGACAGTACGGACGGTGTAATGGTTACATTACTGCCTCACAGCACTGAGGTCATGGGTTCTATCCCCACCATGTGTTATATATACGGGCAGTACGGATGGTGTAATGGTTACATTACTGCCTCACAGCGCTGAGGTCATGGGTTCTATCTCCACCATGTGTTATATATACGGGCAGTACGGATGGTGTAATGGTTACATTACTGCCTCACAGCGCTGAGGTCATGGGTTCTATCCCCACCATGTGTTATATATACGGAGCAGTACGGATGGTGTGATGGTTAGCATTACTGCCTCACAGCACTGAGGTCATGGGTTCTATCCCCACCATGTGTTATATATAAGGGGCAGTACGGACGGTGTAATGGTTACATTACTGCCTCACAGCGCTGAGGTCATGGGTTCTATCTCCACCATGTGTTATATATACGGGCAGTACGGATGGTGTAATGGTTACATTACTGCCTCACAGCGCTGAGGTCATGGGTTCTATCCCCACCATGTGTTATATATACGGGGCAGTACGGACGGTGCAATGGTTAGCATTACTGCCTCACAGCACTGAGGTCATGTGTTCTATCTCCACCATGTGTTATATATACGGGCAGTACGGATGGTGTAATGGTTACATTACTGCCTCACAGCGCTGAGGTCATGGGTTCTATCCCCACCATGTGTTATATATACGGGGCAGTACGGACGGTGTAATGGTTAGCATTACTGCCTCACAGCACTGAGGTCATGGGTTCTATCCCCACCATGTGTTATATATACGGGGTAGTACGGACGGTGTAATGGTTACATTACTGCCTCACAGCACTGAGGTCATGGGTTCTATCCCCACCATGTGTTATATATACGGGGCAGTACGGATGGTGTAATGGTTATATTACTGCCTCACAGCACTAAGGTCATGGGTTCTATTCCCACCATGTGTTATATATACGGGTCAGTACGCATGGTGTAATGGTTATATTACTGCCTCACAGCGCTGAGGTCATGGGTTCTATCCCCACCATGTGTTATATATACGGGGCAGTACGGATGGTGTAATGGTTAGCATTACTGCCTCACAGCGCTGAGGTCATGTGTTCTATCCCCACCATGTGTTATATATACACGGGGCAGTACGGATGGTGTAATGGTTAGCATTACTGCCTCACAGCACTGAGGTCATGGGTTCAATACCCACCATGGCCCTAACTGTGCGGAGTTTGTATATTCTCCCCGTACTTGTGTGGGTTTCCTCCGGGTACTCCGGTTTCCTCCCACAATCCAAAAATATACTGGTAGGTTAATTAAAAAATGAACCCTAGAATGTCTGTGTGCATGTGCATGTGGTAGGGAATATAGATTGTAAGCTCCACTGGGGCAGGGACTGATGTGAATGGTCAAATATTCTCTGTAAAGCGCTGCGGAATATGTGTGCGCTATATAAGAAACTGCTAATAAAATAAAATAATAATATTGTTAGATCAGACCCATACTTTAATGCTTCCATAAAACCAATTTGATGCCCAGATATACGAGAGGCAAAAACATTAAAGATTTAGTGGTCAAAACAGGGGTTGTTTCACATGACTGCTACCAGCAGCACACTTAAAGCGTGGCAATGGTTGTTGTAGAAGTTTAGGCTGCACAACTTGTTCATACCTGATTAATGGGGATACATTCATGCACCCACACTCAGGTAGTGACCATTAGGCAGCCCTCACCTGTTCATCTAGTTTTGTGATTTACATTATTATATGCCCATGCGGCCTATAGTATGTAGGGAAAACGGAGGGTGCTTTTAACATCGTAATGTCTCAGCATCACTCTGCCAGCAGAGCAGCTCTTAATACGGATCAGAGTGAACAACCAGTTGGCAGGAAATTAGCAAAACTAGAACATAACATGGCTACATTAAAATACCAAATGATAGATCATGTTCTCGCATCTCTGAGAGGTGGTGATAGACCAAAGAAACTCATACCTCCCAACTGTCCCGCTTATTGCGGGAACGTCCCAGTATTTTGGGACATTCCCGCGTTCCTCCTGCCGCCGGCAGTGTCCCGCGGCGGGGGGGGGGGCAGTTGGGAGTCCCCTCTGTCGTTCGTGAATAGGCATTGTGCGCATGCACACAGCGTCTATTCTTGCAGGCAAAGGGGCTGGGGGCTGGCCAGCAGCTCACAGAGCTGCTGGGCATGCTCTCACCGAATGCCCCCTTTCCGATAGGCCACGCTCCCAAAAATTTGACGCGTGCCTTTGGAGCGCACCCTGTCCCTCCACAGTGTCTCCAAGAGTTGGAAGGCATGGAAACTATTCAAACTTATTAAGTCCAGAATGAATCTATCACCTTGATACTGTACATGATTCATTAGGCATTATTATTTTGTTTGTAGACATTGAAATGTCAGTTATTAGCTATATAGGTAGCTATATGCGTTTTTTTTACTTTTTATTTTGCAAATGATCTGAGAACCATTGAAAGAACACCCCAGAACTCAATATCAACAGACAAATGCCAGACATCTTCCAGGCTTGCCTACCCTCCCGGAATGGCCGGGAGCCTCCCAAAAATCGGGTCCGCCTCCCAGCCCCCCAGGAAGGTGGGCAAGTCTCCCACTTTCTGTTCATAGCCCCCGCTCCCTCCTTGACAGCTGGTTTAATTAGCACACATCGCGGGTCTGTGGTGAGGGGGCAGGGCTTAAATGAATCACGGAGTTTCCCAGCATGGGGGCAGGGCCAAGTGATGTCAGCATTGCCTCCGCCTCCCTGACGTGTTGCCTCTCCAGGCTTCAACACCCGCGGTTGCTTGCCGCCCTGCATGCATATGGTATGGCGTGCCTCAATGTGCCTTAATGCATCAGCACCCCAAAAATCAGCATAAGCCAGAAAGCTCAGAGAGGCAAACCAGTGAAAAAAATCCCACAGTGTTAATAATTGTTTTTAAGTCTGGTTACTGATATTACTGATATCAGTGTGCTGGGGGGGGGGGGGGTTACTTTATTTTTCTTACTCAGGATTATCCCTCTCTTTCACACAGCTGAGTGATATCACACAGCTGATTGAGTGTCTACCAGTATGTATTTTCAGGTTTAAAGTCTGATGGAAGCTGTATTTATATCTTGCCACAACGTCTCTCTTGATATTCATCTGGTCCTGGTGATATAGAAAATTACAGATTTCGGACCCAGCTAATGTAACATTCACAGTCAGCCATTGGGCGCATTACTGATACTGTAGCCAATAGGCTAAATGGCTAACACCCTCTTTGTTGTAGATTTAGGTGTTATTTAGGGATAAATAATATGGTTTCCCAATAATTCTACAGAGCCATTTGCTCTTTCATCCAAATATGCAGTCTTAATACATTTTATACATCAAGGTTGTAAAATCCATCAAATTTAATGATGTTTTTTTTTTTACTGCAAATCAAGAGAAAATGTGGTTCTTGTTTAGCCATGAAACTACACTGAGAGCAGGGGGAGCAGGGTGGTGGGTGACAGAGGGAGCAGGGTGGTGGGTGCTTTGTTTTATACTTACTGTCCTCCGGTCGGCGATGGTCACGGGCGATGGGCAGCAGTTTTCAGTCCTCCTCCGGCAGTCACTCCAGCAATGTACGTAATTCAGCGTATTGACACTGGGTGAGCATCACATGATTTCCTTGCTACCCCAGCGGCACTACGCTAATTGCGTACATTGTCCGCTGCCAGTGCCGGAGGAGGGGGACTGAACGCTGGCTCCGGGGAGTGACTGCCGGAGGAGGGGGACTGAACACTGCCCATCGGTGGATTTGAGGGACGCGGTGGCCGGGCCGGAGGAGGGTAAGTATAAAGCACAACACACACATTTCCCCCACTATCCACGTCATATCCCCACTATCCACATCATACCCCCAGTATCCACGTCGGCATGGAGTTGATATTATAAAGTGTGGCGAGCGCAGCGAGCCACTGAGTCCAAAGCGTGGCAAGCCTCACGAGGGGACGCGTAACCACATCCCCTCACGGGGCTCGCTGCGCTCGCCACACTTTAGAGAATCAACTCCACGCCCAGGGGCGGGCTGGGGCGGGGGGCAGGGTGCCATGTGCCCCCCGGGCCGCTCTATCAAGTACTGCGGCGGGCCGCCTGGTGGTCCAGCTTATTGTTTGCCTCCTCCTCCAGTCGGCGGCACCGTCCGCGGCTTTCAGTATATGGCCGCGACTATAAGAAAATGGCCGCCGTCCTCCTGCATGAGGACATGTCCAGGGACCGGGAAAATATGAGAGGGCCCGGGGGAAGAGCCGGCGGGGGGAGGATGGAGGAAGCCTCTGTTATATGACTTCCGACCCCTCAGGTAGTGCTGCTGCTGCTGCACGCAAGCCGCTGCCAGTAGTACAAGCTCAGTGTAGAGAGGGGGAAGCACCGCAGGGCGCGCTGTGCGCCAGAGCCTCCACCCACCTGACTGCATGCTGCTGAAAGAGCAGCCGCGAGACGAGCACCGCAGGCACCGACCTGTCATCAATTCAGCATCCTGTAAGTAGTTGTTCGGAGTAGTGGATGAGTGGATGCTCCGGCGCACAGCAAGCCCTGCGGTGATTTCCCCTCTCTACACTAAGCTTGTACTACTGGCAGTGGCTTGCGTGCAGAGGCAGCACTGCCCGAGTCACATAAAAGCGGCACTGCAGCCAGTAAGTGTATAACATGTTGGCATAAAATATAGGGGGAGATGGGCAGAAATTATATAGTGAGGGGGGGTGGGGGCTGATCTAAGTGTATAAGTGGTGAAGTGTGATGGGCATAATATATAGATGGAGTGAGGTACAAATGTAGGGGGTGGTAATGTAAGTGCATAAAGGTTGGGGGTGATAAAATATAAAAGTGGTCTACACAAAATACTAACAAATGTACAATGGAAGGGGTGTAAGGGGCACAAAATTAATATTAAATTATTTTAAGTATATATGCACATGAGGGATACATACAGTATCCCAGCGGTCAGTTTGCCGGGAGTCAAAAGACAGATCCGGTATCTTATTATAGATATTCCTGACAGGGGCCCTGTAAGGGATCTTACCTTTTCCCACTACCCCCCCAACCCTCTCCTCTAATGCCTAACCCTAACTCCCTGGCAGCTACGGAAGCTATGCAGGTCCAAAATTAGCTACAAAGCAAAGTGATACGGCCATGCTGCCATGCATAGGCGGCTGTATCATAGTCAGTGAAACTTGCTTGAGCGAGTGACAGCTGAGCTCAATCAAGTATCTATGGTATTATCAACTCCAGGCCTAATCTTATTTTATTATAACATAGTTATTAAACAAAAAACCTTCATTTAACGATGCGCTGTTACTTATGGGCCATTGCTCTGAACTTGCCCCCCAGGCTAAAAGTTGCCAGCCAGCCCCTGTCCACGCCGATGTGGATACTGGGGGTATGATGGGGATAGTGGGGAAATTAACCATTGTGTAGTTACAGGGCTCCAGAAGCACTTACGTAGTTTATGTAGGCAGCATAGTTCTGTATTGTATTCTCAATGCAGCACTACGTAAACTACGTAACTGCCGCTGTGAAACTAAACAAGTACCGAAAATGTAAACTACAAATATTCAAGTTCCTTGTATGTCACCCAGTCACACTATCTACCTATTCTGTGATATCACAAGTTAGAGAGAAGTTAGATGGTTTGCTGAAAAAGGTGGCTCCTTCCATTATCTGATAATAAATTGGTTAGGTGTATGGAGCACAGTTGTAATTAGATACATTTGTTGGTTGGATAAAAGCTGGTCTGGTGTATGGCCAGTTTAAGCACTTGAAATGGGCTGTTTATGCAAGAAAGTCTACCAGCATGAATTCTAACATGGCCCCTGCTCAGGACCCCTTAATCCGGAGTCATTACCAGAGATGTGACATTTGTGTTTCCATTGAAATGTTGTTTTTACTTTGTTCTAGAAAACTAGATGCAACAAGTGTTTCTATTCCGTAGACTAGGAATCAGAAGGAATAAAACACCATAAGCATGCTATAGAAATGTGCACAAAAAGTATTTTAAAACCTAAGCAGACAAAAGGTGTTTTGCTTATCACTTCTGCATATTTGTGTATTGTAAACTATACAGGGAGCGAAGGGTTAGGGTTAGGCTGTGGCAGCAGAGGGTAAGAATTAGGATACAAGAGGAGAGGTTAGTATAATATTTCTTAATTCATTTAAGCTGTACACAGGAGAATATATGTGTACCCAACAATATGGGTGATAGACCTGGCACTGGCATGCACCGCTGACGGAGGATGGCGTAGAAGATGTGCATTAGCCTCTACTCCTCTGTAATTCTGCTCCTTGCCCCAGGAGTTCCTCTGTCCCTCAGGCCATAACTGTTAGCTGCTGGCCAGAGGTTGTACGGGTGAAAGAATGGACAACAGTATATACAGACATGTTGTGTAGGCTGATCTGATGGCATTTGAGAAGGTTTGGGGTACATGTGGTTGTTCTTATGGAATGCAGAGAGATCTGGGGAGCATTTGCATAGACCTGCAAGTCACAGATGAACCGCAGTCACTGCCACCTGGACCAATCGAGACACTGTTAGACCACCACAGATGGCTTATTGACATTCGGCAAATAGATATTTCAACCATATGAACAATCTTATGTCAACATTATGAATGTTGACATGATGGATGTCAACTTACTATAGCACACCCTGGTAAATGGTAGTTAATGAATGTAATCGATTCAACACCCACCCAACCCGCAACTATCAGGCTGCCATATATCACCAACCTGTGACCCTGCACATCAGTTCCAGTACAGGGTTTGCGCTTTGGTAAAATGTTCTGTTCCGCGCTGTACGCAGGCCAAGTGGAAAGGTTTCCTGCCACTGAATGCAGAAGATTCTATGACAAAAATATGACAACTATTAAATTGTTTATTCATTGAATTATTATTTACACAAAGACAAAACACTGAAACTGTAGAAGAAAGAAATACACAAATACAAAGTGATAATGTAACATATTTTTCCCAAATAATTTGAGTTATGTTTTAATTATCCCTTAAGATAATCTTCTCAGCCCTCTCTAATGCTGGCCATACACTTGTGCGATCGGATTCGATGCGACATCGAAGTGCGATAAGTAGCGCAAGAAGTAGCGCTAGCGGGCGGCGGAGGTCAGTCAGTGGTGGTGGCAGAAGTGTTTAAACACTGGGCATCCCTCTGATTGGCTGAGCTATCTCAGCCAATCAGAGGGCTGCCCAGTGTTTTAAACACTTCTGCCACCACCGCTGACTGACCTCCGCCGCCCACTAGCGCCACTTCTTGTGCTACATAAGGCCGCCCTCTGCCCGCTGTCTCCCACGCCACCAGCAGTCCCTCCGGCCCCCTCTCCCCATCCCCATGCCGCTGAAAAAGCATTCCCTCCGCCCCCCACCAGTGGATTGCTTCCGAGCATCCCATGTGGTTAAAATCCACATGCGATTGTTCCTGCAATTCTATAAATATTATGTGCAGCACATAAGACCCTGAGACCCGACCGGCGTGCCCGCGCATCTCGTCGAATGGTACACATTTTGTGCATACAATCATTTGATTTATCGGCCAGATTTGGTCGAAATCGAATGATTGCATGCAATATCTCACAAGTGTATGGGCAGCATTACACTTCCTGTCTTTTTGAACTTATACTCTCCTCTCCTTCGGCATACACAAGCAACTGTATCCCGCCAGTACTAAGATATATCTTTGCACCGGAGAATAACTGCCATCTCCACCAGCATCGCCACCTCAAGCACAACATGTGAAAACTGGAGCTCTTTAACTTCCAATCCTGCTGCAAATGGGTGCCGGATGGCAAATCTCCTTTACTGTGAAAAGTGAGGGGGCTAAAGTCTTAACTAGCACTGAGCACAGTGATGGATTTTACCTGGGGGGGATTTACTAAATTTGCCTATAAAATTGTACTAACGCAGTGGTCACATTCTGTCATTTCTCTGAATATAGCATTAAGGAGTCTTTTCACTGACCCCCTCCACTTGCAGCTTTTGGTAATCATTACATATATTTCTATATTCCTTGTCTAATAGCGCTGGGAGCTTTAGTTAAATCACTACACCTTTGTTATTCCAAGCACAAAATAGACACAAATTCAGAGATTTTAGAAAAAAAATTTTAAACTGTTTTTGGAAAAAATCCATAACCAAAACTATGGCTGAAATCCAAAATCAGATGATGAATTAGAACCAAAACCAGCAAAAAAATGGTCTTGCGCATATCTCTAGAATAAATACATTTTTCTTATATATTACATTTAATTTTTTTTTTTTAAATGATAATGATGATAAATGAAAACTGAACACTACTTGGGCATTTTATTCGTAGTCATTTTTTTTGTACAAATCACAAATTCCGGAATTTACTTACTTTGTTACTCTTGTAATGTACCCCATCAGACATATTAGAAACATTTCCTTCTTCTTCATTTATTGCTTTACTGACGGAAAAAGTTTTTCTGTGGAAAATAAATATGAATGATGTCATATATTAAGTGAATAAAAAAAAGCGTTCTGACATTTTTTTCTAGTCATATTTCCATAACAATGTGGAAATTAGGTTTTTTTTTTCCCCTCTGCTGCCTCAAAGACATTTAGGGGCGCCCGCCCTTTTAATCATCCCGGAGAAGAAAATTTTCATTCATTCATTCATTTGAGACTGACTTATATTTAGGAAGGCAGAAGAAATACCGATGGTCATGTGGTTGTGAGGGGAAACAGCTGCATGGGGAGGAAGCAGGTATTCGATACAAAAATATTGCGGGTACATCGCGGGGGGATGACCATGCCCTCTGCTGGGCAGTGCAGACTACCTCTGTTGGTTGCAGTTTTGCAAAGTTTCTCTAAATATTAAAGTAAAATAAGTAAAATCTGGTAAAAATCCATGAAGTTATATTTTACTTAATACAGCCCAAGAAGTGGCCACAATGGAGCCCAAGGTTCCTCTTGGTTGCCCTGGGGTGTGCTGTGTATTTCAAGTGGACGTTTTCTCTTCTAACTAAAGTCATAATTGCCCACGCTCCAAGAATTCCAGGAGATTCCAAAATTTGCCAGGGCTAGAAGCCTCATGACTTGATTCTCTATAAATCATGCCATGCAGTGCTGTCCCCAAGCTGTAATACCATGAGTTGCTCCAAAATGTCACCGAGTGCTTGGCTGTGCTGATAAATATACGGAAGTAGTATCAAGTCCAGCCCCCTCACAACCAGACCCCTCCCCCCTCAACGGATCTCCTGTAGTAAGGTGGTAAGTATGACATTTGACATGCATAATCATTAGCATTTTATTAAATATATGTTAAACTACTAAAACATAATTCCCGAACAGCTAAAATACCATATCAGGAGCAATGTCCTTACTTCTGTAAATTAAATGGCTAATACAAATCACTGATTAGTTGCCATTCCATGTCCCATCCCTAAAGTGGAGAATTTACTTCACATATTAGGGCACATTTATTATGTAATATTTGCGGCAAATTCCTTGAAAACACCCACTAACCGCACATACACTAACACCCCCCTCCCCCCCCCCCCGCCCCAGGAACCCAGGTGAGCGCAGTGCAGGGACGGGCTCCTTTTGGGAACCCTGTCCCTACAAGTGCAGGAAGGTAAATCCCGCTGATAGGGTCGCGGTAGATCCCGCCAGATCGCATTGTATATGTGATCCTATAATAAATGGGCCCCAATAAGAGTTCCACGCATCTCTTTACATTGCGAGTCCAATGTGGGACGAGCCAGCTTTAGTTTCTGACTACATGTCATTATTTTGTCAATGTTTGTAACATGACGAGCAGTGTTGCGTTATATGTTGGCTCTTTTCATAAAGAAAATATAAAAATAATTGCTTATTAAGCAGCATATAGATTCCTATGCACAGTAACTACTGGTCTGTTATACTGTACCATGCATATATTTCCTTCATGTTTCACTAGGTATACCCAGGGATGCCCATCGGTGGGTAACCTCAATGCTGTGAAACCATCTGCAAGGGAACCAGCAATGGTTTCATCCACCAATGGTTACCCTTGCTTTACAATACAGTAGGCTATGAGCCAATAAGAGCCCTCATGTGCATGAGTCTTGGGGGTGGAACTCTTGTTCTGTGTCCCGACATTTTGTTTGGTTCTCCCCCATCAATGGCAAAAGTATTCAGCATCAGTCATAAACCATTGATGGTTTTGAAACATCGATGGCCATCCCTAAGTATACCAACTTTGTAATTTGGTAGAAGTAAGTATACCATTTATTGTTTATATCTGTCAACCAGAAGATGCTGAGGTCAAGAAATAAAAATGTGGGTGTGCATAAATGATTCTAATGTGTCATCAATATGATGGGACAAGATACAGTGTATGACAACACAAATTGCTTTGCTACACTTCTTCAGTACATCACATGGGTGGAGAGGAATGTTATGTGATTTGCATTATGAGAGGACAATCTCACCCACTTTGATAGCCACCAAGCTCCGTATTGTATCCCATTATAGCAATCAATGGTTCTCATTCCTCACGTACCACCAACATGTCATGTTTAGTGGATTTCTTTAATTATGCGCAGGTATTTTGCTGGAGGGCAGATGTCCAATATCAAGACTTGGAGAGCAATCAAGTGGAATAGTTTTTCAAAACCACACAAACAGCTTCTTACATTAATTACAAAGACAGTCAGAAGCTAATTGGTTGCTTATGGCAATTTCTACACTTTATTTTTTCTAGTGGGGTTAGTGAGTCTCATTTGTCTCATAAATAAAAATGCAATGAGAGATGGACCCAAGTGTAGTAAAAACGTCAATAGACAAAAAAAAAAGATGAGTCTCAGCAATCACGGCATACCGTGGTGCCGGTTACCTGTGCGATGCGCAACTTTGCCATAGAACCTGCGTGTCTCACGGATTTCCTGCAGTCTCCGGTGCTAGGCACTGCCTTGACCTTTGGTCAGGTGACCACTACTCTACCAATGGGATTGGCAGCAGTAATCCCTTGACTCTAATTACCAATTGGCTTCTGGGTACTTGTTTCCTTGCACAGCGCCCATCGCATCGGATACCATAAGACTACATATGGTATACAATGGGATGCGATGCAACGCGATTTTGTACAATAAAATATCGTATCGCATCGGATTCCATACAATGGCATTAAATGTGATGGTATACGATTTTTTATTGTACAACCACCCTGATGGGTCCTTACAATGTTAAATGCCCCCCATTGTCAACGCCACCCCCAGGATCAACACCAACCCGAAGAGCGGCGGGCGCAGCGAGCCCGCGAGGGGCGGCGGTACGCGTCCTCCGACCTTTTCATACCCCCACTATCCATGTTGGTGTCACAAACCATCTATAGTAGTGGTTTTTTTTTTTGCATAGTCTGTTTGAGTGTGAACATTGGTCAACAGAAAACTCTGAAGCAGCAGCTGGTGGTTTCATCGATAACCATCAGGGGCATCAGTTTCATAAGCGTTATAGGCTGCGCACATGGCTTCATGTAAGGCAGGGGTGGCCAAACCTGTTCTCAAGATCAAAGGAAAAAAACAGTTACCAGAGTAAGTGTAGGGGCGCCGGTGTGAGTTGTTTCTGCCAGCAGCAATAAAAAAAAAGGGATTGTCAGTCCCTATAGAGAAAATGTGGAAACGGTATAGACTGCGCTTAATTGATGACAGAGCAAGGTCAATTAAAAAAGCATTTTAATTATACAATAACACACTAAAATGAGCACAAATAAAATATAATATGGATATAATATAGTACACAGTAATATGGGAAAAATGGTTTAGGGGTATAAAAGCTGCATCCAATTAATGTAACATCACCTTTGAAAGACCACAGTTCAATGTATGACAAGGAGATAGGATGGTGGAATTATCCTCTAGACTGGACCAAAGCGGAATTCAAATAGTACTTCCTCCAATTTTATGATGGGGGTGGCGTTCCTCCCAGTTGGAATATCAGAAGTGTTAGTGAGAGGTCCGCTGGGTGACCCCGGGTGGGTGATTAGATAGGCGGCTTGCCTTCAGATGATCTGTACCTCACTCCGGTCGATGGGTTGATGGTCAATGCAGGTCGAGATCTCCTGTAAAGCTTTTGGGTGGTGATGGCTGGAATGGCAGCGTGGTAGGTGGGCAAACTGGGTGGCTGGGCCAACGCGTTTCGTCGCTGGTAGCAGCTTTTTCAAGGTAGCTATTGACAGGCAGGGGCAGGGGTATATATACCTTGGATAATAGGTAAACCATGTGCACCTGTGTGCAAACAATTAGCTTTGCAATGCAGAGAAACGTTTTAAAACATACCTTATAATGAGTAGGAGACGGAACTTAAGTGGCAATATATATACAAATGCAAAAACGAGTGTTTCTAAAGGTATAAAATTGCTATTTTTACAGAAGTACCTCGGCCGGCGTCATAGGACTTCCGGTTGCGTACTTCCGGTATTCGGGTGGAACGCATGTGAAACGCATAGCGCTGTTAGTGCAGCGCTATGCGAATGCAAAGTGCAGTTGAATTGGGACATTATTCGTTAAAGGAATCGGTGGAAGGATCCACAACATACATAATAATGATATGCTGTAATCGTTGAATCCTTTCGTGTGCCGCGTGTAACCGGCAATTGTTTCCCAGATGTTAGGGGAAACAAAAGTCCTTCTATTAAGGGGCCTATGTATTTTTGTTAATAGGGACTTTCCATCTAATATACACATGCGGTCCACTCGAAAGAGGACCAAGGAGGATGATTAGTGTGAACCACGTATTGAACAACACATTAATTATGCATTGTAGAGTTTATGCATTAGTGATAGTAATAATAATATATAAGTGGGTAAAAGGAAGAATACAGATCATAATTTATACATTCCATATATTAACGAATAAGCATGAAGAATTTTCTTATAGGGGTTGGTACATAATGAAGAGATTTGAGTATCTGAATATTTTGATTTAAATTGGAACAAAAAGACAATAGGAATATATAAGGATATGAGTATGTCGATTTAGTTCTCAAGATCTACCAACAGTTCATGTTTTTTAGGCAACCTGTGGATCTATAGTAGGAATGAATGCAGCAGGTTTGAAAATGTGACAGTTATACCCCTTTCACACTTCCAAAAATATCCCGGGTTTTTGCACATGAACGCGCATCAACCCGGGATTTAGCTAAGTGTGAAAGGGTCTTGTCACCGCATCCCATGTTCAGCATTCCGGGATTTCTACTCATATCCTTACCTGGGTAGATTCCGGAATCGACACAGGATGCAGTGAGTGTGAATGGGTATTCCGGGTCAGCGCGACCCAGATCCCGTTCACTGTAGTGAAATTGTGCCACTGGGAGGTGCTGACATCTCCCAGCAACGCCCCGGCCAAGCCTCCAGATGACGCCACCCACCCGACTTCATTCCAGGTCGGGTGGCCAGTGTGAAAGCACTTGCAAGCCGGGTCGGGTCTATGATGAATAGACGGAGTAGTTGCCACGGCAACTGATAAACATTCGGCCCGGCATTCAGGTGCCGCGTATTGATGACAGAGGTGCCGTCTCTTTCTGACAAACACCACACATATTGTCCGGCACGGCAGTGCCGCTGTTTGTTTGATATCACTAATCCTGACACTGCGTTCAGTGGGACGGACTCCAGCACGTGTATTCAGCATCCTGAGCTATTTAAGGTACATTTTCACTATTGTATATTTGAGCCTGATAAAAACACGGTTGTTGTTGAAACGTTGCTTGTTGTTCACCTTTAAAGAAGATTTCTTTACTTAAGCTGGAGTGCTGCATTATTGGTCTTATATATATATATATATATATATATATATATATATATATATATATATATACTCAACACATCCCTGCAGGCATACAGAGAAGACCAGCAGCAATCTTGGTGCTGGTCTTCTCTGTATGTCTGCAGGGATGTGTTGAATATTGAATTTGGACCGGGCACAGTCATTACAGAATATTGAAAAAGTGTGTGCGATTACTGCTATGCTGTATATATATATATATATATATATATATATATATATATATATATATATATATATATATCCAGAGGTAGGGATCACACTCTCCTCCAACCACAGTCGACTGCCAGGGTGTCACCTCAGGAAATCCTGGACAAGTCCAGTCCACCAATATAGCCACCAAGAATGAGGACACTCACCGGTCTTCTTAAACATAAAAAGTTTTTTCTTTATTTAATTAATCTCACCAAAGTAAAGTGCAAAGTGCATGACAGTGGGCCAAGGGCCAACGTTTCGGTCTGCCACCAGACCTTTTTCAAGGCCCCCACTATCTCCTCCTAAAGTGCATTTGCTGAACGTTCCGAGCCAAGCTAGATCACACAGCGATGTGTCAGTGCTGTCTGCTGAGCGATTTGTCAGGGCCAGTGTTCTCGGTGAGATTGGGGAATTTAGACTGATGACATTCCAATAGACAATACAAACAGAATTATGGACCCCAGTCCATGCAGATAACCAACTTCACCCTGATGTCCACCATACCAGCAAGTAGGAGACAGTGCCACCCACCAAGGCCAGGCCTTAAAGCTTTCACATAAGAAAGTACAAGTGATAGCATATTTTTGCTTGTATTTAGTAAAGTATTTGCATGACCTATTACATACCTCCCAACATGACCCTCTCCAGGAGGAACACAATGCTCTGCTCCTGCACTTCCCTCTTCATGCATGATTACCTCCATCTGTGTGGAAATGCTTTTCTCGTCCATAAACCTGTTTAAAACAGGTGATGGTAATCATACATTAAGAGGAAAGTTCAGAAACAGAGCATTGTGTCCCTGCTGGAGAGGGTCGTGTTGGGAGGTATGCTATTGACATACTCAGGGCCGGCGCCACCACTAGGCAGCTCTAGGCATTTGCCTAGTGCGCCGGCACCTGGAGGGCGGCAGTTCGCCCCTCACCCCCAGCACTGTGCTACCTGTGTAAAAATAACTTCCGTCCCCGGCGTCCCTGCTGAGTGCTGGTGCGTGCAGGGGTGTCCGTGCCGCCGGGGGATCCTGCGGCGCTGTTATTGTGTATAAGCTTGTCGCGCCCGGCGGGGTCCCTACAGTGAATAGAAAATAACTAGCGCTATGCGCGCGGCGGCGCGGGAAGCGCTAGTTATTTTCTATTCACTGTAGGGACCCCGCCGGGCGCGACAAGCTTATACACAATAACAGCGCCGCAGGCACGGACACACCTGCACGCACCAGCACTCAGCAGGGACGCCGGGGACGGAAGTTTTTTTACACAGGTACCAACCTTCCCCCCCCCCCGGAACCGGGGCGCCCCCACCCCGACTCGCCTGGGGCGCTCCGGTGCCTTGCACCTGCCCTGGACATACTTGCCTACCTGACACTCTCCATGAGGGAAAAAATGCTCTTTTCCCAGACTTCCCTGGTAATATAGGATTGCCAGCACCTGTGGGGAGCTAGGTAACTGATAAGAAAGGTGTCTCCACAGGTGATGGCAATCATACATTACCAGGGAAGCCCAAGAGCAGAGCATTGTGTCCTCCTGGAGAGGGGCATGCTGGGAGGTATGGATAATGTAGGATTGCCAGCACCTGTGGGGAGCTAGGTAACTGATAAGAAAGATGTCACTACAGGTGCTGGCAATCATACATTACCAGGGAAGCCCAGGGACAGAGCATTGTGTCCTCCTGGAGAGGGGCATGCTGGGAGGTATGGATAATGTATGATTGCCAGCACCTGTGGGGAGCTAGGTAACTGATAAGAAAGGTGTCACCACAGGTGCTGGCAATCATACATTACCAGGGAAGCCCAGGAACAGAGCATTGTGTCCTCCTGGAGAGGGGCATGCTGGGAGGTATGGATAATGTATGATTGCCAGCACCTGTGAGGAGCTAGGTCACTGATAAGAAAGGTGTCACCACAGGTGCTGGCAATCACACATTACCAGGGAAGCCCAGGAACAGAGCATTTTCTCCCTCATGGAGAGGGTCAGGTAGGTAAGTATGCTTATTGATAACATGTAACATTTATATTAATGTATTTTCCATCTTAATTTATAGTATAGATGGTCACCACTTTGCAGTATTCACGAGACAATGGGTCCTCAAGCTATTTTGCTCTGGGATCCCATCAGACAATGAAAATTATTAAATGACCCCAGCAAGGTACCTCAGAATGGTCCCCACACATGTATGTGGTCATACATACATACATACATACATACATACATACATACATATGTGCATGGCAGCATTGTGAAGTACAGACAGATAGATAGATAGATAGATAGATAGATAGATAGATAGATAGATAGATAGATAGATAGATAGATAGATAGATAGATAGATATGAAAAGCTCTTTTCACCAGCATCACAGATTTACAGAAACACATTTAGCTGTAAGTGTTTTACTTTAGTGATTATTAGCAAAACCTAAAACAAAGGATTTTTCATTAAAATAAACTTTTTCATTATTTTTAGTTTAGTTAAATATAAATTTGTAATGCACTGAAAGTACTTAAGTCTGACCTATTCTTTGTAGATCTAATCTTGAATAATCCGCCAGTGACCTACAATCCATCTGTCAGTGGAAAGGAGACAAGGGGGTTGGGGGTAGGAAAAGAGGCCAGAGAAATAACAGAGCTATGACAGATAAATGGTATTCCGATAGACTGTAATCTTGTGATCAAGTTATTCTTACCACTTTGCCTGTTAATTCCAAATCTTGTTTTATTCTGTGCTTGTTCCCAAGTGTAATGCGCTGCAAAGTATCCTGGCACTTTATAAATACATGATAATATTGATAACGATAGTGGCTGCAGAGCAACAATAACCAGAACAGAAAATGTAAAATATAAAACTAATGAAATGTTCAGGAAAATAGTATAAACTTGCAACAACCGCATGGAATTAAATGAAACATTATTCTACAATTAATGTTGTTAGATCTCCATAGTGTTACTTTTAAAGAAATCTCACATTTTTGATCTATCATGATAAGGAAATGACTATTCTGTTATTATATCGGAATCAGGTGATCGTAGTTCACATGAATGAAGCAATAGAATAAATCATATTTTTTTATTGAAAAAGCAAATCTTTATTGTACATAAAGAAAGCAAAAAACAGACAATAGAATAAATCTGTACCTAAATATGTTCCATAATGTTTACATGTTTTTTTTGTTTTATCATTTACTCTGAAGCATAGTTACCTCCCCTCCTGCATTCTGCAGGAGACTCCCTGACAAAGCAGCAATCTCCCTCTCTCCCTCATTAGTCTAGCAATCTCCCTCATGTCACCTATCCCACATTACACTGTTACATCATAGTTATCTCTCCTGCATTCTGCAGGAGACTCCCTGACATAGCAGCAATCTCCCTCTCTCCCTCATTTGTCTAGCAATCTCACTCATGTCACGTAGCCCACATTACACTGTTACATCATAGTTACCTCCCCTCCTGCATTCTGCAGGAGACTCCCTGACATAGCAGCAATCTCCCTCTCTCCCTCATTAGTCTAGCAATCTCCCTCATGTCACCTAGCCCACATTACACTGTTACATCATAGTTACCTCCCCTCCTGCATTCTGCAGGAGACTCCCTGACATAGCAGCAATCTCCCTCTCTCCCTCATTAGTCTAGCAATCTCCCTCATGTCACCTAGCCCACATTACACTGTTACATCATAGTTACCTCCCCTCCTGCATTCTGCAGGAGACTCCGTGACATAGCAGCAATCTCCCTCTCTCCCTCATTAGTCTAGCAATCTCCCTCATGTCACCTAGCCCACATTACACTGTTACATCATAGTTACCTCCCCTCCTGCATTCTGCAGGAGACTCCCTGACATAGTAGCAATCTCCCTCTCTCCCTCATTATTCTAGCAATCTCCCTCATGTCACCTAGCCCACATTACACTGTTACACCATAGTTACCTCCCCTCCTGCATTCTGCAGTAGACTCCCTGACATAGCAGCAATCTCCCTCTCTCCCTCATTAGTCTAGCAATCTCCCTCATGTCACCTAGCCCACATTACACTGTTACATCATAGTTACCTCCCCTCCTGCATTCTGCAGGAGACTTCCTGACATAGCAACAATCTCCCTCTCTCCCTCATTAGTCTAGCAATCTCCCTCATGTCACCTAGCCCACATTACATTGTTATACCATAGTTTCCTACCCTCCTGCATTCTGCAGGAGACTCCCTGACATAACAGCAATCTCCCTCTCTCCCTCATTAGTCTAGTTATCTCCATTTCACCTAGCCCACATTACACTGTTACAGTTTTGGTAAAAAAAAGGAATCAGAGACAGATACATTTACAGTGAATCATCAGCACCATTTCCCAGCACTTTAGTAAGTATAGTATCTCTTACTAACTGCTTTGGGGCTCATCTACATTTGGATATACTGTAGATCATTTTAAAAGATTCCTCTCAGATGTAGCAGTACACACCCACGTTTCTAGGTGCCACCTTAACAATCTCTTTTCACAAAGTCTTCATATATGGAACTAGCCATACCCTTTGAGTGGAGCATGACACGCCCCCTCAGTGGGGTGCTGCACAAAATTATTTGGTACTTGTTTCCTAGCTCGGCGCCCAATATTTTCATCTTATGGCATCTTATGCAATCGCATCGCATGCCATATAGCCGCATACAATGCATGTGATGCGATGGTATACAACCACCCTGATGGGTCCTTACAATGTTAAATGGCCCCCCATACTCAACGCCACCCCCACGATCAACGCCAACCCGAAGCGTGGCGAGCGCAGGCCCCGGAACTTTGACCACTTATCTTATTTGGTACTTGTTTAGTTTTACTGCGGCAGCTTACGCCGTCAGCGTAGCGTTCCTGTCAGAATCAGCATAGTGTTCCCGCAGCCAGCTTAGTTAGCGAAAGTCAGTCAGAAGTAACGTAGTGTTCCCGCAGCCACTACGTTATCAGCGTAGGCTGCCGCCATGAAACTAAACAAGTAACTACCGTACTGTTGCCGGGAACTGCATCTCTGTCCCCGGCGTCCCTGGCAAGCCTACTCAGCGCCCAGTGGCGTAACTAGATACATGTGGCCCCATAGCAAAAGTTTGTAAGGGGCCCTATTTATCATATAATGCCGAAAAATGTATATAGAACATGATACTTTGACAGGCAAAGTGGGCCCCTCTCAGCTCTGGGCCCCATAGCAGCTGCACCCCCTGCACCTATGGTAGTTACGCCCTTGTCAGCGCCTCTCTCACACCGCCGGCACCAGCATGATCCCCTCTCTTTGGCACTCAATCTGTTTGATACGCTGGAGCATCTCAGACGCTCCAGCAATGACACGCTCCTGCGTCTGAGTACAGCAACCCTGGGGGTTCTGTAGCGCCTTTTCAAACCCCCACGATCCACGGCAGCCCGAAGCGTGGGGAGCACAGCGATCCCAGCGAGGGGCGGCGGTACACATCCTCCCGACCTTTTCATAACCCCACTATCCACGTCATTGTGGAGTTGATTTTATATAGTGTAACGAGCGTAGCGAGCCACCGAACCCAAAGCGTGGCGAGCATAGCGAGCGCCACGAGGGGACGTGGATTACCTTACATGTAATCCACGTCCCCTTGCAGGGCTCGCTGCGCTCGCCACGCATCGGGCTCGGTGGCTCACTACATTATATAAAAACAACTCCACGCCGACGTGAATAGGGGGGTATGAAAAGCTCGGGAGGACGTGTAACACATACCCTCGTGGGGCTCGCTGCGCTCGCCACACTTCGGGCTGCTGTGGATAGTGGGGGTTTGAAAAGGCGCTACAGAACCCCTAACCCTGTAGGCAGGGTTGCTGTACCCTGCCGTAACAGCAACTCAGACGCAGGAGCGTCTCATTGCTGGAGCGTCTGAGACACTCCAGCGTATCAAACAGATGGAGCGCCTCTCCCCTGGCACCAGCATGATACCCTCTCCGCCAAAGAGAGGGGATCATGCTGGCAACGGCGGTGTGAGAGAGGCGCTGACTAGGCTTGCCAGGGACAGAGACTACAACAGTACGGTAGTTACTTGTTTAGTTTAACGTAGCTTAGGCTGCCGCCGTGAAACTACACAAGTAAGGCAGCCATTGGGCCACGCTGATAACGTAGCTTAGGCTGCCACCGTGAAACTACACAAGTAAGGCAGCCGTTGGGCCACGCTGATAACGTAGCTTAGGCTGCCGCCGTGAAACTACACAGTTAAGGCAGCCGTTGGGCCACGCTAATAACGTAGCTTTGGCTGCCGCCGTGAAACTACACAAGTAAGGCAGCCGTTGGGCCACGCTAATAACGTAGCTTTGGCTGCCGCCGTGAAACTACACAAGTAAGGCAGCCGTTGGGCCACGCTAATAACGTAGCTTTGGCTGCTGCCGTGAAACTACACAAGTAAGGCAGCCGTTGGGCCACGCTGATAACGTAGCTTAGGCTGCCGCCGTGAAACTACACAGTTAAGGCAGCCGTTGGGCCACGCTAATAACGTAGCTTTGGCTGCCGCCGTGAAACTACACAAGTAAGGCAGCCGTTGGGCCACTCTAATAACGTAGCTTTGGCTGCCGCTGTGAAACTACACAAGTAAGGCAGCCGTTGGGCCACGCTAATAACGTAGCTTTGGCTGCTGCCGTGAAACTACACAAGTAAGGCAGCCGTTGGGCCACGCTGATAACGTAGCTTAGGCTGCCGTCGTGAAACTACACAGTTAAGGCAGCCGTTGGGCCACGCTGATAACGTAGCTTAGGCTGCCGTCGTAAAACTACACAGTTAAGGCAGCCGTTGGGCCACGCTGATAACGTAGCTTAGGCTTCCGCCGTGAAACTACACAGTTAAGGCAGCCGTTGGGCCACGCTGATAACGTAGCTTAGGCTGCCGCCGTGAAACTACACAAGTAAGGCAGCCGTTGGGCCACGCTGATAACGTAGCTTAGGCTGCCGCCGTGAAACTACACAAGTAAGGCAGCCGTTGGGCTACACTGATAACGTAGCCTAGGCTGCCGCCGTGAAACTACACCAGTAAGGCAGCCGTTGGACCACGCTGATAACGTAGCTTAGGCTGCCGCTGTGAAACTACACAAGTACCTCTTATTTAAATGTCTGAAACAGCCTATACTATAAACAATCTGTACTGTTAAATATCAATACTGTATTCCATACAGAATCCAGTGTATAAAAAGACCAATTTACGGGGCTGTTACCGCTCCCCCAGACTCCCGTACTTACTCCAATGCGCTGCAGAGTGCAAGTTTTTCTATTACATTTGGAAACCCCCTATAAAAATCCTGCCTTCGCCACTGCTCTGTGTGAGGCAGTATCCATTACTATGGCCATGCCTCCCAAATAACCAAGAATGGAGACGAATGCACAGAGAACAGTCCCATCACATCAGAGATATGCTGCCAAAATGAATAAAGTAATTCCACGACACCTTACTTTCCAGGCTAGACTGCCTATATTTAGTTGGGTTGGGATAATTTGGTCTACAGCATGATGGTCGACACCATTAGGTCGACATGGGAAAAGGCTGACATAGGTCTAAGTCGACATGGGAAAAGGTCGACATGGTTCTAGGTCGAAAGGTCGTTAGTTCAACAGGTCATTAGTTCGACAATGTCTAGGTCGACAGTCAAAAGGTAAACATGGGGTTTTTCACATTTTTTTTCCTGAATGTCAACACAGTCGACATGGACACAGTTTAAAGTGCACTGCATCCCCTCGCATCGCTCACTGCACTCGCGATGCATCGGGCACGATGCCTCGCTACGCTCAGCACACTATTTTATTCTCCCACCACACCCTAGTGCAGTGGTTCCCAAACTGTGTGCCGTGGCTCCCTAGGGTGCCTCAGGACACTTGCAGGTGTGCCCCTGGGTTGGTGGCCCAGGACCAATTCAAATTATTTATTATCAATTATTTATGGACAAAACCAGTGCTGGTGGCTGCCAATCATAAAATATATGTACAATCAGATGCAAATCCTGCCCTTTACCATATAACTGACCCTAATAAGCACATATAAACACAATCTACTTCATTTTATATATTTTGGGGGGGGCCTAGGGGTGCCGTGGAAAGTTTCTGATACTCTAGGGTGCCGTGAGTCAAAAAAGATTGGGAACCCCTGCCCTAGTGGATGGTAGGGCATGAAATACCACCTGTCGGCACATGTCGGCTCAAAGAACAGTGGTAAACCACATTTCGACCTTTAGACACTGTTGAACTAACGACCTGTTGAACTAATGACCTTTTGACCTAGAACCATGTTGACCTAGAACCATGTCAACCTTTTCCCATGTCGACCTAATGGTGTCAACCTAATGACTGTTGACCATCATGCTGTAGACCAAATGACGGCATCCCATGTAGTTTATATGTATGGGGAAGGGGGAGAATCTGCCGTATAGCTATCAGTGACAATGCGATTCCATATGCTGAGTATTCATTATCAGTATGGCCTAGATGTGTAATGATCAATTGGAAATAATGTGCCATTGAAACCACTGAAACAATGCGCAATTCTACTCATAATATAGACAATTAACTGTTCCAGTGCTACAACCTCCAACGTCTGATCACATGACACAGGAACTGAGGGATTCAGTGCAGACAAAGGATTATTCAGATTTATTGCACTTATTTCACATGAAGTAAACCAGCAGCAAACCCAATATGCACTAATCCCACTCCCCTCAATGGCACCGTCGTGTGGACATTGCTTAGTATTCATACCTTCAGCATTATTTGTCTTACATTCAGGACATGGAAATAATATGACAATTCAACAGCTACTTAAAATGTCCTAGCATCGGCCATATCGGCACCTTTCTGTATAATTGTCCGTATTCCATATATTACCTAGCCCGTGTCAGCACCGGCGGCAGCACGGTAACTGCGTTCAAAGTCATCACTCCGTGTTGTCACCTCTGAAATGAAAAACAAGCAACTGACGACCGAAAAACAAGTCCAAGACAAGCCCAACCCAATCCTAAAAAGCCCCAGAAACAAGCCCAACTTGCATTATATATAAAACATTATTTTTACACTCTACCTCTTTAATGTCTTTACAATGATATTTTATTAGCACAAAGCTGGCTTTTACAGAATACTATAACACTTCCTGCTTTTGCCGAATTAACAAGGCGAAGCAGGACGGGACATCGACAAGATGTATTAACATCTTGGGGGCGATTCTCTAACACAGAAATGCGGTAAAAACCCAGTTATCAGGGTTTTTACCGCATTCTGTATGCAGTAACCCCCCTCCGCAGTGTCAGCGCTGCGGAGGGAATCGCCAGCAAAACCTGGCGATTCCCTACAGAAGCCTATTGGCTTCTTACTGCAGCACTGTGTGAGGGATCCATCACGGATCCGTCCGTTTCCTTTCTGTCGGCAGGCTGTACTGGGCATGTGCAAGATCTCCAGCGCAGCCCGGAGCCAGCAGCAGGGACAGTGATGTCGCTGTTGTGGGGATAAGGCTTCGCCACCCTGCAGCTGTTGAAGCGGATAGCGGCAGGGGGGGCGTAACAGTCAGCGCTGTGGACCATTCATACATTTACCTTACATATCGGCCTGCGCACACCGGTTCCTTCTTACATAACGCACGCTGATACCCCCTCTTCCCCATAACACTCCTTCATACATCTGCCCCAATATGAGATATTGTGAATCTGAGATATTTTACTTTCATTTTAACGCTAAAGAAAAAAGTCAAGTGAACATCGCCCGCTGTATATATTTGTGGTCCTTTGTACGCACTGAGAAATATTTATTGTTAAGGTGCGATAGGCACAGCGTGTTTTCTACTAGATCGCATTTCATGCGCTTTGAACGCGATGCAATACAATCTAGTACCACAAGTATGCGCATCGCACCCGTAACATCTTAAGTACAGATAAAACAATCTTACAACTAGCATCATTGTTAATATCAGATTATCCCTACTGAATACACACAAGCAGCAGACAGCGACAACAGAGACAATGCGAGATCACTGCCATTTCTATAAGCATCTACTTACAGTATGTTCTACTAGTTCTCACCTGTGTTTGTCCCTTATCTCTGTGCTGAATTACAAAGAGAAACAACACCAAGCCTAAAATAAAACAAGCCCAAAACAAGCTGCTTAATACAATTATAAGCCCAAAAACAAGCAACAAGCAACCCCCAAAAATATAGGCAAACTCACGAATAACAAGCCAAAATCCACTTGTTATAAGCTGACTTGGGAACTAGATTCACTTGCTGTTCAGTTTGTTATTGTTAGTATGTTGCCACGGCAACCATGGACGCCTGCCTTTGCTGGGAGTGCTCAGTGTCTCCTGACTCCTGCCCCTTCCTGAGTGTCTTATGCTCATAACTAAACTCATACACAATCATACGTTCTGTTGTAATAAACTGGCAGCTGCTGAGTTATGTTATCTCAGCTCAGGGGTTGCAGGTATTTGATACAGCACCGCTTCTGTGTGTGCCGCTACTGTCACTCCCATAGTGCACTTACTGGTACTACTGCCACTCCCATAGTGCACTGTACTGGTACTACCGTCACTCCCATAGTGCACTGTACTGGTACTA
The DNA here is from genome assembly GCF_055691185.1 of Crinia signifera. Lineage (NCBI taxonomy): Eukaryota > Metazoa > Chordata > Amphibia > Anura > Myobatrachidae > Crinia > Crinia signifera. Next base: position 4,169,251 of record NC_139227.1, on the reverse strand, counting down.
CCGTCACTCCCATAGTGCACTGTACTGTACTACTGTCACTCCCATAGTGCACTGTACTGGTACTACCGTCACTCCCATAGTGCACTGTACTGGTACTACCGTCACTCCCATAGTGCACTGTACTGGTACTACCGTCACTCCCATAGTGCACTGTACTGGTACTACCGTCACTCCCATAGTGCACTGTACTGTACTACTGTCACTCCCATAGTGCACTGTACTGGTACTACCGTCACTCCCATAGTGCACTGTACTGGTACTACCGTCACTCCCATAGTGCACTGTACTGTACTACTGTCACTCCCATAGTGCACTGTACTGGTACTACCGTCACTCCCATAGTGCACTGTACTGGTACTACCGTCACTCCCATAGTGCACTGTACTGTACTACTGTCACTCCCATAGTGCACTGTACTGGTACTACCGTCACTCCCATAGTGCACTGTACTGGTACTACCGTCACTCCCATAGTGCACTGTACTGGTACTACCGTCACTCCCATAGTGCACTGTACTGTACTACTGTCACTCATAGTGCACTGTACTGGTACTACTGTCACTCCCATAGTGCACTGTACTGGTACTACTGTCACTCATAGTGCACTGTACTGATACTTCTGTCACTCCCATAGTGCACTGTACTGGTACTACCGTCACTCCCATAGTGCACTGTACTGTACTACTGTCACTCATAGTGCACTGTACTGGTACTACTGTCACTCCCATAGTGCACTGTACTGGTACTACTGTCACTCATAGTGCACTGTACTGATACTTCTGTCACTCCCATAGTGCACTGTACTGGTACTACCGTCACTCCCATAGTGCACTGTACTGATACTACTGTCACTCCCATAGTGTACTGTACTGATACTACTGTCACACATAGTGCGCTGCACTGGTACTACTGCACTCCCATAGTGCACTGTACCGGTACTACTGTCACTCCCATAGTGTACTGTACTGATACTACTGTCACACATAGTGCGCTGCACTGGTACTACTGCACTCCCATAGTGCACTGTACCGGTACTACTGTCACTCCCATAGTGCACTGTACTGGTACTACCGTCACTCCCATAGTGCACTGTACTGGTACTACCGTCACTCCCATAGTGCACTGTACTGGTACTACCGTCACTCCCATAGTGCACTGTACTGTACTACTGTCACTCCCATAGTGCACTGTACTGGTACTACCGTCACTCCCATAGTGCACTGTACTGGTACTACCGTCACTCCCATAGTGCACTGTACTGTACTACCGTCACTCCCATAGTGCACTGTACTGGTACTACCGTCACTCCCATAGTGCACTGTACTGGTACTACCGTCACTCCCATAGTGCACTGTACTGGTACTACCGTCACTCCCATAGTGCACTGTACTGTACTACTGTCACTCATAGTGCACTGTACTGGTACTACTGTCACTCCCATAGTGCACTGTACTGGTACTACTGTCACTCATAGTGCACTGTACTGATACTTCTGTCACTCCCATAGTGCACTGTACTGATACTACCGTCACTCCCATAGTGCACTGTACTGATACTACTGTCACTCCCATAGTGTACTGTACTGATACTACTGTCACACATAGTGCGCTGCACTGGTACTACTGCACTCCCATAGTGCACTGTACCGGTACTACTGTCACTCCCATAGTGCACTGTACTGGTACTACTGTCACTCCCATAGTGCACTGTACTGGTACTACCGTCACTCCCATAGTGCACTGTACTGGTACTACCGTCACTCCCATAGTGCAATGTACTGGTACTACCGTCACTCCCATAGTGCACTGTACTGTACTACTGTCACTCCCATAGTGCACTGTACTGGTACTACTGTCACTCCCATAGTGCACTGTACTGGTACTACCGTCACTCCCATAGTGCACTGTACTGGTACTACCGTCACTCCCATAGTGCACTGTACTGGTACTACCGTCACTCCCATAGTGCAATGTACTGGTACTACCGTCACTCCCATAGTGCACTGTACTGTACTACTGTCACTCCCATAGTGCACTGTACTGGTACTACCGTCACTCCCATAGTGCACTGTACTGGTACTACCGTCACTCCCATAGTGCACTGTACTGGTACTACCGTCACTCCCATAGTGCACTGTACTGTACTACCGTCACTCCTATAGTGCACTGTACTGGTACTACTGTCACTCCCATAGTGCACTGTACTGGTACTACTGTCACTCCCATAGTGCACTGTACTGGTACTACCGTCACTCCCATAGTGCACTGTACTGGTACTACCGTCACTCCCATAGTGCACTGTACTGGTACTACCGTCACTCCCATAGTGCACTGTACTGTACTACTGTCACTCATAGTGCACTGTACTGGTACTACTGTCACTCCCATAGTGCACTGTACTGGTACTACTGTCACTCATAGTGCACTGTACTGATACTTCTGTCACTCCCATAGTGCACTGTACTGGTACTACCGTCACTCCCATAGTGCACTGTACTGATACTACTGTCACTCCCATAGTGTACTGTACTGATACTACTGTCACACATAGTGCGCTGCACTGGTACTACTGCACTCCCATAGTGCACTGTACCGGTACTACTGTCACTCCCATAGTGCACTGTACTGGTACTACTGTCACTCCCATAGTGCACTGTACTGGTACTACCGTCACTCCCATAGTGCACTGTACTGGTACTACCGTCACTCCCATAGTGCACTGTACTGTACTACTGTCACTCCCATAGTGCACTGTACTGGTACTACCGTCACTCCCATAGTGCACTGTACTGGTACTACCGTCACTCCCATAGTGCACTGTACTGTACTACTGTCACTCCCATAGTGCACTGTACTGGTACTACCGTCACTCCCATAGTGCACTGTACTGGTACTACCGTCACTCCCATAGTGCACTGTACTGGTACTACCGTCACTCCCATAGTGCACTGTACTGTACTACTGTCACTCATAGTGCACTGTACTGGTACTACTGTCACTCCCATAGTGCACTGTACTGGTACTACTGTCACTCATAGTGCACTGTACTGATACTTCTGTCACTCCCATAGTGCACTGTACTGATACTACCGTCACTCCCATAGTGCACTGTACTGATACTACTGTCACTCCCATAGTGTACTGTACTGATACTACTGTCACACATAGTGCGCTGCACTGGTACTACTGCACTCCCATAGTGCACTGTACCGGTACTACTGTCACTCCCATAGTGCACTGTACTGGTACTACTGTCACTCCCATAGTGCACTGTACTGGTACTACCGTCACTCCCATAGTGCACTGTACTGGTACTACCGTCACTCCCATAGTGCAATGTACTGGTACTACCGTCACTCCCATAGTGCACTGTACTGGTACTACCGTCACTCCCATAGTGCACTGTACTGTACTACTGTCACTCATAGTGCACTGTACTGGTACTACTGTCACTCCCATAGTGCACTGTACTGGTACTACTGTCACTCATAGTGCACTGTACTGATACTTCTGTCACTCCCATAGTGCACTGTACTGATACTACCGTCACTCCCATAGTGCACTGTACTGATACTACTGTCACTCCCATAGTGTACTGTACTGATACTACTGTCACACATAGTGCGCTGCACTGGTACTACTGCACTCCCATAGTGCACTGTACCGGTACTACTGTCACTCCCATAGTGCACTGTACTGGTACTACCGTCACTCCCATAGTGCACTGTACTGGTACTACCGTCACTCCCATAGTGCAATGTACTGGTACTACCGTCACTCCCATAGTGCAATGTACTGTACTACCGTCACTCCCATAGTGCACTGTACTGGTACTACTGTCACTCCCATAGTGCACTGTACTGGTACTACCGTCACTCCCATAGTGCACTGTACTGGTACTACCGTCACTCCCATAGTGCACTGTACTGGTACTACCGTCACTCCCATAGTGCAATGTACTGGTACTACCGTCACTCCCATAGTGCACTGTACTGTACTACCGTCACTCCCATAGTGCACTGTACTGGTACTACCGTCACTCCCATAGTGCACTGTACTGGTACTACCGTCACTCCCATAGTGCACTGTACTGGTACTACCGTCACTCCCATAGTGCACTGTACTGTACTACCGTCACTCCCATAGTGCACTGTACTGGTACTACTGTCACTCCCATAGTGCGCTGTACTGGTACTACTGTCACTCCCATAGTGCGCTGTACTGATACTTCTGTCACTCCCATAGTGCACTGTACTGGTACTACTGTCACTCCCATAGTGTACTGTACTGGTACTACTGTCACTCCCATAGTGCACTGTACTGATACTACCGTTACTCCCATAGTGCACTGTACTGGTACTACCGTCACTCCCATAGTGCACTGTACTGGTACTACCGTCACTCCCATAGTGCACTGTACTGATACTACTGCCACTCCCATAGTGCACTGTACTGATACTACTGCCACTCCCATAGTGCACTGTACTGGTACTACTGTCACTCCCATAGTGCACTGTACTGGTACTACCGTCACTCCCATAGTGCACTGTACTGGTACTACCGTCACTCCCATAGTGCACTGTACTGGTACTACCGTCACTCCCATAGTGCACTGTACTGGTACTACCGTCACTCCCATAGTGCACTGTACAGGTACTACCGTCACTCCCATAGTGCACTGTACTGGTACTACCGTCACTCCCATAGTGCACTGTACTGGTACTACTCTCACTCATAGTGCAGTGTACTGGTACTACCGTCACTCCCATAGTGCACTGTACTGATACTACTGTCACTCATAGTGCACTGTACTGGTACTACTCTCACTCCCATAGTGCACTGTACTGGTACTACTGTCACTCCCATAGTGCACTGCACTGATACTACTGCCACTTCCATAGTGCACTGTACTGGTACTACCGTCACTCCCATAGTGCACTGTACTGATACTACTGTCACTCCCATAGTGCACTGTACTGGTACTACTGTCACTCCCATCGTGCACTGTACTGTACTACCGGTACTAATTTCACTCCCATAGTGCACTGTACTGATACTACTGTCACTCTCATAGTGCACTGTACTGATATTACTGTCACTCATAGTGCACTGTACTGTACTACTGTCACTCCCATAGTGTACTGTACCGGTACTACTGTCACTCCCATCGTGCACTGTACTGTACTACCGGTACTACTGTCACTCCCATTGTGCACTGTACTGTACTACCGGTACTACCGTCACTCCCATAGTGCACTGTACTGGTACTACCGTCACTCCCATAGTGCACTGTACTGGTACTACCGTCACTCCCATAGTGCACTGTACTGGTACTACCGTCACTCCCATAGTGCAATGTACTGGTACTACCGTCACTCCCATAGTGCACTGTACTGGTACTACCGTCACTCCCATAGTGCACTGTACTGGTACTACCGTCACTCCCATAGTGCACTGTACTGGTACTACCGTCACTCCCATAGTGCACTGTACTGGTACTACCGTCACTCCCATAGTGCACTGCACTGGTACTACCGACACTCCCATAGTGCACTGCACTGGTGCTACCTTCACTCCCATAGTGCACTGCACTGGTGCTACCTTCACTCCCATAGTGCACTGCACTGGTGCTACCGTCACTCCCATAGTGCACTGTACAAATACTACTGTCACTCTCATAGTGCTCTGTACTGGTACTACTGTCACTCCCATAGTGCAATGTAATGGTACTACCGTCACTTCCATAGTGCACTGTACTGGTACTACCGTCACTCCCATAGTGCACTGTACTGGTACTACTGTCACTCTCATAGTGCTCTGTACTGGTGCTACCGTCACTCCCATAGTGCAATGTACTGGTACTACCGTCACTCCCATAGTGCACTGTACTAATACTACTGTCACTCTCATAGTGCTCTGTACTGGTACTACTGTCACTCCCATAGTGCAATGTACTGGTACTACCGTCACTTTCATAGTGCACTGTACTGGTACTACCGTCACTCCCGTAGTGCACTGTACTGGTACTACCGTCACTCCCATAGTGCACTATACTGTTACTACTGTCACTCCCATAGTGTACTGTACTGTACTACTGTCACTCCCATAGTGCACTGTACTGGTACTATTGTCACTCCCATAGTGCACTGTACTGGTACTACTCTCACTCCCATAGTGCACTGTACTGGTACTACTGTCACTCCCATAGTGCACGGTACTGGTACTACTGTCACTCCCATAGTGCACTGTACTGGTACTACTCTCACTCCCATAGTGCACTGTACTGGTACTACTCTCACTCCCATAGTGCACTGCACTGATACTACTCTCACTCCCATAGTGCACTGCACTGATACTATGGGCGTCATGTGGGCGTACACAAGGGCGCGGTTTCAAAGTGGGCAAAACTGGGCGTACACGTGGGAGTGCACGAACAGTGGTAGGCGTGCATTCGGACAGGACACCGACTGCAAGCGAACCAACACGGCAGAAATATGCGGAGTCCATAAGCAAGTTTCAGTTTGCGGAGTGCACTGGTTCATATGCTAGGCATTCGGTTCGCCCAATTAGTACGCCCGCACCTTAAGCACTTGCAGCTGACCACAATACAATCCACTCCTACTCATTAGTGATATATTACACTCTTTTCACAGGTTCAATTGGAAGCATTGCTGGCTAAATGGCCCATTACAACACTTAACATGATGTAAGGGTTAATCTAAAGTGCAAGTAATGTGTTTAATTATCAATTAGGAATTAATTGATTAAATTTAAAATTAATCTATGTGTTATGAGGTTGGCTAATTGGATAAGTGTGTCATGTTGCTGAAGCATGACTTCCGAATAGAGTAGTGAGGTTTGCGGAAATACACCAACTAGGTGCGTACGGCCAGCTTTCCGTCCGTTCGGATGCTGTAAGAACGTGAAGAATCTTTGTGTTCCCATCGCACACGCACGTTTGGATGTAGTCCGAAGACACTCCCTCTTCTTAGCGAGTCTGTCCGAAGGGATGCAGACGATCTGTGGGCGTGTGTTCTTAGAATGTCTGCCATGCGTGGCGTTCGGTCATTTCCGAAAGAATTCGGAACGGACCGCAATAACCAGAATAAGGCCCATAGTGAAGATTCAGGAACATTATCATCTTTATCATATGGAATTCCTGCACATGTCCTATCTTTATGAGGGGGGGGGGGGGGGGGTATAGCAGCCCTAACCTGACAGCAAATGTGCAATTTGCTTTGAATTGTTATAAAAGCATCGCTGTAAGTGTATTTGACATAGGAGTGACATAATCCTGGCACAAATGCTACTGGTCAGATATCTTAATATGTTTTTAATTATCCATATGCATTTAATTGCTTTTTTTTTTTTTTTTTATGGATTTTCTGTGAAGTACAAAGATATTTGGAGCCTGGACGAGTTTTACTAAGCTGCTCCTTAACCTTAGGGACCAAATCAATTAGTCCTGAGTGCGGTCATAATGGCTTCCACCAGCTTTGCGGGATGTGACTTCAGAGGCTGATTTCTGTGCAAGGAGAGACAAGGCCACTGTACCATAATCCCAATACACCGAATTCAGTCCCCTTAGCAGCATACTTGCCTACTTTTGAAAATGAGTTTCAGGGAGATTATAGTTGGTAGTAGAATTTTGCACAGGTTGAGGGGGCGTGTCATGCTCCACCCAAAGGGCGTGTCTAGTTCCATATACATGGAGATATTGTGAAAAGAGATTGTGAACATGGCACCTAGAAGTGTGGGTGTGTACTACTACAGTACATCTGAGAGGAACCTTTTAAAATGACATATCCAAATGTAGATGAGCCCCAAAGCAGTTAGTAAGAGCTACTATACAGTACGTGGTAAAGTGCAGGGAAATGGCGCTGATGATTCAATGTAAATGTATCTGTATCTTTCTCTCATTCCTTTTTCCCCAAAGCATTTAACAATGTAATCTGGGTTAGGTGAAATGAGGAAGATTGCTAGACTAATGAGGGAGAGAGGGAGATTGCTGCTGTGTCAGGGAGTCTCTTGCAGAATGCAGGAGGGGAGGTAACTATGATGTAACAGTGTAATGTGGACTAGGTGACATGAGGGAGATTGCTAGACTAATGAGGGAGAGAGAGGGAGATTGCTGCTATGTCAGGGAGTCTCCTGCAGAATGCAGGAGGGGAGGTAACTATGATGTAACAGTGTAATGTGGACTAGGTGACATAAGGGAGATTGCTAGACTAATGAGGGAGAGAGGGAGATTGCTGCTATGTCAGGGAGTCTCCTGCAGAATGCAGGAGGGTAGGCAACTATGCTTAGCAGCGCTATTACTCAAATAGAACCATTGCAGTGTAGCCTATAGGGCTGTGGTCTGATAACTAGACAGGTGCAAGCAGAGATATACAGGAGTATTTGGTGGCTAACATTTAACATGCTGCTGTTAACAACAGATCCTGATGGTATTTACCTGTGGTAAATCGTTATAGTGTACTTGGCAGTATGGACGGTGTAATGGTTACATTACTGCCTCACAGCGCTGAGGTCATGGGTTCTATCCCCACCATGTGTTATATATACGGGGCAGTACGGACAGTGTAATGGTTACATTACTGCCTCACAGCACTGAGGTCATGGGTTCTATCCCCACCATGTATTATATATACAGGGCAGCACGGACGGTGTAATGGTTACATTACTGCCTCACAGCGCTGAGGTCATGGGTTCTATCCCCACCATGTGTTATATATACGGGGCAGTACAGATGGTGTAATGGTTACATTACTGCCTCACAGCGCTGAGGTCATGGGTTCTATCCCCACCATGTGTTATATATACGGGGCAGTACGGACAGTGTAATGGTTACATTACTGCCTCACAGCACTGAGGTCATGGGTTTGATTCCGACCATGGCCCTAACTGTGTGGAGTTTGTATATTCTCCCCGTACTTGCGTGGGTTTCCTCCGGGTTATACAATGTTGACTATAAAGCCAAAATCTCATGTCAAATCTCACCGTGTGTACACAGCATTACTGTAGAAAGCTGTGGTGTAAATATTTTTTTAAAAAACCTTATCAACATAATAGACGTGTGCCTGCTTCAATTGTTGGTAGCTTATTTAGATAAATACATTGCAGAAATATTTTGTAGAACATTCTGGTGACATAAGTAGATATTTTGGTGCAATGGGCCAGAAAGAGAATTGATGCCACCCCATATTCAAAACATGGATAAAATAAAGGAGCATAACTTTGTTGGGAAGTGGAATGGCCAAAGAATAGTGCTGGTTCACATTACACAGTAGTGTCCATTATTTACATTACACAGCACGGGAGTGTCCATTATCAATGTAGCACCACATAGTAGTATCTGCCCAGTATCGTTCACAGACATATCGGTGGTACACACTGGCCGACAAACCATTGCACGGACAATATATTGGCCAGTGTTTACCCAGCATAATGCCTCTTGCACCATGTTATGTTCCACACAGTAATGCCCTGGGCCCTTACACTAGATTTAGGGCCAAATGCACTAAGCTTCAAAAGTGATAAAATGGAGAGTGATAAACCACCAGCCAATCAGCTCCTGTGTGACATTTTTCAAACACAGTCTGTGACATGGCAGGTAGGAGCTGATTGGCTGGTGGTTTATCATTCTCCATTTTATCACTTTTGGGGCTTCGTGCATCTGGCCCTATGCCCCCACAGTGATGCCACTTGCACTGTATTATGCCACCCCAGTAATGCCCTGTAATGCCCTAGGCCCAGACACCACATTATGCCCCCCACAGTTTTGCCCCTGTAACCATATTATATCCAACACAATTATACTATATATTATACTATACATAAACAAATCACATGCCCATTGTCAGGGGGCTGCTGCCACAGTACTTTCCCATTGTCGGGGGGCTGCTGCCACAGTACTTGCCCATTGTCAGGGGGCTGCTGCCACAGTACTTGCCCATTGTCAGGGGGCTGCTGCAGAAATAGTACCGACTCAGTGTCATGTTGGTGCTGCTGCTGCCGCCATTGTGCATGGTCCACATATCATTCATAGCACTGTTTCAAGGCCAGCCTGTCTGCCTCCTTCTGCCGATATTAAATAACCCTCCCAAAATGGCCACTGAGTTCCTCTAACGTCCTCAAAAACTGTCTCCTCTGCATCAGCAGTCATTTTTGAAAGGACATTTTCAATAGTATTCCACACGGAATACTTTTGCAGCACAAGCCATGACTGTTGGCACCCTGTACGATTGCACAGCTAGTATAGCTCTAAATATGGCCCCGTTGCTATACACTACAGTGTCCTTAATAACCCCTGTTACCTGCTTGCAAATATCCTCCTCATCCCTGATAGCAAGAAGCTCATGGACCTCAGCATCTATACAGTTCCAAGCCATGTTCTCTGGTCTTCAGCTTGAAGACATCATCTCTAAGCACAACTAACCAGCAAACCAGTTTTTTTGAGCATGGCCTGTGTCAAATGACCTGGGTGATGTCATTCACACTGAAGTGTACCTGGGTTGGACTAGAATTAACCCTGGTAGTGACTTGTGTCTTTGACATGGGAATGTACGCAGGACACAAAACCGGAGTCATGTCTTTCACAATGAGCCAGGACCCTGGCCGCACCAGCTTGCCCCATTAAGATTTCTCTCAATGATAAGCATGATAATGATATCATTAATGATAATTATTGTGCATATTGTCTATTGTGTGCCCAGCAGGGGCCGCGTATCGTCATTGAACAATATTGTTAAATACATCGTTCAGTGTATATGCTCTAGATCGTTTGAGCAGTGCTGGGAACAATATTGCTCACGGAGAAATCGTACAGTTTGTTCCCAACTTTAGTGAGGTAGTCTAGGTAAACACCTTCCAAGGTCCTCTGGAAGGAGAAAAAAATGCCATTTTGACCACATTTGACACCTGAGAGGAAAAGAAGGAGACAAACTTAGGTATGCTCTCATAGGCTGAAACTTTGTATACTGCAAATCAGCAACACTGAACACAAACCTTATAATCAAATAATTGTAAAGCAAAATTCATATCCGTCTTAAATAATTTCCTTTTGACAAGTCTATAAATTGGACAATTAAAAGTAAATATTCTACAGCCGAGAATTAATATTTTCTTACAAAAAAGGAGTAAATGAAACAGATTTTGCATAATTTTACTACAGTATATTAATATCTAAGGTAGAATGGGGTTTTCAGGTTTACACACTTGCCATGTTGTGCCTAGGGATGTGTTGCTAAGTCTTCATGCATGAATGGGTTAATCGGCTTTAGGTTGCGTTGCTTATTACAGCTGGAGGGTGAAAGCAGGAGAGAATGGTTTATTCCATTGAGCTTTAGCAGCTGTTGTGTTGTTTTCCCCCTTACATTAAAAATCAACTTGCTTTTCCCGCTGTAGGACAATTGAGAATAGTCGTTGTGGATATTGGAGTTTTCTATAAAGAGACTGCAAACTCGCAAGTCAATAATTATCTCTTCTTGGACAGACTTTACTGGGAAAGAACTTTTTTTTTAAAACTGTTACACTAAAAGGTTTTCCTTTGGGAAAAAATGCACTGTTTGTCGTGGGTAGTGCATTTAGCTATCGTATCCTTGGTTCTGCAACTAGGTAAGTTCAAAAATACATATGTGACTTTTTCCGATTCTATCATATTTCTTGAAAAATGATTATTCTTTTTGAATCATTTTAATTGACAAACTTTTTACAATTTAACAAAATAAATGCTAACCAACCTACAACTTTACATAACACTTTATTTTATTACTGTACTTGTAAAATTGTATTGTTTATAAATGTTTTGTGAATAATACTAAGGAAAATTCCCAAAAAGTGTGCAGAAAATAGTATTTCCGACTTCTATATCTGTCATCGTCTGCAGCTATGACAGTGTATTGCATAATTACAAATCCATCACCTCAAGATCAGTGATTTTCAAAGGGTAATATACCCAGAACATTTTTACAATAACATTCATAAGGACCTTTATTTATTGTTTATACTATTTAGTCCTAATGAATTTACCAGAGGCCTAGAAAATTGGATATTTAGAATATACAGTTACCATATTTCATATGTATTTGCCATTACTTAGATATTCTTATATTTTTAAGCATACTTCAATCTGGATGCTCTCTCGCTCTCTCTCTCTTGCAAATCATTATCTACTGTTTAGGAAATACTTAAAAGATAAAATGAAACAGAAACATAGAATTTGACGGCAGATAAGAACCATTCAGCCCATCTAGACGGACCCTTTTTTATTCATATTGGTACCATTAAACCATATTTGATCCTTATTTCTGTGTAAAGATGTCCTTATGTCTATACCGTGCATGTTTAATTGTTCTACCGTCTTAGCCTCTACCACCTCTGATGGGAGGCTATTCCACTTTTCCACTACCCTTTGTGTGAAGTGATTTTTCTTCAGATTTCTCCCTCCCTAACAGATTTTCATTAATAATTCTTAAACTTGATTTTAACAAGTGCACCACTAAATATCTATGACTAATAAATATATGCATTAAAATAAATATTTCATTTGAAGAAAAGAAAACAATCTGTAGTAATGCTGAATTGCTATCAGGGCCTAAATGCATTATAATTCCCTGGAAAATACTCTAAGCTCCCAAATGCAGTGTCCCAGTTTCCTCAGCGGCTTAGGAAATGCATAGGAATGGCCAAAGTCTGTTCGGCTGCGCCTGTCTGTTTCTCTGTACATTCATGTGTACATAATTATTTGTTACAATATATTACTGAGTTGTTCATTATGTTGTCACATTGCTCTTATAAAGCATTTTATTTTTATCAAATGTGCTCTAGGGAAGAATGATGACAACATTTTGTTTAATTAGTTTCAACTATTTTTTGTGTGTATTTCGATTCACCTAATACACAACACTAAAAACAAGGTTCTGTATAGATTTGGTACTTATAGAGTAGCCGGGCGCATTGCCATTGACTTTGCTATACATTTGTATGAGATGCAATGAGATTTAGGCACCCCCCCCCCCACACTATCCATGCCACCCCAAAGCGTGGCGAACGGCGGCGGAACGCATCCTCCTGACCTTTTCATACCCCCACTATCCACGTCGGAGTGGAGTTGATTTTATATAGTGTGGCGAGTCCGAAGCATGGCGAGCGGACGCGGAATACATGTAAGGTAATCCGCGTCCCCTTCCGGGGCTCGCCACGTTTCGTGCTTGGTGGCTCACTGCCCTCGCCACACTATATAAAATCAACTCCACTCCGACGTGGATAGTAGGGGTATGAAAAGGTCGGGAGGATGCATTCCGCTGCGCTGGAACGCTTTGGGGTGGCATGGATAGTGGGGGGGGGTGGTGCCTAAATCTCATTGAATCTCATACAAATGTATAGCCAAAGTCAATGGCATCGCACCCTATAAAATCGCATGCGTTTGTATGCGATTTTGCGGTGCGATGCGATCACATGCGATGCAATTTTCTTATGCAGAATCACCCGCTCAGCTATTTGCTTAGTGGGCGCCTGGCTACTACATAAGTACCGATTAATTTAATAATTGTGGGGATTAAAATCAAGACATACATCATATCAGCACATACCACTGGATTTCAGTATTGGTCCAGGTCGCTATTGTGCATTCTATTGTGCAGGTCACTATTGTGCATTCCAGGGTGCAGGTCACTATTGTGCATTCCATTGTGTAGGTCACTATTGTGCAGGTCACTATTGTGCAGGGCGCTATTGTACAGGTCACTATTGTGCATTCCATTGTTTAGGTCACTATTGTGCAGGGCGCTATTGTGCATTACATTGTTCAGGTCACTATTGTGCAGGGCGCTATTGTGCATTCCATTGTGCAGGTCACTATTGTGCATTACATTGTGCAGGTCGCTATTGTGCATTACATTGTGCAGGTCATTATTGTGCAGGTCGCTATTGTGCATTCCGGTGTGCAGGTCACTATTGTGCATTCCATTGTGCAGGTCGCTATTGTGCATTGCATTGTGCAGGTCACTATTGTGCAGGTCGCTATTGTGCATTGCATTGTGCAGTTCACTATTGTGCAGGTCGCTATTGTGCAGGTAACTATTGTGCAGGTCACTATTGTGAATTCCGGTGTGCAGGTCATTAATGTGCATTCCGGTGTGCAGGTAACTAATGTGCATTCCGGTGTGCAGGTCACTAATGTGCATTCCATTGTGAAGGTCGCTATTGTGCATTGCATTGTGCAGGTCACTATTGTGCAGGTCGCTATTGTGCATTGCATTGTGCAGTTCACTATTGTGCAGGTCGCTATTGTGCAGGTCACTATTGTGCAGGTCACTATTGTGCATTCCGGTCTGCAGGTCATTAATGTGCATTCCGGTGTGCAGGTAACTAATGTGCATTCCGGTGTGCAGGTCACTATTGTGCATTCCATTGTGCAGGTCGCTATTGTGCATTGCATTGTGCAGGTCACTATTGTGCAGGTCGCTATTGTGCATTGCATTGTGCAGTTCACTATTGTGCAGGTCGCTATTGTGCAGGTCACTATTGTGCAGGTCACTATTGTGCATTCCGGTGTGCAGGTCATTAATGTGCATTCCGGTGTGCAGGTAACTAATGTGCATTCCGGTGTGCAGGTAACTAATGTGCATTCCGGTGTGCAGGTAACTAATGTGCGTTCCGGTGTGCAGGTCACTATTGTGCGTTCCGGTGTGCAGGTCACTAATGTGCGTTCCGGTGTGCAGGTCACTAATGTGCATTCCGGTGTGCAGGTCACTAATGTGCATTCCGGTGTGCAGGTCACTATTGTGCGTTCCGGTATGCAGGTCACGATTGTGCGTTCCGGTGTGCAGGTCACTAATGTGCGTTCCGGTGTGCAGGTAATTAATGTGCGTTCCGGTGTGCAGGTCATTAATGTGTATTCCGGTGTGCAGGTCACTATTGTGCGTTCCGGTATGCAGGTCACGATTGTGCGTTCTGGTGTGCAGGTCACTATTGTGCGTTCCGGTATGCAGGTCACGATTGTGCGTTCTGGTGTGCAGGTCACTATTGTGCATTCCGGTGTGCAGGTCACTAATGTGCATTCCGGTGTGCAGGTCACTATTGTGCATTCCGGTGTGCAGACCACTATTGTGCATTCCGGTGTGCAGGTCACTATTGTGCATTCCGGTGTGCAGGTCACTATTGTGCATTCCGGTGTGCAGGTCACTATTGTGCATTCCGGTGTGCAGGTCACTAATGTGCATTCCGGTGTGCAGGTCACTAATGTGCATTCCGGTGTGCAGGTCACTAATGTGCGTTCCGGTGAGGTTTTGAGTAATCAGGCAGATCTCTACGTACTGTAACTACGAGGATCAGATGAACCTGCACAATGAACATTTACTGTATTTATTATACAGTACTTCAGTTTTTCCATAAAATATATAAATTTCTTGTTGCCTTTTCACATTAGACCTACAGTATGAGTAGCCACGCATGGCCGGCATTATTTGTTAATTACAAAGAAAGAAATTGTCTGATGGAATTATTCCAAAATGCATTCTGGTAGGATAATTAGCTTCTGACCAAAATGGACACTAATCTGTTGTGTACGTTCCTTCATATGTGCGGTAGGGGATTTAGACTGTATTTTCCAATGGAGGCCTCGCCCCCTGCAAATATGTAAAGGGCTTTCAGTATTATTGGGCGAAGGTGCTATATTATTATTATTATTATTATTATTATTATTATTATTATTATTAATCCTTCTAGGGGCAAATGTTTTCAAAATACAGGTCCCCCTTATATGACTTTTGAACACCAGCTCAGGTTTACATCTCTGGCCAGGGGCGCCTTCAGACCAAAATGACAGGTGTATGGGGCTATTTGTGTTCATTTGGTCCCAGTACTGTATGGCCTCACAACAGGGGTGGTTTTCATACCCCCACTATCCACGTCGGAGTGGAGTTGATTTTATATAGTGTGGCGAGTCCGAAGCATGGCGAGCGGACGCGGAATACATGTAAGGTAATCCGCGTCCCCTTCCGGGGCTCGCCACGTTTCGTGCTTGGTGGCTCACTGCCCTCGCCACACTATATAAAATCAACTCCACTCCGACGTGGATAGTAGGGGTATGAAAAGGTCGGGAGGATGCATTCCGCTGCGCTGGAACGCTTCGGGGTGGCATGGATAGTGGGGGGGGTGGTGCCTAAATCTCATTGAATCTCATACAAATGTATAGCCAAAGTCAATGGCATCGCACCCTATAAAATCGCATGCGTTTGTATGCGATTTTGCGGTGCGATGCGATCACATGCGATGCAATTTTCTTATGCAGAATCGCCCGCTCAGCTATTTGCTTAGTGGGCGCCTGGCTACTACATAAGTACCGATTAATTTAATAATTGTGGGGATTAAAATCAAGACATACATCATATCAGCACATACCACTGGATTTCAGTATTGGTCCAGGTCGCTATTGTGCATTCTATTGTGCAGGTCACTATTGTGCATTCCAGGGTGCAGGTCACTATTGTGCATTCCATTGTGTAGGTCACTATTGTGCAGGTCACTATTGTGCAGGGCGCTATTGTACAGGTCACTATTGTGCATTCCATTGTGTAGGTCACTATTGTGCAGGGCGCTATTGTGCATTACATTGTTCAGGTCACTATTGTGCAGGGCGCTATTGTGCATTCCATTGTGCAGGTCACTATTGTGCATTACATTGTGCAGGTCGCTATTGTGCATTACATTGTGCAGGTCATTATTGTGCAGGTCGCTATTGTGCATTCCGGTGTGCAGGTCACTATTGTGCATTCCATTGTGCAGGTCGCTATTGTGCATTGCATTGTGCAGGTCACTATTGTGCAGGTCGCTATTGTGCATTGCATTGTGCAGTTCACTATTGTGCAGGTCGCTATTGTGCAGGTCACTATTGTGCAGGTCACTATTGTGCATTCCGGTGTGCAGGTCATTAATGTGCATTCCGGTGTGCAGGTAACTAATGTGCATTCCGGTGTGCAGGTCACTAATGTGCATTCCATTGTGCAGGTCGCTATTGTGCATTGCATTGTGCAGGTCACTATTGTGCAGGTCGCTATTGTGCATTGCATTGTGCAGTTCACTATTGTGCAGGTCGCTATTGTGCAGGTCACTATTGTGCAGGTCACTATTGTGCATTCCGGTGTGCAGGTCATTAATGTGCATTCCGGTGTGCAGGTAACTAATGTGCATTCCGGTGTGCAGGTCACTATTGTGCATTCCATTGTGCAGGTCGCTATTGTGCATTGCATTGTGCAGGTCACTATTGTGCAGGTCGCTATTGTGCATTGCATTGTGCAGTTCACTATTGTGCAGGTCGCTATTGTGCAGGTCACTATTGTGCAGGTCACTATTGTGCATTCCGGTGTGCAGGTCATTAATGTGCATTCCGGTGTGCAGGTAACTAATGTGCATTCCGGTGTGCAGGTCACTAATGTGCATTCCAGTGTGCAGGTAACTAATGTGCATTCCGGTGTGCAGGTAACTAATGTGCGTTCCGGTGTGCAGGTCACTATTGTGCGTTCCGGTGTGCAGGTCACTAATGTGCGTTCCGGTGTGCAGGTCACTAATGTGCATTCCGGTGTGCAGGTCACTAATGTGCATTCCGGTGTGCAGGTCACTATTGTGCGTTCCGGTATGCAGGTCACGATTGTGCGTTCCGGTGTGCAGGTCACTAATGTGCGTTCCGGTGTGCAGGTAATTAATGTGCGTTCCGGTGTGCAGGGCACTAATGGGCATTCCGGCGTGCAGGTCACTATTGTGCATTCCGGCGTGCAGGTCACTATTGTGCATTCCGGTGTGCAGGTCACTAATGTGCATTCCGGTGTGCAGGTCACTAATGTGCATTCCGGGGTGCAGGTAACTAATGTGCCTTCCGGTGTGCAGGTCCCTATTGTGCATTCCGGTGTGCAGGTCACTAATGTGCATTCCGGTGTGCAGGTCACTAATGTGCATTCCGGTGTGCAGGTCACTAATGTGCATTCCGGTGTGCAGGTCACTAATGTGCATTCCGGTGTGCAGGTCACTAATGTGCATTCCGGTGTGCAGGTCACTAATGTGCATTCCGGTGTGCAGGTCACTAATGTGCATTCCGGTGTGCAGGTCACTATTGTGCATTCCGGTGTGCAGGTCACTATTGTGCATTCCGGTGTGCAGGTCACTAATGTGCATTCCGGTGTGCAGGTCACTAATGTGCATTCCGGTGTGCAGGTTACTAATGTGCATTCCGGTGTGCAGGTCACTATTGTGCATTCCGGTGTGCAGGTCACTGTTGTGCATTCCGGTGTGCAGGTCACTAATGTGCATTCCGGTGTGCAGGTTACTAATGTGCATTCCGGTGTGCAGGTCACTATTGTGCATTCCGGTGTGCAGGTCACTATTGTGCGTTCCGGTGTGCAGGTCACTAATGTGCGTTCCGGTGAGGTTTCGAGTAATCAGGCCGATCTCTACGTACTGTAACTACGAGGATCAGATGAACCTGCACAATGAACATTTACTGTATTTATTATACAGTACTTCAGTTTTTACATAAAATATATAAATTTCTTGTTGCCTTTTCACATTAGACCTACAGTATGAGTAGCCACGCATGGCCAGCATTATTTGTTAATTACAAAGAAAGAAATTGTCTGATGGAATTATTCCAAAATGCATTCTGGTAGGATAATTAGCTTCTGACCAAAATGGACACTAATCTGTTGTGTACGTTCCTTCATATGTGCGGTAGGGGATTTAGACTGTATTTTCCAATGGAGGCCTCGCCCCCTGCAAATATGTAAAGGGCTTTCAGTATTATTGGGCGAAGGTGCTATATTATTATTATTATTATTATTATTATTATTATTATTAATCCTTCTAGGGGCAAATGATTTCAAAATACAGGTCCCCCTTATATGACTTTTGAACACCAGCTCAGGTTTACATCTCTGGCCAGGGGAGCCTTCAGACCAAAATGACAGGTTTGTGGGGCTATTTGTGTTCATTTGGTCCTAGTACTGTATGGCCTCACAACAGGGGCGTGGCTTCAACGGGATTCCTGTAATCATCTAATGAGGAGAGGGGGATGACTAGGAGATAGTGATGCTGGGGTGAGGCAAAGGGTGACAGAGAGAAGCAGAAAGTGACAGAAGAGGGTGACAGTGAAAGGCAGTTGGTGATACCAGGGAATGGGTGACAGGGGAGACAGTGGGTGACCCCAGGAAATGAGTGACAGGGGTAGACAGAGCGTGACCCCAAGACATGGGTGGCAGAGGATGAAAGTGAATGGGTGTCAGTGGGTGATAGTGGATGACCCCAGGGAATGGCTGATAGGTGGGGTGGGGGGTTATCTGTTATTCAAGGTAATTGGTGACAGGAGGAGACAGTGGGTGACACCAGGTAACGGGTGATAGAGGAAGGAGAGGGTGAAGCCAGGGAATTGGTGACAGGGGAGAAAGTGGGTGACCTAAGGAAATTGGTGACTGGGAAGGAAATGTGTGATACCAGTCAATAGGTGACAGGATGAGACAGTCAGTGACAAGGGTGAACCTAGTGGGTGGGTAACTGGTTACAGGGGGAGGCAATGGGTGAAAGGGGGGAGAAAGTGGGTGACATAGAGGATGATAGGGAGAACTGGGAGGATAAGAAATAATGGATGACAGTGAGATAGTAGGTGGCAAAGAGATAGTGGGTTAATGGAGAGACAGTATATACAAATGTGAGGTAGCTGCAGGCAGAAACAAGGGGCCAGATGTACTAAGCTTAAAAAGTGAGAAAATGAAGAGTGATAAACCACCAGCCAATCAGCACCTACCTGCCATGTTAGAGGCGGTTTAAAAAATGACAGGAGCTGATTGGTTGGTGGTTTATCACTCTCCATTTGATCACTTTTCGAGGCTTAGTACATCTCAGCCAAGGTTTCTTACTGTACAGGGGTGAGACCACAGCAGAGCAGCCTAGGAGAATGGCACAGATCACACAGCTCAGAAAATGCAGGCAGGATAAATCATGGCATCTTCTCTGGCAGCTATGTCTCCCCCTTTGGCACCCAGCCAGTCCCTGCCACGCGGGAGGCAGATAGAAAAGAGAACTCCCCGGCCTGCCATTACTGCATCTCCTCTCCCTCTGGTCAGACCACATGATCTGTGTCACAGGCCGGAGGAGCCAGAGCAGGGATGCGGTGCCATCGGAAAGATCAGTCATTCTGACTCATTATATGGCTGCTGAGATGGACGGACCCCGAGGCAATGGAGGGCTGACTGCCTAAATGACAACCAGCAGCCATTGATTGTATAAAAATCTCTTTTCTGAGCGATATCATTAAAAAAACTCGGGTCATGCTTATAAAGGGGGTTATTTTGGTTCACTCTTTCTGACAAGTTCCTGGACAAAACCATGTGCACTGCAGGTGAGGTAGATGTTACATTTGCAGAGAGAATTAGATTTGGGTGGGGTTCTACTTCAAAGTGAGGTCTAAGTGTAAAAATAATGCAGCCAGTATTTACCCTGCACAGAAACAAAATAACTCACCCAAATCTAACTCTCTCTGCACATGTTACATCTGCCCCCCTGCAGTGCACATGGTTTTGTCCATCTAAGAAGGAATTGTCAAAAAGAGTGAATCAAAATAACCCTCAAAGTCCCTAAAATATCTCCATTCTCCCCTCACATTTCTTATGTTGAGGCCTGGTCATATAAGACTAGTATCAGGCAGGATACAATGGAGCAGTACTAGATAAAAAATGTGCCTGTAGCCAAGGGCGTAACTACCATAGGTGCAATGGGTGCAGCTGCTATGGGGCCCAGAGCTTAAGGGGGCCCATCTTTACTGTCTAAGTAATATGTTTTACATCAGTTGTTAAATAGGGGCCCTTACAAACTTTTGCTATAGGGCCTACGAATATCTAGTTACGCCACTGCCTGTAGCACTATACCAATACACTGGCATATTCCAACTAATACACTTGTACAAGCTTACACACTGTCGTCATTATGACTGAGAAATCAGAAAACCCCAATTGGCACAAACTTGAATTTCTTTCAAGTAACCAAATAATTGAACACATTTATAGTAATTTGTCCCCACTTATCCTGGTGCAATATTTGCAGTGGCAGGTGGGCTGGGCCGGGGGGGGGGGGCAGGGTGCCATATAGAAACATACCTACACATCGTCTGCTTAGTCTGCAATAATCTGCAACTCAAAGTCCCCCCCGTGTCTGGCAGTCAGAGCTTCCCAGCCAATCCCGGGCCAAGTCGCTGCCTGCAGCACAGTCCTTCCAAGGGCGCAGCTCCTCCTTTGCATCCTGGGCAACCTACTGTACCTGGCTCCCTGGTGGCTGGTGCCCGGGCCCCACTGGCAACTGTCCTGCCACTGTGCCTGCCTCTGTCGTCAAGTGCAGAGACATCAAATGACATACGCGGCATGTCTCCTGTACCCCCTGCGCACTGAGTGACAGGGCAGGCCCAGGGTGCGTAACGCGTACTGAGGTGGGGTGCCACGGTGGGTGGGTGCGGAATGTGAGTGCGGCTGATTTTGGTGTCACCCCACTGAGCGGTGACACCCGGTGCAGGCCGCAAATCACACACCCGCCTAGTTAGGCCCCTGCAGCAGGCCCACACAAGGCATACTTACAAACATAGCATGGGGTACACCTAGAACTCCAACGGCTTTAGGGATTTTTATAATGTAAAATCAATTTAGATTCTTTTGAACACATTTGGGGGTCGATACTGGATCACACGTAGTGATCCGAATTTGGCCCCTGCCCCGATGGTTGGGGTTTGTGCATTTCTGCGCATGAGCAAACTCCAACTGCGAACGGCTGCATCAAGTTACTCACTTGCCGGGCCATTCGCAGCGGGGAGGGAGGAATGGGGGCAGATAGGGCGGTGGCGGCACTGGGTGTTCCCATGGGTCTGCTGGCAGGCCGATGCCTACCGATGGTGGGCGGCTGATGTCACATGACAGTCACCCACCCTGTCTTCGTTCTGGGCGCCTGCAAATAAAACTCAGTTCAGACTAACTGTTATTTGTGAAGGCCGGAGAAATGATCCCATGGTCAGTGACCATCGAATGATTTGTCCTGCAGCGGCGGAATGTAAGGGGGTGTGTCTTCGGTACATCTGCACCTTTCATTACCTCCTTCCCTCTATCATGTGTGTGGACCTCTCACTCCCTGCTTCTCCTTCACCTCTCCTCCCCTCTATCACCCTGCACCTCTCACTCCCTCCTCTCCTTCACCTCTCCTTCCTCTATCACCCTGCACCTCTCACTCCCTCCTCTCCTTCACCTCTCCTTCCCTCTATCACCCCTGCACCTCTCACTCCCTCCTCTCCTTCACCTCTCCTTCCCTCTATCACCCCTGCACCTTTCACTCCCTCCACTCCTACACCTCTCCTTCCTCTATCACCCTGCACCTCTCACTCCCTGCTGCTCCTACACCTCTCTTTCCTCTATCACCCTGCACCTCTCACTCCCTCTATCACCCCTGCACCTCTCACTCCCTCCTTCCCTACACCTCTACTTCCCTCTATCACCCCTGCACCTCTCCCTCCCTCCTCTCCTACACCTCTACTTCCCTCTATCACCCCTGCACCTCTCCCTCCCTCCTCTCCTACACCTCTCCTTCCCTCTATCACCCCTGCACCTCTCACTCCCTCCTCTCCTACACCTCTCCTTCCCTCTATCACCCTGCACCTCTCACTCCCTGCTTCTTTACACCTCTCCTTCCCTCTATCACCCTGCACCTCTCACTCCCTCCTTCCCTACACCTCTCCTTTCCTCTATCACCCCTGCACCTATCACTCCCTCCTCTCCTACACCTCTCCTTCCCTCTATCACCCCTGCCCCTCTTACTCCCTCCTCTCCTACACCTCTCCTTCCCTCTATTACCCCTGCACCTATCACTCCCTCCTCTCCTACACCTCTCCTTCCCTCTATTACCCCTGCACCTATCACTCCCTCCTTCCCTACACATCTCCTTCCCTCTATCATCCCTGCACCTTTCACTCCCTCCTTCCCTACACCTCTCCTTCCCTCTATCACCCCTGCACCTTTCACTCCCTCCTTCCCTACACCTCTCCTTTCCTCTATCACCCCTGCACCTTTCACTCCCTCTATCACCCCTGCACCTCTCACTCCCTCCTTCCCTACACCTCTCCTTCCCTCTATCACCCTGCACCTTTCACTCCCTCCTTCCCCACACCTTTCCCCTCTATCACCTCTGCGACTTTCACTCCCTCCTTCCCTACACCTCTCCTTCCCTCTATCACCTCTGCACCTATCACTCCCTCCTTTCCCACATATCTCCTTTCCTCTATCACCCTTACACCTATCACTCCATCCTTCCCTACACCTCTATCACCCCTGGATCTCTCATTCCCTCCTTTAAAAGAAGAGGGGGATTGTCAGTGTCCCCACAGACACTCATTGCAGAAATAAATGCACGTAGAGGAGCTGCCACCAACAATCTGTACAGTTGTCAGATTGTGTGCATGGAAACTGCTATGCATCTCACATGACATGCCCATCAGTAGTTGCCCCCACCCTTCCGTCAGCACAGGTGCCACCTCTGCTCTAGCATACCCTCCACCCTGGCAGGAAAGTGAGCGGATAGAGTAGTAGGTAACCAGGAAAGACAGAAGTGAGAGCACCCAAGTGTTTCAGATTTTGAGGCGCACAGGGATGTTTCTATCCTAAAAATTGGTAACAGTAGGAGGACATGCAACATTGGGGATTATTCAGACCTGATCACTGGGCTCGTCAATTGCAGGGTCCTCTTCCCTCCTGTTCTCACAGCCCTCTTCTTGCATTCCATGCAGTATGTATACCGGCGTCTCTTCTCACTTGTTCATTCATTTCTACCACTGACTACTTATCTTGGCTGTATTGTGTACTGAGAATTGTGTTCTGCTTTTGTTATTCAGCTCCTGTTCTGTTTAGTTCTGTTTACCCTGTATTGTTCCCTTCTAATATGTGCTATATGCACGGCGCTGTGTACCACTTGTGGCGCCTTATAAAACAAATTAATAATAATCAGGTAGACACCGCCCAGCCAGAGTGAAATCCGGCACTGTGCAAGCCTGCAAATGGCTTTGAAAATTACACCGATCAGCGATTTGCAGTGAATCCATCGACAAACCGCTCACCGGTGAATGATTGTTCCACTGTGTGCAGTCTGCGTAGCCCAGGACTTACTTGGTGGATGTGATAGAAACAAGCTGGTCTGGGCTGCAGCCAAGGTCACAAGTCTTCCCTTCAATCACCTGGGCACACCTGCGTTTCCCCCTAACACTCCCACAAAACATCTGCCTACCAGAGAGCTGGCCCCATATTTGCCTACCCTCCCTGAATGGCCAGGGGTCCCCCTCCTAGACCCCGGAAGGCTGAGCAAGTCTCATGCATTTAGCGGGGCCCCCACATCTATCCCTGCAACCCTCCCTTTGCCAGTATATCAGTATGGCAATGCCTGCAGGGGTGTAAAACATTACCACTTCCATGATGTTCCTAGAAACAGGAAAGCTGACATGCAGAAATAAGACTTTAATGCTGTATTATTTGTGACTAGAGTCAAAGCCAAAATAATATAAAATGCAAAACACACCTGGTGTTACAATTAATATTATTGATACTTTAATACGTTACATCTCGCAGCAAACACCATAAAAACAGTTTCTAGGTAAATAAAAGTTTTGATGTTGTAGGATTGGACTGCGCTTATCATACAGAAGCAGCATGTACTGTACCTACTGTCATAGGGGCACCTTTAGCACCAAACAGGCACGTTTTATACAGAATTTTTTTTTGTCATTTTTGTCTCCTTGTGGTGGAAAATTGGCGTTATATGGGCCCTTAATCTGGTTGGTGCGATAATATCCGCGTGCGTTCGTGCCGCCGATGTTTTGTGTCTGCGCATGTGCAGAGGCGTCTCTGCGCATGTGCGAGCGGGACGCACGGCCACATTCCGCATGAAATGTGTACACTACGAACAGGGGGTGGAGAGGGGTGTGAAGGGCTGTTTGGGCTCATTACCATATGTTTACACCCCGCGTTTCATGGGCGTTCCCATGCAAACGCTGGGCGTACGTATGCTAATGTGGCCGTGACGCACGTGTAGGGGGCGGACATATGACATTGCCGGATGTCAGCTGCCCGCCCAGATCCCTGCTTTTGCACGGAGAACTGCCCGTGTGGTCTGAGGTTGCGGGAGCTGCCTGGCCACTCGGTCCTGCATTCGATGGTCTGTGACCATCGAATGATGGGGGAGGTTCCCTGAGATGGAGGAGGCGTATTCATGAGAAATACACGTGCGGTCCATTCGGACAGCTTCTTACCGCGTACGGACGGAGTTGGCGATCCGTATGGAAGGCGGGGTTTAGGATGCACGGTGCTGGCCGCATATTCGGATCCGGCCACACCGATCAGAATAAGGGCCATGGTAACAAATATTTATTTAATCAATGAAATGTTCATTTGGTATTCATTTGTATTTGAACATCATAATAAGCCGCATGAGCTCAATAGCAGGAATAGACTGTGCATGTGTGCTGGAGGAGCTGGTATAATGACCCTGATTATAGCACAGATTGAATAGCTCCTTGTAGAGCCACGGCCTTGATTGATACAAAAGAACTGTTGAGGAGGAAGCCTCAGAAATTTGAGAGCATACCCATGAGAGACCACTTCTCATACCCAGGCATCGGTGGTGACGCCAGGACTCTGCATTTCAGCAAGATGTCTGGCAGTCCAAGGTTTGTTTAGCACATGGTGTTCTGGCCTTGTGAGAACTGGTCTGTCTGGAAATTAACTGACCTTTAACCCAGCCCAGGGGCAAAAAGAGTGAAAGAAGGGTGCCCAACGCTTTGGAGGAACAGCTGAGGGCAAAAAGGCAGATTTAAAAGCTGCAACAGTAGCCACAATCGTGTTCAATTCTGTGCCAAACAGAAAGTCACCTGCAAAAGAGATTTCACAGCATTTTGAAATCTAAGTTCTCCATCCATGAACACAGCCAGCGCCACCTCCAGGTGACCACAGAAGTCACAGATGGTTTGGAAGTGAGGACTTCAGTATCCCATAAGAAGATGAGAGATATGGGACAATTGTTTCCTAGTAGCATCTGAAAGCTGGTTATCTTTGAGCACATCTGTCCCTAATAGCCTTCCCAGTCCAAAGCCATAACTGGGTGTGTAATAGCACCTGTGTGCGAGGAAATGGTCGTAAGAAAAGTCTCTATTATGCGGATGGTATAAGCAACATAAATCTTCTGACCAGGCGGGTCCTGTGCACATCTACTGAAGGGGGAACCTTGGACGTTAGTAAATTCTGCTTTAACAAACATTTGCCATTTAAATAACAGAGCCTTAGGCTTAAGGGCCCGTTTCTCATCCTCCAATTGCAGGATTGTCTTGATTGCCCGCACCACAGCAAATACAGTGTTCGCCGGGCACTCGCACACAACAGTGCGGGCATGAGGTGGCGTGCCGGGGGATGTGCCCATGGGAACGCCTATTGTTTCAATGGCATTCTCATGAAAACGCTGGGCATTCTCATGGTAGTTCCCAGATGACACGGGTGGAGGGGGCAGGTAGCTGACATCACCAGATACCAGCTGTCCGCCCTGTCCTCTTACAGGACACATGCAAACCTAAGGTACCTGAGAGTGTCTGAGTTTTGCGTGTATGCTCCACATCATTCGATGTTCGGTGACCATCCAATGATATGGGTCTCGTCCCCTAGGCAGTGAATGGATGTTTATTCAGCAAATTCGCCCTGCGAAGGGGGGTGGGCGGCAATGTGAACGGCGGGCAGGCTTAAAAAGTCACTCAATGCAGCGAAATTCGCAGTGCTGTGTGTCAACCAGAATAAGGTCCAAACTGCATTATAACATGCGATAATGAAGGCCCAATGTGCTCGTGAAGCTGGCTGGTGTGGTGGTGTGGATAAGGCCACCAAACAGGATCTGTGTATAATTGGTACAGGAGCACCAGCCTACTAACTAGCTTTGCCTTTGGAAGACATAGCAATAACATTATTGTAAGCACAATATATAAGTATATAAGACCAGAAGCACTGCCCTGTGCTGCCATATATAAGTACAGTAGTACTGTCCTGTGCTGCCATACCTAAGTCCAGTGGTGCTGCCCTGTGCGGCCATATATAAGTCCAGTGGTGCTGCCCTGTGCGGCCATATATAAGTGCAGTAGTGCTTCCTGTGCGGCCATATATAATTCCTGTGGTGCTGCCCTGTGTGGCCATATATAAGTCCAGTGGTGCTGCCCTGTGCGGCCATATATAAGTGCAGTAGTGCTTCCTGTGCTGCTGTATATAAGTGCAGTAGTGCTTCCTGTGCGGCCATATATAAGTGCAGTAGTGCTTCCTGTGCGGCCATATATAAGTGCAGTAGTGCTTCCTGTGCGGCCATATATAAGTGCAGTAGTGCTTCCTGTGCTGCTGTATATAAGTGCAGTAGTGCTTCCTGTGCGGCCATATATAAGTGCAGTAGTGCTTCCTGTGCGGCCATATATAAGTGCAGTAGTGCTTCCTGTGCGGCCATATATAAGTGCAGTAGTGCTTCCTGTGCTGCTGTATATAAGTCCAGCAGTGGAGCGTGTCGAAAGAGAAATGAAGCATACACAATTTAAAGATCAGGAACTACTTTCTACTACTAGTACTGAAGCTGCTGCCACCAGTCATGTCCACCATGCAAGTCCACCAACGTCATCTGCTAAGGCTGTTGCCCAATGTCTTCAATCCAAAAAGCCACATTTTAGTAAATAAACAAACTCATTTTTTTTAATTGTCTGAGGAGAAAAGTAAAATTGATAATATGCCATTCAAGACACAAAGTGCCAGGGAAAGGCTAAAGGCCCTGGCCTATGTTAATGACTGGTGGTTCAGCGTCTCATGAAGATGGAAGCCCTCCTCCCTCTGGTAACAAAAAAAAAAACTGATTAAAGCACAGATATCACAAGTGTGTCCACGATTGCGAGGTCTAGGCCTGACCTTCCCAACACTGTATGGGAAGAGGAGGATCCTTCCACTATTTGCACACCCTCTGTAAATGCTGGGAGGAGCACTGCCAGTCCAGTTGCTGACATTGAGGATGTCACTGGTGAAGTCCACCAGGATTAGGATATTGGTGTATATGGCGCTGTGGAGGAAATTGATGATGAGGCTTCTGATGGTGATGTGGTTTGTTTGAATAAGGCACCGGTGGAGACAGTTGTTGGCCATGGGATGAAAAAGCCCATTGTCATGCCTGGGCAAGACCAAACGATCCACCTCTATGATCTGGAATTATTTCTATCCATATTCAGACAACAACTGTCTCGCCAACTGTCTCGCCTAGTAACATCCTCCCGTAAATGTCACCTGCAGCGAATTCATCATAAGTCAGTGTCAAGTTCAGAAACTTTGGCTAAGAGCGTAAGCAGTCCTGTGACACCAAAATCGCTTTTACCTGTTGTATTCAAGCACCTACAATCCACACTACTGACTCCCTCATTGTCAATTTCCTCCCCGATCAGAAGTAGTCCTGCGGGCCATGTCATGACTCCTCTCCTATCTGGGATTCCTCCAGACGATTCTCGAGTGCCACGCCTACTGTTGCTGCTGCTGTTGCAGCTGTGAGTTGACCATCAACCCAGAGAGGAAGTCAGATGACCACTTCTACTACTTTAACTAAGCAATTAAATGTAAAACAGTCCTTTGCGAGGAAGATAAAGTTTGACAGCAGTCACAGCTGTATCAAAGTGGATTACTGAGGCCATAACCCGTATGATGTGTTAGATGTGCATCCAGTATCCGCTATTAGTGCAGTGAATGTACTGGGGGAAATTTACTAAAATGTGTATTCTACATTTACTACACATGTGATGTTGCTATGGGAAACCAATCAGAATCTACTTCTTATTTATTTAGCACCCTCTAGAACAGGGGTAGGGAACATCAGGCCTGGGGGCCATATGCGGCCCCCGTAGCCGGTCTGAGTGGCCTTCCCACCCACCTGGCGGCTTTGCCGGGAGTAAAGTACAGGGGAATTCTTGTGAGAGGTCGGTAGTTCTTGCGAGATTCCACTTAATCAACAGCAGCCGGAGAATGTCAGTCCTATTCAACGGCAGCCCCCGGAGCGTGGGACGGCTGCAGCAGGACAATTTGTAAGAGAAATTTTTACATATGGGCCCCGAAGGATTTTTTCCTCATACAAATTGCCCTTGGCACAAAAAAGGTTCCCCACCCCTGCTCTAGAAGATAGTAGACAGGATCTGATTGGTTGCCCATAGCAACATCACATGTGAAGTAGAATACACATCTTAGTAAATTTCCCCCACTGTGTCTCCGGTACCAAATTCCATCTAGATTCCAATTCCCTATGCAAGCAATTCCCAGACTGTACAGGGACAGTAAGAAAGTGTCTTTAAAAATGCAGTTGTACTCGCTGTCCACTTAACCATGGACAAGTGGACAGGGAAACTAAGGACTACATGACTGCGACAGCCCACTGGGTATATGTATTGCTTATTCCTAGGCAGTGTATTACTGGTTTCTGTAAGAGGCATACCACTAAGAAGCTGTTAGAGAAACTCAGATACATCATTGCACAATGGCTTAAAATGTTTAGACTCTCCCGGGGGTGTTTGATATCTGACAATGCCACCAATATTGTGCAAGCATTACATCTGGGAAAATTCGAGCATGTCCCATGTTTTGCTCACACAATTAATTTGGTGGTGCAGAATTTTTTGAAAAATTACAGGGGTGTGCAGGAGATGCTGTTGATGGCCCCAAAAACATTTAGGCCACTTTTGACATTCAGCGACTGCATGTCAAAGACTGGAGTGGCAGCAGACCCTCTTGAACTTGCCTTGCTATTGCAAAAATTGTGAAAATTATGAGTTTTCAAAGTTTGGTCTGTCTAACCTCAAAAATTGGCATGTATGTTATAAAAGTGATCTTTGGGTCTCCCAATGTATGAATAACATCACCATTAACCGAGAATCATTTGTGATTAGTGTGAAGAGGTCATTGAAAAAAGTAGTGAAATCAAATCAAGTTGTGTCTTCTGCAGCCTGTAGCCCACCCTATACTTTTTAAACAGTGTGCTCAACTGCCTGAGTGTGGCAGAAATAAGCCTCAAAGTCCCAGGCCAAGGGGTCATCTAATTTTTGAAACATAACTGTACGAGCCATAGTATGGTGCAGAGTGTGAGGTCTGGACTAGATTGTGTTCCCGGCAATGATGCTGGTGGGCCAGTGGAGGGTGCTGGGAACTGCAAACTTGATAGCTTAATATAACGTGTGCTCATATACAGGATATAGGCATTAGTATCTCAGCGGTGCAAATTAATCAGGGAGTTGACAGATACCAAGGAGATAGGTGCGGAGTCTAACTCGCCAGTATTTTTTTCCAGAGATTCCAGCAAGGGGATTTGGACTGTGCTGCATGCTGATGAGCAGTTTGTGTCCCTCTGCCTGAGTCTCTGTGTAAAGCTGAGTGGGTACCTGATACTGAGTTTGTACAGGGGTACTGGAATAAATTGTGTGGTATTGGGTCAATGATATGGGAATCGGTAGTTCTGGAGTGTGCAGAAGAGGTTGGCATGGGAACTGATGGCAAACTAATTGGTCTGGGAACCAATAGTGTAGTATTCTGAAATCAATGATAGCTGGAGTCAGTCTGAGAACTGATGGTATTTAGGTTTGTCTAGCAAAAGGTAGAAACCGAGCGCAATCCAACAGGTTCAGATCCAACCTGCCGCTGTTTAAAAGGGATACTGAACCCTTTGTTTCTGTATTTGGATTTGGCTTGAGGACTGCCGGTAGCTCAATTGGGGCTGGGAACTGATAGTAGCAGGATTCGTCCTGGTAACCGATCACAACAGAATTTGACCTGGTAACTGATGGTAGCAGAGTCTGGTCTGGGAACCAATGGTAGTAGAGTTCAGTCTGAGAACCAATGGTGGCTGGATCCTGTGCAGAATACTCCTGGGCTGAGCATCAGAAACTACAAGTACACACTGGGGATGATAACAGCAGCAGAAGTTCGGGCAGCAGATGATAATGTTAGGGATGCACTGTTGCACTTGCCCAGTAGTCCTTTAAGCCTCCTGCAGGCTAAGGCTTCACCTATAACAGGGCAAATTAGGTCCGCCCACACTCTGGTGCCGCCAGGTCTTACAGAGGGACAAGGCTGCTGCTGGAGGCTGGGTAAGGCAAATACAGGACTGGAGTCTGACTGGGACACAAAAGGAAGGACCAGGCACACGGGACAAACACTGTACTCACAGGACAAACACTACAATAATTAATTATTTCACAAGAGGATATCATAGCTAGACCATTCCATTTATTGAGACCTACAAAAAAAATTAAAAAGGTTAAACTCGATGGACATATGTCCTTTTTCAACCTCAACTACTATGTAACTATATGTAACTATGTAAGTATCCATCTATCTCTGCAAGCAGTATGTGCAGAACTGGTCTTGCAATGTCACTTGCACCCCCTGTCAGCTGTAACTTAATTGACATGCTGTAGCGATTGGAAACAGGAGGCATAAAATCTCCTACAGACACCTCCTTCTGCATTTGAATTTTAATGACACACAATTGCACAGTTGCTTCCTTGTCTGACTAGGGCACATGTTCCATTTTAGCTCTGGACTGAGATAAAGTACCAGCCAACCAGCTCCTGTAATCAAACACAGCCATGGCACATGGCACCAATTGAAGGGACAGTGGGATATTCTCCAAATAGCGTAATCGGGACAGTTAGGAGGTATGGAGCTGACTGGCTGGTACGTTATCTCCGTCCTCTCATCTGTAAGTTTTTACATGTATGGAGTCAGACAAATCACATAACTGTTTTTCTTTCTGTTTAAGTGCTTCTTCATATTCCTGTGAATGCAGCAAGCAGAAAGTGTGAAACTATTTACAAAGGATTTGCTGACTGTCTGATCAGCTTGGGTGACAGCATGGCTCAAAATGTCCAGCAATCCAAAGTAAACGAAGACTTGGATGATACCACAGAGCTAGACTCTATATGCAAGTAAGTCTTTCATTTTGTTGCAGAATTATCTAAAGAGCAGCTTTAAATGATCCGGTCCTTGAAAATTATAGTCATCCGCGCATGCAGGGGCGGTTCTGTGTACCTAGAACCCCCTGCCAGCGTCGGAGATTACTGATTTTTATTTATTTATATTTAACACAGCCTCAAACAGCTGCTGCTGCACTGGCTGCCGCCAGGGGAAGCTAGCGATAGCTACAGAGGAAGCGTGCAGCTTGTCCCAAGCAAGCAGTGATCCATGTGACCTGAGGAGGCGGGGACTGTCCTCTGCAGCCAGTTATATGGGTTTTATGCCCAAGGCATTATGCTGGCCATGTTAGGCACTTGCTGTCCGGATATTTGTTTGAGGGGGGAGGGCATTGATATGTGTATATGTTGTGTGTGTGTGTGTATATGCTATATGTGAATTTGTGTGTATATGATGTGTGTATGCATGCTATATCTGTGCTTGTGTGTTTATGTATGCTATGTCTGTCTGTATGTATGCTATGTCTTTCTGTATGTATGTTGTGTCTGTCTGTATGTATATTATGTCTGTCTGTCTGTATGTTATGTCTGTATGTATGTATGTTATGTCTGTCTGTATGTATGTGATATTTCTGTATGTATGCTATGTCTGTCTGTATGTATGTTATGTCTGTGTTTGCGTGTAAATGATGTGTGTATGTTTGCCATTTTTTATGTTTATTTGTATACAGATGGAGTGCCTCTCAGCCAGCGCTGAGACTTGCCAGAATGCCCCTGCTGGTGACTGGCACGCTCAAGCGTCTCACACACATGTGATTCCCAGTTTTTGGGCGGTGGGGGGCAGGAACCCTGTCCGTCTCCGCTTTATGTAGATGGGAAGGGTTAGGGGGGTTTGGGAGGTGGTGGGGACCGGCGGACAGCTACTGGGACCGATAGTGAGCTCCATCGGAAGGAGACCATGAGCGTCTCGTGCGTGCGCGCCCCCGTCCGGCAGTTGGTGATCTGACCTCAACGGTGCTGGTTCCAAAAATACGGGGGGCAAAAAAACTAGGGGAACCCCGTATTTTGGAACCAGCACCGGGCTCCAACAGCGCTTGGTGTCATGCCACAGCAGGGGAACACTTTTTACATAAGGTCCCCCGTCCGTATCATGCTCATTGGGGCTGGTCAGCCCTGGACGGGGTACCTGGGGGAGTGGGGACCCCCCAAATAAAGGGGTGTCCCCCCATGCTTCACCCGTCCAGGGCTGAAGCCCGGTGCTGTCTCCGGCGTCTGTGGGTGGAGGATGCCGGGCTTATACGCGGTCAAGTGTAAAAAAAAATAGCTTTTTACAGGTGAACTACACCTACAAGCCTGCCCCGCATGCTGGGACTTGGTGAACCAGAAGTCCCAGCATGCGGGGCATTAATGGCCCCCTTGGACTTGTAGTCCACCTGTAAAAAGAATGTAAAAAAAAAACACACAGAAAAGTAAAACTATTTTACACACACTTAATTTTACACCTATATTCACAGACCCAGGCTCCAGCATTGTGTCCCTCTGACTCCTGCAGCAGCTCACCTCACACTGACAGCGAGGTGGGCCGGCTGCCTCCGCTGTGATCACAGCGCTCTCAGCCCTGATTGGCTGCAGGTGTCTAGAGCCAATCAGGGCTGAGAGCTTCTGTACCTCTCCGGGCAGCCAGACCCCTACGCATTTTGTCCCCCGTATTTTTGGAACCAGGTCTGGCTCAATGAGCCCGGGGCTGGTTATGCTCAGGAGGGGGGACCCCACGCCATTTTTCTTTAAACTTTCACACATTTTTTAAGACAGAACCATGCACAGATCTCAATGATCTGTGCATGGTTCTGTCAAATTTGCCTGTCAGAACCTGGTCTATTCATTGGTGATTTTTAGTAACATTTACCAAAAATCGCATCCCATTAAATTTGCGAATTATATACTTTATAATGGGAAAAAATCTGCATGCGATTTGAAGTGTTACTAAAAATTGCCAGGTCAGAATGTGCGAATTCACAGCAAAAAATTAGATTTTTCCCGCAAATCGCATCCTATCGGACAAAGTGGGATTTTGGCTGTTTTTCCAAATAAAAATCGCCAGAAAAAAAAACGCATCCCATTCAATCTTGCTCAGAATGTTGGTTTCTTTCTGCACATGCATGATCCAGGTTAAATTGGGTTAAAACTGAGCACAGCATTGGAAGCCAACCTTGTAGTTCCAAATCTCCCAAAAATTAGAAAAATTGTTGAAATTTTTTTTTTTTTTTAAATCCTGTATTGCTCCATACCATCAGCAACCTGAGGTTGTGATAGCAATGGAAGACAGTTGGAATGGGAAATGATTGCAGGAGAGCCTCTGTGGTTCTTGCATGATACCTACCAATGGCCACCACAGGCTGATAGGGTGAATCCTTAAATGCCGTTTATGGGCAGGATTTAGGAATATTCTCCCTTTAATAAATCGGCTTCTTGGACTTTTTGTCTAAATATTTAGAAAAGGTTGTGATTACAATAATGTTTCCCTAATAGGTTATTACCTAAATTGGAAAATTTAGTAAAAAGCCTCTTTGAAAATAAAAAAAAATAAAAAAAAATTCTAATTAGGTTAAAACATTAGATTAGCAGGATAAACCATCATTTTCACAGCTCAGCACCATTTGAATGTCACTTGAAGTAAAAAGGTCATCAAAAATAATAATAAAAAAATAACATACGTACTCTGAATGAGTGTAGACTGTCCTTAAAACAAAGAGACTTTAATATTTGAACCAAAAATTCTAATGCTGAAGCTAATTCATTGCTTCATAAAAAGAAGACAGTAAATACTGAATTCATTTTTTACCTCAGATGATAATTTGGACAATTACATGACAGATGGCAGGGATTCTATGAAGGTGACACAGATCACAGAAAATATAAAGCACACAGAAACTTACAGAGAATGGAAGGGAAAATGAAGACTTTATTTATTAATTTAAAGCAGAACATATCTGTATAAGCCCTAGTGTTACTGAAGTTCTATCATAACGCCCAACATTCAGACACCTGGAGACCGGATTAATGCGTGCATCTTTGGCATAAAAAAGGGAGCATGGGCTTGTGGCATTCATTCCCGCTGCTGTGTTTCCCAACCTCTAGACCACCCATGGACACTGAACAAAAAGGTTCGACCAGAGCGCTCCCACATGAGATATAAAGTCCACAACTTCAATGTACTGTAGTATTCTTTATCTTGATTGACGTGAAATTGTCCTACAGACCTAATTTACCTCATAAGAACGAGAAGAATAACAGAGTGAGGTGAATAGAAGAGTGAGGTGATTCTTTGAGATAGTGAATATTCTACTTTAATAAGAAAATGTATTTATGTGAATCCTCCATACCAGAATAGGGCCTTAACTTGGGCCACAAGATATTCACATAAATTCCTCTAATTTTCCACACGATCCACGTATCCGTCATACAGATTATTCAATACCTTGGATAATATTTATATAGCATAAGAGCGTACATAGGCCCTTATTCTAGTTGACTCAGATGGATGCGTACATTCGGACAGGAACCGAGTGTTCTTAGCCCCGCTTACCATACGGATCGCTCACACCGTCCGAATGCGGTAAGACGCCAAGCGAATGGACTGCGAGTGGATGTTTCATGAGAAGAGTGTGTTGTCTATTTTCTTCGGGTTTTGCAGAACAATTTCATGCCAATCAAGATAAAGAATACTAGATTTAAGTTGTGGACTTTATTTCCCAAGTGGGAGCGCTCTGGTCTAACCTTTTTATTCTTTGCACTATATTTGGAAAGTTGGTGATTTTCCTCTAGATCGGAGCGGAACTCTTTATTTAGAGCGCAGGTGCTACACATTTTTGTTGCACTCATGGACACTGCGGCCCACTTGTGGGACAGCAAGACAATGCCTTAAAAGCAGGAGTGAAAGTGAGCATTTTGCTGTATTCCCTGCTCATTGAAGGATGCATGGACATACAGTAGATGAGGCGTGTGTTTCTAATAAATGCTAATAATGTTGGCTGCTGCAGAAACAAAAGCACTGAGTGGACTGGCCATCCACATGAAGATCGAGCAATATTAAGCATAAATGGGAGGATACTTGGATTGGCATAGGACAGAACGCAGGCTGTGACCACTAATCAGAAGGCTGTTGGAGATGTCGGGGCAGTACGGATGGTGTAATGGTTAGCATTACTGCCTCATAGCACTGAGGTCATGGGTTCTGTCCCCACCATGTGTTATATATACGGGGCAGTACGGATGGTGTAATGGTTAGCATTACTGCCTCACAGCACTGAGGTCATGGGTTCTGTCCCCACCATGTGTTATATATACGGGGCAGTATGGATGGTGTAATGGTTAGTGCCTCACAGCACTGAGGTCATGGGTTCTATCCCCACCATGTGATATATATACGGGGCCGTACGGATGGTGTAATGGTTAGTATTACTGCCTCACAGCGCTGAGGTCATGGGTTCTATCCCCACCATGTGTTATATATACAGGGCAGTACAGATGGTGTAATGGTTAGCATTACTGCTTCACAGTGCTGAGGTCAAGGGTTCGATTCCCGCCATGGTGCTAACTATGCAGAGTTTGTATATTCTCCCCGTGCTTGCGTGGGTTTACTCCGGGTACTCCGGTATCCTCCCACAATCCAAAAATATGTTCGCAGCTCAATCAAAAGTATACTATTATGATCTGTTTTATTGTCGCCATATTAGACAAGTGCCTATTATAAAGTTTGTTTTTGTTGGTTTTGTCAAATAAATACTAAAATGCTTATTTTATAGTGCACATCTGAATGGGTAACTTATTTATATTATCATTATATTATCTAGATCCTGGGATGAATTTCACAAGTGTGCCAGCAATGTCTTGATCAACTGTCCGGAGGATACTGCTGCCATCTGGGAGTCTCTACGGCAGGAATCACGGAAAATTCAATACCAGGGCAATTTGCATGACCTGTGCACTTCCAGGAGTCAGCAGAAAAACAGAATTGGTGGCATTGATTCCGGTGAAACCAACAAAGAAACACTAAGGGGTTTAGCATACATGTCACAACACAATGTGTTGCCAGTAGTGTTTGCGTGGGCATTGCAGTGGATTATAACTCAACAGGCACAATAACTAATTTATTGTTCTATGCTAAAAAATAAGTTCTTAAATATGAACTTGTGATGTTTCATTCTAACTGATTTATTATAATTACAGAGAACTTGATTCATCACCGTGTAACCTTCAACCATAGACACATCATACAGTCAGATGTAGTGGATGCCTTCAGGTCTACATTTATTTTGTGTTTCTGTGGATATTTTGTTCCTGTCAGTTATTAAAAAAATTGGACAGCTGTTATCACATATTTGGTTATCATTATATGGACTTAATTTAGTAACTGATTCATTCATTTCAAGTTCTTTTAAGTGACAGTTCCTGCCAATGTAATGCTAGGACGCATGTTTTCCAAGTCTGTGAGGATCCAAGTCAGAAGATTATGTTGAAAGCACTGAAATGACGGATCACACATAACCACAACTCTGATCCCTCATGTAAAATAGAGAGAAAATAAATAAACTTCACATTGCAAGAATGGTATAATAATGTAATAAAATAAAAGCAAATGTGTTCTGCCGAAATAAATCAATTGTGAATGAGAAGCAACTATTCCCTGTACTGAACCATAAATGCACACTTATTGATATATATCGTTTGTACAATCGACGAAGGATGTATGTACAGCCACCATGTTTCAGAACAATGCTGTTCACAAATATATCTTGTCAGCCCTGCAGCTTGGCTGATGCAGATATATTATGCAGATATATTGGTACATCTGCCTATGTGTATGGTTAGCCCACCAACTGCACAGTGTTTCGAACGCAGAACCCATTGAATATGGCGTCACATGGTGCTAAGCATATAGAAATGAATCTGCTGGCCGGCCAGGGGTGGTAGATAATTCTTAATTGTGGATGCACAAGATCATTTATGCATAGACCTTACCGAGCCTTTGATTAGACAGCAGGCCAATCCATCACCCAAGTGTGTACACTAGCCATAGGTAGTTTGGAGATGTAGTCACTGTTTATTATTTATTTACAGTTTCTTATATAGTGCATACAGTACTTGCCTACTTTTATCTTGACCTCTCCGGGAGAAGCCCAGAGAGGCAACACATCAGGGGGGATGGGGACAAGGCTGACATCACTTGGTCCCGCCCCCATGACAGAAAACTCTGTGATTTGTGTGGCCACGGAGAGGGGCAGGGCTTAAATGAAGCAAAATGCCAATACTGCATCATTTTAGCCCCGCCCTCTCCACAGACCCGTAGATTTGCAGTATTTGAATCAGCAGGGAAGGGGGGCAGCAAGCGGAGGGGGGGCGGACCTGATTTCCGGGAGCCTCCCAGACATTGCGGGAGAGTAGACAAGCCTGAGATAGTGTAGTACATTGCGCTTTACAATTGGAAATAACAGTGATACAACAAACTGAGTAGTCTGTTACTATATAGAAGGTCTCTGCACACAAGTTTACAATCTATACAGAATAGATAGAAGCTATTTTACATAGATCAGGTTATACTAAACATCAGGGCTGCCGAGAGGGGGTGCAGGCAGCAATTACCCATGTCTGGGTTATCATTGTCGCCACCACTACCTGTCAGTAGCAGCCTAGTACGGGGGCCAGCACACAATATAAAAGCAGTCTCTGTCTGTGCTGCAGGGTTATTACGTGGTAGGTGAGAGTGGGCCCAGTGAATTGGCCCCTAGCTGATGTGATCACAGCAC
This sequence comes from Crinia signifera, assembly GCF_055691185.1. Lineage (NCBI taxonomy): Eukaryota > Metazoa > Chordata > Amphibia > Anura > Myobatrachidae > Crinia > Crinia signifera. The sequence goes on along the minus strand of NC_139227.1, from coordinate 4,130,439 downwards.
CATATCCTCCAACATTTGTAGGGCAGAAATCGGTACACATTTAAGAAGGGGCGTGGCCATGGGTAAGGTGGGTGTGGCATTGGGTACAGTGGGCTTGGTCACGTCCCCAGGCATCCTGCCCCCCCAGCCCAGCACCTGATGCAGCTCATGTCACATGGTGGCTTGGTGGGCTGCTGGCATATTAAATAAGTATATTTAATATACTTTATTTGGTACTTATGTATTATCTGGGCTCCCATGTTAAATGCACCCCATTTTTTCATACCCCTACTATCCAACTACGCATGGAGTTGATTTTATATAGTGTGGCGAGCGCAGCGAGCCACCGTGCCCGAAGCGTGGCGAGCCCCGCGAGGGGACACGGTCTCATAAGAAAACCGGGAGCCCAGATATTACATAAGTACCCTTTATTTAATAAATAAGTATATTAAATATACTTATTTAATATGCCAGCAGCCCACCAAGCCACCATGTGACATGAGCTGCAGCAGGTGCACATGTCACAAGATGTCACACAATTTATTATTCAAAGTGCAGCCTGAGCCCAGCCACCAACTTGCTGCACTGTACTACAGTGCTCGAGTCTGATGTGCTGTGTTGTTCAGGCAGGCAGCAGGCTCCGATGCGAAGATTATCCCCCCCCCCCATCACGCGTGCCGAGGCTGGCCACCGCACACATCCCACTCTTCGCCCTCAGCCCTTTGCGCCCACAAGTGAGAGGGCTGAGACTTTGTGCTTTCCCTGAGTGCGCGGTCCCGGCGCGTGACGTCATGACGCACGGGACCGACCGCAATGCTCTCTTGGGAACAGGTGAGGGGGAGAGTCAGCGCACCAAGCAGCTTACACGGAGGGGAGCCAGGAGGAAATTTATGCGCACAGTGAGTGCCTGACCGCAGCAATGGGGGGAAAACGGTACATTCGGTACAATCTATATTTGCCGGTACAGACTGTTAACAAACGGTACTGTACCGGCAAATTCGGTACAGTTGGAGGGAATGCAGCACATCTCTGTTTGATACACAGCAATGTGACCATGTATGCCACGTTTAGACAAAGAACACAAAAAGTACCCAAGCCTGGCACTGCTAAACACAACGCTGATTTATTTGCCATTGCTTTGCATCAATGTCATCCTCTTAGGTTCACTTGTGTTTATAGCAAGTCTCTCTTTGTCTGTATTTTATGGGTTTACGGTAAATCTGGGTCCAGCAAAATATTCTGCAATTTCATATTCACTTGGCATATTAAGATAAGATGTGTGAAATATATATTTATATACTGTATAGTAATAAAATGTTCTTCCATCCAATCGCTTTATGACAGCAACTATTTGTGGAAACATACAATTCAGTTTCATAATAAAGCAATTGCTTAATATGTGATGAGTTTTATTTTCTAATCCAGAGTTGTATTATTTTAATTATCCATAGCTATAAACAATGTAAGTAACAAATGAAATTCCTCATGAACATAAACCCGACCTAATTTATTTATTGTTTATTTATATGGCGCCACAAGGGTTCCGCAGCGCCTGGCATAGATACGTGAAAAACAAGAAAATAAGGAATTACAGTACAATGCAAATTAGGACAAGTACAGGGTAAATAAAGACAGTTCCAACAGAGGACAGGACATTGACACAATTATCAGGAGAGATAAAGTCAGATATGTAGGTGGGAGAGGAATGGATGATGGCTTTGTAAGTGAGTGAGAAGCTTCAGTTGTATTATGAAGCGGAAAGGCGGCCAATGTAGGGTGTGTAAGAGAGGGGAGGTGGACATAGTACGCTTGGAGAGGAAGATGAGCTGGGCAGCAGCGTTGAAGACAGACTAGAGTGGAGAGAGGTGTTTCACAGGGAGGCCAGAAATAGGAGATTACAATAGTCCAATCTGGAGACATTAGTGAGTGGATGAGGGCCTTTGCAGCATCCTGGGCGAGATAGGGCCTGATCCTCAAAGAAACAGAATTTGTGTGTCACAATGGCGCTGCCAGCAGTTATCCACCACCTTTGGAACAGAGATTTTACTTCCCTGTTCAGTTTTTTCAGATTCAGGGATTTCTCCTCTATAACTCAAAATAAAACAAAATATGGTGCAAAATAAGGTTTCCACAAATGAATACATTCTTTATTTTTCTGTATGCACTCACATTCCTAAAGGTAAAAATCGCTTTGAGATTCTCAGTAAGACCAACAGTCAGAGTTCTCCTTTTAAATTTCTGTATCTATGGGAACTCAAAACATGCAAACATAGTGCAACTCCACTTCAAAATATAACATGCATTTATTAAAAGTTACACTCACATAAAATATAATAAAAATCGCATATCACCACTTAGAATCAATGGATTATCAATCTCCTTTTGTCAGAGGTGTAGTCCATCTGGGTTGTCCAATGTTCCGGATCATCAGTCTCCCATTGGTGCCTCAGGAAATAATGTTTTGCTTGAACGCGTTTTCGGACCTGCTGTCCTTTCTCAGATGTCCTGTGGACGTTATTTCCTGAGGTGTTTTTTTTCCCCAAGTACGCTGGACTACTTCAGGAGTGAAAGGACCAGATCTACGCCAAAGGAGACCCGTGAGTATAATTTCCTTCCATAGGACCACTTTGGATTTCTTTGGACACCCGGACCCCATTACCGATGGACGGGGACCTACCAACGGGCTCCAGCTAGGTAAATATCAGTATGTATGGGCTATGTATGTATTAAGGTTTTATTTTTCTAGTGTCAGTGTGCTTTTATTTAACTGAGCAATATTAAAGGAGAAAACCACGCCCACAGACTGCGGCACAATCTCCACCAAAGATTACCACTCCTATAGGCAATTTTTTGTACAAGATGGTGTAAACTGTTGCGCTGTCTATAATGGCAAGAGGGGTTCTTTTAGCCTCTTCTTAGTCAACCGTCAGTCACTCGAGAGTTTAGATTAAAACAAGACAGAGAGAGACATGTCAGAAAAAGGTGATCACAGAATGTCCATACACAGGGGCGGATCCAGGATAAAATGACGGGGGGGCACCATGATAAAAAAGGGTTTGGGTGGGGGAGGGGCGGTGTTAGTGGTGCCAGTGTACATGCTAAGAGAGCGGCAGGAGAGGGTGGGAATGGAATTAAAAATAGGCCCTGGCATTTAAAGTACGCAGGCCCACCATGGCGACAAAAGTGAAGGATGTAGTTGTGCGCGCACCAAAGGCGCGCTCCGGAAAAGGGTGTATGGCCACTCAACAGGGTGCATGTCAACACCATATACAACTTCTACACATTATGCAACAAAATACTAGACCCCATTATACTTGCCCCTTACACATGATGCCAAATGGAATGAGCCAAAATTCACATAATGCCACATGGATTGAGCCAAAATTCACATAATGCCACACGGATTAAGCCAAAATTCACATAATGCCACACGGATTGAGCCAAAATTCACATAATGCCACACGGATTGAGCCAAAATTCACATAATGCCACATGGATTGAGCCAAAATTCACATAATGCCACATGGATTGAGCCAGAATTCACATAATGCCACACAGATTAAGCCAAAATTCACAATACACTTCATAAACAGGGACATTGTCCACCAAAGGCTCGCATTAAACATTTACACCATAATGTCCATTACACGTTAAGTTACACACCATTATGTCCATTATGTGTTATGCCAAACACCATAATGCCTATTAAAAATTATGCTACATAAGTGCTGCTTCTCTACATGCTCATTGCCAAGGGTTCTATGCTCATTGCCAGAGGTTCCATGCTCGTTGCCATGTGGGATTACATGCTCATTGCCAAGGGGGAATACATGCTCGTGGTAAATGGGGGACAGCCGCCGCCAGGCAGAAGTGATAGCCACTGACAGTGGCAGAGCCTGGCTGTATTCAGAGCACTGCAGGTCCTGGCTATTTGAAATAATACCCCTTTCACACCAGAAAATGCATTCCCAGGTTGGCCCCTTTTACACCAGCCTAGTCTCTGCATTTTCTGGTGTGAGGGGGTAGAGAAAACCACCCCTCCCCCCTTTAACCAGTTATCTCATTTAACCGGCTATATCTTCGGAACCAACTGACCCATTTACATGAGACAAGTATCATATTGAAGAACTTTTGAGTGGGCTGTGAATGATTTTGGTCCAGTGAAACCTGAACGTTTGGTTCCAGAGTAATCTGCCCTCAAAGAACATGAACAGCCATGAAATTACATTTCAAAAATAAAAAAATCGGTTTACACGCAATATCTCTGGAACCGATTGACCGATTTGGACCAGCCTGGTATCATATTGAAGGCCCAGCGATTTGAAATTGAATGAAATTAACCACAAGCTTCTGTGATGCCAGGGCGGGAACTGGCAGCCGTCGGAACCGGGTGGGGGTCGGAATTGACGGGTCCCATATTATCCTATGGGGAAAAAACGTTACAGGTTTGCCAGTCGATATCTCCGGTTCCCGGGGGGCTAGAGACACGGGGCTGGGCTCGTTGGAAAGCCCTGGTCCTTAGCTACAAAATAAATGACAGGGGGGGCACGTGCCCGGGTGCCCCCCCCCCCTGAATCCGCCACTGTCCATACACGGTATCCGATCTGTGTTACTGACCTCCGTGCCCTATGTGTACATAAAAGGTATCTTAATTTCACAGCTGGTCCCACATTCCCAAATGAATAGGGCTTTTGCTCATCAGCCGTGGATCTTCCCAATTACAGATACACAGATCAGGTACTCCAATGTAATCCACAGGTAAAAATATTTAGACACCACACATAAATCCAAGATAAAAATGACAAAACAGATACATAAAATTCACAAAAAGTTAAAAAAGGATAATGTCTCTGTGCATCATTCAGGTAGGGAAGAGATGAACGTGAAGGTTAGCCCAGTAATATTCCAGAGCGGCAGCCGGTATCTGCTCCCCGTGTGTTGGTCCGGCGTTCCGGCATTCCGGCGTCCGGCCCGGTTTGCGTATGTTTTACTTATCCTCAGAACACTCCGCACCCGCACTACCCGCTGTCTGTACACTCGTCGGCCTCTCTTTCCCCGCCAGAAACTCTATGGTGCTGTTGCCATGACTCCATTCAGGTCCGTGGGAGAAAACTTCACGTCAGCCGACTTCCGGTTTGTGAAGTTCAGGACGAAGCTGTGCGACCAGCGGGGACTTGTTGTCAGGTCTCTGGTCCGCCCGGGAAGCGCTGCCTGCGGGCTGACGTGTCGGCTGAGGGACGGGTGTGCAGGTGAGGACCGTACGTGCGCCTCCTCCTTCCGCCGCATATGTGCGCTGGCTGGTGACAGTGGTGTACCCGGCGCTGTGCTCAGGAATGCGCAGTGTTTATTCTCTGGTCCCCATAGTGCCCTGACACCGCTAGATGGAGGATGTCCGGCGCTGTACGTTATATTAATGACTGGTGTAGTGCTGCTAGATATGTGTCGGGTGTTATATGTGGAATTCCGTGTTTAGCTTTGTATACTGCTGTCAGTGTACTGGTACACCCCGCCTCTCAGAAATACTCTATCCCCACCACACAAGTGGTATAATAAGGTATTTGTTTCCTAGCACGGCGCCTATCGCATGCCTTAATTAGTGGTATGCGATGGGACCCGATTTTCGGGTCCTAAGAGCTGCACCGAACAATTTTAAAATCGCATCGCATGCCATTAAAATGACATGCGATGCCATCAAAATGATGATTTAATTGTACACGCACCCTAATGGGTTATTAGAATGTTATATGCACCCCCATTGTTAATGCCAGCACCACTATTAACGCCAACCCGAAGCGTGGCGAGCGGCGGCGGTACGCGTCCGCCACACTATATAAAATCAACTGGATAGTGGGGGAATGAAAAGTTCGAGTTTGGCGTTAATACAGGGCTGTGGAGTTGGAGTCGGAGCAAATTTCGAGTACCTGGGGTCGGAGTCGGCAAACAATGCACCGACTCCGACAATTAAAAATGAATGACTTCTCTACTGTAAGAATAAAGACCAATGCATGCAGTGCCTCACGTAACGAACACGTTAAGTGACCGTGAAAAAGCATGCTTTTCATGTGCTTCACTATATGGCACGCAACGCACAATTCGGAGCACCAATACTTATAAATGTATTCTCCCTTGTAGTTTACAACTTATTTCCAACGTTCAATAAGGTTTTCAATACCTCGAAAAATTCATTCAACCGAGCTCTCCCACCATACGCACAACATCTTTTTACGCGGATGAAGATCTTGTTTCATGCGCGGGGTCGTTTGTTTACCTTGGCTAAGCCATTCCTTACGCTGGTTCATATTGATGTTCAGGCACCATTTTTCGTCGCCAGTAACGATTCGGTAAAGAAATTATTCCTTGTGTCCGTGAATTGAACGGTGACGAGCAAGCAAACCAGCGTACAAACATTGTGTTTGTCCTTTGCTTAAACTGTTCAATACAGTAGACTGTTGGCTTCCCAGCCTCTAGTTTCTGAAGTAATAATATGTATGTTGCCTTTCTTTCCTTCAAGGAATGTATCAAATACATTTGCATATTAATACAGAGGAGTCGGGGGCAGCCGTACGAGGCGTTGGAGTCGGACCATTTATCTACCGACTCCACAGCCCGGTTAATAGTGGCGGTGGTGTTAACAATGGGGGTGCATATAACATACTAATCACCTATCAGGGTGCATGTACAATTAAATCACCGTTTTGATCGCATGCGATGCGATCAAAACGATGTAATAAGATTAAAATGGTAGGCGCTGTGCTAGGAAACAAGTACCTATAATAATAATGACACTGGGTTTATACATGGTTATTATTAAGCTATTAATACCACTTTCAGGCAGAAGCCAAGAGATCTGATTTCCCCTGAGTTTTGGTTTCTATTAAAACCTGGGTCAAGGGAGTGACCTGGGTTAATGGGCAGTCTGAACTATCTGACTAGGGCCCCATTCACAGTATTTGAAGAGTTGGATCCCAGGTGTTTGGAGATGTTCTAGCAAGAAGACTGTACCCATGGCGCAGTGTGAAAGGGAACAGGCCTGATTCACCTGTGTTAGCACAGCAAAAAAACGCGCAAATGAGTGAAACTTTGGTGGACTGCAGTTGGGGATGATGTGCAGAGAGATTTATTTATTAACAGTTTCTTATATAACGCACACATATTCCGCAGCGCTTTACAGAGAATATTTGAACATACACATCAGTCCCTGCCCCAGTGGAGCTCACAATATAATAGTGTTCATTCTAGCAGCCGCTATCTTTGAAAACCCATGCAGTTCCTCTTCCCTGCCTGGGGTGTCGCTGTCTGCTGTGCTTCTTCTAGCACAGGTCTGGTTTGAATATCAGTGCTGATATACAGACCACACTGTGCTAGAAGCGCTACAGCAGGCAGCAACAACCCAGGCAGGGAAGAGGAAATGCATGGGTTTTCAAAGATAGCGGGTGCTAGAATGAACACTACATCTGATGATGTGTGAAAGCAAATGACAATCAACCATTTACTCCCAAATATAGGTTATCAGGCAAAAACATTTGTTATAAATTTGTTAAAACTAATTTAACCATTTTGCCTGAATGACCATTGTCTGTTTCCCATACATTATCAGATTTTTGTTTCCACCAAACAGATTAGACAGATAAATCTTTAGGTGTCTACCCAGCTTGTCACTTTCTTAAAATTTGACTATATGAAATGTCACTTTTTTTCTCTTTGTTAAGATTTAGTTATTGTATTTCAGATAACATTACAGTCTAACTTTAGTCAATGATTTATAGCAGTATTCCATGCTCTCTGCTCTCCTTTTTTTCTGGCGAGGATGCATATTTTTTGGAGAGCGTGTTAGGCAGGGGGTGCGCGGGCACCCGGCTGTCCTGTTAGCCTCCTGCGAACTAAGGCTTCACCTAGAACAGCCACGTTCGTGGGGGTAGATTAGTTCCACCCCACCCTGGTCCCGCCAGGTCTTATAGGTGTAACAATACACAAGCTGCTACTGTAAAGCAATAAAATGGCTGGAATGCAACAATGCAAAAAGACACCAAAATATTACACAAAGAGTTAAGCAGATATCTCCTGACTTATCTTAGGTGATATGGCAGACTAGAACAATCCAAAGGTCGACATGGGATTTTTCACTTTTTTTTTTTTTTTACTTGAAAGTCGACATGGACACAGTTTCCAATGCACCGCATCCCCACGCTGCGCTTGGCACACTATTTTATTCTCCCACCACGCCCTAGTGGATGGTAGGGCATGAAATACCACCTGTCGGCACAAAAAACGGTGAAAAACCCCATGTAGCTGTTGACCTAGTCCCATGTCGACCTAGACCCATATCGACCTAACGGTGTTGACCAACTTTCTGTAGACCCAATGACCGTATCCCATTGTGAGATGAGCACATTGCTCAACACACTACCACTAAACTATTGTTCTTGGAATCAAAACCTTTGAGATACTGTATGTTTACTGCCTCTCTCCCCCCCCCCCCCCTTACCCCTGTTTGATGCTGCACTGTAATCCACAAAAAATTCCTAGTGTGCGCAAGCATAAATGGCCAATAACGTCGATTCTATTCAATTGACCTAAATTATGATCTCTTAAAGTACATTATCCTAACAGTCAGTTATACATATATCTTAGAGGATGGCGCTGTCCTTAGAGATTCCATGGAGGAAGAAATGGAGAGTGCTTTTAAGAGAATGCATATTTCCAACTTTGGCAATTAAATCTGGAATGGCTGCGGCATCTGTATCTAGGGCTCTAAGATTACAGGATGTTTCACTGCAAGGAGACTTATGGGAAAAGACGCCTAGGAACAGATTTGTAGAAGTCTTTGATCCATTCAGATGGCAGTGGATTATATTTGTGAGGCTTCTTTGTATGTTCTAGATTTTATCACCTAAATCTATCACCTCTGGAATTGTAGCCATGAGATCATTGTGGCTTAGGTGATGGGCAACTGATTCCCATCGGAAAGATTGCCCCAGGATAGGTGTAGAGGGTTTATGGAGCCTTTCTTAAGACAATACTTTAGACAGGCAAAATCATATAGGCATGGGTGTCCTTAAGTATTCTTCCGGAATGTCAAGGTTGTTTTTTCGCCATTCCAAGAGTGAACAAGCATGAACAGCTTTCTTAGATACATATCAAATAAATGTCACACCCTATACAGCCGTCGGCTAACCTGAAGAAGAATAAAGGGCTAATTGTGCAGCATAATGTCCCCCACAATCAGCAGTGTGATATACTGACCCAGGAAGTGACTCCTGGGCACTGACATTGAGGAAATGGAAGTGAACAAGTCCGCATACGATGAAATGTGTCTCCAAAGGCAGTGGTATGCTGTATGCACCACAGGACATAGCCCAGCCTTCAATGTTCTCCTTCAAACGACTACTCCCCGGTGCCCAAGTAAGACTTTTTCCATCCTCACTGATGAATTGCAGTAACACACCCTGCAATGTCTTTTTGATATAAGGATGTGTGCCACTCTAACATCCGCAACAGAGGGACTTTATATTTATATTCTCACCGTGTGTTCCGATGACCCTCTCATCCACCATTTGCTGGTTTAACTGTTCATTCTAGCACCCGCCATATTTGAAAACCCATGCAGTTCCTCTTCCCTGCCTGAGGTGTCGCTGTCTGCTGGTTAGTTTACTGACCAATTTGTGTGATTTTATACATTAATACAAATTTTTATGATCAAATAGACTGTAAATTAATATACTGGCACTAATTAGTCAGCGGCACTTAATCGCCTATCAGACACATGCTCCTTTCCTTTTTTCCTACTAGCTTATTTATAGAACATAGCAGACCAATGTGTAAATCAGTAGTTCCAAACTATGTCCTGTGGCACTCTGGGGGTGTCTTGGGTTGGTGTTCCAGGACCTCTTAGAATTATTTATGGTCAATGTAATAATTCTTGTGGCTTTCCTTCATAAAATTTGTGGACACACAGAAGCAAATTCTGCTGCTCATTACATAACTCCACTTTAGAATGACCTATAAACACAATCTAAAGGGTGCCATGAAAAAAATTCTGATCCTGTAGGGAGCCGTGATTCAGCAAAGATTGGGAACCACTGGTGTAATTGCTTATCTGATAAATTGTTGCTTTGAATGCTTAACTGATTGTTGCTGAAATTCCTTGCTGAATGATACTTTACAACATTCAAGCTACTACAGTTGTATAATTCCAATATAAAGAGAAATTAAGCTGGAAAAGGCACACTTGTAAGTAATACCCCCTTCACACTGCACCTAAAGGTCCCCACACACTAGACCAATATCTGTCGGGGATCTTTTGCTAAATCTTTTGATCTTACATGATGCATGAAAGATCCATACGCACATGGGATCTTAAGAGAAATATTTGGTGAAGATGAGCACTTGCCTGAAATCTATGGTCCAGGACAGAAAAAAAGTTTTCAAGCCTAATTTATGCGCACCTCTTAAGATCTCAGATCTTTCTAGTGTGTGGGCACCTTAAGATCCGGGTTGTTGTGACCGACCGGCTTATAAGAAGGGTGAAATCCGGGTCACCTTCTGTATAATGGGTGACCCGGGTTTAATGTGAAAGAGCCGGGATGTAGATCCTGGGTCCGTCCCAGCAAATGTGATGTGAAAGCGGTATAATACTATTGACATATATGTTTTCATTTATTTGGTGTATGTCCACATAAATGCAATTGTTATCATGTAATTATAAACAGTCCTGAATTATCATAGCCTTTATTAGTATACTAATACCTTGAACTGCGTGTACCTATATTTTTAGATTAAGAAACCTTAACAAAATGAATATAAAAATAGCTTCATCCGTATGAAAGAGACCTTCCCTACCTCTCTGTATAACACTCGGTTGAGGACTTTTATATTTCATAGATTTTATATAAGAAATTGTGAGTTGTAATAATTACAAATATTCTGAGTAGTTTGACGGCAATATTCAGATCGGAATAGAGTAATGCTTCCCCAACTATGCTCAATCTTGATATTTTAACTTTACACACACTCCTGATTACCCACTACTGATTACTGTAAAAGTATTGTTACATTACTGTTGAAGCGTACACTGAGTTTCCTTATGTTGTTTTCCAGCTCCAGTTAAAGAAGTACAGACAGCTCATTTTTATTAATTATTGCAAACACGATGCCACATGGAAGACTGAGTGTTTCCCATGATGGGCTGTGGGACAAGCAAAGTTCTCCCAGAGCCTCCAAAGAACATCCAATTGGACCTGGTAAAAAAAGTGGAACCTTATCTAACCTTAAAAAATGACCAGTATAAGCACTTTATTACAGACCATGGGCAGACTGACACTAAAGGAGCTTCCCCAACTCCCCCTTACTCTAACGGTTACCCACACGGTCACACAGAAACTGCCGATCCTCGCAGACATAAAGTAGCGAAGTATAGAGCTAAATTTGACCCACGAGTGACTGCAAAATATGACATTAAGGCTCTTATTGGTAGAGGAAGCTTCAGCCGTGTTGTAAGAGTGGAGCACAAGGCTTCCAAGCAGCCGTATGCTATTAAAATGATTGAAACTAAATACAGAGAGGGGCGGGAGGTATGCGAGTCAGAACTTAGTGTTCTGAGGCGAGTCCGGCATACCAATATCATCCAGCTGATCGAAGTATTTGAAACACAGGAGAGGGTGTATATGGTGATGGAGTTAGCAACTGGTGGAGAACTTTTTGACCGAATAATTGCTAAAGGCTCCTTCACGGAAAGAGATGCCACTCATGTGTTACAGATGGTTTTGGAAGGGGTAAAGTATTTGCACACTCTTGGGATCACACACAGAGACTTAAAGCCTGAGAATCTCCTGTATTACCACCCAGGAACAGACTCCAAAATTATGATTACAGACTTTGGACTTGCAAGTGCTAGAAAAAAAGGGGATGACTGTTTGATGAAGACCACTTGTGGAACTCCAGAGTATATTGCACCTGAAATTCTCATAAGGAAGCCTTATACAAACTCTGTAGACATGTGGGCACTGGGTGTCATATCTTATATTCTTCTGAGTGGGACTATGCCATTTGAAGATGATAACCGAACACGTCTGTACCGACAAATTTTAAAGGGAAAATACAGTTACTCTGGGGAGGTAAGTGGTTATTTTGCTGCTAAAATAAAGTTAAACTTAAAAAAAAAAACCTTACAAAACTCCTAAAATTAAAATACTATTGCTATGTACAGAAAAATGCATTACAATGTAACTTGAAGTGAAGTAGATCTGATCTGGGATGTTTGCTGGCTCCCCGGTTTATTATGGTACCATGCGTGTCTGTTGTGTAGAGGCAGCCTGCTTATGTAACTAGCATCTAGATAGGACTGGTGACACTTGCTGGGCCTGACAAAATAATGCAGACATGGTCTTTAGAAAGGAGTTTTAAGACCAGGAGTATAATAAAGACCAATATGAATTAAAATAATATAAGAACTGTCCAAAAAGTTCATACAAAGAAAAAACTAAATGTATGATCTCCTGGGAGTAGGCCTCAATTAAATAAACAACATTATAATCGCAGGTATAAGTAATAACCTTCTTGACCTATAGGGGGGTAGTCAATCTGGATTGAATACCGGCTATTTTTCATCTAATCTGACAGTACATCAGCAGTTGGTATTCAATGTACCGAGTGTATTGACTACCCCCATAGCCTTAAATTGCATATTTAGTAGCCAATAGAAAATATAGAATAGACCTTTTAAGCCCCATACACACTTGCCGATGCCAGCTCCGAGGGGAGGGGCTGACGTGCTTCCGCTGCAGCATGGTCGTCATTAACGCGGACCTCCCTCATCCAGTATGTCTAGACTAGGGAGAAGGGCGTTAATGATGCATGGGAGTGCGCATTGTTAATGACAAGCAGTGTACACACTAGGCGATATTGTCCAGGGTTGTTTTAAATAATAAGCTGATCCAACCTGATCTCATCTGGTCCAAGCTCAGCCTCTACAGCACACCCGGCTCCACCCAGCTGACGCCATAGCCTGACCTGAAACAGGCTATGTAGAGTCACACATGTCGCATGCTGATGTGCTTTTTAAGGCGGGACTCATTAGCCATGTCCCATGACAGGCTGACACTGGGGGCATCATTACACACAGGGAGGGGTGTTTCTGATGCACCTGGAGGCATTGAAATGGGTGTGGCACTTGCCCCAAACACTGTTTGGGGATGTAAAAGGCTGATGGTGCTGAAAACTGGGGGACGGCTGTCCTTAATAACAGATAAGCAGTTACACTAGGGTTTTTTTAGGATTGTGATTCAAGCTTTCTTGTTATCCTGGATTTAGGTTGTAAATTATATTGTGTGTTCTTTGCCTTGGGTGAATGTAGGCTTCAAAGAGTCTGTGGTATATGTTTGCATTTAAGAGTTGATTAAGAGTCTTCGCCTCTTCACTTTTTTGGGCTGTTTTTACGGAACAAATAAAAAACACGTATTAAGCTTCAAAAAGTGATACAACGGAGAGTGATAAACAACCAGCCAATCCGCTCCAAACTGACATGTTACAGGCAGGGTTTGAAAAATGACAGGTAGGAGCTGGTTGTTTATCACTCTCCACTTAATCACTTTTTGAAGCTTGATACATCTGGATACAAACCTTGCTACACTTTTCCATAGCGACTTTAGGTAGTTATCTGCACTGGTTAGAAGTATCTTCCTCTCTAATACCAAGGGTACCAAAAACGTAACTTTTTATACTTGCACTAATTGTGATAAAAAGTTGTCCAAAGTCTGTACAGGTCCAGCACACTATATTCACAGGAGCCCTTAACCATAAGTTCAGGTGAACAGTCGGAGATGGCTGATTAGGCAAGGAGGTATATGGCTAAAGCCATAGAAATATTGTCACTGTCAGCAAATTATATATTACCCTGCATACAATATCCTCGTTTTTTTAGCCCCTTCGGTAGAACCTAGATGGGCTCAGGATATTGGACAATGTCTCACTGAAATTCCGATGTCCCTAAATAGAGTAATAGCAGCAGCCACTAAAAGATGCTCATATCAATCCTCCTTTTTAGAGTTTCCTGGGTATGATGCTTCAGCTGCCTCTTCCAGACATGAATGGGGAACTAGATTATAATTGGATTACTCCTCGAACTGTGAGGAGGATTACCATGCCTGTTTAACAGTTTCTAATCAGGTAGATGTAATTTAGGAGACTTTGCTATTCCAGTGACTATTTCAGTGTTTTCTTTAAACGGAAGATGAAATAGATATCAGTTTTCCCAGAATTCTTCTATTTGGTGAAAACTTAAATTTAAGCCTTTTTAAAACCTGATTCTAAAGATCCTATTCTAAAAAGTTTAATAATCTTTATCCTTTATCAGAATATAAGCCCAAACTTTGGGAGATAGCACATATTGTGGACACTTCTATTGCTAGGCTGGTTAGAAATACAGTTATTCCTTTGGCTGAAAACATTGAAGGCAGACATGGAGTCCAAACATGCTTTAGAACCATTACTGTTTTTTTGAAGAAGCTTCTCTGTTCAGTCCAGAAAAAAGATTATTTCCCATGTCACGGGAGGTAAAAGTCCTTTCCTACCTGTATCAACACCTAAACTGAGACCTCCTAGGATTTGTGCCTTTTGGTCCTAAGGCAGAGGAATATTTCAGGTCTCCTCATAGAGGTGCCTTCAGGGGGTGTGAGGGTCCCAGCCTGCACCTTCTAACGGGTCAAAAAAAAAGTAGAACTTGATGGACAGAAGACTTCTTTCAGCCTAAAGCTGGTTATACATATATACAATCCATGTCTCTTTTAACCGTTTGGCCGACTGTACTCCCGTCGGACCGTCCACAAACAACAGCCGATCACGTGCATACACACCTGTACGATTTTACTTGCGATGTCCGATGTACTCCCGTCCAAGCAGTCGCAAGAAAAAGATTGTACCACCGTACACACTCTCTCGATTTGGGCTTTTGACACGATATATATGAACAAAATTATCATAATGGGCTGGGTTAAGGGCATACCAAAACAAAGAGGCGTGAGTACAGAACCGAAACAAAAGTGACGGGGTACGCGTCTACTAAACTTCTGTATAGAAATGCCGGTCTGGTCCCGCAGTTAAATTTGAGAGGCACAAGCAGACAGACAATAGCTCTTAAAATGGCTAAGGATAATACAAGGCACAGTTGCTCATATTTCAATATGCATTACATAATGTGACACACACGGAGCACCAAACTTCTATAAAGCCGGGTATGCGACTAGTCAGTTTGCGGTAGTCATCCTGCCAAACTGCTATAAAGCCGGGTATGCGACTAGTTAGTTTGTTAATTAGTTTGCAGTAGTCATCCTGCCAAACTGCTATAAAGCCGCAAACTGACTAGTCGCATACCCGGCTTTATAGCAGTTTGGCACTCCGTGTGTGTCAAATTATCTAATGCATATTGAAATGTTAGCAACTGTGCCTTGATATCAATTAGCCCTTTTAAGGGCTATTGCCTGTCTGCTTGTGCTTCTCAAATTCCTTTCTGTTGTGACAGCCTGCTCTTATATATCATGAGCAGCGAGCCGCGGCTCCGTGATCTACATTAACCCTGTCACCTCCACACATGATTTATTGAAGTGTGCGTTCTGAATGCAATGTACTTATTATAGTAACTATATCTGTAGGAGAGATCATGTAGCTATGGAACGCCCACATGGGCGTTCCAGCTTTGGCACTATATACGCAAGAACGGCCAGCATATCGATCGAACTTGCGTACACACTGCACTTTTGTTCCGATATGAGGCCGTCCTGTCGGATGAAAATTAAACAGCAAAGAACCGTCGACCGACCGAGTATGGATGGACAAGACAGTTTTTTGCCATTTATCGCTCGTACGGGACAGCGTACACACCTATACAATTGAACGGCTGTCCGACCCAAAACGGAAGAACAGCCTGACAATTGTATATATGTGTACCCAGCTTAAGCTACTAAGTTACTATCTTCTACCAATGCAACAGGACAATCTGCATGACTGGGATACGACCTCTGAAGCAATACAGCCCAGTTCTTTTTCTAAGTGGACTGGTAACCAGAGCTTACATGCCAGATCTTGAGGATCCAGTTCCAAAAAATTTTTCCTCCACTTCTCTTCCAGGGGATGGTTACAGAAGGATGACTCTCTTATACAGTTGATTTTGGTTCAGATACTACAGTAAGGGTGGGTTTTTTTTACTGCTGTTCTTTTCTTAGCGAACAAACCAGAAGAGTCATTTTTGACCATTCTAAACATCAAGTGTTTAAATTTTTACCTCCATTTGGGAAATTTTAAATGGAGCCAGTAAGGACAGTCATTTTGTTCCATTGAGGAAGGAGAATTTTTAGCCTCCATAGATATCAAGGATGCCTAATTTCACATTCCTGTATGGAAGGGTTATCAACATTGCAGTTTGCAGTGCAGCACCAACATTTTCAGTTCTAGGCTCTGTCATTCAGTTTGTCCACCACTCCTAGAGTTTCCACAAAGGTTTATAGCACACGTGATTTCACTGCTCTGAAGGCACGGGGTCAATGTGTTGACCTATGTGGACAATAGCCCTGTTGAAACTACATCTTAAAATTACCATAGATATGCTCCATAAATTCATCTGGATCATCAGTTTTTCAAAATTAAATTTAACCCCTTCACGACATTTGACGTATATATACGTCATGGCCGGGAAGTACTTCCCGACCGTTGACGTAT
This sequence comes from Crinia signifera, assembly GCF_055691185.1. NCBI lineage: Eukaryota > Metazoa > Chordata > Amphibia > Anura > Myobatrachidae > Crinia > Crinia signifera. Next base: position 4,113,753 of record NC_139227.1, on the reverse strand, counting down.
ATATACGTCATGGCTTAAAACTGTCACTGCGTCTAGAGACGCAGTGACAGAGGGACGATGTCTGCTGTCCCTGACAGCAGACATGTCCGTGCATGCCCAGGGGGGGCGGCGATGCCGCCCCCCCGTCGGCGATCGCTGTGATTGGCTGTTCATTGTGAACAGCCATTCACAGCGTTTTCTGTGTCACCGGCGAATAACGTTCGCCGGTGACACGGGATCGGAGGTGATTGGTGCTGTATAGTACAGCACCAATCACCGCGGGGTGTAAGGGTGACACTGGTGTCACCCCACCTCACCCCTCCCGCCCCCAAAGGCCGTGATTGGTTCGTCGGACCGACGGACCAATCACAGCCATGGAGGGGGGTTTAAACTAACGGTGACTGCACTGCAGACGCCATTCCGGTCTGGAATAGCGTGCAGTGCGGTCACCGTGCCCAGCTGCCGCCTATACTGACCAGAACCCATCCAAAATACTTACCTGATCATTGAGATTGCTTATGCTTGTGACATCTTGTGACATCCTGTGACATCTTGTGCTGCTGCGATTTATTAGATAGAGAGAGAGTTAGAGAGAGAGAGATAGAGAGAGATAGAGAGAGATAGAGAGGCCTAGTGCTATATTTTGTGCTGCTGCAGTGTGATAGAGCTATAGATAGAGAGATAGAGAGAGATAGAGAGAGATATAGAGAGAGAGATAGAGAGAGAGATAGTGACAGATTGTGCTATATATTTTTTATATAACTGAAAGAGATAGAGAGAGATAGAGAGAGATAGAGAGGCCTAGTGCTATATTTTGTGCTGCTGCAGTGTGATAGAGCTATAGATAGATAGAGAGAGATAGAGAGAGAGAGAGATAGAGAGATAGTGACAGATTGTGCTATATATTTTTTTTATAACTGACTGCTGCCCCCCCTTTTGTGCTGATCAGTATAAATTAACTGATCAGCAACTTTTTGGGGGCGCAGGTTTTTTTTTATATATAGATATACCTGTCAGTGCTGCTGCTGCAGTGTCATAGAGTGATAGATAGTGAGAGATAGAGAGATAGAGAGAGATAGTGACAGAGAGTGATAGAGAGTGCTAAATTTTGTGTCTGCTGCCCCCGCCTTTTGTGCTGATCACTATATCTGAGGTGATCAGCAACTTTTTAGGGGTGCAGAGGTTTTTTTTTTATATATACCTGTCAGTACCACCAAAGGTTGTGCACCTGCTGCCCCTCACTGGTAATCAGTGTCGCATCACTGATCACCTTTTTTTATTTTTTGTGAGTGCTGTGGGGTCTTTTTTACATTTTTTTTTTTACACACACTGTGATTTTGTGTGTGTCCTGTGGCCACTGTGCGCTGATCAGTGACGTACATCACTGATCAGCTTTTTCGGCACAGGGTTGATCTATTTTATTTTTTTTTTTAATCAAATTCCTGTTGCCTTTGAGCGCTGTTCAGTGACGGACGTTACTGACCAACATCTGTGCTCAATTTTTGGCGCAGGACCTTTTTTTTTTTTAACCCCTTCCATTTTTTTTTTTTTAACCCCTTCCATTTTTTTTTTAACCCCTTCCATTTTTTTTTTTTTAACCCCTTCCATTTTTTTTTTTTTGAACCCTTCAATTTTTTTATTTTTGTATTTTTTTTTTTTGCACTACATACATACACACTACATACCCCCCGGGTTGAAATAAAGTTTGTACCCCCCCCTACACTATACACGTGTTGAAACATTTCACTACCAGTAACACAAAAATATAAATGGCATCCCAAATGTCATCCCAAATGTCGTCCCAGTCATCCAGGAGAATGTATTCGGTGGAGGAGGCATATGCCATGCTTGCCTCTGACTCTGACACAGCCAGTGAGGCAAGCGGGGAATTTGAAGGATTTGTCTTAAGCTCCTCTTCCTCCTCTGATGATGAGGGACCCCCTCAAAGACGCCCCCGTAGAGCAGCTGAGACCCCCCCCCCCCCAATAATTGATCTCGTATGGACCCACCACCAGACAATTTTGAGCCCCAGGTTCCTGAGTTTTTGGCCATCCCAGGAATCCAATTTGATTCAACAGGTCTCAGAGAAATTGACATTTTTAAATTATTTTTCTCTGATGATTTTATAAATTTAATGGTGGACCAAACTAATTTATATGCCCAGCAGTTTATTGCTCAAAACCCCACGTCATCATTTGCTAGGTGGACCCCTGTAGATGCAGTAGAGATGATGACGTTTTGGGGTCTGGTGTTACATATGGGCATAGTAAAAAAGCCACAAATTAGGCAATATTGGAGTACAGATGTTCTGTACAGCACCCCATTTCACCGTATGGCCATGCCCCGGGCTCGTTTTGAGGCAATCCATAAATTTATACATTACACCGATAATGCACAGTGCCCACCCAGAGATGATCCCACCTTTGACAGGCTATTCAAAGTCAGGCCGGTCATTGATCATTTCAGTGCCAAATTTGCAGAGCTATACATCCCTGATAAATGTATTAGTATCGACGAGTCCCTTATACATTTTAAAGGAAGGGTTAAATTCCGCCAGTACCTTCCCAGTAAGAGGGCAAGGTATGGGATAAAAATGTATAAGCTGTGTGAAAGCACCACAGGGTACACCCACAAGTTTAGGGTATATGAAGGGAAGGATTCAAGAATTGAACCACCAGAATGCCCCCCCTCCCTCGTAGGTGTTAGTGGAAAAATTGTCTGGGATTTAATGCACCCCTTCCTGGATAAGGGTTATCACCTCTATGTGGATAACTTTTACACCAGCATCCCCCTGTTTAAGGCCCTTGGTTCAAGAGGTACAGCAGCTTGCGGTACTGTGCGCAAGAACCAAAGAGGCCTCCCCAAAACGCACATTGCCCAAGTAATGAGAAGGGGTGAAAGCAGGGGAATATGCACCGAAAATATGTTGTTGGTCAAATATAAGGACAAGAGGGATGTCCTTATACTGACAACAATTCATGGAGACAGTACCACCTCCATCCCTGTACGAGGTACCAGTACCCACACCTCAAAACCAAATTGTATCCTAGATTACAATAAGTACATGGGTGGAGTGGATCTTTCAGATCAGGTACTGAAGCCGTACAGTGCCCTGCGGAAAACAAATATCTGGTACAAGAAGCTGGCCGTGTATATCATCCAGATGGCACTGTATAACGCTTACGTGCTATTCCGTTCTACCGGCCAGAGGGGGACATTTATGCACTTTCAAGAGGAAGTCATAAAGAGCCTAACATTTGGGAATCAGCAGGCAGAGGGCCCCAGTACTTCTAGTACTGGCCCCCGTATTGTACCAGGGCAGCATTTTCCCAACGAAATCCCCTCCACTGCAAGAAAGGGCAGGACACAAAAAAGGTGCAAAGTTTGCTATAAAAAGGGAATAAGAAAGGAAACTATTTTCCACTGTGAAACTTGCCCCGACAAACCCGGCCTATGTATAAAGGAGTGTTTCAAAATATACCACACATCTATGGATTATTAGGTTCATCATTTCACCGTGCTTCGGGGGTCTTGCTAATGCCACATAGCACCCACCATTCATTCCACCAGAATCTGAGCTGCAAAAACCAAAAATCACTCCTTCCCTTCTGAGTCCTGCCATGCACCCAACTGGTATTTTTTGGTCACATGTGAGGCATTGCCGTACTCTGGAGAAATGGGGGCACAGATTTTGGGGTGCTTTGTCTCCTTCATTCCTTGTGAAAATGAAAAATTTTGAGCCAGAAGTACATTTTTGTGTAAAAAAATGTATTTTTTTCATTTTCACTGCCCAGTTGTACCAAAATTGATGAAACCCCTGGGGGTTTGAAATGTACACTATACCCCTAGATGAATTCCCTGAGGGGTGTACTTTGCAAAATGGGGTGACTTGTGGGGGGGTTCCACTGTATTGGTGCTGTGGGAGTCTTGCTAATGCAACATAGCACCCACCATTCATTCCACCAAAATCTTTGCTGCAAAATCCAAAAATCACTCCTTCCCTTCTAAGTCCTGCCATGCACCCAACTGGTATTTTTTGGTCACATGTGAGGCATTGCCGTACTCGGGAGAAATTGGGGCACAGATTTTGGGGTGCTTTGTCTCCTTCATTCCTTGTGAAAATGAAAAATTTTGAGCCAGAACTGCATGTTTGTGTAAAAAAATTTAATTTTCCATTTTCACATCCCAGTTGTACCAAAATTGGTGAAACCCCTGGGGGTTTGAAATGTACACTATACCCCTAGATGAATTCCCTGAGGGGTGTACTTTGCAAAATGGGGTGACTTGTGGGGGGGTTCCACTGTATTGGTGCTTTGGGAGTCTTGCTAATGCAACATAGCACCCACCATTCATTCCACCAAAATCTTTGCTGCAAAATCCAAAAATCACTCCTTCCCTTCTGAGTCCTGCCATGCACCCAACTGGTATTTTTTGGTCACATGTGAGGCATTGCCGTACTCGGGAGAAATTGGGGCACAGATTTTGGGGTGCTTTGTCTCCTTCATTCCTTGTGAAAATGAAAAATTTTGAGCCAGAACTGCATGTTTGTGTAAAAAAATGTAATTTTCCATTTTCACATCCCAGTTGTACCAAAATTGGTGAAACCCCTGGGGGTTTGAAATGTACACTATACCCCTAGATGAATTCCCTGAGGGGTGTACTTTGCAAAATGGGGTGACTTGTGGGGGGGTTCCACTGTATTGGTGCTTTGGGAGTCTTGCTAATGCAACATAGCACCCACCATTCATTCCACCAAAATCTTTGCTGCAAAATCCAAAAATCACTCCTTCCCTTCTAAGTCCTGCCATGCACCCAACTGGTATTTTTTGGTCACATGTGAGGCATTGCCGTACTCGGGAGAAATTGGGGCACAGATTTTGGGGTGCTTTGTCTCCTTCATTCCTTGTGAAAATGAAAAATTTTGAGCCAGAACTGCATGTTTGTGTAAAAAAATGTAATTTTCCATTTTCACATCCCAGTTGTACCAAAATTGGTGAAACCCCTGGGGGTTTGAAATGTACACTATACCCCTAGATGAATTCCCTGAGGGGTGTACTTTGCAAAATGGGGTGACTTGTGGGGGGGTTCCACTGTATTGGTGCTTTGGGAGTCTTGCTAATGCAACATAGCACCCACCATTCATTCCACCAAAATCTTTGCTGCAAAATCCAAAAATCACTCCTTCCCTTCTAAGTCCTGCCATGCACCCAACTGGTATTTTTTGGTCACATGTGAGGCATTGCCGTACTCGGGAGAAATTGGGGCACAGATTTTGGGGTGCTTTGTCTCCTTCATTCCTTGTGAAAATGAAAAATTTTGAGCCAGAACTGCATGTTTGTGTAAAAAAATGTAATTTTCCATTTTCACATCCCAGTTGTACCAAAATTGGTGAAACCCCTGGGGGTTTGAAATGTACACTATACCCCTAGATGAATTCCCTGAGGGGTGTACTTTGCAAAATGGGGTGACTTGTGGGGGGGTTCCACTGTATTGGTGCTTTGGGAGTCTTGCTAATGCAACATAGCACCCACCATTCATTCCACCAAAATCTTTGCTGCAAAATCCAAAAATCACTCCTTCCCTTCTAAGTCCTGCCATGCACCCAACTGGTATTTTTTGGTCACATGTGAGGCATTGCCGTACTCGGGAGAAATTGGGGCACAGATTTTGGGGTGCTTTGTCTCCTTCATTCCTTGTGAAAATGAAAAATTTTGAGCCAGAACTGCATGTTTGTGTAAAAAAATGTAATTTTCCATTTTCACATCCCAGTTGTACCAAAATTGGTGAAACCCCTGGGGGTTTGAAATGTACACTATACCCCTAGATGAATTCCCTGAGGGGTGTAGATTGCAAAATGGGGTGACTTGTGGGGGAGGTTCCTAACTTTTAGCACTTATGGTGCCTAGAAACCTACATGGTGCCTAAAAAAAAATCTCATAAAAAGGAGGCTCCAAAATCAAGTAGGTGCTCCTTCTATTATGAAGCCTGTGGTTTGGTCAACGTGCACACTAGGGCCACATATAGGATATTTTTGAAAACAAAAGAATTGGGGGAATCAATTTTTAGTCACATTTCTCTAGTAAAATCTACTGTATTCGTTAGAAAAATGTATTAAAATTGAAACTCTGCAAAAAAAAAGAAATTTTGAAATTTCACCTACACTTTGTTTTAATTCCTGTGAAACACCTAAAGGGTTAACAAACTTCCAAAATGCTGTTTTGAATACTGTGAGGGGTGCAGTTTTTGAAATGGCATCATTTATGGGGGTGTCTCACATACAAGTCCCTCAAAGTCACATCAGAACTGAACTGGTCCCTAAAAAAATCAGTGTTTGAAATTTTCATGAAAATTTGAGAATTTGCTATTCATATTGTAAGCCTCCTAGTGTCCAAAAAAATTAAAAGGAAGTTGAAATAATGATGTCAACATAAAGTAGACATATGGTCTATGTTAGTTATTCACTATTTTGAGTGGTAAGATTATTTGTCTCACAAGCAGAAAATTTAACATTTTGCAAATCGCTAAATTTTCCATTTTTTCACGATATTTTGGTATTTTTCACAAAAAAACACAGACTGTATCGACCCAAATTTACCACTAATTTGAAGTACAATGTGTCACGAAAAAACAATCTCAAAATCACTGGGATAAGTAAAAGCAAAAAAAAGTTATCCCCACTTAAGTGAGACATGTCAGATTTGAAAAAAAGGGCTCTGTCATGAAGGCACAAACTGGCTCTGTCATGAAGGGGTTAAATCTTCAGAAAATATCTTGAGTCTCCTTTCAGTGTACTCTCCTGCCAGTCTCGGGGGGTTTTGTCCGTAGACAAGGATTCAGGATCCTCAATCAAGAATAAAGAGTATGTTACAACTGGCTCATATCTCTGTTCTCAGTACTATGCAATTACTGGGGAAAATGGTTGCTTCTTTCAAAGTTATTCCTTTTGCCAACTTTCATGCCCATCCACTGCAAAACCAGTTGCTTCATCGATAGGTGAAATCAGTCCCTTTGAATAATAAGGATTTATAATGGAAGTTTATATTGTACCTCCTTTTTTTTAGTGTTCCAAAAACTACTTGAAACATGAAGTGTATTTTAGCATTTCCTATTTCTCTTGATCCACAGGGGACACTGCAACTTCAACACAGTGGGGTATAGACATGTTTTAGAAATGTGCCCGGTAGAGCTTCTGCTCTAAACAGTAATTTTATTTTTATTATAACATTACATTTATTTTTTTCACTTTGAAGGCCTGTGTCGCAAGGCTACTGCTCCGGAGGACGCACAAACGGCTTTGTAGACAGGGGTCTGAGGCTGAAGGCACTACATCAAAGGCTTCTCAGAGCTCTTTGTTTGCGTAAATTTAGTGGTACTTTTTTTTACAATCACGCACAGAGGTTTCACTGTTGTATGAATCCTGTGACCCCACAGCATCCCCTTCTCAGGGCCCTACTAATTCAGACACAACCCCAGCATAGTGCATGTAATGTCTTCTACTCAATTACCAGGTCTGTCTTCTTAACTGCAGAAGAAAAAGCTATGGTTACCTTCTGTTCTTTAGTCATATGAATCAGAGGAAGAGCTCCACATTGGTGGTCAAGGACAGGGAGATCCAAGAGGTCCCAGAGGACAAGGGTTTGACTCCCTTGGAGTCTGAGGTGTCTTCTCAAGGGGTGGAAGCTCTCCTACTCGCAGTAAAGTAGGTACTGGGTGTTTTAAATTTGGAACAGGAACCCTCTAAGGCCCCCCATACATTAGCCCGACTTGTCCTAGGGACAAGTCGGACCCGATTTCCCCGGCAGCTCCCCGGGAGGTTTCCATCATGATAAGGCACTTGATGTGCCAAGTTGTGCATATGATAAATCGCCATGCGATTTATCATATAAAACTCCCGGGGAGCTGCAGGGGGAGAGCGGGGTGAGGGACACTGGGGAGCAACAGGGGGGGAGCCGGGCATTGTAGCTGTCAAATAGGCAGCGGGCGGTGGGGGGGCGCTGGAGAGCCGGGCTGGGGACACAGGCAGCAGCGGGCGGGGGTGGACGCCGGTGAACGGAGCTGGCCGGGCGCAGCATGACCGGGGACGGGGAGAACGCTGCAAGAAAGAAAAAAAAAACATTACAAATGAATTGGAAGCCAGTGATTGGCTGAGAGCTCTCTCAGCCAATTGCTGATTGGCTGAGAGAGCTCTCTCAGCCAATCACTGGCTTCCAATTCATTTGTAATGTTTTTTTTTTTTCTTGCAGCGTTCTCCCCGTCCCCGGTCATGCTGCGCCCGGCCAGCTCCGTTCACCGGCGTACACCCCCGCCCGCTGCTGCCTGTGTCCCCAGCCCGGCTCTCCAGCATCGCCCTCCCCAGCGTCTGTCACCGCTGACGCTGCCCGCTCTCCCCCTGCCTGGCTCTGGCGTCCCCCGCCCGGAGGCTGCACATAAGATTTAGGAAATTTTGCGTGTGCTAAAATGAACACTACAAGAATGGGAAACTCCTCCTCAGGTGGACTACTGTATCCTGATTATCAAAAAAGATGGTTTTAACAGTCTGAGGTGCCACCTTCCTTATGGAGTCTGCTGATTAAAAACTAGAGACCACGGTAATATTAATTTACACAGTAGCCAGAGTTATTCTATTTCCTGCTCTGGTGGATTACTGGGTCAATAAAACCATGAAGACTTGGGCAGGGCTCTTACTTGAAGGTCTTCAATTTGGTCAGCCAACAGAGGACATAATTACATTGGCGGATCATATCAGGGTTTTCACCAAGGTAATGGCCATCATGATGACCCAGGGAGTTGGTTTGTTAAGTTCTTTAGCAAAAGAGTTCTTTCATCTTCGCATCAGACAGTTGGGAAAAATGGTTTCTTCCTATACTCCTGAACCTTTTAACTGGATCACTTGTCCCAATGGACTGGATCCCATCTCTACATGCACTAGTGCGTCTTTCTCCTCAAACCAGAATGTCCCTACTCTGCTGGGTGCAGACTTCTCATCTCTTAGAGGGTAAAATATTTGGCGTTTGAAACTGGGTCCTCATAACAACCAACCCAAGCCTACGAGGTTGAGGAGCAGTTACACAAAACAGTCACTTCCAGGGCTGTTGGACTGTGAGAGAATCAGAATAACCAATCAATGTCCTGGAACTCGGAGCGGTATACAACGCGAGCAGCGGTTCACCTGTTGCGGGATCTACCAATTCGGGTACAATCAGATAACACAACGGCCGTGGCATATATAAGCAGGCAAGGACGAACAAAGATCTAGGGCTCCATGAGGGAAGTCAACCACATACTACACTGGGTGGAGTTACATGCAGAGGTGATTTCCGCAGTATTTATTCCTGGAATGGAAAATTGGGAAGTGGATTATTTAAGTCGCTATGAAGTTTATCCCGGCGTATGGGCCCTATACGCAGAGATATTTTCACAAATCGTACATTGATGGGGCTGACCTCGGATCTCATGGCATTCAGGCTAAATCACAAACTATTTCGAGACCAGAAGAAAAAAGAGCTATCTGGGGGAACGCACTGAAATTTGTTATTAAAATATAAACCTTTAATATTTTTACTTTAATATTCCCTATATCAGAAAATAGGGGGAACAAACATAAACAGCTAAAATTTTAAGGGGTTAAAATGACATACAGTACATACACGAATACATATAGTGTGTGGAAAGAAAGAAATTTTTGTGTGTTTAAAATTTACACAGGTGACTGTCCCAGAGAGATGTCTATTTTATATAGCCCTGAGAAATAATGAATTTTGCTACTAAGGATATTTCACAATGAGGACTCTGTTGTTGCAACCTGTTGTCGCTATATTTACAGTTTGTAAGATATTACTGTTTCGCCTCTTCACACAGGGCGCAATGGTAGGAGGTTGTTACAGTATTATACACTGGGTTTAGGGCTTAATAGACCTATTACATAGAATTGTGCAGTCTGTTGGCGCCCTCTTGTGGTCAGTATGCACCAGCAATCCCAATTATTATGGGGCACATTTACATTCCATGTAGGGATATATATCCTCTATATAATCCTTCTCCTACTCCAGATACACTGTATCACTGAAGTGTGCTATCTCATATTATGTAATAGGACTATTAAGCCCTAAACCCAGTGTATAATACTGTAACAACCTCCTACCATTGCGCCCTGTGTTAAGAGGCGAAACAGTAATATTTTACAAACTGTAAATATAGCGACAACAGGTTGCAACAACAGAGTCCTCATTGTGAAATATTCTTAGTAGCAAAATTCATTTTTTCTCAGGGCTATATAAAATAGACATCTCTCTGGGACAGTCACCTGTGTAAATTTTAAACACACAAAAATTTCTTTCTTTCCACACACTATATGTATTCGTGTATGTACTGTATGTCATTTTAACCCCTTAAAATTTCAGCTGTTTATGTTTGTTCCCCCTATTTTCTGATATAGGGAATATTAAAGGTTATATTTTAATAACAAATTTCAGTGCGTTCCCCCAGACAGCTCTTTTTTTCTTCTTGTCTCGAAATGTTTACCCCAATGCTGTAGGGAACAGCACCCCCTTATCTGATAGAAGCAATTTCTGGGGCCTACTTACCCTGCATAGACCAGGGAACATAATCAAGTTATTAGGTTGTGCGAACATCCACCAAATCCCTTTCCGTAAATCACAAACTACCCTGCTATGGTTCCTGGACTCAGGATCCTTTAGGCAGTGAATGCATTGATGACTACTTGGCCTTGTTAACTAGTATATTTGTTCCCTCCTTTTACTCCTTTAACGCTAGTTGGCCTTGGAAAATGTATTCGCTCCAGCTTGGCTTGGCAGTGTGTGGTTCTCAGACATACAACTACTACTTGCTCATGACTAATAGACGCTTCCTCTTCAACAGGTCCTTATCCTGACTTACATCGGTTACATTTGAAAGCATGGCCGTTGATACCTCATTACTGAGATGCCACAGGATCCCCACAGCCATCATTCCTATGATGCTAGGAGCCCAAAAAACAGTTACTTTGGCACATTATCACAGGATTTGGAAAGCACCTGTGATGTGGTGAGAGAGGTGATGATTCTCACTACGTCACAGGCCTGTCCGGTCTCCTTTTTTTTTCAGGCAGGTCTGCGAGTGGGCATTAAAAGTTCAGGTCTTGACTATTTTTATTTTATTTCAAACTCATTTGACCTTCATGCCAGACTTTCAGACTTTTTTTTTTCAGGGGGTTCTGCAGATACAGCTTTGTTCCCCCTACATAGCCTTGAGATCTAAAGGTTTAAATCAGGCATGTCCAACGTTGGCCCTCCAGATGTTTTGAAACTACACATCCCAGCATGCTTTGCAATAGTTTTAGCATTCTCTAATAGCAAAACTGTGGCAAAGCATGCTGGGATGTGTAGTTTCACAACATCTGGAGGGCCAACGTTGGACATGCCTGGTTTAAATCTTCTTTAATTCATGAAGTTTGAACTATTGTAAACTCTGGATTTGAAATATCTCACATGGTAGATGGTTCTTCACATCGCCATGAATGGGTTTGATGCTAGGTGCATTATGATGCTTTCCTTACCTCTTATTTCATGCCCAGCAGAACTAAACACTAGATCAGCCTTTCTCCCAAAGGTGCTACCGGCATGCCACATAATCCAACCTTCTATCTGCGGTCTCCTTGGACTCAACTTGGGGAGGAGCCAGTCAGTTATAAATATTAAAGACCCAGGCTCTAGTCATCCACTAGTATATACCCCACTGTGTTGAAGTTCCAGTGTCCCCTGTGGAATAGTAGAAAAGGATTTATCTGTAAGTACCAAAATTCTTTTTTGGCGTGTAGCCAATGAGCAAGAGAAAACTTTGTAGCTTTGCTGCTGTATAATGGTGTCTTTCCAGAAACCGTAATATGTTTTCTGTTTAACTTTTTAGCATTCTGTTGTGGTTAAGAGCTTGATGTGACACTTTTACTGATTGCAAGATTAGTTGTTCAAAAGTGTGCAGAAGTAGTTTTGAACTAGAGATGCGCGGTTTCGGTTTTCTCCGGATTTACTCGGTTCTCAAAGCGGGATCTTATTGGCTATCCAAAACATGTGACCGTAGACAGCCAAGAATATCCCAGTTTTGAGAACCGATTAAATCCAGGTAAAGCAAAACTCGCACATTTCTATTTTGAGCTAGTAACTTTTTTTTTTTTTTATATACTGCTGTGACTTGTGTTTTCCTAAACTTTCTAAAAAACATGTTTTACCGTTTTAATTCTGCAGCCTTGGCCCAGTGTTTCCAATCTAGCAAAGGACTTTATTGACCGTCTGCTTATGGTGGAGCCATCGGACAGGATGACTGCAACACAGGCCCTTAAGCACCCCTGGGTAGTAAGCATGGCTGCATCTTCATCTATGAAAAATCTGCACAGATCTATTTCCCAGAACTTACTAAAGAGAGCTTCCTCCCGATGCCAGAGCACAAAGTCTGCACAGTCTGTTCGCTCAAGTCGTTCCACCAAGTCCACAAAGTTACGGCGAGTGAGAGAGCGAGAACTTCGTGAACTCAATTTGCGCTACCAACAGCACTACTATGGATGAGGACGTTGCACAAGATTTTTTAGAAACATTCAATGATGCGTATAATCCGTGCCTTATCTCCTCTGCAACAGTATAGACTGAACTTTCGTTATTTTGTTGTCGCTCCCATTTATTTCCATGTGTGAAATAACTGCTGGGAGTTCTATCCGATACATTTACTAAAGCTTCTAAAAATGAAGAAGTGATATTGCCCATAGTAACGAATCCGATTTTCTCATTTCTCTATTGCATCCTAGAAAATGATTGGTTGCTATGGGCAACATCACTGCTTTTCATTTTTAGAAGCTTTAGTAAACTTACCCCTATGTGACTTACACTAATGTATGTGAATAGCCAGGTTCGCTATAGACCAAATCTTAAACACAAAGCGTTGCACTTGTCATATCAAGGGCTAGCAAAACAATATGTTGCGCCGACAGTCGGCATTCCAGTGATTATTATACCAACATTGGAATCCGGACCGACGGTACTCCGACAGGGGAGCAAGAGCAGAGAAGCTGTACTCGCCACAAGTTCCATTCTTCCTTGGTCGGAATCCCGACTGCCTGACAATTTTAGTTGGGATTCCGATGTCAGTGTACTGACAGTCGGAATGTCATCCAGCACCCAGAAAACAATATACAAGTCACAAGCAAGCCAGTCATATTTAGTGGGTTCTTTCTTTTCAGAAACTGGCAGGATGTCCGTTTTGGGAGCTAGAAATCATCCTGAGCACTTGAGTTGTGTATTAGTTTGAACCTTTGTCCTTTCTGTGATCTGCCATGTTGCCATGAGAATGAATTTAAAACTTATATAATACCCTTGTTAGATTAAAATTATCATTTTAAGGAATTGTCCAAGCCCATAGCAGTGGTTCCCAAACCTGGTCCTCCAGTACCCCCAACAGTACACGTTTTCCAGGTCACCCAGCAGGTGCACTCATTATTCAGACACATTTTAAAAGATCCACAGGTGGAGCTAATTATGTCACCTGTGATTCTCTGTGGAGACCTGGAAAACGTGCATTGTTGGGGGTACTTGAGGACCAGGGTTGGGAACCACTGCCTTATAGGACATCAGCCGAACATGTGAGTGGAGAAAAAATAGGTACTTGTGTATTAGCACGGTGCCCAATTAGCATACGTACGCTGGCGTAGTGAAATTGCATCGCATGTCCCGTTTTTGTGCCATGCGTTGCGATCTCACTAGTTAATATGGTACTTGTATATTAGCACGGCGTTATGCGGTTAGCGTAGCTGTGCTGTCAGAATCAGCGTAGGCAGCGTAAATAGCGTAGTCAGTCGCAGGTGGGAATGTTTTCCTAAAACACCCCCAGTATCCACGCCAGCCCGAAGCGTGGCGAGCGGACGCGTCCTCCCGACTTGTTTATACCCCCACTATCCATATGGTGGTGTGGAGTTGATTTTATAAAGTGCCACCGAGCCTGAAGCGTGGCGAGCGCAGTGGATTACTTTACATGCATTCCTGTGCTCACAACACTTTATACAATCAACTTCTCGCCGACGTGGATAGTGCGCTCCCCACGCTTCGGGGTGACGTGGATAGTGGGGGTTTGCTAAATCCTATTGTATCACATAGACATGCACACTGGGGGTGTTGTGCTAAATCACAACGCACTAAAAATCGCATGTGATCGGCGGTCAGGGTGCAGTAAATAAATGAACTAGTGAGATTGCCTCACATCGCATTACATCGCACGTCACGAAAATGTGCCAAGTGATGCAATTTCACTACGCAGAATAGCCCTCTTAGCAAAGTGTAGTGGGCGCCGTGCTAATACACAAGTACAAAAAATATTTCAGTGAGGACTTTCGCAGCCTGGATATGTGTTAGGAAGGGGAGATTAATTCAAATATTTCAAATGTAGGGTATACTGGCTAATTTTCCTAACCAAAATGCTATATTTTACAGACTATGCAAACCAAGTCACATATTACATTCAGGTGAATACAACGTTGTACAGTGCTGAATGCAAGAATTACATCAAATTTAGATATTTAGAAGGTAAATTATATCAAATTGTTCTTGATTGTTTGCAATTAGACCATAATAATGGTCTATTTTTGTATCTCCTAATCCTAAGTCTGGCCTGACCAATCTGCGGCTCTCCAGCTGTTGTGTAACTACACATCCCAGCATGTCTGGGAAAAACTGTTGCAAGGCATGCTGGGAATATATCTCTTTCAGCTGTGGTTGCAAACAGGCAAGCACATATATAAGTACAGGGCTGTGGTCAAAGCACTCTGAGCTGTTCTTCCAGTTCAGTACCGTTTGCGGCTGCATACATTTCCCTCCATAACACAGAACTCTATGGGGTTTGAGCTAAAGCTAGTAAGATTTTCTTGGCTGGATATCCTGCATTTATATTAGACCATGATCTTCCAGCAGAACATCATTGATCAGTGAATGGCTCCCGAGATGCAATAGCTGGTGTCGAACCCACATAATAGGCACAATATATTATAAATAGAAAAAAGCACTTATAGATTCACTAACATGCCTTTTAAAAAAGTTCTAGTAATAAAATATTTTGAGTTCAGAAAATGTAGTTACAAAGACTACAGGTGATTAGCATTGCCAACAAGCATTAGGCTTCAGTCCCCATGGATGATCCTAACTTGTCTTTCTAAGGAGTATCCATGGGGAAGTAGATGCAAGTGTTTTCTATGTGACGCACAAAATTATGATGTGCAGATAGACTCCTATCCACCTCTATATTGTGCCCACAGACTACATGGTGCGAGGGTGCCGTTCCGCGGGCATCTCATCGCCCAGCACATAAAGTCTGTGAAGCCCGTGCTTTTTGAACTCTCTTCGGATCACATTTGATCGCATGAGATGCGATGCAATCTAGTTCAAAACGCACATAAATATTGTACCGTGTAAGGTCACCATAAGAAAACAAAAAAAGGGATTTGTTCACAGACAAAGGTAATCTAGCACTAAGTAAAAATAAATAAATAAAAATATTTGGAAGTTGATTTTCATTTAAACTGTGTGGCTCATGGTAAAATGTGAAAGTGGGAAACCTAAAAATGAATTCCTCTTTGTTTTTATTTAACATATCTACTTTGAATTATCTTTATTTTCAAGTCAACAACAAATCTGAATAATATGAAGCATGATCTGAAATATTTTCTTTTTTTTAAAAGTATATGTATTCCTTTTCACCGCATTCCAATTGTTTTTATTTACGGAGTGCCAATTTCATTGTTTTGGAACTACAACATAAAAAAAAAAGTTTACTTAAAAGCCAGTTGGTAAAATATGATAGGAATACAATATGCAATCACGAGGCAATGTACTGTATATTTCTTATCGAACTGTATATTTTTTTAATGGATGCAATATTTTGGGTCTATGCAATACTTTTCTGTTGACTTTAATTGCAGAAACATTCCAGCTTAAATCTTTTCTATCTAGTGCATTAGACTACTAATTCTAACCTGGATGACTTGCTTTGTAAACTACAACTGGCAAGTTGTGGTTGTTTGAAACCAAGCTGTGCATTTATACAATTAAACTTCAGTAATGGTTCTTCTTTAATGATCTATTTGAACTGTCCTTTGTGCTTCCGTCTGGGATGAGCTAATAGTATATTCTTAAGCAATGATGGCACATCAATCTGCCTAACACCATGCAAGATGAAACAAACGAACAAACCCAAAATAGAAGATGGGATGTATAAAAGAGCTACTGATATGCATTCACAAGGACACATACTGTATGTACATGTTGGCACCCTCATTCACTCGTGAAAGTGACAGTCAGAACACACGTTGCAAAAAAAAAAAATGCAATATCGTACACAAAATGGATTTGGCAATAGCTGTAGTCAGCCAATAGCTTACACCAAGATGGCTAATGCGCTCCTTAACATATGTTCTCTCAAGTAACAAGATAATAATATACTGATGTTTACTCTTACAACTAGCCTCAATACTGCAATCAGCGGGAGATGAGTGACATTAGAGCGCTGACAAGTCCATTGCAACGCCTTTAACATTGGTTGTCTTAGGACGAAAGAGCAGATCTTGCTGATTAGAATTATATGAAATAATCCCGAAGAACAAAAACTGATCAATGGATACAATATTTATACAACTGTATAGGTCAAGAGAACTTTCCTAAGCCTTGTTAAGCACACAATGTAATTAATAGTAATGTAATAGTTTTAATACCATTTTATTTCTATCCTCTCATTTTATATATCCTAGTTTATTTACAGTTTATTTTCAGCTTCTTGTATAGTGCAGAATATTCCGTTGCGTCTTACAATTGGATTGTACATATATAAAAAGCACTTAAATAAATAAAGAAGACGAAAAGCCATGGGTGAAATTGGAAGATGGAATCCTGGAAACTCATAAAACAAAAGATTTTATATGGATTCCATCAAGTATGAGGATGATCCCCAAAGACGTTAATAGATCAATTCACTTAAAGTGTGGGATCTGGTTTTTAAAAATGCATGCTAAATTTTTATCACCCATAAAATAGATGGAAATCCAGAAAGTCATGAAATTTATCCCAGATTTAAACATGGATATCTAGAGGTAACACAACTCTAGAAAACAGATTTGGAGAAGAGGGGATATTATCATTCACACAAATACAACAGAGATACGGAATCCCGACGGTAGAATTTTATAAAGTAAGAAGTTGGATGAATAAACACCACACAACTGAAGGAGAGCTGAAACAACTACCTAATAATGTGATAAATAGGGTGCGAGGAGGAAGTCGGACAAGAGGGATTACCTTATGGTATAAAAATTTGATAAGCACTAATATGGAGAAAAAAAAAACAAATGTGCATCTTAAATGGGAAAAAGACCTAGGCATATCGATGGATGAAGAGCAGTGGGAGAAGGTATTTACATCTATAAAACGACAAAATCGGTGTCGCAAATTGAAAGATATCTGAAATTATTTTATAGGAGTTCTCTCCCCCCAGACAGAATAAATAAAATCTGCCCAGCACAAATAGATGCTTGCTGGAGATGTGGTGAGGGGAGGGCAGATTTAATGCACATCTTTTGGACCTGCACTAACATAGGAGAAACATGGAAAGAAGTGGAGTTTTATCTTACAAGTGTTAGGGCAATAATAGATTTGACTCCTCAGAAGGCCCTCCTTCACATATATCCCAAAAATACAGAGCAGACAAATACATATTTCTTAAACCAAGCTTTTTTAGCGACAAAAACAGCAATAGCACAATATTGGAGACAAGACCAAACACCCCCTCTTTCACTGATAATGAATAAAATAAAATTGGCATTTAAAATGGAGACAAATGATGTTATAGAAAATACTAAAATATTAAGGAAATGGAGACAAATGATGATATAGAAAATACTAAAATATTAAGGAAATGGAATGTCTGGAAACCGTATATAGAAAGTGAAGAGGATGCCTTCTGGGAAACCATAAGTAAAAAATGAAATATATAGGTGGGGTTTAAGATGGCCTAATATAATTTGCTTGCCTGAACAGATACCTATCTATTGAAGATATTGTGAAATATGATATATGTAGTAACTCTGGGGCTGATATGATACGAATGTGTATATATGGAACAAGGGAGATAGAAAGTTAGAAAGAGTAGAATGATAGTCTGGTTGATTGATATGTAAGATTTGAAGTTGATATAAATGGTGTTTCTTTTTTATATGTGGATATGTAGGAAATATATAAAAAATATCCAATGTATGTTATGGAAAGAAAATAAAAGAGATGAATTAAAAAAAAAAAAAAAAATCACTTACCCACCCTAAGTCCAGGGGAAAAAAAAACGTTTGTATTGTAGTTTACAGCATGGTGAAATATAAGGACATCATGGCTGGCCCAACAGCCGTTTCGACTGGAGTCCTTCCAGTCTTCGTCAGGGAAGGACAAAATGGCTGTTGGGCCACAGTACAAACGTCTTGCTCACAAACGTGAGTGCTGGTTCTTTCCTGTCCTGGACTTAGGGTGGGTGAGTGCTTTTACTATTCCATTCTGGACCCTGCTCGCTTCTTGAATTAAATGTGCTGAGTGCTAATATAATTAGTAAGGCAGACATGTGAAGAGAAATCTAGCTGTGAATGCACTTCTGAGCAGCATGTGGTTTTTTATAGTGTAGGATGCCAGTATCACAGTTTAACCAATTGCAGCTAAGGTATTGCCCCAATCAATTACTTTTTGAAACCGTTGAAAAAATGATTTACTTGTATGTTTTTAATCATATTGTAAATTGATATTTATATAGATTTAACAAAACTGTATAAAGTATAATACATTGTACATATTCTTGATCTGTAAACTACATTTCTGTGCCTTATTTTATAGGCACGAATAAAAATGTATTATTTTCTCATTCATTCCATTGCAACTTGGAGCTTTGGTTTCTCCATTATAAAAAGTGAAAGTAACAAAAAAGGGAAAACTATTTGGGAAAACTTACATAAATGCAAATAAAGTTGGTAACAGATGGTAAATGTCTGAATACACTGCATATTATCTAAAACTTCTGTTTAGATAAACAATCTAGAGTAATGGCAAAAGGTTGGGGGTTTGGGGCCTAAACCTAAAATAAATTGAAGTTTATTGGATATCAAGACCAACAATATTAGGGGTATTCGATCATTCTGTGGTTGGTGGTGCTCCGCTAGGTTTTAGAATGCAGAATTAACAGATGGATGGATAGATAGATAGATAGATAGATAGATAGATAGATAGATAGGTATATAGATAGTGGAAAGTAAAATCGTTTTCCTGGGGCACTCTTGATTGGTTAATCTTTTTAATATAGAACTTAATATATGTGTTATTAAAATAAAAAAAAAGTCTAGACAAAGGATATCTCCTATTACGCTTAGGTCCTCCTTTCTGTACCTACTATACAGTATAGTAACTGTCTAAATAAAATGTGGGCTTATTAGCCCCTCGTTGGTCTAGTAATTATGCCATTTCAGGCCATTGAGATATCAGGTGACAATGTACAGTATGCTTTTATGATACAGATCCATCCCAGGTGATTGAATTAGTTCAAATTACATGCAGTTGGGAGGATGGGCATCACACCTTGATGGAATGTATGTTCAATAAAATTAGACCTTATAGACTCCAATTATTCGAAGTACATGTAAAGAGAAGGCCCAATGTGTAGGTGTTTTCAGCCTAGATCAGTGGTAGCCAACCCTAGCCCTCGAGAGCTACCAACAGTTCACATTTTCCAGACAACCTAGCTGCTGCACAGCTGCACTCATTAATCACTGACACATTTTAAAAGATACACAGATGGAGCTAATTAGCTCACTTGTGATTCTGTAAGGAGACCTGCAAAACATGCAATGTTGGTAGCTCTCAAGGACTAGGGTTGGCTACCCCAGGCCTAGATTATAATAAAAGGTAGGCCAGAGATAATGGTGTACCTTACTCACCGCTTATGGTGGGAAAGTAACGGTTTCTTTAGTAACGGATCCAAAAAAAGACTTTCTCCTTAGCCAGTTTAAAAAATTGCACAAGCTTTTAATCCAGATAATCGATAAAATGCAAGTGGCCCACCAAGGGCACTAGTAACTTAAAACAACTCCAATGAAGGACCAATCAAGACAAAAAAACCTTAAAAAAAAAAAAAATTAAATAACATTTTAAAAAGAAGAAACCATAGTCCAATACATACATCCAGGGAGTGATGGTTGCTCACACTTCTCCAGCAAAATCACCATGTTTAGGTCAATAGACCTTTCTCAAGATATCTTGGGAAAGATCTATTGACCGAAACACGTTCATTGAGGTGGTGGTTACACCAGACACACCTGCAAATGGGGAGGCCTTTTTGGATTCCGCAGTGGGTACTGCTCACCACGGACGCAAGCCTGCATGGCTGGGGAGCCTTAGTAGAATCCTGATCCTTGCAAGGAAAGTGGTCTCAGGAGGAATCCAAGTTGCCGATTAACAACCTGGAACTAAGAGTGGTATTCAATGCACTCCAGTTGGCACAGGACCTTCTGCAGAGCAGACCGGTTCAGATCCAGTCAGGCATCGCCACTACGGTGGCTTACATAAACCACCAGGGAGGCACAAAAAGGACAAGGGAGGGGGGTTGAGGGTCCGCACACACGTTTTTCTATAATATCCTTTGGATTTTGTTTTAAGGAAATATTATTCTGGTGCCGTTATTCTATTTATATCGGCGGTGGGTGCTATCCGGGCAACAAAGTCGTAATGGTAATTTCAAGAAGGAAAGAAGTTGCACTGAGGATGCACACCAGAGAAAGGAGGATCTTTTGCAAGGGAGAAAAAGGAATCCTTATATTTTAAAATTTATACTTTTATTAATTTTTGTTAAAAAGAAGAAAGAACAAGCCTGTGTGGATTTGTTTAGCATATAGAATCACACTAGGCGGTCTTCTTCAGTGCCTTGTGAAAATTTTTTCTTAAGAGGTTAAGACTTTTACGTACATACATATAACATATAATGTGTTTGTGCCAAATGCACAGGAAAAGATAGAAGTGAGTTTAGGGATTAAAATCGATTTCCCTTTGGCTGGCTACTTAAATGATGCTGTGATATTTAATTTTTATTTTCGTGAGAAGGAAAGTTTTTATCGTTCAATCATCAACTGATTTGAATATTTTAGTTGATTTGTGGTGGGTTATTTCCCACGTGTAGATATATCAATTCTTTATTATATCAATTTTTATCTGGCAGATATTTATTACAGGGCTACGTGTGTTGTTTTTATTTGGGATACGACTTTCTCGTGATTCGAGTACAGGGGTAATTTTTCCAGATAGTTTTTTCTGGTTCCCTTTGTATTTATTACCAGTTAGTGGCTAATTTCAGGTAATACACGTGAATAGGCCTGTTTCAGATTTACCCTAGGTCTCCGCTGTGTCTCTCTCCCAACCAGTCAGCTCTCTCTCACTGAGCTACTTAGATTGGGGGGAGAGGGGGCGGGGGGGCTGATAAATTTATTTCACAACTTTATGTTGATACACTGGCACTTTTATGCTCAAAATGTGGTTCAAATTCCACTTTTTTAGTTCAATATGTTAGCGCTGTTCAATATATTCAGTTGTTATTAATACAGTCAGGAGAGTATTTGGAGCGGTGAGATGTTTTATATCTGGTTTCAGCAGTTTCTAGGTGGGAGCATCGAATATTGGGGATAATTCCTCCAGGTAGTTATTCACAAACTAGTTTTCTGGTTCCCTCTGGATGCTTTCTTTTGGTAAATATTGCCATCTAGTGGTTATTTTTCAATAGTACATATAGGTGTATTTGTTCCCAAATTTTTCTAGAGTTCTGCTGTATCTCTCTCTCAGTTTTAGGCTCTCTCTCACTGAGCTCTTTTTCTGAGGGAGCAGGTGGGTTAATTTCACAGTTTTGTGTTCTTTTATACTGGTTTGCTGGTATTTAGTAAGGACCAGATTGTGGTTTTAATTCCACTTTCTCTTCCCAGTATTATATTGCTTTCTCACTGTCTCCAATATGCTCGTTTATATTCCTTAGATCTGTTTGTCAATGTGTCGCAATTATTCCTGATTCTTGAACAGTATCAGCTTTATATTCAGTGTGTTAAAGCTGTTCAGTATATTAGGTTTTTATTAATGCAAACGGGAGTATTTAGAGTAATGAAATATTGTATATCTGGTTTTAGCAGTTTCTAGGTGGGAATATCAAAAATTTAGGGATAATTCCTCCAGATAGTTCATTTATAAACTGATTTTCTGGTTCCCTCTTAAAGCTTTCTCTCAGTAGCTGTTGCCATCTAGTGGCTTATTTTTGATGGTACCTATGGATATATTTATTTCCAGTTCCCATAGACTTCTGCTATGTCTCTCTCTCAGATATTAGCTCTCTCTCACTGAGCTATTTTTCTGAGGGAGCAGATAAATTAATTTCACACCTTTGTGTGCTTTTATGCTGGTTTTACTGGTGTTTTAAAGATACCAGATTGTGGTTTTAATTCCACTTTCTCTTCCCAGTGTAATGTTACTTTCTCAGCATCTTTAATATACTTGTTTTCAATAATTGCTTGGGTCTGCTATTTTAATGAGTCAGCCCTTTCTCACTGGGCTGTATCAAGTTGTAAATGTATTTCTCACTTATTTCTGATTCTTGAGCAGTCCTAACTTTATATTAATGTTGTGGTTTGAATTCCACTTATTCTGTCCAGTGTATCACTCTTTTCCAATAATATTCTGCTTCTATCTGCGCAGTCTTGGAAAATCTTATGAATAGTAATATATTTTATCTTATTTCAGCTATTTCTAGGTACTGAATTTGCTCAGATAAACGTTACATTTCCTTTCTCAGGCTTGTATCTATTACCAATTCTATCACAGCATCATTACATCATTTTTTATACATTTTCATTGATATTTTGCAACATAAGTAGCCAGTTTGGGGAGGCTGACACGTGTTTCACAGGCTTAGCTTCATCAGAGCCATAAGCCGAATGTCTCCTGCGGCTGATACTTATTGGTAATTGTCAGCCAATCATTTGGCTGTTAGTTGTCATCTGTTATTGGTGGTCCAATGGGATTTGTTCCTGTTTGCCCTAAGTGCGGATGCTATTTCCGCCCTTTCTATGACCAACTGACCGGTCACATGGTCAGTTGGTCATAGAAAGGGCGGAAATAGCATCCGCACTTAGGGCAAACAGGAACAAATCCCATTGGACCACCAATAACAGATGACAACTAACAGCCAAATGATTGGCTGACAATTACCAATAAGTATCAGCCGCAGGAGACATTCGGCTTATGGCTCTGATGAAGCTAAGCCTGTGAAACACGTGTCAGCCTCCCCAAACTGGCTACTTATGTTGCAAAATATCAATGAAAATGTATAAAAAATGATGTAATGATGCTGTGATAGAATTGGTAATAGATACAAGCCTGAGAAAGGAAATGTAACGTTTATCTGAGCAAATTCAGTACCTAGAAATAGCTGAAATAAGATAAAATATATTACTATTCATAAGATTTTCCAAGACTGCGCAGATAGAAGCAGAATATTATTGGAAAAGAGTGATACACTGGACAGAATAAGTGGAATTCAAACCACAACATTAATATAAAGTTAGGACTGCTCAAGAATCAGAAATAAGTGAGAAATACATTTACAACTTGATACAGCCCAGTGAGAAAGGGCTGACTCATTAAAATAGCAGACCCAAGCAATTATTGAAAACAAGTATATTAAAGATGCTGAGAAAGTAACATTACACTGGGAAGAGAAAGTGGAATTAAAACCACAATCTGGTATCTTTAAAACACCAGTAAAACCAGCATAAAAGCACACAAAGGTGTGAAATTAATTTATCTGCTCCCTCAGAAAAATAGCTCAGTGAGAGAGAGCTAATATCTGAGAGAGAGACATAGCAGAAGTCTATGGGAACTGGAAATAAATATATCCATAGGTACCATCAAAAATAAGCCACTAGATGGCAACAGCTACTGAGAGAAAGCTTTAAGAGGGAACCAGAAAATCAGTTTATAAATGAACTATCTGGAGGAATTATCCCTAAATTTTTGATATTCCCACCTAGAAACTGCTAAAACCAGATATACAATATTTCATTACTCTAAATACTCCCCTGTTTGCATTAATAAAAACCTAATATACTGAACAGCTTTAACACACTGAATATAAAGCTGATACTGTTCAAGAATCAGGAATAATTGCGACACATTGACAAACAGATCTAAGGAATATAAACGAGCATATTGGAGACAGTGAGAAAGCAATATAATACTGGGAAGAGAAAGTGGAATTAAAACCACAATCTGGTCCTTACTAAATACCAGCAAACCAGTATAAAAGAACACAAAACTGTGAAATTAACCCACCTGCTCCCTCAGAAAAAGAGCTCAGTGAGAGAGAGCCTAAAACTGAGAGAGAGATACAGCAGAACTCTAGAAAAATTTGGGAACAAATACACCTATATGTACTATTGAAAAATAACCACTAGATGGCAATATTTACCAAAAGAAAGCATCCAGAGGGAACCAGAAAACTAGTTTGTGAATAACTACCTGGAGGAATTATCCCCAATATTCGATGCTCCCACCTAGAAACTGCTGAAACCAGATATAAAACATCTCACCGCTCCAAATACTCTCCTGACTGTATTAATA
This sequence comes from Crinia signifera, assembly GCF_055691185.1. Taxonomy (NCBI): domain Eukaryota; kingdom Metazoa; phylum Chordata; class Amphibia; order Anura; family Myobatrachidae; genus Crinia; species Crinia signifera. The sequence goes on along the minus strand of NC_139227.1, from coordinate 4,089,079 downwards.
ACAACTGAATATATTGAACAGCGCTAACATATTGAACTAAAAAAGTGGAATTTGAACCACATTTTGAGCATAAAAGTGCCAGTGTATCAACATAAAGTTGTGAAATAAATTTATCAGCCCCCCCGCCCCCTCTCCCCCCAATCTAAGTAGCTCAGTGAGAGAGAGCTGACTGGTTGGGAGAGAGACACAGCGGAGACCTAGGGTAAATCTGAAACAGGCCTATTCACGTGTATTACCTGAAATTAGCCACTAACTGGTAATAAATACAAAGGGAACCAGAAAAAACTATCTGGAAAAATTACCCCTGTACTCGAATCACGAGAAAGTCGTATCCCAAATAAAAACAACACACGTAGCCCTGTAATAAATATCTGCCAGATAAAAATTGATATAATAAAGAATTGATATATCTACACGTGGGAAATAACCCACCACAAATCAACTAAAATATTCAAATCAGTTGATGATTGAACGATAAAAACTTTCCTTCTCACGAAAATAAAAATTAAATATCACAGCATCATTTAAGTAGCCAGCCAAAGGGAAATCGATTTTAATCCCTAAACTCACTTCTATCTTTTCCTGTGCATTTGGCACAAACACATTATATGTTATATGTATGTACGTAAAAGTCTTAACCTCTTAAGAAAAAATTTTCACAAGGCACTGAAGAAGACCGCCTAGTGTGATTCTATATGCTAAACAAATCCACACAGGCTTGTTCTTTCTTCTTTTTAACAAAAATTAATAAAAGTATAAATTTTAAAATATAAGGATTCCTTTTTCTCCCTTGCAAAAGATCCTCCTTTCTCTGGTGTGCATCCTCAGTGCAACTTCTTTCCTTCTTGAAATTACCAGGCACAAAAAGGATCCAGGATCCTCCAAAGGGCCGAGCGTCTTGTGATAACCATCTCAGCAGTGTTCCTCCCAGGAATTCTGAATTGGGAGACCGACTTCCTAAGTCATCAGGACGTTTACTCTGAGTGGTCTCTACATCCCAAAATGTTATGGCAGATAGGCAAAAGATGGGCTCTCCAGATGTGGATCTGATGGCGTCTTGACACAATTAAAAGGTCCCGCTGTTCAGCTTCAGAACCAGAGATCCTCAGGCAGCATTCATGGACGCTCTGTCCATACAGTGGAACTTTCATCTTCTATACGCTTATCCGTCAGTATCGCTTCTTCCTTGGAATCTCCAGAAGTTCAAACAGGAAGGGGGAAGCCTAATCCTGGTGGCTCAGGAGACATTGGTATTCTGATCCAGCGCAGCTGTCAGCTGCTCCTCCTTTTCTGTTACCGTGATGGGGGGAATCTGCTCAGTCAAGGCCCGTGTCTGCACCCGGACCTGAAGAAACTCGTGGCAAGGCTCCTTGCTTTTCTCCAGAGTGGGCTGGTTAAAAGCTTGCTACTGGCATCCCTTAGAGAGCAACTGTCAGTCTGGTTCCAAAAGCAATTGGCTACAATACCAAATGTACATACGTTTTTCCAGGGGTTCTCAGGATTCAGCCTCCATTTATCCCTCCTGTGGCTCCTTGGGATTTATCTGTGGTTCTGGAAGCTCTGTCAGAACTGCCCTTTGAGCCCTGGCCTTGACTGTGACTTAACTTGAAATGGCTCACGACCAGGGTGGTTTTTCTTATGGTCATTGCCTCAGTTAGGAGGGTATCAAATCTGGGGGCATTGTCATGTTACTCTCTTCTTCTGATTTTCAATCAGGACAGGGCTGTTCTGCAGACAAAACCCTCCTACCTTCCAAAGGTAGTCTCAAAAAGTCATGTTAATCAGGAAATAGTGGTACCAGCACTAAATTCCTCTACTCTGTCCAAGAAGGAGAAGTCTCTGGGTGTGGTACGGGCACTGAAAATGTACGTGCAGAGTACTGAATCTATTAGATATTCTGATTCTCGTGTTTATTCGATACAGATTTCATAAAAGAGCGTGGCCTGCTCACTTTGACTTGCTTGATTAAAATGGCTATCACACAGGCTTATGAATAGGCTAACATAACATTACCTTCTTTGGTTTCTGTACATTCCACGAAGGTCTGTTGGTCCTTTGTGGGCTGCTCGGGGTGGTGCTTCCGCTAAACAGCTGTGTAAGGCAGCAACGTGGTCTTCAGTTCACACATTTGTTAGGTTCTATGCCTTCGATACTTTTGCTTCCCAAGATGCTGCGCTTTGGCACCAAGTTCTACTGGCCCCTCAGGTGTGTACCTACCCTTAATAAACTGTTTTGGGACCCAGGAACTCTGAACAAGGAAAATGGGATTTATGGTAAAACCTACCTTCGGTTAACTCCCTTTCTTCAAGGTTCCTGGGCCCACAGGGCGCCCAACCTAGTACACCTGATGTATATGGGACATGCTACTTTGGTTGTTGGTCCTTCTTCCTCTTGTGTGAGTGAATATATGCAATGCCTTTTATATTGTCTTCTGCTTCCTGCTGGGGCTTGTTAAATAAACTAACTAACCTAGCATGAAGGCAGGGTTATAGGGGAGAGGAGCCAGGCATGATGGGAAGCCTAAAGCTTTGGAGAGTTGGTGCCCGGTTCTCTGGATCTGCCTACAACCTCCGATGTTATACCTGTGGGCCCAGGAACCTCGAAGAAAGGGAGTTAACCGAAGGTAAGTTTTACCATAACTCCCATTATATGGTAAAATATACTAAAATATCTTAAGTTAAAGCGCAGTTACTAGGAGTCATAAAACATAAATGTAATAGAGCTTCATTTTCCACTACTACGCCTCATTAGCTAGCGCAGACTGTTAATTCCCTGCAAAGCCTTAAGGTTGACTGCATTTTTTGACAGCAGAGACGCAACTTTCTTCTTTACAATTGGGAACAGACTGGCGCACTTTCACTGTGTCATTCGATGTGAAGGCAGATCACACAGAAGCAGAAGTAGCAGGTCAACTTTTCTCCCATTTCCTGCTACAAAACTATCTGTTAAGGTGCCCACACACGGATATATTTCTCTCTTACCTGGACAACCTCTTCTACGGACACAATCTCCAGAGGTTCTGTACCATCACCTCCAGGTGGCACTGTCATTCTTACAGGTTCACGGGAGGCTGCTCAACTGGGCCAAGTTCTCTCTCTGGGATCCATACTGTATGCCCAAGTACAATGCATCTTCCTTCCTCAGGACAAGATGACAGCATTGCAATTGTGCATCTGCAATATGATTTTTTGTCAAAGGGTTTCCATCCATGCAGCAATGCAAACTCTTAGCTCCATGGTATCCACTTTCAACCTGGTGGAACACACCGAGTTCATTCCAGGATCCTACAATGCCTGATGCTTTCCAGATGGTACGTTCTACCCAACAGGATCAAGTATCAGACTGGATATGCCATCGATAGAATACGAATAGGAATCACCATTCAAAAGATTGGTGATTCCTAATTTACTAAGCGGTCGTATTAAAATACGGCAGTTAATTATCGGTAAACGGCTGATAATTGCCGGCCAAATACGCCAGGAAAATACACTTTATTTTCCTGGCGTATTTGGCTTTAGCCTTCTTGGATCAGGCAGATCCATGCAGGCTTCAGTGTAAAAAAAAAATAGGCGTGGGGTCCCTCATGGCCGTAACCAGTACCAGGTTCAAAGAGCCGGGCCTGGTTTTAATAAATCAGGAAACAATTTGCGTAGGGCTCCGCTGATTTTTTTAAAACCAACCCCAGGGCAGGGCATGGTTCCCAAAATACAGGGGACAAAATAAATAGGGGTACCCCATATTTTAAGAACCAGGCCCAACCAGCCAGCAGGGTAATGTCACAGCCGGGGGACACTTATTATATATATTATATAAGGTCCCACGGCCAAAACATTAACCTTACAGACCAGTCAGCCTGGGCAGGGGTCCTGGGGGAGTGGGGATCCCCCAACGAAGGGGTCACCTCCTCCAGAGCTTACCTCCCCAGGCTGAAGCCTGATGCTGTCCCCGGTACCCCTGGGCTGTGGGTTCCGGGCTGATTCAAGTGTAAAGAAATAGAAAAACTTTGGGTTTTGCTGTGGAACTATGAGTCCCAGCAAGCTTGGAACGCATACTGTGTCTGGAGAACCACAAGTGTAATGATTTAACTTATCCTTTAATTAATTGATGTGTAATTAATCGTTTATTTTTATCCTTTTTTTTTCTTATATATCTAACCCCGACATGCATCCGATGAGAGTATTTGTGTGTAACATCATAAATTGAAGAAATGTAGTGAAATACATCTAATTTGAATGAGAAAACCAAGCGGTCCCGGAAATGACAATACCATCCGCTTCCGGATTGAAACCCGGAAGTGAGAGAGTCCCACCGTCACCATACTGTACACGGTGTCTCCATGCCAATACAAGTCTGGAACGGATGAAATCTGGACCTGAGCGCTCAGTTTCTTGTTAACATTTCTCATTACTTCTTGATTGTAGATTATGTGAATTCTAATGTATAATCATTGTATGTGCTAGTGTAATGTCTATTGATTTTTTTAAGGATGTAGGTTGTGTTTTTGATATTATGTACTTGCGCATCAGATTGGATTCCGAGCCAGGTTTTTTGTGTTTTCCTTTCAATTAGGTAATGGTCCAGGGTATATATACCCTGCCTGTATAACTATCCGCCATACCTTAAAAAAGGGCCATTCTAACGGCCCGAAAAGCATTGGTGAGGAGGAACTACTATCTTTTTTGTCCTGGGACCCTTTGCCATCACTCCATTCTAAGTGGCAGACCCATCTCAAACTCTATAACCTGGGTGAGTTGAGGTGGTGTGAAGGTGACCCTCAGAGGCTGATCTTCCTGGCTAGATGTTCAACGTCTGCTGATCCGCTGTCAGTCCCTACATTGGTTGCCTGTAATTTACCCTATTCAATATAAAATACTTCTAATTCCCTACAAGGCCATTAACCTGACTACACCGACATATATGTCTCGGTTATCTCAAAATATATCCCCACCCGACCTCTCCCCTCTGTACAAGATCTGCATCTCTCATCCACAATCATTACTCACTCCCACTTACACTTGCAGGATTTTTGTCAGGCAGCAACCACCTTATGGAATACCCTTCCACGCACGCTAAGACACTCCTCCAGCCTCCAAACTTTCAAGTGTTTCCTGAAAACTCACCTCTTCAGACAGCTTATCTTATTCACGAACCCCCACACAACCTCCATTAGCAGTCATATCTAATTGGATCCCATTAGGACTGTCTTGCAATCTGGTAGGACTGCCATGCTATGGAATCCTATCCTTATGTTTCCCTACTATTATCCCTATGCATTGTAAGCTTGCATGTAGGGCCCTCAATGTCAGTTTTGTCACGTTTCGTGAAGCACCAGCTGGAGTGTAACGGAGGCTGGGTGCTTTAATGTAGGGCTGTTGCATGAACGACAGATTGGAGTGAAGCAATTGGATAAAATTAAACCTTTTTTAATAAAGATACTGTGGTACAAGATATGAATGATGGCATAAAGAATAACTGTAGATATTGATAAACTGAAAGAAGGCAATAATAAACAGTACTTATTGGAGAGCTTGAAGTTGAATGATTGGATGATTGCAGGATTGGATGATTGGATAATTGAAGAAAGATTGGATGATTGGATGAAGAATTGGATGTTTGAATGATTGAATGAAGAATTGGATGAAAGAGAAGAAGATGAAGTCCAGTTGAAACTGTGCTGAGTGAGATCGTAGCTGCAGGACCAGGGATGCGACTACGGATAATAACCGTCAGGAATGAAGGAAGAAGATGACACCCTTTGGGGGGTTAACCTTGTCCTATCCTAATAGGCGGCAGAGGGTTCCGTGATATGGTGGAGCAGTGGACGATCAGCAGGGAGATCAGCGAAGACTTTCACCAGGATGCGAAGGAGAGCTGTAGTGGATACTACAGGGATAGCCAGGAGTAACCAATGATGTTAGCGGGTAGACATCATTGTACTGACTGCCGGTCTGGCCCGGCTAGTCAGACTTTAAGGGTAGAGGTGACTGGCTGCGCGTGTGACCTCACACTTTGGAGCCGCGTAGCATAGGCTGTAGCAACCAAGAAGATGGCCGCCAGATGCGGCGACGGAACACAGCCGGCGGAGAATATACGCGGAGGCGCTGCAGCCGGCGCTTCCCAGCCAGAGGCCTAACATGACACGGACACCATCATGGCGGCTCATGCCTCACGCCACCCAGAGCCTGCACAGCAGGAGACTGCACACCACAGCTGTCACCTGGTGATGACAGAGTGTCGGAACGCAGACAGCCAGCATGGGTATCAGCAGCGAAGGTGAGCACCAAGACAGAGGGTAGCATATCAGAGGTCTGTAGGACCGGAACAGCACAGGGGGCCAGGGTAGCTGAGATGGTGGTCGTGACAAGTTTGCTACTACCCAGTTAGTTTTATCATTCTTTCCCATTGTAAAGTGCAACGAAATTTGCTGCGCTATATAAGAAACTGTAAATAAATATGTATGTATGTGTGTGTGTGTTTGTATATACATGGGCATTATGGTGTGGTGTAATGTGTAAGGAGCAATACAGTGTGTTGCCTATTGTGTAAGGGGCATTACAGTGTGTTGCCTATTGTGTAAGGGGCATTACAGTGTGTTGCGTATTGTGTAAGGAGCATTACAGTGTGTTGCCTATTGTGTAAGGGGCATTACAGTTTGTGGCATATTGTGTAAGGGGCATTACAGTTTGTGGCATATTGTGTAAGGGGCATTACAGTGTGCAGCATAATGTGCAAGGGGTATTACGGTGTGCGGCATAATGTGTAAGGGACATAACGATTTGGCATATTGTGTAATGGACATTTCAGTGTGTGACATATTGTGTAAGGGTGTGTTTTTCCTTTGGTGGCCAAAGTCTGGGGTATAAGGTAGTCATTTTTTCAAGGTCAAACACCTTTTTTTGGAACCTGTTCGCCATAGGTGCATGCAAATAAGTTATTTTTAAAATGTCTACAGGGGCAGTTTAACCATTCACACTGGGGGCCAAAATGCTTAGAAAGATCCATGTTCGTTTTACCAGTATCCCATGGGGAAGGGGGGAGCAGCATATTTTTGGGCAGGGGGGGAGCAAAATGTATAGTTATGCCACTGTCGACACAGTTAAAGATTTACATATACAATCCAAAATAATGCAGGTGACAGAACTCTGAGACTTCGAAAGGTGTAAATGTATTTAAACAATTTATAAAATGATCAAAGTTTTGGGGCACACCTGTTTCCATTGTCAAGGTGAGTGCCCTGAAATGTTTGTCATAAATTGTTTAAATACATTTGTACCTTTTAAAGTCTGAGTGCCGCCTGTATTATTTTAGAATTGGAATGTATCCAGCGCTTCGGGGCAGTATAGTTTATGGTGGGAGAGCTGATCTATTGTCATCCAGAAGACACACAATGTCTATATTTGTAGTTGATCTGCACTGTTCAAACTCTTCTCTTTAGCATTAGCACAAACACAACACTATGGCAACACAACCACCACACCTAGCCACGCACACACCAGCAGGCAGCAGCTGCAGACCAGCATGCCTTAGCTTAATACCCATAGAAACTAGGTGATAGGTGCCGCTGCCAATATCATTAACAATATCGACCGCAGGTCCCGATATTGTGCATACACACTTAACGATTTTGGCAATCGATGTTGTTCAGAAATGTCATGGGACCCACTGAACATGTGGCCCGTTTCGCTATATAGCCAAATTGACCTGCATGTTCAAAAGACATCAATCATCATTAATAATATTGACTGTACACCGTAGATGAGATAGTAATATATATTTATTACGATCTCATCTAGTTTGTATGGTGCTTTAGCCTTAGGTTTAGCAGAGGAGACTAAGCTGCATTTTGGACACAGAAAGCATGGAGAGGAGGAGATACCACATGTCAAGAGAGAGTGACACTACAGTGGTAGTGGTGGGGGTGGGGCTGGCTTCTTACTGACAGCTTGCTAATACCCCTTTTAGACCAAAACGCTGGGTCGCACCCGGCTTTTTGGACCCCGGTTGAAGCCGGGTGCGACCCGGCGTTTAAGCCCGCCCGGTGTAAATGCCCCTAAACGCCCGCACCCCCCTCCCGCCCCTTCCCGGCGCTTGAAGATGACAGCGCGTTGTCATCTTCAAGCGCCGATCGACGCCGCCGTACCCGGAACGCTGCTGGGGGCAGCCCAGCACTAAGGTAAGCTGCTAGGCTGCCCCCAGTCCCCGCGCGCACCCCCCCGCCATTGGACAGGAGGTGAATGGATGCCGCACACAGGCATCTGTTCACCTCCCTCCCCCGCCGCCGCTGTCTGCAGAGTATAGCAGACAGCAGCGCCGGCTGTCAGTGTCAGACTGACAATCCGTCCAACCTGCGGACGCTGCGGTCCGCAGGTTGGACGTTCCCCATTCATGTAAATGGGAGCCGGGTCATCCGACCCGGCGTTCCCATTTACACCGCCCTCTACCCAGGTCCTAGCCGTGTTCTACCCAGGTCAGGACCTGGGTAGAAGTCCCGTGTAAAGGGACACGGCGTTAGGGATTTACACCGCCGAAGATCCGGGTCTGACCCGCCGCTGACCCGGATTTTTCGGCGGTGTAAAAGGGGTATTAGCTGCAGTCTCACACAAAAACAAGTATGCTGATAAGATGAACATAACTTGCCCAGAGGCAGGGACAAGTCTGCAGCTGCAGTGCCAATTCAATGATGACATTTTTTTGGGCACTTGTGTATTATCAGGGCACCCATTACACAGTGGTGTATTGAGAATACCAATACAGCACTATGCTGGCTACGTAAACTACGTAAGTGGCTCTGGAGCCCTAAAAATACACAATGCTTAATATCCCCACTATCCACGTCATACCCCCAGTATCCACGTCAGTATGGAGTTGTGGCGAGCGCAGCAAGCCACCGAGCCCGAAGCTTGGCGAGCGCAGTGAGGGGACGTGGATACGCGCTGCACTTGCCACACTTTATAAGCTCAACTCTACGCCGATGTGGATACTGGGGTATGACATGGATAGTGGGGGTATGACATGGATAGTGCGGGTAAAATGACTGGTCCATACTTACCCTCCTCCGGCCCGGACACCGCGTTGATCCCCGCTGACTCTCCGCAATCCACGGTGACTCCTCGGCAGTCGCATTCAACCCCCCTGCTCTGACACTCACCACGGACACTGTACGCAATTAGCGTAATGCTGCTGGGGGAGCAGGGGAACCATGTGATGCGCCGCCAGCGGCATTACGCTGTATTACGTACAGCATCCGCTGTACCTGGGTTATGCTGCCCATACACTTGTGCGATTGGATTCGATGCGACATTGAAGTGTGATGTCCATCGAACCCGATCGCATCTTGTGGTGCTAGAAATGCCCTTACAGCAACCGATGCCGCATGCCATTTTGAGTTGGCACATTGGGTGCTGAAAGAGGGCAGGCAGAGGGCTGCATTGTAATGTAGCGCAAGAAGTAGCGCTGAAAACACTAAGCATCTCTCTGATTGGCTGAGCTATCAGAGGGCTGCCCAGTGTTTAAACAATTCTGCCGCCACAGTAGTGCTAGCGGGCGGCAGAAGTGTTTAAACACTGGGCAAGCCGTCTGATTGGCTGAGATAGCTCAGCCAATCAGAGGGCTGCCCAGTGTTTTAAACACTTCTGCCGTCACCGCTGCCCACTAACCCTACGGCTACAAAGCCACCCTCTGCCCGCCCTCTCCCACGCCACCAGCGGTCTCTGCGGCCCCCTCTCCCATCCCCATGCCGCTGAAAAAGCGTTCCCTTCGCCCCCCACCAGTGGATTGCATTTGAGCATTGCATGCGGTTAAAAACCAATTTGATAAATATTGATTGCAGCACATAAGACCCTGAGACCCAACCGGCGTGCCCTTGCATCGCATGGAATGATACACATTTTGTGCATACAATCATTCAATTTATCGGCCAGATGTGGTTGAAATTGAATGATAGCTTGCAATATCTCACAAGTGTATGGGCAGCATTAGTCTGTAAGCATCGGACCCGGGATTGCGATCCGACCTTTGTTTGCTATGTGAATGGGGTATAAAGGTGGCCATGCAGTGTATGACCAGCTGATCCCTCTTGAGCCACCTGGAACCTTCCTGGGCAGCAGGATCGCATGCAGTCCTTCGAAACGCGATGCATTGCAGGGGACTGAAGAGTGGATAAAGGGGGAAATTTACAAAGTTGTGTATTCTACTTCACATGTGATGTTGCTATGGGCAGTGCTATTTTTCAGCAGGAACCAGCAGGAACTCAGTTCCTGAACCTCTAATTAAATATGACATCATCAGGAAGTGAAAATTTTCTTTTCATAAGATAAGTTTTATTTTAAAGTCACCTGTGAGAGCCTTTGTTTCTAAATACAATATATACATATATCTCCCTCTCTCTATTATATAGGTTTGTTTTTATTTAATTGATCCACCCCCAGACCTGGAGTTCCTGAACCTATTTTTCCAGAAAAATAGTATTGGCTATGGGCAACCAATCAGAATCTTCTTATTTATTTAGCACCCGCTCTAGAAGATAGTAGACAGGATCTGATTGGTTGCCCATAGCAACATCACATGCGAAGTAGAATACACATCTTAGTAAATTTCCCCCAGAATGTCAAAAACATTCGATTTGTCAAATTTTCACCTGATTTTCTGGCCTGATCCCTCGGAATCAGGTGAAAAGTGGCCAATTCGTACAAGTTTATAGTGGCCTTAAGTCCCCATCAGACCAGGCTAAATCAATGGGACAAAAAGAAAGCAGTAATATATTAAAACCAGACCACTAGACACCATTAACCTTGAGGCTGAGCCTCAGATACAGCTGAAATGTACAAAATAAGAAGATAGGATGAGTAAATAACCAAAGTCTGGTGAGCTAGTGAAGATGCTGAGATAACCCAGTACACGAGAGTATGGGGCTGGGGGTGACAGTGCTGAGCCAGGCTGAGATAACAGTATACAGCGCACACTCAGTAAGGGGCTGGGGCAGGGGCTGAGGCTGGGGTGGGGGTGACTGACAGTACAACTCGTGACCACTCTGACGATGTCTATACCAGTAAATAAACCGTGACTGCCGTGTTAAAGCACAAGGCATTAGTAATCGAGAATCCGGACGGCATGAGAAGTAATGGGATCGGTGATAGGCTAGTTTTGTCTGGACTGTTGGGTAAAAGGAAACGTTATAAAATGTGTGACGGGAGGACGCGAAGGACAAAACAAGAAGAATGCGCTGCATAGACCGGTGCACAGGGGCCGCTGAGTGATCACCGGGGGTCGCTCCCTGACCGTATACCGCAGCAGCATCCTGGTTCCTCGGCCGCCGTCTGCTCTCGCTCTCTGAGGGACACTATGCCAGGGCGGACATGGCTGCTGGAGTAGGGCTTTCTGGCTTCGCCTTTATCCTGTGGCTGTGGCTCACCTGCGGCTCCCATCCCTCCTCCGCCTGCGGGGTGAGCGGCGGCTGCAGCCCGGGGCCACCTGTAGTGTTCGGTAAGTTCCGCAGCTCAATGTTTGCTGCCGTCCGTATAAACAGGTGTCCTATATATATTATTACAGCTCATTGTAACTGTCCATGTATGACAATGGTAAACAGGGTACCACAGGCTTTTACATGTAACCCCTAACAAGGAGGTATCCTTCCCACAATATCCCCCCCCCCCAATATACACCTGACAAGGAGGAATTCCCCCCCCCCCATATACACCTAACAAGGAGGTATCCTCCCCCCCACAAATATACACCTAACAAGGAGGTATCCTTCCCCCAATATCCCCCCCCCCCCAAATATACACCTGACAAGGAGGTATCCTTCCCCCAATATACACCGAACAAGAAGGTATCCCCCCTCCCCCCAATATACACCTGACACGAAGGTATCCTTCCCCGATATACACCTGACAAGGAGGTATCCCCCCCCCCCAATATACACCTAACAAGGAGGTGTCCCCCCCCCCCCAAATATACACCTAACAAGGAGGTGTCCCCCCCCCCCAAATATACACCTAACAAGGAGGTATCCTCCCCCCCCCAAATATACACCTAACAAGGAGGTATCCTCCCCCCCCAAATATACACCTAACAAGGAGGTATCCTCCCCCCCCAAATATACACCTACCAAGGAGGTATCCTCCCCCCCCCAAATATACACCTACCAAGGAGGTATCCTCCCCCCCCCCCAAATATACACCTACCAAGGAGGTATCCTCCCCCCCAAATATACACCTAACAAGGAGGTATCCCCCCCCCCCAAATATACACCTAACAAGGAGGTATCCCCCCCCCCCAAATATACACCTAACAAGGAGGTGTCCCCCCCCCCCAAATATACACCTAACAAGGAGGTATCCTCCCCCCCCCAAATATACACCTAACAAGGAGGTATCCCCCCCCCCAAATATACACCTAACAAGGAGGTATCCCCCCCCCCCAAATATACACCTACCAAGGAGGTATCCTCCCCCCCCCCAAATATACACCTACCAAGGAGGTATCCTCCCCCCCCCCAAATATACACCTACCAAGGAGGTATCCTCCCCCCCCCCAAATATACACCTACCAAGGAGGTATCCTCCCCCCCAAATATACACCTAACAAGGAGGTATCCCCCCCCCCCAAATATACACCTAACAAGGAGGTATCCTCCCCCCCCCAAATATACACCTCACAAGGAGGTATCCTCCCCCCCCCCAAATATACACCTCACAAGGAGGTATCCTCCCCCCCCCCCCCAAATATACACCTAACAAGGAGGTATCCCCCCCCCAAATATACACCTAACAAGGAGGTATTCTCCCCCCCAAATATACACCTAACAAGGTGTCCTCCTTCCCCCCAATATACTCCTAACAAGGTGTCCTTCCCCCCCCCCCCCAATATACTCCTAACAAGGTGTCCTCCCCCCCCCCCAATATACTCCTAACAAGGTGTCCTCCCCCCCCCCCCAATATACTCCTAACAAGGTGTCCTCCCCCCCCCCCAATATACTCCTAACAAGGTGTCCTGTCCCCCCCCCCGATATACTCCTAACAAGGTGTCCTCCCCCCCCCCGATATACTTCTAACAAGGTGTCCTCCCCCCCCCCGATATACTCCTAACAAGGTGTCCTCCCCCCCCCAATATACTCCTAACAAGGAGGTGTCCTCCCCCCCCCCAATATACTCCTAACAAGGAGGTGTCCCCCCCCCAATATACTCCTAACAAGGTGTGTCCCCCCCCAATATACTCCTAACAAGGAGGTGTGTCCCCCCCCCAATATACTCCTAACAAGGTGTCCCCCCCCCCCAATATACTCCTAACAAGGTGTCCCCCCCCCCCCCCCCAATATACTCCTAACAAGAAGGTGTCCTCCCCCCCCCCCCCAATATACTCCTAACAAGGAGGTGTCCCCCCCCCCCCCCCCAATATACGGTACTTGTGTATTTTGGCGGCGCCCCCGATGTCCGTCGTACGATGAACGGATCGCATCGCATGCCATGCACCCGATGGCATACGATGCGACGCGATTTTGCCCCCTATACGATTAAAAATCGTGTAAGCACCCTAAAGGGTGCTTTTGAGCACCCTAATGGGTGCTTACAATGTTAAATGCACCCCCATGCCACCCCCCCACTATAAACGTGAACCCGAAGTGTGGCGAGCGGCGGCGATACGCGTCCTACGACCTTTTCATACCCCCACTATCCACGTCGGCGTGGAGTTGAGAATAGAATAGTGTGGCGAGCGCAGCGAGCCACCGAGCCCGAAGCGTGGCGAGCGGACGCGGATACCTTTACAGGTAAACGCGTCCCTTCGCGGGCTTCACAGGTATCCGCGTCCCCTCGCGGGGCTCGCCACGCTTCGGGCTCGGTGGCTCGCTGCGCTCGCCACACTATTCTATTCTCAACTCCACGCCAACGTGGATAGTGGGGGTATGAAAAGGTCGTAGGACGCGTACCGCCGCCCCTCGCGGGCTCGCTGCGCTCGCCACGCTTCGGGTTCACGTTTATAGTGGGGGGGGACCTGGGGGTGCATTTAACATTGTAAGCACCCATTTGGGTGCTTTACATTGTATAAGCACCCATTAGGGTGCTTATACAATGTTTAATCGTATGGCATCGTATGCCATCGTGCACTATCGTACGATATCGCGTCGCATCGCATACCATCGTATGCGTTATGGTATGCGATGCCAAAATACACAAGTACCCAATATACTCCTAACAAGGAGGTGTCCCCCCCCCCCCCAATATACACCTAACAAGAAGGAGGTGTCCCCCCCCCCCCCCCCAATATACTCCTAACAAGGTGTCCTCCCCCCCCCCCCCCCAACATACACCTAACAAGGAGGTATCCTTCCACCCATATGTGAGACAGAATCTTCCATACATGTGTGTATGGACAGAAGTGTTTGGGTGCTTGACCATTACACCAGCAGGGACTGTAATCCTATTGTATACATGTAATGCTGTGCACATCCATCTGACACGGGGGATTGTGGACAAACTCTTTCATATTAAAGGGGCAGTCACAAGGCAAAACCATGACTTGTAAGTTAATGACTTCCTATTTAAGAAAAAAAATAAGCATTTGGGTGGTGTTCCCCATGTTCTCCGTCCTCGCCTCCCATTACAGGCTTCATGCTCTAACTGGGTGATTTTACCACTTCCGCATATGTGCGCCCTTAATCTGTGGGTGTATTCGGGACCTTGCAACCGGGCAACTTCTTCACGGGCCCATTTCACCACTTTTAAGCTGTGTACACACGGGGCGATAGGGGCTGGAATCGCTGGAAATATGGTCGCAGGCGACCATATTGCCAGTGATGGGAGTGTGCCCCGGCGATAAATCGCCGGGTGTGCGCTCCCGTTTTCAGCCCCGTTCTAATCGCAAGCTCCTGTGACCAGCTGATTACCTCTGCGGCACTGCCGGCAGAGGTTCCCTTTCATCAGCGACCATCTCTGGTCGCTGATGAAAAGGAGAAACTGAGCAATATATCTCCCGCGTGTGTACGGGGCTTTATCACGGTTTCATACATTTACCCCAATGAATGAATAGTCTACAGAAAATAGAATACCTGTAAGAATTTTTATATAACTATGAGTTATTCCCATGGGTTTTTTTTTTCTTCGGTGACGGGGTGATGTTTCATTGTTTGTGCCAGTGGGCACGAGTTACTGGGTGCTCAATACTGATCAAGCATGTTGCAACTTTTGTTTGCTTATGGCCCCAGGAGGATGCTGGCAGGAACAAATGGGCACCCGCGGCACTCAGGATCGACACACACCGCTCAACTAGTTGCTGGATTAGTTTTCTTTAATGAATTCTGAATTGGTTATTGATATAATGGGTGACATTCTATGGGTTGAGAATTTTTGACTTTTTTGCGAATTTTTTCGCAAAAACGGCCGAAATCGCATTTTTTCCCATTTTCACATATTTAATGAGCTCCGAAAATGTGAAGTTGGACACACTGGAAATGTGATGGCTGTTTTTCGCAGCACATCGCATCCAGATGTTTTCACATGGAAAAGTATACAAATCGCATATTTAATGGTATGCGATTTGTATAAAGTGTGACTATAATTCGCCCAAAAATCAGACCAGGTTCTGATGGGCGAATTAGCCAGAAACCTGCACAGATCGCAATGTTCTGTGCAGGTTTCTGGTAAAAAAAAATAAAAAATAAACAGTTAAAATAAAAAAAAAACGAGCGCGGGGTAATGCCACAGCCGGGGGACACTTATTATATAAGGTCCCGCGGCCAAAGCATTATCCCCGTGGCTGGTCAGCATGGGCAGGGGTCCTGGGGAAGTGGGGACCCCCCCAATGAAGGGGTCCCCCCCCCCCTCCACGACTTACCAGCCCATGCTGAAAGTCCGGGGCTGTCCCCGATGCCCCTGGGCGGTGGGCATCGGGCTGATGGATTGTGTAAAAAAAAAAAAAAGCAGAAAAACTATTGTTTTCTACTGGCGAACTATGAGTCCCAGCAAGCCTCCCCCGCATGCTGGGACTTGGAGAACCACAAGTCCCAGCATGCGGGGCATTAAAGGGCCCGCTGGCACTTGTAGTTCTACAGTACAAAAAATAGTGAAATAAAACACACTGACACCCTGAAAAATAAAAGTTTAATACACACATAACACACACACACACACACTGATACTTACCTACCTTGAGCCCGTCGGTCGGTCCCTGGATCCTGGGTCCGGGCTCCAGGGCAGAAGAGTCCGGTTCCGGGGCTGGTCCTGGGGTTCCGGGGCTGGTCCGGGGTCCAGGATCCGATGAAGTCCACAGGGGTACCTGAGGAAGGAAATCCTACTCACCTGGTCCCCGGCGACGACATCGGCATCCTCTCCGGCAGATGCGCTGCTCCCGGCTGCTGTGGTACCCGCTCTCGGACTGGAGAGGCGCAGAGATTTTCATCTTCCGCGCCTCTTCTCCAGATGATTCTATTGGCCGCCTAGCGGCCAATCAGGAGCCGACTTTCTCGGCTCCTGATTGGCCGCTAGCCAGCCAATGGAATCAGAGTATCTGAATAAGAGGACGACATGCCGGTGTTTGTTGGCTAATAACATGAGACCAGTGGTGGACTGGGTCAGGAAAGGCCCTCAGGGAGATGCAATAGTAGGGGCTCACTGATTGGAGGTGGCACAAAGCTAGAGGGGTGGCAGTGTCGCCTTATACAGAGAGCATTACAATGACCTGCGTACAGTAAGGACAACTCAATGAATGCCACAAAACATTGCAGTGACCCACATATAACCCAAAATATACCCTCTGCCCACCCTAGAAAAGGCTCCTCCCATTGTATAAATTTACCAACCCTTTGATAATGTTAAAACCTATTCACAACCACTCTGGTACATTCTTGTCCAAAGGGTTGAAGTGGACAAGACACAAGAAAAATGTTGACATTGCGATAGTCAACACATAAAGGGCGACATGAGTTTTTTCACAATTTTTGGGGGTTTTTTGGAACCCTTCACGATTCATGTGGACTCCAATTGTGAACTGTAAAGTGGCCTGAAGTGTGCAATGCTCAGGTGTCGACATTGACACTAAAAACTGTAAAAAAACAAAACCTCATTAACGTTTTGCTTGTGTTGACACTATGCAAGTTAACGTTTTGGTGTCTACCTATTAATAGTTGACCTAGACATGGTCTGTGAGCTGATCCTTCCCACACCCGTTTAATTATACTTCCCTTTTTCACCCAATAACCTTGTTAAGGTGCCCATACACGGTCCGTTTGTCGGATCCGTTCGGTACTTAATTAGTACACATTGTATCGCATGCCTTGTGCATACGATGTAAAGCTAGTACAAAAAGTATCTGCAGCACATACTTTTTGTACCGTACGATGAGATGCGCGGGAGCGCGCATCTCATAGTATAGGATGGACGGACCGGGAATGGGAACCTTTACTACCATTTAAACTACTGGCTCTGGGGCTAATTGGATAGCCCCACCACATTGCAATCTACTGTGGCTAATTGAATCCCAGGCTTAAGAATAGGCCCCCACACACTAGAATGATTTTTTTTTTGTCAGATTTCTGACCGATCGGCAATAACCGGCCGATTATTGCTGATTATCGATCAAAATCGGCTGATATATCTGATGATAGGTAGGAAATCGGACAATTGGCCAAAACAATCGTTCTAGTGTGTGGGGGCCTTATGTACCCTGGGGGCCTTAGGTGGGTACATACCTGAATGACAGCTAGGTATGGTGTTTCTGGCTGCATCTTGTACCCACGATTGTGTGCTCTTGTATATCACATGCATTATCTTCTGGACCGCTGTGTTCCATGGTTAACCGGAAAAGATTGCATGCGATCCAGGTGCGTATTAAGGAAGTACGCAATAGGGGTTGTTCATTCCCTTTAATTACATTTTCCTAATGGGTCAGTGTTTGAAAAATGACATTTAGGAGCTGATTGGTACTCTTTGCTTTTAGTTTTTCATACATAGACCCCATAATTGCTTATCTCTGACCAGAAGTGTGCCAGTCACAGGCTGCAGTTCATATTCAGAAGCTGTAGGGCATCTGCACTGTAATAATGACTAATAGACTGTAGTGGAGATTTATCCAGGTGAGATCCACCGGATTTGGGTGAGAAGGCGTGGTCACAGCTAGGGACAGGGCTGAATATACAGCTGGTGGAGAGGTTGGGTGGGTGTCGGGGGGGTAGAGGGAGTACTTTGGCATATGCATCTTAAGGTGCCCACATACGGAGCGTTTTCACCATGCGATGCGCGCTCCCACGGGCATCTTATCGTGCAGTAAAACAAGTTTGTGCTGCACATACTTTTTGTACTGCCCTCGCATTGCACGCAAATCGCATGCATTGCGATCCAGCTCATAACTGGTGCGATTATCGCTCCGTATATGGGCACCTTTAGAAGATAGCAGCTGGTTCTTCAGACTAGGAACCAGCTGCAAGTTCCGAACACCCTTTTATACAAACTAGGGGATTCATCGCTTTATTAATAGTGTTCCCGCTAGGCTGTTTTAGCGGGGTGCGCCCTGCCCGATTTTTAAAGGGAAAAATGCGCCCCGCCCCGCTAGCAGCGTCCTGTGAAAACAGCCTGGTGCCTGCCCTGACTGCTGGCATGGGGAAGCACAGCACCACCTTAGACGGCAATGCCCGGCGCATCCCCAGCATCTTCGGCGTGGCCGGGCCCGCCCCTTTCCGTGATGTCGCGGCCTGGGCATGCCTCTTTTGTGCTGTCGGCGGCTCGGGACCGCCCACAAGTGTGACGTTGGCGGGCCCGTTCTGCTTCCCGGCGTCCTGCCTGACCAAAAACCTAGAGTGAACACTAATTAAGGCACCTTTTATACATATACAAATATATGCTTTTTAATATGTTCTTTCTCCATAAAGGAATAGTTTTGAAATAAAATTATTCTATTTTGTCTTCAGTACCTGGAGACCTCGGAAATCAACTGGAAGCCAAATTGAATAAACCATCAGTTGTGCATTACATGTGCTCAAAGAAAACCGATTATTACTTCACTCTCTGGCTTAACCTGGAGCTGCTTCTGCCTTTGGCCATTGACTGTTGGATTGATAATATAAGGTACGAACCAATGCACTTATTTTATATTCTATAAACCTGCTATGATTAACTGAACCGCGTGACTTCATTTCTCCTTCATACTTCATGGCAGCCATTACATTGGGTTTATCCCCTTCTCTCTCCCAATTAGACAGGTAGTTTTTTCCCCTAGGACCCAGCTCCTCCTCTTCCTCTTGCTATATAACTGAGCACCTCCCCTTAGACCATAGTCTTTTTCCTGTCTCCTCTATCTGTAAACAGGTAGTTAGATTAGTGTAGAGACATGACTAAAAGACCTGGCAGCGAGGGGTGGCGGTGCCTTACCCTATATATGTGGTCCGAAGCCGGCGGCATGGATCTGTGCTCATGGGTTGGCGGAGCCTGTAAACCCGGTATCAAGGAGGTATGGGACTCACCTAAAGCCTTTAAGTGCGGGAGCCATGGCGCAAGTATGGTGAGTCCGGAGCACGAGAGAGCGGCATCACCATGCTCCCCCAGGCTGGCGTCTGTTCCAGGAAGCAGACGCCGGAGGGGAAGTGAAGCGAGCTTCCGGCGCGCGGTCTGCGGTGCATAGGCAGACCGCGTGCGTTCCACTGACAGGAAGCGTACGGCGCTTCCTTGCTTGGCGTCCCGTGTGAGACGCGCGGGCGGACGTGACGCACGGGCGGACGTGACGCATATGCGACGCGTCAGCACGCGGCCTGCGTTCCAGCGCGGGTCGCGTGCGTTCCACAGGGCGGAAGAACAGTGTATATATAGCGCCTGGCCGGTGTGACAGGCGCTGCTGCTTCTTGTCTGCGTGGTTGCTCTGTGGAGACTCGGCTGCAGTATGGAGGGAGCCTCTCCTAATGTGAATACACCGCTGCCCAGGTAAGTCCTCAGTGAGGACTGGTTATGGTACTTTGTTGCTGGTCAGTCAGTTAGTTAGTTGTCTTTTTCTTCTGTTTTAGTGTGCCTGTTGTGGCCAAAAAGAAGACAGCTAAAAAGCGATTGGATAAGATTTGCCCTGAGTGTGACAAGTCGTTTATTGGAGAGGATGTATTATGCAAATGTTGTCTTCAGAAGAAGGAATCTGCTTCAGTGTCTAGCCAGATATCAGAACTTAGAGAATGGATGGAGAAAAATGTTGTCTCTAAAAAAGAATACTCTGGCAATAAAAGGTCTAGGTCTCAGACCAGTTTGGATGTGGACGATGATGTGGGATCAATAGGGGCCGGTTCTGATGACGGCACAGGTGGTTCCACGGCCGAATCTGGAGAAGTGACTGAAGACGAGCGTTTGTTTGATTTAGGTCTTGTGGAAGTGGTGTTAAAAAACTTATATAAGACCTTGAATTACAAGCAGCCGGTTAAAACGGAGTTGGACACTCTTTTTGAAGATAGGTCAAGGAAAGGCAGATGCTTTCCTGTCCACAAGGTAGTCAAAGACATACTGATAAAAGAGTGGAATAATGTGGACAAACGTGTGGGGTCCTTTAAAAGGGTTGAGAAAATGTTTCCCTTAGAAGATGAGGAGTTTCTGAAATGGAGCAATGTGCCCAAAATTGATGCATCTGTATCTGAGGTCACTACCCGCACGACTATTCCGTTAGAGGACGGTGCTTCCCTGAAGGACCCTATGGAAAAGAGGATGGAGAGTGCTCTGAAACGTTTGCATATATCTACCTCTGTGTCCATGAAGGCAGGCGTAGCCATAGCTTCTCTGTCACGAGCATTACACATATGGTGTGCGGCACTGCAGGATGATATGCAGGATAAAACCTCCCGAGATCATATGAGCAAAAGCCTGGCTCAGATACAAATGGCCATAGATTATGTATGTGAGGCATCGCTGGACATGCTGGACTTTTCGGCCAAATCTTTGACCTCAGGAGTAGTAGCCAGAAGGGCACTCTGGCTGAAGTCATGGTCAGCGGACTCCCA
This sequence comes from Crinia signifera, assembly GCF_055691185.1. Classification (NCBI taxonomy): domain Eukaryota; kingdom Metazoa; phylum Chordata; class Amphibia; order Anura; family Myobatrachidae; genus Crinia; species Crinia signifera. The sequence continues at coordinate 4,068,126 of NC_139227.1, read as the reverse complement.
CTCCAAAAATAAACTGGCCACACTTCCGTATGAGGGGGCTTTTCTCTTTGGAAGTAAGCTTGACCAAATGATTCAGAGGATGTCGGGGGGTAAATCGGTCAGGTTACCCCAGGACAGGAGGGGTAGATTTAATGCCTACTCCAATAGGCAATCATTTAGGCAGGCCAGGTCTTACAGACCAGGTAGGCCTTTTCGTGACAAATACGCATCAGGTACGTCACGAGCGTTTTTTCGCCAGTATATTAAAAAGAGAGGCGAAAGCTCTAGTACAGCCCAGAAGCAGTGACGCCAGGGGCGCTATGGAGCGGATTCCAGTAGCAGGAAGACTGTTGGAATTTGCTCACGTCTGGGAGCACAACGTCTCGGACAAATGGGTCTTAGAGATAGTATCTCAAGGATACCGGTTAGAATTTCTGTTAAAGCCGAAATGGGCAAAGTTTTTAAGTTCCAATCTTCCCCTATCAGAAGCGGAAAAGGAGGTGTTGAAGTCAAGCGTGCAGGATCTGATCGACACAAAAGCAGTCGAAGAAGTTCCGTTAAAAGAAAGAGGACTGGGGTATTACTCCCGGTTGTTTGTTATAAGCAAAGCCTCAGGCGGGTTCAGAACCATCCTCGACTTGAGGGGTCTGAACGATCGGCTAAGAAAAAAGAAGTTTCATATGGAAACGACCAAGTCGATCTTGATGGGAATCAGGAAGGACGATTATCTGGTAGCAATCGACCTGAAGGATGCGTACTTTCATATTCCCATCTTTCCAGCCGACAGAAAGTATCTAAGGTTTGCCATAAAAGAAAGACATTTCCAGTTCACATGCCTGCCATTCGGGCTAACCTCATCACCCCGGGTCTTCGCGAAGGTTCTGGTGGTATTAATAGAAAACCTAAGAAGGCAAAAAGTGATGGTGTGGGCATATCTAGACGACATCTTGATAGCAGCACAGTCCGAGGAAGAAAGTGTACGAGCAAGAGACTACACCATCGAGTTTCTTCAAAGGCACGGTTGGATGATCAACTGGGAAAAAAGTCGTCTCACTCCGTCAAGAAAGATTCAATTCCTAGGCATCATGGTGGACACCGTCTCTTTCCAAATAGCGCTCTCAGAGAAAAGGTGCGAAAAAGTCCAGCAGCTGATTTCTCTTATTCACAGCGAACCCCGCGTGCCCTTAAAAACGGCAATGAGTTTGCTCGGGATGATGGCTTCAGCAGTAGAAGTTACGCCTTGGGCAAGATGGAGAATGAGGCCACTGCAATGGTTTCTCCTGAGGTTCTCACGAGATCATACGCCACTAGATCAAGCAATAAGGATCCCAAACGCAGTAAAGGTCTCCTTGAATTGGTGGAGCTACGATCTGTTAAGAGAAAGAAGATGGTCCCTACAAAGTCCGTCATTCGTAGTGATAACTACAGATGCCAGCGCCTCAGGCTGGGGGGCGCATGGGGTAGGAAGATTGTGCCAAGGAAGGTGGTCAATGCAAGAAAAAAACTGGTCCTCGAACCACAGAGAGTTGAGGGCAGTGTGGCAAGCGATAAAATTCTTCGCGGACGACATAAAGGGGTCACATGTGCGGGTGTTCTCAGACAATGTCACGACAGTCTCTTACATCAACCGTCAAGGAGGCACAAGAAGTCGGGTGTTGTTGGAGGAAGTAGAGAATATAATGTCTTGGGCCGAAGTAAATCTGCTGTCTATTACAGCCTTACACATTCCAGGAGAAGAAAATCAAGCAGCAGACTTCTTGAGTCGCAATACATTAATTCCAGGCGAATGGGAACTAAAGCAGTCAGTCTTCCAGCTCATAGTGGAAAACTTCGGCATGCCAGAGATCGACCTAATGGCAACATCGGTCAACAAAAAGGTTCCCCGGTTCTTCTCACGATACCCAGCACGCGGGTCGTGCGGAGTCGACGCCCTATCTCAGGAGTGGAGCTATTCCCTAGCCTATGTGTTCCCACCATTTTCTCTCATCCACAGAGTGTTATGGAAGATCAGATCGGAGAGATGTCAGGTGCTGATAGTTCTTCCATATTGGGCCAGAAGGGCTTGGTTTCCGATGCTAGAGAGCATGGCGGTAGCCGGACCTCTGTTTCTGCCAGTGTCATCAGACCTTCTGTCTCAGGGGCCAATCAGATGCCAAGATCCGCAGAACTTGTCGTTGACGGCGTGGAAATTGAGAGGCAGCAACTAAGGGAGAAGCACCTATCCCCAGAAGTGATAGAGATACTGCTCCAGGCAAGAAAAAAGGTTTCGTCGGCCATCTATTACAGAGTCTGGAGGATATTTGCTAATTGGTCTAAAGGCAAATTTCAGTTTCCAAATGCATCCATCTCTCATGTGCTACAGTTTCTGTGTGACGGTTTCAACAAAGGGTTAGCCGTTTCTACCCTAAAAGTGCACGTCTCGGCATTAAGTGTGCTATTAGACCAAAGGCTGGCAGATCATACTTTAGTAAAAAGGTTCTGTCAGGCCATCAAGAGGATCCGGCCTAGGGTCCGTTCTTTGGTTCCTCAATGGGATCTTAACTTGGTGCTAAATGGGCTTATGGAGGCTCCATTCGAGCCGTTGGACAGAACAAGCCTTAAGTTTTTGACATGGAAAGTGGCGTTTCTGGTAGCAATCACTTCCGCCAGAAGGGTTAGTGAGCTCCAGGCGCTGTGCATTCAGGAGCAATATCTGAAGATATTCCCGGATAAAGTAGTCCTGAGGACTAAGAATTCTTTTTTGCCAAAAGTGGTGTCATTTTTTCATTTAAATCAGGAAATTATTTTACCTTGTTTTTTTCCCAATCCTTCAAATAAAAAAGAAGAGAATTTGCATTCATTAGATGTGGTCAGAGCCATTAAAATTTATTTGGATAGGTCTGCTTCATTCAGGCAGACAGAGAATTTGTTTGTGATTCCGCAAGGTGCGAAGAAGGGATTCGTTCCAGCGAAACAGACAATTTCACGATGGCTTAAAGAAGTCATTTCCTTTACCTACAAGAAAGTAGGACGTCCAGTCCCGGAGGGTATCAAGGCACACTCGACACGGGCAATGGCGGTTTCTTGGGCGAGAGAGGCGAACGTATCGGCCAGTGAGATATGTCAAGCTGCTACTTGGAAATCTCTGCATACGTTCTCCAAGCATTATGCCCTGGATGTGGCAGGAGCACGTTTCGGAAGTGAGGTCCTAAGACAAGCGCTAGCTTGAGGTATTGTATATCCCGCCCTACTGCTTTGGTACATCCCAATGTAATGGCTGCCATGAAGTATGAAGGAGAAAGCAAGGATTATACTCACGATAATACCTTTTCTTCGGAATACTTCATGGCAGCCCATATTTTTTTAGCCCTCCCTGTTTCTGTTTTTTCCCTAGGATCGGGTCGGAGACATTCAAAAGACTATGGTCTAAGGGGAGGTGCTCAGTTATATAGCAAGAGGAAGAGGAGGAGCTGGGTCCTAGGGGAAAAAACTACCTGTCTAATTGGGAGAGAGAAGGGGATAAACCCAATGTAATGGCTGCCATGAAGTATTCCGAAGAAAAGGTATTATCGTGAGTATAATCCTTGCTTTTTGTTTCATATGTTGTTTAGTGTATTCATGCTGACTGACTGTTTGTTTTATTATGTTGCTTCTTAGGTTAGTCTACAACACAACAACCAAAACTACAACTTCTCCTGAGGGGGTGGATGTAAGGGTCCCAGGCTTTGGACAGACGTACTCATTGGAATTTTTGGATCCCAGCAAAAGGAGCGTAGGCAAGTATTACAAACCGCCGATTTGCTTGTCAAAAGTGTTTAAGAATTATGAGCAAAACTTTTACATTTTTCTCATTAATATGTTGGTAATAACAAAGGATGCAGTTTATGTAATAAGCCTCGGCTAAAGATAAAATGGACAGAGACCAGCCTTTCGGCTATACTGTCATGTTACATGCTCTATTTGGGAAATGATAGTTAGGAGCTGGTTGGCTGGTATTTCATCTTGGTCCGTTTTCTCTCCTTAAGACTTTAGTACATGGTGCATAATATTTGTATATATCTCTATGGGGCTATATGTAATAAACACATGTCAATGACTGATACAGTTATAGACATTCAGTATCCTTAGTGTTTCCTGGCTGCTTAAGAACAATCTGTATCACTGAAATTATAGGGAAATGCAATGTAAACAAATGGATTAGAAAAGGTTTTGTCTAAATAAAAACAAGCAGAGACTTCGATGCTTAGTAGCTGGTAGTGTACAGACTTACACCACTTATACACCAAAATTCCAGATCTGACTCGGTATTTGGAACAAGGTTCCAATCTGGGTTGGATCTGGGATTTGCCCAAATTACACTGTGGTACTGACCCGGAATATTCCCAGGTTGGCACCGTTTACACTGCACACAGGTGCAGGGGGTGACGCTTGGAGATTACCTTTTCAAGCACCGGGACCGCCGATCCCCATGCTGGGGCACGCCCCATACCAAGGTAAGCTGCTGGGCTGCCCCCAGCCTCCGTGCACCCCCTAATGGATGCCACACTTAGGCATACATTTGACCCCTCCCTGGCCCTGCTGCACAGTACAGCACCCACGGCTCAACCTCAATACTGACCGCAAGATGCTGCGGCTGGGAAGTTGGTGTAAACTCATTGGTGTAAACGGGAGTCGGGTTGGATGACAAGGCAAACCCGTTCAGCTACCCCTTTCACACAGACACTGACCTGGGTCCATGGCTTTTTGCCTCAGTGTAAAAGGGGCATTATAGACCTAGGAAAAACCTCAATAACAATGATAAATATGCAGCACTATAATTCCATAGTTCTGGTATGTCTAGGATTTAACTAGTGGGTATGTTGTCCAGGTGGCTATAGTTCTTGCTGCCAGTGTGACGCATCTTTGAATAAAACCTTAAAGAAACCAGATTCTCTCTTTAAATAAATAAATAAATAAATAAATAAACCAATGCTTTGAGCTCCAAAGCCTGTGCGGAAGTCACCTTTAAGGGAGATTTTTAAGACCTCTGTTGAATGGAACACAAGCTATGCAGTATATTACAGCCATTAGTGGCAATGTTTATGGTCCTAACGCTTTCCAAAGCAACAAGAATATACAATTAAAGTCCAAGACGTCACAGTACATTTGGAAAGATTCCATTGCATCCTGAATTCATAAGTCATTAAACTGGTTCAAATATGTAAAATGAAGCAAAATAGAAGTTATTACACACATTTAAACTATAAAATGTTGTAATATGAATATAATAAAAAAGGACAATTGCGTGTGTCTGCTTTTATAGCAAAATATATTCCAGAATGTCCAGAGATAAACCAGCACATTATATTTCCAAATATAGAAAGTGCGCCATATTACTGTAGTATCATCAGGCTATCCATCACCATAAAAGTGCAACAATGCTGTATACTAGTGTCACTGTGTACAGCTATCATGAATAGCTTAAGAGCCTTCATCAAGAGACTGAATACTGAAGGCAATTGCAAGCATCCATTATACTGTAACAGGTCCCATGTGCCCACATGGCACCAATGTGCAACCATCAAGAGAAATGTGTATGCAAACATTTTTTCCTCTACCTCCCCATGGCAGCTGTACTATGGGTTTTCCCCCTCATTAGGTAGATCTGGAAAGGAAAAAAAGACACAACACTGCCCCTATATAAGGACCGCCCCTACTGAGGCTCAGTGTCTTTTTTTCCTTTCCAGGTAGAGGAGGCTTACCCTGAAGCTGCTGCAGCCTTCCCCACTGCCTAGTGCAGCTAGGGGTTTAGGCAATTAGAGGCTACCCGCTACCTAGTGTAGTAGGGACACCTGTCTGGCGATACCCCTCTGCCTAGCGCAGTCATGGGACTATGGAGCAAAAACAAACAAACCTCATCAGCGTGGTCTCAATACCGGAACGCGGAGGTATATGGTGTGTCTGGCATCAGCTCCCAGGCTTCACTCACAGCCTGTCGGATCTCCCCCCCCTCTGGCGGGGACGCGAGGTTAGGAAACCGGCCACAGCATCAAGCGGCTGGAGGAGACGTCAGACGCGGCGTCTGACGTCATCACGCTGGCCTTAGACTGGCACGCGCGCCTGGGGCGCGGGGAAATGGCGTCTGACGTCATCAGAAGGCGCCAGGAGGCGCGCGCGCGACCTCTGACAAGCAGAGAGGACGCCAGGACTTAAAATGGCGCCGCAGCTGATCGGAAACGCTGCTGAGATCCTATGCCAGACGGATATCGGGTAAGACTCCACTGAGCAGCCTGCTGCTGGAGTACATTTGTCTTATTACTTTACCCAACACATGTCTAACTAGCATATCTGTTATGACAGTGACTCCGCAGCAATGGAGGATGATAGGAAGCAGCAAACTAAATCAGGGTAAGCCAGAAGGAAATTATTAGGAAAGTTCATAGTGTATTCTAGTTCTAAAGCAAGGTTATTATTCCTTGCAGGTCAGAATCAAGTAAAGAAAAGCTGGAAGTGAAGCAGAAACACAAAAAGCTGCATGTGGCTAAGTGCTCTGCATGTGATGCACCTCTGCCAGATAAATGGAAAAGTGCTGTGTGTGAGAATTGTAAAAAAGCCCCCATAATGAGGCCGGACCAAATGGCGGACTTGGTCGCCATGCTTAAAACTTCCTTAGCTGATACCTTTGTTACAAAGGAAGATATGAAGAAGGGGTCAAAAAGGCCTAGGGACCCACCATCTGAGGACTCTGATCCAGGGGAAGGTCCTGCCACTGACTTACTCGAGGAGGTGGAAGATGGCGAAGTAACCCAGGAGAAAATGGAGCTGGACTTCAATCCAGACCTCCTTAACAACCTTCTCATACTTATAAATAAATCACTCAGTATTGAGGACCCGCAAGAAGAAGGGAAGTTGCAGGACCTCCTCTTTAAAGATAAAAAGAAAAAACCAAAAGCATTTCCCTTATCAAAGCCACTTCAAGATATAGTAGAGGAAGAGTGGGCTAACCCAGATAAAAAAATAGCCGTACCTCTCAGAGTCAACAAGATGTACCCATTCGACACAGACCAGGTGAAGAAGTGGGAAGTGGCGCCTAAAGTCGACTCAGCCATTGCCAGACTGTCAAGGAAAACTACTTTGCCTTTAGAAGACGCCAATGTATTTAAGGATGCAATGGAAAGAAAGATGGAGATGAGCCTGCGTAAGCAGCATATTACGTCCGGTGCCTCCATTAAAGCTTCCTCGGCAGTAGCGGTGACTTCGAGGGTATTAAGGTCCTGGTGCCAGGACTTAGAGTCCGACTTATTGGACGGAGTAAGAAGGTCAGACCTCCTTAAGATAATTCAAAACGTGCAAGTTGCAGTTGAGTTCATCTGCGATGCATCACTGGATGCGGTCAGACTGGCGGCCAGAACAAATGCGAGCACCGCGGTTACCAGGAGAGCATTGTGGCTGAAGCCATGGTCGGCAGACGCACAATCTAAAAATAAGCTGGTATCCCTCCCATTCCAGGGTGATTACCTGTTTGGGAAGAATCTGGATGAGATCATATAAAAAACCACGGGGGGGGGGGGGGGGGAGAGTCAGTGTGGCTCCCCCAGGACAGGGGCTTTAAGAAAATGCCTAACAGATCTCAAAAATTTCAATCACAAGATTTCAAGGAGGCAAGGACATACAGGCCGGGCAGAGGATACAGGAGGCCGGGGGCCCCGAGATAAGGTCGGGGGCAGGCTGAAGAAGTTCCATTCAGCTTGGGGCCGATCTACAAGCGACAAATGGGTGAAGGAGGTCGTATCGTCAGGATACAAAATAGAATTTGTAAGGGATCCTGGGGTATGGCTGGAAGACTCACCCATACCAAAAAACAAAGAAGAAAGACTGGCGTTAAGACAAAGCCTACAAAATATGATATCACAAGGCGTAGTGGTGCCGGTCCCCAAAGGACAAGAAATGACAGGATGGCAATCAAGATTCTTCGTAGTCAAGAAACAATCAGGAGGGTTCAGGACCATACTGGACCTGAGGAGGCTAAACGTATATGTGACAGCCAGGAAATTCAGGATGGAGTCTCTCAGGACGATACTCCCAGACATAAAAAGAAACTCCTTTCTGACTACAATAGACCTCAAAGATGCCTACCTACACATACCAATCTATCCGAAACACCAAAAATTCTTAAGATTCCGAATCTCAGGCAAAACTTATCAGTTCACGGCACTGCCGTTCGGCCTGTCAACATCGCCAAGGACGTTCACAAAGGTCCTGATAGTTCTTGTGGCAAAACTCAGGGAAGAAGGCATCACAGTCTGGGCCTACCTGGACGACTTACTGGTAATGGCGCGGTCAAAGGAGCAAGCCTTAAAGGACACGCACAGAGTAATGGAGTTTCTCCAAGAACACGGATGGATTTTAAATCTAGAGAAAAGTCAGCTCCAACCCACAACAGCAGTAAAGTACCTAGGAGTAATCATAGACTCAAGGTTAATGAAAGCGGTGTTGACAAGGGAGAGAATAATGAAGATAAGACAAGAAATAAGCTACTTCTTACCAAGGAGGGTTGTCAGATCAGCAGACTGCCTAAGATTACTGGGTCTTCTGTCAGCAGCATCGGACACCATAAAATGGGCAAGGCTTCATACAAGAAGCATGCAGAACTGCTTTCTGTCCCAATGGGACGGGGACAGCAAAAAGACAACCCAAAAGATCCTCTTATCAAAAAGAGCCAAACAAGACCTACTCTGGTGGGTGACGAAAGGAAGACTAGGACAAGGAAAGTCCTTCACCACAGGGGAACAGGTGCTGGTGACAACAGATGCCAGCAGGTCAGGCTGGGGGGCAGTATGCCAAGGAGCAGCAGCCCAAGGAGAATGGACAAGACAAGAGGGACTGCTTCACTCAAATATCAGGGAAATGAATGCAGTGAAGGAGGCGTGCCGACATTTTCAATCCCACCTGTACCAGAGAGACGTAGTAATCAGAACAGACAACCTGGTGGTAGTGGCATACCTGAACAAGCAGGGAGGCACGAAAAGCAAATCCCGACAGCAGCATCACAGGTACTAAACTGGGCAGAGGCCTGGACAGAAAGTCTCTCAGCAGTATTCATTGCGGGACAAGAAAACCTGTACGCGGACGCCTTAAGCAGAAGGCCGATAAAACCTGGGGAGTGGGAATTATCCCAAGAAGTGTTCGAAGAGATAGTACAGATGTGGGGCAATCCGAGGACAGACCTCATGGCAACCAGAGACAACAGGAAGGTGATGAAGTTCATCTCCAGATACTGGGAAAAGGAGTCATGGGGAACAGACGCGCTAACGTGTCAATGGGAACAAGGTCTGATGTATGCGTTCCCACCATTCCCGGTCATCTCCAGGTTGCTAAACAAAATACAGAGGGAAAAAGCGACGGTGATAGTCGTCGTACCCACATGGCCAAGAAGAGCCTGGTTCCAGAAACTGGTCAGGATGGCAGTAGCAGGGCCCTGGAAGCTGCCAGATCGGGAGGACCTGCTGGGGCAGGGAAAATATGCGCAACAACAGCCCAGGAACTGGAACCTAGCGGCATGGTTGCTGAAACCAGAACCTTGGTGAATAAAGGTTTCTCTTCGAAAGTAGTAAGAACTCTTCTGAAGGCCAGGAAAAGCTCAACCTCGGGTACATATTACAGAATTTGGAAAACATATATACAATTCTGCAGGACGCAGGGGAAAAGCCATAAAACTATACCCACTGTGCTAGATTTCCTGCAATCAGGACTAGACAAGAAACTGTCAGTCAGTACGTTAAAGGTCCAAGTATCTGCCCTTGGGGCTATACTTGACAGAAAGATAGCAGAAGATAAATACGTACAAAGGTTCATACAAGCATCCAAGAGGATAAGACCAGAGTTTCGCAACCCTATTACACCATGGGACCTTAATCTGGTGCTTAACGCCTTAACAGAGAGCCCGTTCGAACCACTTGAGGAGGTACCAGTCAAGTGGCTAACAACTAAGGTGGCATTCCTGGTGGCAGTGACATCCACAAGGAGGGTGTCAGAACTGCAAGCCCTCTGGGCAGAAGAGCCATTCATGAACTTCTACGAAAACAAGGTCGTACTTAGAACGAACCCTAACTTCCTGCCCAAAGTAGTGACTTCTTTCCACATCAACCAGGAGATAGTACTACCGTCATTTTGCGCAAAACCAGTGAATGAGAAAGAGCAAAAGCTCCATAAACTCGATGTGAAGAGAGCGTTAATGATCTACTTACAAAGAGTGAAAGATTGGAGAAAGACAAAAAGGCTCTTCGTGGTGACTGAGGGCAAGAACAAGGGCCTAGGGGCCTCAAAAACAACCATAGCAAGATGGATCAAGACATGCATTGCTGAGGCGTACAGGAGGAGCAATAAGGAAGTTCCACAGAGCTTGAAAGCTCACTCCACTAGAGCAGTGGGATCTTCCTGGGCTAGGAAAGGGGCAGCATCCCTTGAAGAATTATGCAAAGCAGCCTGTTGGGCCTCAGCACATACTTTTTCTAGACATTATAGCTTGGATGTCGAATCCTCCAGTGACGCAAAACTTGGCAGGAAGATACTAAGCGCAGTAATCTAAGGATTACACTAATTCACCTTTAAAAAGGGAAGGACATTTAATTTCAAAGCAGCCTTATATGTAGGTGATGACAACCTGCATCCTAAAGGTAGTATACTTCTATTGGTCCCTCCCAAAAAAATTTCTTTCTTATACTGCTATGGTATTACCCATAGTACAGCTGCCATGGGGAGGTAGAGGAAAGTACGGATTCTTACCGTTAATACGCTTTCCTCTACTCCACCATGGCAGCATTATTCCCTCCCCTGGGATATATGAAGCAATATAAGTGTTATGTTATGTTAGGTTATGTAAAAGCGTATAATTGCTGATAATCAAGACACTGAGCCTCAGTAGGGGCGGTCCTTATATAGGGGCAGTGTTGTGTCTTTTTTTCCTTTCCAGATCTACCTAATGAGGGGGAAAACCCATAGTACAGCTGCCATGGTGGAGTAGAGGAAAGCATATTAACGGTAAGAATCCGTACTTTATTCCTCACTCTCCATGGCAGCCATTACTCTGGGTTATTCCCTCTTCTTAGGTTTAGACAGGTAGACTTGTAACTCCGCCCACCTTGGGTATATAGTGGGCGGAGTTACAAGTCTACCTGTCTAAACCTAAGAGAAGAGGGAATAACCCAGAGTAATGGCTGCCATGGAGAGGCTCAGAAGAAACGGAATTATCGCAAGTATAATTAAAACTTTTTTTAGAACTGATCCAAGGTGTGATTCAGGTTTTGCCTTATCAAAAGATTAAGAAATTTATGTAAATACGTTCATTGTGCACAATGTAAAATGTTCAAAATCTGTGACTTATTTTAATGTAATGTACCACAAAGAGGTCTCAATGGCTTTACAGGTGTAAATATTTTTTTTTTTGGTCATTGAATTTATTTTTGCAGGTATATATTTCTACACCCTTGTGCAGAGTATGGTGGAATGGGGCTACGTACGGGATGAAAATATAAGAGGAGCACCTTATGACTGGCGCAAAGCTCCCAGTAAGTCTCTTCGGCAAATATGGAAACTTTGATCCAGTGTCTTTTAAAATCATAACCTTTTTGCATGTAAACAGATATATCAACAAAAAACATGTACCATATGTGGTAAAAAACATCAAATCTAATATGATAACAATAATGACTGAACAGAAATAGATCCCCTGAGAAATTGCATTTTATAAAAATGAAAGGTTCTTTTACAAACCCAATGTAGATTCAGTGTATAGGAATATGGGGAAAGGAGTGTGGTACGTTTTTTAATATTAAAAAAAAGTTTGGGTTCTAAAAAAAAAGAAAACCTATAAAAAAAAAAAAAAAAAAAAAGGGGGGTGACAAAAGGGGTACAAGGTCCATTAGCAAGATGGAGGTCAACAGATTTTCTTTAATGATCTTGGTTCTATAAAGAGTTGGCGGGTATTTGAGGCCATGGAGAGGGATTTTTGTATACCAAGGGGGCCAGACGGGAAGGATTGTTTTATTTTTTACTGTGTTTTGAACTTTTTGTGACTTATTTATTCCATCCTAGCTACAAACCAAATCCGATTTCAGGGCCAAATACACTATTGTGACGGCTTGTACGATGCATTGTGTGTGTTTTGTGCACATCAGGTGGTGCTTTGGTACAATTACAAGCCGATGTGTGGGTTGTGAGGTGGATCTTATGATCTTAGGTTGGGCCACACATTGCGTTTTGGCAGGAAAAAAATGAGTGGAGGTCCCCAAATTATTTTTTTTTTTTTATTTAAATACAGGCCCTGGTTCCCAAAATACGGGGGACAAAGCGAGTGGAGATTCCCCATATTTTTTTTGGGACCAGCATCGGGCTTCATTAGCAGGGGGTGTATTGTCAAGCCCAGGCTGAGAGTTAGGGACCCTCTGTATCCAGGATCTTCACCTGGGGGCAAGCAGCCTTTAAGCTCTTTTGCATGTCTTCTGCCTCCGCAGGGCTTCCTCCAGGTGTCTTCATCCGTGTTTCTCACCTGGGGTGGTGGACTTAAAGCTCCCCAGATATTCGGCTTCTGCAGGAGCTCTTCTCTGCCCCTCCTCCTGCCTTTTGGGCGGTTTGCCTCCTGTGTTGTGCTGGCTAATATAGCCAGCTCAAGGGGGCTGGGAAATGACACTGTGAGCTGTGATTGGCTCAGCACAGCCATTTTGAAAATGTAAAAAATAGCCGCTGTCTCACCCTGCTGCAGGACCTGCACCACCCATGCTGCCGTTGGGGGATCCTAGGTCACCACCTCCTTATGTGCCACATCCAGATTCCGCCTACTCATCCATGTGAATTTAGCAGGTGGTGAACGTGCAGTCTCCTCTCTGCGCCTCTCCCCCTGCTTCAGAGCCTTCAAGCTTAGCCCCAGGGACACAGACACCGCTATGCAGATCTTGGGGTCAAGGAGAGAGTCTGCCTGCTCCCATTCTATTTCTCCTACACTTGTATAGTAGTAGCCACTGGCTGATCAAACCCCCTCTCTCTCGCTCCTGACCCTCCACCTCCTCATCAGTGCTCAGTAGCTGCTGTTGGAACAGACACTGGAAGCCCCGAGAGATCACTGCTGCCATCGGTTCTTTGTTGGTCTCCTTCATAGCCGCCTCAGTGAGCAGCAGCTCCAGGGCTTTGGTGAAGGTAACTGTGCTGGTGGGGAGTGGGCAGTGGGCTCTGTGGTTGCGCGGTGTAATTGCATACATTCAAATGAATGTGTTCTTACAAAGCGGTCTCCTGTTCTCCTACTGAACGAAGCTGTTGCATCCGGTAGATGTCCGGATAGACCTACATGTGCAGGCTCCTTCCTGCCGAACAGAAACGGTCTTGTTAAAATTCAGTGGGTTGCCCCATCCTAAGTCATGCCAAAACACTAACCCTTTTACCCGATAAGCACAAGCTGTGGGTTTTTGGGGATTAGCAAAATCCAGAGAAGCAGCCCTGTTTTCCAGGAGAACACGTGCTATATTTATTGGGCAATCCTACTTCGATAGCATCACAAAGAATGTGGTAAAACATTGGGGGAGAATAATCAGGGCTAATTGGATACCGCCCTGTGTCGTTAAGTCTGTGACATGATAAATGGGGCTCTTTGTTGCAATTTGTGGATAGGTGGACACATGTGTTCTGCCCGGTTCACGTTGGTCAATTTTGATGAGCAGTTTGATGAAACTGTTTTTATATCGCAAGTGGAAAGTGTATACAAACGATAGGTCTGCAAACAATGCTGTTCAGACCTATCGCCTCTGCTCTGCTGGAGGGCCGTCGCCTTATGTATCTGCGGATATAGTGGGCGGTATTCAATGTGAATACCTGCGAGGTGCAGCGAATCCTTTTTTGGATTCGCTGCACATTCGCCACGTTCCGGAGCCGGCGGGCTCCGGTATTCAACGAGTCAGGGGCAGCGAGCCCCTGACTGGCGAATATGAGCTCCTGCGGCGATTGCCGCAGGGAGCCTCAGGACGGTGCCAGGCAGAGAGATGGTAGTCTCTCTCCTAGCCCAGACCTTTGTGGGGGGTTAGGTGTGCTCCCCGGGTGCCAGGCAGCACAGGCTGCCCCCCGGGGGTGCCAGCAGGCGAGCGTATATTCACTACACAGGATCGTAATGATCGTTCAGTGAATATATGAATATGTAATGAGCGGCTCCGCTCTGGCGCCACCTGCTGGATGCTGTGTAAAAAAAAAAATAAAAAAAAAAAATATTATTTTTAAAATTAAATATATATTCATGTGCTTACAGCACATGAATAAAAATAGCATGCCCCTCCTCAGAATAAAATTCCTGATTTTTTTTACACCAAATGTAAAAAACAAAACACTTTATATTAAAAGTTCACATTCCACTTTACCATAAAAAGATAGCGATTGCTACTCGGTGAATCATGGCGAAAAAAACCTTCAAATGTATTCGCCATGTGGTCATTGAATAGGGTGATTCACCGTTTTTGACAGAAATTCGCCAAACAGCACAAATTCGCCATAAAAACCTGGCGAATCAGGCTCATTGAATACCGCCCATTGACTCTGGCTGTATGTATGGGCCTGTACTCTTGCTGACTTAGCAGTTGGTTTGGCAAATTCCAATACCCTCCCAGCTTCATGTCAGGACCGACATATCAAGAGGCCATCACTATTGCACTGGGGAAAACAGCAGAAATTTACGGTACTCAAACGACTGTCCCTTTTGTCGGAATGTACCTAGGGCGGCAGGGCTCACTCATGCAGTATTCACCCGTAAGGTAAAGCTGTTATTCTTACCTTTTATTCTCTTGTTGCTGCATTACACATTCGTTATGTGGAAACAATGTTGCATCATTTTACTTCTAATGTTTGACACAATCTGTATTAGGCAAACAAGCGGTCACCTGAGATTATGTACAACTAGGATACAGGGTCTTTGAAACTTTGAAACCTATCGTTACCAGGGACATGCAGTCAGGGGAGGCAGACCCCTGTCATAATGATGAAAATAATAAAAATATATATCTCTATCTTCTTTTATTATTTTCATAACTTCTACCTCTCCCGCTGCCTCCCACCCTCTTACACTGCTGCATGTGAGGGTAGGAGGCAGCGGTAGAGGTGCCTCCCGCTGTTAACATTAAAACTCCGGGTAGGGGAGGGCAGGGGGCAGCAATGGGCTGCAAAAGCCCATCAAAAATTAATGGGGAAGCAGCACTTATACTGATGCCGCAATGACAGGGGCACCAGTGTGAATGCACGCCCCCAGATGTGATTGGGCCAGCGGATCCAGTGCTGGATCCGCTGTCCAATCACACACATGCAGGGTCCACCTGGAGAAGATGCATCAGCGCGGCCAGCGGGGAGTCCGGCGCTTCTGGGAGAAAGCCGCCGCCGAGGAGAGGACAGGTGAGTGCCACCGGGGGGGGGGTAGGCTGCCGCATGGTACCCCCTGCTGCCTGTGCCTGCCGGCGTCAGTGCTGGGAGGTGAGTGCCTCCCCAGGCAATGTCCTCACTGCATGTCACTGATCGTTACTATAACTCTTATTAGTTCTTTGTATATAATTGTGGGACTATACATACCCAGACACATTCTACTTAATAGATCTGTTCGCTGGAAAGATTTATTGGATGTTTAGGTAAGAGAACAAACAATCTCACGGGATAATTCCTGGATCATATGAAATAGATCCATCACATACCTACAGGTGAACCTCGAAAAAATAGAATATTGTGCAAAGGTTCATTCATTTCAGTAATTCAACCTAAAAGGTGAAACTAATGGAGCAGTCCTCATTCAGTGGGGGTCTGGTGGTCATATCGGCAGCCGCCAGAAGGCGGTGCGCGTACCCTTCCGATGGAGGTCCCCGCTTATCTAGTAACACCAGCGGGGTCCCAACTTTTTTTTTTTTTTTTTTCTCCAATACCCCTTAATTAGGCTTTTCATTTTCAATTACCCCTCCTCTTAATCTGAAATATCCATAGTACTGTGGCCCTCCAGCTGTTGTGAAACTACACATCCCAGCATGCTTTGCCATAGTTTTAGCATTCCTTAATGGAAAAACTCTGGCATATGTATGATGGGACTTGGAGGGCCACAGTTTGGACATGCCTGTACTACGGAGTAGTGTGCGGTCAGGAATCTGGTCCCTCTGTGTTTGGTAGCTGGCTGTGTGCTGTCTCCGGGTTACCGCTAACACAATGGGAAACATATTTTTCTTCCACCATTACTAATATTTTTTTAGTACCTCCTAAAAAGTCTGCAGTGTACCCCCAGAAGTATCTGTACCCCAGGTATTAAACTCTGTGGGAGTGCTGCCAAATATTGTTTTTTTTTATCAAAAACATTTCTGTTGATACTTAAGTCTAAAGGCCCCCATACATTGGTCCGATTTAACGGGTCAATTAGTCGAAATTGGACCAAATCGTCCCTCCCTGACATGCCGTCGGGTCCGTTGCGCGGTCCCGTACGCATCGGACCCGACCAGGCTGTCCGACCACCCGTTCCTCCTGGCGGTGAAGCAGGGACGCATGCATCCATCACAACGGATCGCGTGCGTCCCTGCCGCCGGGAAGGTCCCGGGGGCTCGCAGGCTGTCGGGTGTCCGTACACTGCTGCGAGACGTCACAGGCAGTGTATGGGCACCTTTTAGACTTCTTCCAGGAATGCCTCAGGAAATGTTGGTATTCTTGGATTTCCTAGTAAGATATTACATAGACTGTATTTGCTTCTTGCTGAACTATATTAAGATTCTAGATTATGCTGTATTGTTTTTGGATCAATGGTTAGGCATTACAACTTTTTAGTTTGATTTTTCTTTTAAAATGTGTGTTCTCCTCCTTCTTCCCTAGATGAGAACGCAGAATATTTTGAAGCGTTACAGAAGCTAATAGAAACGATGTATGAGACCTACGCCAGCCCAGTCTCGCTCATTGCACACAGCATGGGCAATCTGTATACACTTTATTTTCTCAACCAACAGACCCAGGATTGGAAAAACAAATATATTCACTCCTTTGTGGCTATAGGAGCGCCTTGGGGCGGAGTGGCTAAAACTCTGCGTGTCCTTGCTTCAGGTCCGTACCATATGAAATGAGACCTCAGGAACTTTGTGGCTTATCTTTATAATAGGGTGGGAAGGCTGAAGGGTACACATCAGTACGAGTAGCCGTATCCCATTCTAAACATACTACAGACTGACATCTAGTTAGTTATTGGTTTCTGAATACTTTGTTCTAGCCCTGCCCAGTTTATATTCCCTACTCGTGTGTAGACAAATTAAAGAATGAATTTGAAGTTATGCAGACAAAAATAATGGATAAACTTGCAATAAAAACCTACAATAAAAAGGTGATGACCACATAAGCAGGAGCAGCTGCATTTATAGCGCTAGACCTGAGCAGCAGCATTTATAGCGCTAGACCTGAGCAGGAGCATTTTTAGCGCTAGACGGGAGCAGCAGCTGCTGCTGCATTTTTAGCGCTAGACGGGAGCAGCAGCTGCTGCATTTATAGCGCTAGACGGGAGCAGCAGCTGCTTCATTTATAGCGCTAGACGGGAGCAGCAGCTAAGGGCTACATTTTCTAAAGCTTCTAAAAATTAAATAAACTGTTGCCCATAACAACCAATCAGAGGCTGGATATCACATGTCAATTGCATCCCAGAAAATGATAGACAAAATTTGATTGGTTGCTATTGGCAACATCACCAATTTTTTGAAGCTTTACTAAAATGTACCCATAAGAACGTGATGCACCTAAAAATGGAAATAAAAAAGTTACACTAGTTATGTCTTTGCTCAATCTAAATTATTTTAGGTATAAAATGTAACCATGGATTATTGTCACTGTAATGTAGAACACCGTATATCTTAGATTTTCTCCCTTTTTTTTTTTTTTTTTTTTGTGTTTGAACTTTTAGGGGACAATAATCGAATTCCGGTGATCAGTTCCTTGCGTATCCGTGACCAGCAGCGCTCGGCTGTCTCCACCAGTTGGCTACTTCCATATAGTAACACCTGGTCCCCTGACAAAGTGCTTGTAAGTACACCCAATACAAACTACACCCTACAGGATTACCAGAAGTTTTACTATGACATTGGTTTCCCGGAAGGTTGGTTCATGAGAAAAGAAACACAAGGACTTATATCCTCTCTTACGCCTCCTGGGGTTCCGGTACATTGCCTTTATGGAACTGGAGTGGACACTCCCGATTCATTCCAGTATGATTCTTTCCCAGACAAGGATCCAAACATTATATATGGACCTGGAGATGGAACAGTGAATATAGAAAGTGCCTTACAGTGCCGTAAATGGCTACACGGTCAGAAGCAAGCAGTGTCTTTAGTAGAACTTCCAGGGAATGAGCACATTGCAATGTTGTCAAATGTCAGCACTATATCCTACATTAAAAAAGTCATTTTAGGTGTGTAGCCTGCGTCTCTGGAGGTGTGTGGAAGTCCGCCTTTTGTGCACTGTGGTAATTGTAGTCAATCAATAAATGTAAATGTTTTTCTGCATTACGGCAAGCACAACAAACGTCCCTGAAAGTTCATTTATATACAGTATCTACATTCTGACTTGCCCTCATCTTTTGACTTGTAGGTTGTGTTGTAGCTGTTTTGTGTGCAGGTGTGCACGTGCACTTGCTTTGCTAGGAGAGTTTATTTCTTTTCTTTTTTTTTCACTGCTCATTTTTTGGGATATTGTATTTCTCTGGCCGTATTTGTATTGTTAACATTGTCAGCCCAAAACATTTCCTTCTAAAAGCTTTTGAGATTTTTTTTTAGTCCAATCTACACAATACAACTTTTTGGTTTTAAAATTTATCAAAGGAAGATTATATATATATATATATATAGCAAAGTCATGTGAAGTACTTTTGGTGCCAACAGAAAAGTATTTACTGTATATGTACAAATGCTCAAATTTCAACCCAACCGGAAGAACGGTTTTACATTTGTGCATTGTGACTTTGTTGTGAATCACTAGCACCAGAATTCAGTTCCACAGTGTTCTAGAGATGGTCTACCACTTGGCGGTTTACATCTGTTTGTGTCTGATACATGAATGGTTTACAAAGGCCGGTGTTTACATAAATAGCATTTCTAGATGTCAGATATTTTGCACACTGTACCTCATTTCAGTTTTAGAAGAAATCTAAGATTAGCATTTATTATAAAAAAGACTTGAATAGAGTTCTCACAAGTAATGGTCACCTTTGCACAGTTTTCATTTATTTTTTTGTGTGTGCTATCAACTTTTTTCCCTGTTATATGGAGGCTACAATCTGCCATACAGCATCGAAATAAAAAAAGTGGTAACCTTATTTTATAATGTATCTTATTTCTGCTCCTAATGAATTTAGGTTGGAAAAAGTAATGTAAGAAATCGGGTCATATCTCAAGCTGAAACTGCCAAATTTCTATAAATGTTCCAGATTTTCCTACTGTCTTGTGTATCTAAATCTATTTTGTCAGGAATCTGTTTTTAATTAAGAAATGTTTTGCCTCTTGTGCCTCAACATTGTAATAAATATGTTAAACTTCATTGCACTTTGTTTTATTGTAAGTTAGCCTTTCCTTTATTAACATCATTGGTCTAAACTGATAAGCTTCCGAGAAGTCGGGTAAAATGGGGCCAATCTAATGTGTTTGACATCGTATGTGATGTCCATTGTATCAGATCTGCAGCATATCAGCTCCTGGGTAGTTCAAGGGGCATTGCATACAACTTCTCCAAGGCGATATATAAACTATCATTTAAATAAATAAGTTGTACGACCTCTGGAATAGTTTTGGAAGATGAGATGGGCATGCACTGCATGGAATTAATCTGAAAAAATGTATATTTGTTCAAACTTTAGCACATCTAGGTACAGTGTATGTAGGGGTATGAAAAACAGGGAGTGGGGGTTCACAAACCGTGTGTGTGGGTTGCGATTGGTGCCCATCCTGCACTACATGTGGTTATTTTAATAACTAGTTCTTACGTTGCCCACATGGTCCATTTTGGGCTTACAATGCGCGCTCCCATGCACATCACATTGCTGCACGTAGTCTTTGGACTAGATTGCATCTAGTTCAAACCGTATGCGATGTGCTGAAGCAATGGGTGTTAAACTAAATGCGATCCAGTCCAAAATGCACAGTGCGCATTGCAGCTTGAGTTTAAACATCTGTATCAGAATAAAACATGACATTTGAGAGGTACTCAATGGTTCCCCAATATTTGTAATTTATTAAACTGTGTCCATGTGCACAACTGTCCTCATCTGCCAGTATAATAAGCCTGAGTCTTCTGCAGCTGGATTTCTAGACTTATGCTGTCATTCTGCCTAAAGTCTTCCCCCCCCCCCCCCCCCCCCCCCCCCCCCCCCCCCCCCCCCCTGTATTGGGTCCCTTCCCTTTAAATTTTCTTCACTTTATTTTACTTCTTTGGTGTGATTTTATTTTTCTATTTTCGCAGTATTCAATGAAAATATTCTCCGTGCATGGCGAGCGTTTTTTTGCACTCGCCGTGTTTTTGCGGAGATTCTCCATGTTTGGAGATTCTCCGCCACGGCACTTTAGATAGTATTCAATGTGACTGATACTCGCCGCCCCTCGCGGCGAGTATCAGCCAATCCGGCGTATGAGGTGACGCCGCAGGGAGATGGAAGTCTCCCTGCCTGCCCCAGAACGTATGTGGGGGGGAGGTGGGCTCCCCGGGAGCCAGGCAGCACAGGCTGCCCCCCCAGGAGAGCCAACAGGGGGCCGGGTATTCACTGCACCCGATCGTGCATATGTAATGATCGGGTGCAGTGAATATCTAATGAGCGGCTCTCGGCCCCCTGCTGGCTGCTCTGTGTAAAAAAAAAAATATATAATTTTTTTTTGTTTATTAAATATATATTCATGTGCTATAAGCACATGAATAAAAATAGCATGCCCCTAAACAGATTAAAATTCCTGATTTTTTTACACCAAAATTAAAACAACAAACCTTTTATTGTAAAAGTTCATATTCCACTTCTCCATGAAAAGATGGAGAATTGCTACACGGAGAGACACGGCGAAAATCACTTAGAAAGACGGCGAGAAGTGCACGTTGAATAGGGTTGCTCGCTTTTTGAGAGCAAAAGTCTCCGTCTAACGCGAGAAAAGCACGAACTCGCCATAAAACACTGAGACTTTTTCTCATTGAATACTGCCCATAGTCACTGCAGCTGGAGGCAGCCTCTTGTGCTGCAACTTATGGTAGCCTAGGCCAGTGGTTCTCAACCTCTGTCCTCAAGGACCCCCAACAGTGCACGTTTTCTAGGCCTCCACACAGAATCACAGGTGAAGTAATCAGCTACACCTGTGATCTTTAAAAATGTGTCAGTGAATAACGAGTGCAGCTGCCAGGAAAAACGTGCGCTGTTGGGGGTCCTTGAGGGAAGTGGTACCTTTTTATAGGTACGTCCTGTGTATCTTATTTGAAGATTACCTTTCTGAGCTCATTCCTGTTATCCTGAATATGTAAGGCATCCAGGATGGACAAGTTGTATGTAAGGGCCGTAGACACAGGGTTGTCTCCTTTCACATGTACAGAAATCCTGCATTGATGCGCATTCACATGCAAAAGATCAGGATATAGCTGTATGTGTACAGTAAACAGTCTCAGGTGGAAGAATATGTTCAATGGTTGCTGTGGTTTTTTTTTTTTTTTTTTTTATTATTTATATCAAGCGTCTAACCAATCGCTGGGTAGCTACAACTGCCAAGTGTACATTGGTGTAGAGTGATTTAAGGCCTTTTGGGTAATTGTAAAAGTATTTTATATTAAACATGGTAACCAATGGAGGGACTGACACCAGTTTTACAGACTGTGAACATTGCAACCGTATTCCGAATGGGTTGTAAATAGTGAGTCTGTAAAGCAAGGAAGGGGTCAACCTCGAAAACATACTGTAACACTAGGGGAACTGGATGCCTTTTCCTGGGGTAGAAGGTAGCAAGCAGCAGCTGAGAAAACATACAAGTCAAGTCTTTGGGGTGCAACTGGCTGCAACCAGTTTTATTCAGCAGAAAATAAAAATAAACAACAAAAGAAAATACCTTGCCTGTCCGGCACGAACTAAACACATGATATACCTAACTATCTCTACACAAAACGCCACGTTTTCCGGTCACTACTGGATAGCTTCAGAAAGCTTGTTCCTCTCACAGAGATTCTGCAGCCTCCCCAGGCAGCCTCCCCACACTGATCAGTCCAGCAGCTCTACATGGGCCTTGCACAGCTGCAAGCGCAGATTAGCCCTCTGAGGCCAAACACCTGAGCTGGGCCTTTACTCAGCTTTAACAAAAAAGAAACATTCTCATGGAAGTTTTTCCTGTTTCTAAAAGGTGTAAGATGAGAACCTGGGACAAATATACCTGCCCTCAAACACTTTTCCAGTGTTCTTGTCACAATACTATAAAATTTGGAGGAATATGTCTTGTGCAAAGAGAGTGGAAGTGACCCAGAGAAAATACCAACTATTCTGGAATTTTTACAAAAAGGGCTTGAAAAGCAGCGGTCCTTAAGCTCACTAAAAGTACAGATATCGGTCTTAGGAGCCACGTTGGTTCGAAACATAGCGGAAATCAGAGATATACGCAGGTTTGTGCAGGCGGCCAAGAAGATAAGGCCCAGATTGTAGCATCCATTGGCACCATGAGACCTAAACTTAGTATTAAATGCACTCACAGAGAAACAGTTTGAGCCATTACAGGACCTTCTGTTCACTCAATAAAATAACACTCAGTGCACAAAGGGAGGACAATTGTCCTATTAAAACTCAATGTACAGATTTACATATATATCTATTTTTCCCCTCACATGTTTATTGCATTAATATTGCCTTTCCTTTACTGTAAGTCTTATGCAAGGTAATGTTAGAGCCCTTAGGAATTCTAGCTCCATCTAGCAACTGAAAAAGGAATATACCACCACTTACAGACTTTCACAGTCTAAAAAACTAACATTTTCAGCCATATACAGAGTTTCTGATCTAATAACTTACGATGATCTCGGATTTGGCTCCTCTAATCGGTGTATACTGTAGTCATGAATATAGAATATTCTGTAAGGTTTGTGAGGGGTGCAATGTAGCTTGAAGTTTTACCACTCATTGCTGTGGTAGGACTATAAATAAAATACAGCAGGTAATGTCTACATATATATTTTAACAGTTTTGTGTCCTCTGCTTTTCTCAATCTAAACCAAATCTCTTGGGAAATGTAACTATTTTGGATTTCAGTATCCTCTGTATACAAATCTGCCTATCCTGCCCAGATTGTCACCATCTGTATTGGTCTGTGTCACTGAATGACTTTCCACAGTTTCATCTTAGATGTTATATCGCCTCCTAAAACTGAAAATTTTGAATGAATAAATCTAGTGACTAATTGTAGTTGATACAGAACCAACGTAATTTGTTTATCACTGTTGAACACAACATTTAATCCTACACACACGCACACACACACACACACACACAAAAGCTTGCTGTCTGTCATCCTGGACTCTGAATGTGGGTAACAAAAGAGAGTACTTTGTCTTAAAACATGATACATGCGTCTAAAAAAAATATCCAAAATGGCCATACCTTACACAAAGACATAACATCTAATCTATCGTCTCATCTTCTGCATGGATTATTGCAATAATCACCTCACCCCAGGTTATCACTGGCCCGGAGAAGCCTTTACCCCTCAGGGTTTTGGCTTCAACAGCCACGCCGTCAAATTCCAAGTCGAGGGCTGCGGCTGACAAACTTGGCCTTGTATCAGAAGATCTGGTGCCTGAGGAAGTCTCCAGGGCCTGTTTATTGCTAGATGAAGCAGCTTGAGAAACCATGCTCTCCTCTGCCAATACGGTAAAACCACTATCACCATCATGTTCTCTCTTTGAATTTTCCTCGAAAACCTCGGAATTATGGGAAAAGGTGGAAAAGCGGAAGCCAGTAGTACCTTTTACTACTACCTTTTGCTTTATCATTTCTTCCAGGCTTGATAATAACACTTCTTTGTCTTCCACATCTTCGGGTATTGGGGATTATGTGAAGATGTTTCTTTAATTCTATTTTGTACCCTGTTCTCACTATATAAGACCCATCTGTCCGTAGTGGCTCTCTCCCTGGCGCTCTTGAATTGTAGCAACCTAGCCCCCACTGCCTGGGGTCTGGAGTCATTGTGCGTTCTGGGAAGAGGAGAGTCCACCCCCTCTTCCTTTTTGGGCACAAAAAATCAACCTTGATGACCAATTGCTTCTTCTGTAACCCCAGCCAGGCAGATAAATTCTAGCATCCCTGAAATCCTGGGGCTGATACTTAAAAGATCTACTGGTTGGAATTTTCTTACTTGCCTGCTTTATCCTGGGGCAACCAGACCGATTTACTACCCCCCCCCCCCCCCCAAGATCCTAGTAATGATCTCATCCAATGGGGCACCAAACAAATAGTCGCCCTTAAAAGGTTAATACAGCAGCTTATTTTTAGATTGAATGTTCGCTGCCCATGGCTTCAGCCAGATAGCTCTTCTAACCAAAGCCGTTGTAGCGGTGGCCCTTGCCACCAATCTTACAGAGTCCATTGATGCTTCACATAAGAACTCAAATCACCAGTTGAATGTTTTGCACGCTTTTGAGGAAATCGGACCTTCTAATCCCATCAAGCATATCCGCCTACAGCTGCTGACACCACACACATATTTAAGCAGGTCTACTAACCAAGACATCTGGGCCATTGGCATTTGCGGAGGTACTTTGCATAATTCACAAACACTCCTGTCAGGCAGTGCCTTTTCACACAGTAAACACTTGGCCGTGTGTAACTTTTTATACTTTGCCTTTAAATCTCCTTTGTCCTTGGTGGTATCAGACCTGCATAAAAAGCATACTGGAATATAAGACCTCGCAGGAATACAAAGATTCCATCTCTTAGGTAGACCAGCTCAATACTGCACTAGATTATTTGAGCTTTAAACCGCTTTCATCACCCTATCCTCGGGAAGGGTCAGTTCCCCTCTCTCTTCTGCTTTTCTTTCCTTTTTCTTATTCTGTACTCTTATTTACAATTCATACAACCCAGTCTGATTATACTATTGCGATTACCCACAACGCACCTTTTTCTTTTTCCTCATCTTATTATATTGGAACGGTTTTACAGACTTATGAGAAACCTATTAACAGCGACTATATTGCTACTTTTTGTAGATAACTTTACATCTCGCTGGGTCGAGATAAGTTGGCTATTCGTATATTTCACTGAGTGAATTTTCACTTGTGTCTGCCACAATAAGAATGTCGTCCAGATATGGCCAAACTAACATTCCTTCACGCCTTAAATTTGCGATGACTACCAGCACTTTGGTAAATGTCCTTGGTGACATAGCCAGGCCGGACGGTAGGGCTGTGAACTGATAACTGACCCCCCTGAGGCAAAAATGTAGAAATCTTTGGTGACCTGGAAAGATTGGAACGTGCAGATATGCATCTATTGATGTCATATACACGTTTTGCTTTAGATCCGGCAGGATCGCTCTTATCGACTCCATCTTGAAGGTGTTTACTTGAACGAACCGATTTAATAGTCTTAAATCCAGGATTGTCCTGGATCCCCCCAATGCTTTTTGTACCACAAAAAACCTGGAGTACCATCCCCTGCCTGTTTGTAACAGTGGTACCTTTACTACTACCGATTATACAAAAAAAAAAAAAAAAAAGCATACTGCTTACCATCCAACTCTGATTATGACAAACAGGGCATAACAGTTCCTGTGGTGGCTTACCCCCACTTTTTAGTGGTCTCCTCCATAATGTTGGTGGATACAGATGCTGCCTCACTTTATATTAAAATTAGTTTTAAGTCAATCCTCAGTGTAACCTAACCACATATGTTGGTGGTGTAGGGAAGCTTGTTCTCACTTACCCAGTGAGACCACGTGCCCTGGTAGCACTGGCTCCTGCTGCCCAGCATCTCCGCTTCCCAACTCCTACACAGAACCAAAATACATTGGTGGTATAGGGAAACTTGATCACTCACTCAGCGACACGCACCGGGACTCACTGCTTCCGGCTGCGCCAGCGTCTCTGATTCCAGCAGCTTTTACTCCCGAGCCACTCGTGTCACTGAGATGCGCCACGCCCACTGAGGGGGTCCATCCGGTTTCTCTGATGGATTAACCCTGACCAGGCGTGCGCGCGGCTATGGGGATTCACACTGCCCGCCTGAGGACGCGGCCACTTGCAGCCGCCCAGCACCTGGGACAGCATGCGGCAAAAGAGGCTATTCACTGCCTCAGAAGGCCGGCTGGCATCATCTCCTCCCCTGCCGGAGCGCATCAAACGACGGCTGGGGTACGACCAGTCTGCCCAGGATAAGCCATATCCAATGCCCTGCTTCACCATGCACTACCTGTTAGGGAAAGGAAAAAAGACACAGGGGCCAAGGAGGAGGCGGAGCCTTATATAGGGGTCGGTGTCTGTTTTCCTTTCCAAGTACTACCCACAAAAGGGGAGAAAACCCACAGTTGATGGCTGCCATGGGGAGGTAGAGGAAAGTTAGATAACCCTTTATGGTAAACATGCATAGAGTACCAATGTGGTAAGGGATGGATTACACATTTTAGGAAACATAGAATGTGATGGCAGATAAGAACCATTTGGCCAATGCACCTGCCCATTGAGCTCTTGTTTCAGTGCATGTCCTCGTGTTCTGACTTCTCTTCATTTGAATCATGCTTTATCTCATGATAAAATTCCTGGTTAAAACTTTTAAATATATTCCCCCTTTCCCGGCTCTGTTACAAACTAAACCTAGAGATTTTTTTTATTATTCTTTTAGGGTAAATTTTGTGATGTAGTCCATGTATAATTAATTGCCCTTCGTAGTCCATGTATAATTAATTGCCCTTCTTTGTACAGTCTCTAATGTATTTATATTCTGGAGGCATGGCCTCTAAAACTGGACACCGTAATCTCAATGAGGTCAAACTAATGACCTACTGTATACAGTGGCATTTATTACATCATTCTACTGCTAAATCATCAAACAGGCCTTCCTCAGAGCTTACGACAGACCATTACCCTTTAGTGCTGCTGCTGCCCTGGGTTGCTAGTACTACTTGATGTGTTGGAATTGGCTAAATACATCATTTGTTTTTTGTATTTCCATTTTTAGAAATGGTGCACTCTCAACCTGTTCAAATTAACAGATTCACTTAACACAGAACATCTATCAGGCGAATCAATAAAATTACCGTCTTTTTCATACCTAAGGAAGATGGATATGTACCAACTGGATAACTTTATATGCCAGTGTATACAGATTAATCTAAGATATTGGGGTTTTCTTTACACCAATTATTATACCAAATTGAATCAGAATCTGAAACTATCATAAGTTAACACTGGTATGAAAACATGGTGACTGGTTTGCACTACTATACACAACTATTCAATGCACCCCCCTTTTTTTAATCCATGCTGAAGCTTTTGTTTCAAAAATTTTATTTGAATAATATTACTTTGGTTCAAAATATTCACATTGTTACATTATTAAAAGTTGTAGAGCAACAAGTATTTTATGTCTCCTACTGTTATAAAATGCATTAATTTAAAAACATTCTACATTTTGATTGTCAGATGGTCAGATTACATGTTCTTAACAGTCACACTACTTGTAGTCAGCTGGACCTGGTTACATTTATATGGATCTATGCCCTCGTCAGGACAATGGATGATTCCAACATTGACCATTACATTATTTAAAAAACAAACAAACACATAGATGGGCTAATATTCCTTAAACTAAATTAAAAAGGACCACTTAACCTAAAACGACAGTCGCCTTACATTAAGGACCAATGAAAAACACTAAAATATATACAGACTCTCTCAACTTGATGGTTTATTTTATTTCCTCTAGTGTTTCAGAGGAATTTTTGGTACTTATGTATTATCTGGACTCCCATGTTAAATGCACCCCATTTTTTCATACCCCTACTATCCAACTACGCATGGAGTTGATTTTATATAGTGTGGCGAGCGCAGCGAGCCACCGTGCCCGAAGCGTGGCGAGCCCCGCGAGGGGACACAGTCTCATAAGAAAACCGGGAGCCCAGATATTACATAAGTACCGAATTTTTTTATTAAACTACGTCTAAAACACTCAGATGTAAAAGGAAGTTAATTGGGGGAAAAAAAAAAGAATTCCGATGCTTGTATTTAAAAAAACAAAACAAAAAAACACATCAGTCTGCAAAAATGGAGAACTATGTGTACACCAGTGGTGACTGCAGGGCAGACCACACATTGCATGGGGGGGGGGCATATAACTTCGCTTACATTTCCTCTGAAAGCACCTAGACTACTAGCCAATGGGAGAGTCTGAGGTGGGCTATTACAGAAGTGAAGCCAAATACTGCATCTGCAGTGGCAGCTTGAAAATGCCCAGCACTAAAGATTCCCTGGGTCAGGCAACCAGCAAACTATTACATGCAATTACTTGTCAAACTGTTGCAAGAAAAAAAAAATTACCCATTTTTTTACGCCGTTTGGCATCGCGCTGCAGCCCAAGCATTTGATACTCGATCGGTTTGCGAAAATGCACAGCAGCGGTCAGTATTAATGTGTTACTCAGCCCACGCAATGCGTGCTCTGTGCTGCGGCCCACAGGTAGCGCCACCACTGGTCTACACTATTTATAAAGCTTCTGAATGAGATGGAAAATAAAAACTAAATAAAACCACACCCAACACACTCTGAACCTAGTAGCATAGATCTTTATCATTTGTAAAAAGGTTTTTTTTTTTTAAGCTACTCGTGTATGAAAGCAAAATCCCCCAACACCTATTTATGGGATTATCTTAAACATTTCAGGACCTAAAATATTTAGGATAAAGCAGAGGTTGCTTCGGATTCCTATACACAGTTCGTTTCCTTAGGACCCAAGAAAGCTCTGCTGGAAAATGGCTCATTATAGAAAAACAGCTTACACTTCACCGCACAGCAAATACAACGTGAACCCGCTATGTATCTGTATACATCTGTATTTGTGTTTCTAATATGCAGCTGCTTATTTTAAGGCTAGTGATCCTTAGAAAACTCTGAAGTGTCCCAGTTAGGGATAATAATGTACAGCAGGTCTATAAAAGTCAAAGTAAAAATTTCAAACACCGCTACCCCCTTCCATGAACAGAAGAGGGACTGAAGACTACCAACCAGCAACTTGTTACGTTCATCATTTACAGTATGGAGTAAAAGTTCATTTCCTCAAGGAGACTTAAGAAAGGCAACATAGCTGGAAGCACAGTAAGTCAGAGGCAAGAATCATGGTGCAATGGTATGAACGACGGGCTTCTATACTATTGCCATAGAACGTAGTACATCTGACTCCATTCACTTATGGCATTCTCTCCGTACCCGCTCAGCTCCATGTGACATGTCACGTCCTATGATCTCATTCACTGTAATAAGAGATAAAAGAAAAAAAAATAGAATTAGTAATAAACAAGTTTTTCATTTAACAACATCCATTGGCAACAATGTCGTCATTTTAAATCAAACTAAGTAAAATCATTGTATAAACCAAATGATCAATGCAGGAAAAGCTATTAACCCCCTTCAGTGGTGGGATTTTCTGGGGCAGGAGTACCTAAACAGGACAGATTTTTCCTGTCCCATAAAAACCGGCCACTGATAGGGTAGATGAGTCAGAGCGCTCCCCTCCCCTCCTGTGAGGCCCCCCCCCCCCCCAGCCCCTCTCTCCAGCGGTCTTCAGCGGAGCTCCCCTGCCGCTGCCGATCATAGCAGGCTCAGGGATGTTCGGGGTGGCTCGGGAGGACTCGGGCGCCCGAGTGATCCCAAGTCGTGCCGAACAACCCCGATCCTGCCACCGTCTCTCCCGAAGTAATGGCGGTGGCAGGGGAGCTCCGACGTGTGAAGGTGAGGAGAAGGGGTGGGGGGGAGGGAGCGGCCTAATGGGGGTCGCTGGTGAGGTGATGCGACAGTGGTGCACACCTGCTGGCACCACTGGAACACACCTGTAGATTTGTGGCAAGCCCGGAAAATTTCCAGGACTGCCACTGAAGGGATTAAAGTACAAATGTAATTTCTCTTTCGTCCATCCTGGTGACAGCTAACCTTGGGATGTAGGAGGGTCCGCAGGAGCAAGGCACCTATGCCGACTGATTTTGAGAGCAGGCTCCTCCCTTCTGCAACTTCTGCATCCCAGGATACTTCAGTTTGTTTTAGGTGCCCACAGGATTGGGTGCTGTGCTGACCGGCTGCAGCCGTTTCTTTTTTGCTTTTTTTCCTGGAGTAGAGGATCTAGGGTTTTTTATTTTTAAAATTTCACTAGTTTTTTTCCAGTGTTACTTCTTTTAGAAGAGCTGAGAGCGCAGCAGAGGCTGACAGTAGCGTGTCCTGTCAGCTCTCTGTGTGCAGAGGGACTGCACACAGTCCCTCTTTGAAGAGTTTATAGGCTAAAATCCCTATGGGGAGGTGAAGCCTATTATAGGAAGTCCAGTGCTGCTGGACGCTTCCAAGTGATCCCATGAAGAAGGGAGGCACTGGAGGTGAGCAGAAACACTGGTGGGAGCGGCTAAAGGGGGAAATGGCACCATTAGGCTTCCTTCCCCGCTGAAGCAGAGACTTGGTCTCTTCCTGCTGGCGCCATTTCTCTCCAGGCCGCGGAGCTGAAGCAAGGCTTTCATTAAAGTGCAGAGGAAAGTTTCTCCTTGGGCAGCGCTTTCCCCGCTGATCACAGAGGATCACTGGCAGCAAAGCAGACAGATAAGTACACTGAGTATATTGTTCTGTGCAATTGCCTGACATTGTGCACTGTGGTTATTTCAGGACTGAAGGGTGTAGTGCTGCTGCTGTGGGGGAGGGAGCGACTGCCTTGTTAGTCAACTGCAAGTTTTGTTGTGTAAAATTAACATGTGAACAGATGGATCAGGGGGGGATTTGTGCCCCTTATGTGAGTCTGAGCCCAGTGGAACGCAAGCCCAGAGGTCTGAGCAGTCTGAACCTGTGTGGGCAGCTGCGTTGGGGAGGTCTAGGAGTGCCTTGGTGAAGGCTTTGAATAGGCAGAGAGATGACCTAGTTAAGTCTCCTGGCCCTCGTTCATCCTCCCAAACTTTGGTGGGCTCCGTTACCCCATCTCAGGGGGACCCAGTAATGTTGCAGGACACTGCACAGAGCGTTCAAAAAATGAATGCGTTTAGGAGAATTACTCTCAGAGGATCTGGCAAATTGTTCCATAGACACCCATTATCTACACCTCCCCTGTTGAAATTAGATTCTGATGAGGAGGGTGTGTGTGCAGAGGATGCCTTTTGGGACCAGAAAGAAGAAGTTCAAGCTTCGGTCCGTGGCATTGAGGATTTGATCCTTGTGGTTAAGCAGACCTTAAACTTGTCAGAGGAGGATAGAGTGCCTGCACATTGTGTTTCTAAGAGAGTTCACAGTGATACTGTGACGTTCCCCTCTGATGAGGGCATGGTTTCCTTGCTGGGAGAGGCATGGAAATCCCCTGACAAGAAGCTCCTTATGTATAAAAGGTTTGCTAACATGTACCCGATGCCGGAGGAACATGTTAAATTATGGGAGAAAATCCCTTTAGTAGATGTGCCTGTGGCCAGGTTGTCTAAAGCCACGGCATTAACTGTTCAAGGTGGTGTGGCCTTTAAAGATCCAGTGGACAAAATAGTTGAAGGATGTGTTAAGGCGGTAAGCAGGGCCAGACTGGGACCAAAAATTGGCCCTGGCATTTTGAACAAACAGGCCCACCTGCAGTAGCCGGGACCTTGCGCGGCAAAGCCGCGCAGTGAAAGGGGGGAGTGGCTTCACAAATAGGTGGCATTACACATTATGTAACACACCGTAATGCCCATTACAGAATATGACAATACATTATGCCCATTACACATTGCTGGCTGGAGGCTGGGTGCAAATTTACCTTGTGGTCTGTGCAGTGAATTCTTCACTGTGAGGAATGCTACTAGTGAGGAATAACTATTTGTTTTTTATTTTTATGATTATGACCCACCCCCCTTTTTTGTCCATTAGTAGATATCGCCCCCAATCCCCACCCCCCCCCACCCAACTGTGTCCATTATTAATGTACATATGTACTGTATGACCCGGGCTGGACTCGCAGCAGGATGTCAATGCAGTAAGTCTTGAGGTTTTTTAGGTGGGCAGAGGTGAACATTCCTGCTCCGTCGGCTGTGTTTATTCCGGGGAACCGGAATATAGAAGCGGATCTCCTCAGCAGGGCAGAGCTACTGGAGGGAGTGGGAGATGGTGTCTCCCAGACGTAGACTTGATGGCATCCAGGAACAACTGTCAGGTTCCCAGGTTCTGCTCTCGGACCAGGGATCCGACCATTTGGGCAGTGGATGCCATGACAGTTCCATGGCATTTCAATCTTGCCTACATGTTTCCTCCATTCCCCATGATTCCACGGGTACTGAAGAGAGTGAGGTTCCAGAGGGTACAAACCATTGTGATTGCACCGGACTGGCCCAGGAGGTCGTGGTATTTAGATATACTGCGGTTGTAGACGGACTCTTGGCGTCTTCCTCTTTGGCCGGGCTTACTAAAACAAGGACCATTTCTACACCTGCTCCTAGCTCGGCTCAATTTGAAGGCCTGGCTTATGAAACCTCCCTATTAAGGAAGAAGGGGTTTTCTGAAGCGGTTATCCAGACTATGCTCAGGGCTCGCAAGCCTGTGTTAGCTGCAAATTACCCTCGGGTCTGGAGGATCTATATCAGGTGGTGTGAGCGTCAGGGGATACACACCTCTAGGTTCAAGGTATCAGAACTGTAAGTCTGAGCGTACCCTCCCAAAGGACCGGCTCGTGAACGTCTCATGGATACTTCTGCATTGGTAAATAAATTACTCTCAGTTCCTAAACTGGATGCTGATGCATGGCTATTCACTATTGACATGCGGTTAGGAATTTTTTGACTGGTAATGGCACATAGAAAGGTCCTATGATTGAGTTGGTAATTTATTTGCTTCATCTAACCCTTACTAAGATTGTTTTCCTATATAATGACATAGAAACATAGAATTTGACGGCAGATAAGAACCACTTGGCCCATCTAGTCTGCCCCTTTTTTAAACATGTTACCTCAAACCATATTTGATCCTTATTTTGTAAGGATATCAATATGCCTATCCCAAGCATGTTTAAATTGTACTACTGTATTTGCGTCTACCACCTCTGATGGTAGGCTATTCCACTTATCTACTACTCTTTCTGTGAAGTAATTCTTCGTCAAATTTCCCCTGAATCTTCCTCTCTCTCTAGTGTCAGTGCGTGTCCTCGTGTTCTGTTGCTCCTCTTCCTGTGAGGTATGTCTCCCACCTGCACCTTCCTCCCCCTAGTGTCAGTGTATGTCCTTGTGTTCTGTTGCTCCTCTTCCTGTGAAGAATGTCTCCCACCTGTACCTTGGTATAACCCTTGGTATACGTGAAAGTTTCTATCATGTCCCCCCTTTCCCTTCTCTGGTCTAAAGTATACATATTAAGGTATTTTAGTCTTTCCTAGTACATTTTGTGATGTAGGCCATGCACCATTTTAGTTGCCCTTCTTTGTACAGTCTCTAATGTATTTATATCCTTCTGGAGATATGGCCTCCAGAACTGAACACAATACTCTAGGTGAGGTCGTACCAATGACCTATACAGTGGCATTATTACTTCTTTTTTTCTACTGCTGATACCTCTCCCTATGCAACCAAGCATCTGACTTGCCTTCTTCATCGCTTTGTTACATTGCTTACCTGCTTTTAAGTCCCCTGAAATAGTGACACCTAGATCCCTCTCTTCCTCAGTAGTTTCCATTTTAGTGCCATTTATACTATATTTAGTCTTTGGATTTTTGAGACCCAAGTGCATGATTTTGCATTTTTTGGCATTAAACTGTAGTTGCCATGCTCTTGATCATTCCTCTAATCTACCTAGATCCTCAATCATTTGTTTTACCCCTCCTGGTGTGTCTACCCTGTTGCATACCTTTGTGTCATCTGCAAAAAGGCACATTTTACCCTCAATTCCATTTGCAATATCACCAACAAAGATATTAAAAAGCACCGGTCCAAGTACAGGTCCCTGGGGTACTCCACTTGTAACCTTTGACTGTACTCAGTTTACTACAACTCTCCGTTTTCTGTCCTGCAACCACGCTCTTATCCATTCAACTATCTTAGAATCCAATCCCAAGCTTTCAAGTTTATTTAACAGTCTGCTATGTGGGACAGTGTCAAAAGCTTTACTAAAGTCTAGATAAGCTACATCTACAGCCCCACCTTGATCTATTACTTTAGTCACCCAGTCAAAAAAGTCAATAAGATTTGTTTGATATGATCTTCCCCCAGTAAACCCATGCTGTTTTGGATCCTGTATTGCTGGTTTTGAGATATTCTACAACTCTTTGTTTTAAGAGCGTTTCCATCAATTTCCCTACGACTGATGTAAGGCTCACTGGTCGATAGTTGCTTACCTCTTCCTTGCTTCCACTTGTGTGCAGTGGGACTACATTCGCTGTTTTCCAGTCCTCTGGGATTACTCCAGTAGCTAGTGACTGGTTGAATAATTCTGTTATTGGTTTTACCAGCTCCCCTTTAAGCTCTTTTAGTATCCTTGGATGTATCCCATCTGGCCCCATTGATTTCAGTTTTGAGAGTTCTGTGAGGACTTTCTCCTCTGTAAATGTACTTGTCTCTCCCTCAGTTTTCTGACTATACTTGCAACTTAACTGTGGCCCCTTCCTCTCTCTTTCAGCAGTGAATACTGAGCAGAAATAATTATTAATATTATCTGCTATTACATTGTCCCCCTCAAGAAAACTTCCACTCTGTCTTTAGTCTAATTATTCCACTTTTTGTTTTTCTCCTTTCACTTACATACCTAAAAAAAGTTTTCCCCCCTTTACCCACTGATTGGGCCATTTTCTCTTCAGCCTGTGCTTTTGCACATCTGATTACCTTCTTCGCCTCCTTCTGTCTAACAAGATACACCTCTTTGTCCTCATTCTTCTGCGTCTGCTTACATTTCTTAAAGGCCAACTTTTTTGTTTTCATAATACTTGCTACTTCTTTTGCAACCCACAATGGCTTCCTTTTTCTTGTGTTTTTCCTAACTCGTTTGACACAAAAGTTCTGTTGCTTTTAGAATTGCATTTTTAAATTTGTCCCACTTATCCTGCACTCCTTCCAAGTTCCTCCACTCTGCCAAAGAATCCCTTACAGAGTTTCCCATCTCTACAAAATCAGCCTACCTAAAATCTAACACCTTTGTTTTTGTGTGCGATGAGTCGGTCTCTGTCTTTATTTTGAACCATACTGCTTGATGGTCACTGGATCCCAGATTTTCACCCACATTTATGTCAGATATTCTGTCACCATTTGTAAGTATGTTTTAGAGGGGGAGGGGATTGGGGTGATACCGGTGCACAAGCCTAAACACGAATATAGATTCAGAATGTTTAAACAGTTATAGATCCACAATATTTTTAATGGGGTGCCTGAATATTAAGTTCAATGGCTAGTGGAGGTGCTCCCCTGAGAGTAAATGAACATGCAATTTTAGGGAAAGAAAAAGTACAAAGTTTCTTTCCCTAAAATTACCATTTGTAAGTATTAAGTCTAATATTGCGTCCTTACGAGTGGGCTCCCTCACCAATTGCTGGAGGGATGCTCCTTGCAAGGAATTCAGCATGTCCCTACTTCTGGTGGAACTTGCAACAGGCGTCTCCCAGTTTACATCAGGTAGATTAAAGTCTCCCATGATTATCACCTCTCCTTTTAATAATGACAAATGGGTTTTGCAATGGGGCAGCGGTTTCCCCCTCATATGCAAACGTTTTCATGTTTCAAGCTGAGGAGAAAGTCTTTTTCGCGGATCTCAATGTGGCGGATAGGATTCTTTTTCATACACATTGATGACCTGCTGTTGTCCTGGAAGGGTCCTGCTAACTATTATTGACCTTCACAATAGTGGCTTATGAATTTAGTTATGTGAGGATTAATTTTTTGGGATATATGTCTATGAGGATCTTTTGAGTACTAGTCTGTTTTCTAAGCAAACAGCAAAAAGTTCTGGCATTTTTCAAGTTCTCACCCTAAGGATTCTATGTTGCTGGTTGCCACGTGACATTCTTCTATAACATTGCTCCCAATCTAAGATAGACAAGGGGTGTATTTTGGAAATATCCTACTGACAGATTGCCCAACAAAAGCCTACGTGTAGTTTGAATTCATGTGTGGGTGTCACCAAACACTCGTGCATATGGAAAAGATTATTGTTTTTATTCAAAACTCCCCCAAATAAATAATAAAAAAACAAATCAAGGTCCCAAACCAAAATGAACGAAAGAAAATCATGTATTCTCTTCGCCTGACTGGAGGGACTTCATGTGACTTCTCATTTGGAGGCCAATCAAGGAGCACCATTTTTACATATTAGAAGCACTGCACGGATCTGGCTGATCCTTGCACGCATCAAACATGGCAGCTTAGTAAATTGACTGAATTTTTATTTTACAAAACCAATCTGGACCTTTATTTTGATATAAAAATAGTTAGCCAAAGCAACAAGGCGTGCTGCATTCAAGTATGTACTGTAGGTATATTTAGTAACATGCAGTGCTGAGGAGAATGTTTCAGCTTTCAGTCCTAAGCTTAGCTTGCTAAAAATAAAGTAGCATTGATGTGCAGGAAAGCACAGTTGTTCTTGTCCATCTTACGGTAGAAAAAAAAAAAAGGTCAAGTCCAAACCATGACAACTATTTATTTTTTAGTCAGTACTTTGTTTAGTAACCATGATTGTCCACATACTAGATTGTAGGGTCCTACCACTGGCCCCTGAAATAACAAAGTTGTATGTATTACACCTTTACAATACTCATGACCAGCGGCCAAATTACCAAAATGTATCTAATCATGATTGCACTTAGTAGGATATAACATACTATAACAATTCACACCAACATTTTTGTATTAAAAATTCTATAGAAAAAAAACAAACAAAAAACGGTTTCAGAAGTTCTATTCAGGTCTCTTACATATAACCCACAATTTCAAAAAACTACAAAATCTCAAAAAAATAAGTCAATTCTTATCATGAAGGCCAACACCTAAGGAATATGTTCCTGGTTTAATACAGATATGGTAAGCCAAAAAAGCCTGTACCTGCAGGTTTAGCATGGTCATGGAGTTATATTGCTTTCGCACAAAATGGTGTCACTGCCAATTCACAGGTAGGTATTCTCAGTGCAACGGAATGTCTGAGCAGTTATGTGACACACTCATCCAGCTCAGTACCCACCACCCTGCTGGGTTCCATTCATCTTCCAGCCTCCTCACATCCATCTTATTCAGTATAAATGTTCTGCACCCACAAACCTTCCACCTAACAGCCAAACCCATCATACTCCATCTAATGCTCAGTCCATACTACCCTCTCCCTAACGCCACCCTCAGTCTGGAGCCAGACCAATCATCTCCCAAGTCAGCTTTCTAAATATATACCCAGGTCTCCATTTAACACCACCCTACATCCTACTCTCTCCCTTACATTCCAATCAGACTCCAATGTGTACCATTACCTCATGTTTGTCATATACCATTTCCATTATCAGGCCCATTGCCCAATCAAAACTCACATACCATCAGACCCCACATAATGTTACCATATTCTTAGACATGTTGACACTCAATGCTTTTCTTATCAACTATTTCCTTTTTCAATCAATATTTACATACATATATTGTAAGTCTATGTGGGCACTGACTAGGGTTGAGGACTGACTAGGTTGTGGGTAAACTGAGTGACCTCTATGGTGAGGGGAACAAAAGCTGTATGGGTGTGAAATGACAGATATAAATTGGGTTGGACAAAATGGCATGAATAGGGGAACACAGTGACACAGATAAGAGAGGACAGAGTGCAAAGATGGAGGAACACAGACTGCAGGTGTGCATTCCAGTGGGCACATAAATCTGTGAATTGGCAGCTCCACCATTTTGTGAGTGACATTAATCTCACTCCATGAGAGTGACAAATCTGCAGTCACCCTCGGGGTTTCACGTACTGTGCAAGAAATTGGGTCAAAATATCCAAACAGATCATCATCATCATCAGGACCACTTCAAAGAAGTATAAAACATCAAGCATCCAGGCAGCCATCCACCAAAGTGCCGATCCAGGCCAGTTTAAATACCCAGATCCATAGAGAGGTTTACACCCCCGGAAGTGACATCAGATCAAGCAGCACAAAGTAAACAGATAAAAAAACAACTACAAATCCTACTTATATGGCTATAATGAGAAAGCGATTCTTTAGAGCAATAATGGTAAACATAAGCATTACCAATATCGTCACTCACTCATAGGTAACAGACAAAGGCCCTCATTCTGGTTGACTGGCAAAGCAGCGTCTTTTTTGCCAGGATAAATGCAGCAATGTACAGAAACATTCTGGATGAAATACTGTTCCAGTGCGCTCGACTTCAGACTGGGGTGACCGTTCATCTTTCAGCAGGACAATGACCCTAAGCACACAGCTAAGATATGAACAGTGCAGGTTGTAGTGATATCCAGGCTTGAGCACAGGTGACTTAATTAGTACCTGAGTGATTCTGATTAAACCATCTGTGCTAAAGCCTGGATATCACTAAAACCTGCACTGTTGGTGTGCCTTGAGGACCGTGGTTGGGAATGCCTGCTGTAATTGCTGCCAACAGTTCATAAACAAAGTATCGAGTAAAGGCTGTGAATACGTGATTTCTTAGTTTTTTATTTTGTATAAATTTTCAAAAATCTCAAAATCTTTTCTGGATGTTGTCATTATGGGGTAATGTGAATGTGTGTACAATTTTGAGAGAGAAATCAATTTATTCCATTTTGAAATAAGGCTGTAACATAACAAAATGTGGGAAAAAATGTGGGAAAAAATGAAGCGCTGTGAATACTTTTCAGGTGCACGGTACATTTCATCATTTCATATAGTATTTAATTTTAAACTTAGGATCTGTATAAGGATGTTTAATGTTGTAACTGCATGTCACATAACCGCTCTACTCAACATGTTCAGGGGACGGTTTACCTAGATCTGATATATCGGATTTCATTATTAGGCATATTTCTGTCCCTTGAATAACTGCGTTTTTAAGCAGGTGTGGCTGTTGAATGATAGGCCAAATTTGTTTAACTGCATGTCTCCTGTAAAGACTACCTGTATAGCAGGGGTAGGGAACCTCAGGCCGGATACGGCCCCCGTAGCCGGTCTGAGTGGCCCTCCCACCCGGCCAGTGGCTTAGCCGGGAGTCAAGTCGAGAGGTCAGTAGTTCTCGCGAGATTCCTCATAATTCCTCATAATCAACAGCAGCCGGAGACTGTCAGTCCTATTCAGCTGCAGCCGCCGGAGCGTGGGACGGCTGCAGCAGGACAATTTGTAAGAGACATTTTTACATATTGCCCCGAAGGATTTTTCCCCCATACAAACAGTCATTGGCACAAAAAGGTTCGCTACCCCTGCTGTATAGTGAAATGGGGATTGGTACTCAATCCTGATGATCGGAATCCCGGCGTTCAAAATCCAGATGCTGGAATCCCGACCCCCGAAATCCCGACAAGGGGGGGATGTGGATCGCCCCACCTTGCGGGCTCACTGCGTTAGCCACGCAGCGGGGCCAGGTGCCTCGCTACGCTCGGCACACTAATTTATTCTCCCTCTATGGGTGTCCACGACACCCATAGAGGGAGAAAGTGTCGGGATCCGACCGCCGGGATTGTAACTGCATCCCGTGAAATGCCAACACTCTTTAGTTTCCTATAAAAGTTCACAATTGCATCCCCTTTGAAAAATGTCTGGCCTAATTGTATAATTGTATCTACTGAATCAAAAAAAAAAAAAAATCCATACACACAAAATCTGGGGATGGGAGAGGCACGGACACTTTCACTCATTACATGCATTTCTTACCATCATCCAAAGTAATGTCCTGCAAGCCAATTGTCTGGAAATTCAGCTCACCGTCCTCAGGCTCAGGTTTAACAGATAAAGATGAATCATCAGGATGGAATGGAGAAGAGTCCTGAATTTGATGGCGCCCATGAGTGACAGTGGAGGGAAGGTTACCCTGTCCAGGACTCTGAGTTTGAGGAGACAGATGTCCAGAATGAGCCATGGAGTTGGGAGATGGTGATGGAGTTTGTGTATTGGATGTGGGGGACTGGTAAGGCATTAGTTGCAACTGAGGAGAAGATGGACTGGGCAGTGGTGAATGGGATAATGGATGAGGTGCAGCCTTGGTAGGAGAGGAGGTAGGGTCCGGCTTTGAAAGGTGATAGGAGACTGATGGAAGCTGAAGTGGTTGATGCCCAACAGACGGACTTGAAGTTGATGGGATGGAACTTTGCCCAGTGTTTGAACAATGGTAGCCAATCTGCTGGAGATGTGATGAATGCACAGCATGGACCAATGGATCAATGATGGTAGGAGATGAGGATGCTGTGCCTGTGCTGGCAGTAGGGTACTGTATCATTGCCAAGGACTGATGGCCAAGGCTAACCAAGTGAGGAATACCGGCTTCTTGCTGAAAAGACAGTGGTTCATAGCCCTGAGCAGAGGCTGAATTCAGAGGAAGACTTGACTGTCCATTATACATTACATTAGACTGCATAGATGCGTAGGAAGACCTGGTAGCAGATGATACATGATATGACTGCTGTAATGCTGGAGGGAGGCACTCCGCTCTCCCATTCCTACCTTGTGACAGATTGTGAAGTCCTTGGTTCAGGGATGAGTAGGCAGGTTGAGTAGGGCATCCAAGACCCCGATCTAAAGAGGACATGAGATTGCCAAGGTTTGGTCTTTGATCAGGAGGAGGTCTGTGGGAGAGCAAGGGTTGTTGACCAGAAGCACTAACTACATGAGGCACGGAGACTACAGAAGTTTCTGGAAGATCCTCCTCTTCTGTGTGTTCTCTTTTCAGTAACACTGTTAAAAAAAAAAATAATAATCACAATGATGTGTAATGTCATATACAATATACTACGATTTCATTACTTAATAAGACAAATAAACCAGCTGGAACAGAGCCATTTAAGTGGCACAGTAAAATGCTATTTGAAGCTGTTAAGTCCTGGGATACTAGAGGAAAAGCACCGGGCCCTTGCCTAAATTTGGTCTATGGGTCTAGGGATATACGGTTCTGTCCCTTCCCCAATACCTAGTATTTAGATTTTAGTGCCAAAGGGGTGAAAACCAGTTGTATGTAATCAGCATTAATGTAGGCTTATGCATCTAGCTTCATTACGAATACATTAAAAATAAGAGTGTGAAAAAGAGAACAGGACACCGGAATACAATTGTAGTAACAGAAATCTGAATGAACCTGAGGTAGATAAGAAAAACATTTTCAAAAAGGTCACTTCTAGAGATAATCAATCAATCACCCCTCTATTGATTGTGAAGGAGATGTGTGGAAAATCAGAAAAACTGTCAAATATAAAACATTATTATGATAGGAAGGCCTACTCTTCCAGTGCATGAAAAAAATATACGTTAAAACATTTGGTACTTGTGTATTAGCCGGGCGCCCAATTAGCATACGTACGCAGGCATAGGCTAGCTACACTGTCAGTGTAGGCCAAGAGCTGCCTAGCGTAGTTAGCGCAGTGACTCTGCGGCAGCCCGGGTCTGTCCCCGGCATCCATGCCAAGTCTAGTGAGCGCATCTCACACAGCGCCGGTAACTGCCAGATCCCCTGCACTGGCAGACGGAGAGGGGATCATGCGGGCGCTGGCTGGGAGGCGCTCCAGTTGTCTGTGACGCAGGTGTGTCTCAGTAATTATTAGCACGTGCACCTCATGCATAAAGGGGGTATGCGGGCGCAAGTGCGTCCTATGTACAATAAAGGAGGCATTTTCAAACCCCCACTATCCACGGCAGTGTGGCGAGTGCAGCGAGGCCCGCGTTACACGTCCTCCCGACCTGTTCATACCCTCACTATCCACGCCGGCGTGGAGTTGATTTTATAAAGTGTGTCGAGAGAATCGTGCCACCGAGCTTAAAGCGTGGCACGGAACACACGCCACGCTTCGGGCACTTTATAGAATCAACTCCACACCGACGTGGATAGTGGGGGAATGAACAGGTCAGGAGGATGTTTAGCGCGTCCGCTCGCCACGCTTCGGGCTGGTGTGCATAGTGGGGGTATGAACAGGTCAGGAGGGCTGGTGTGGATAGTGGAGGTGTTTCAGGAACACATTCACACCTGCCATATCATACATCTGAGACAGAAATGACATGTGTTAACTGGATTTTAGTTAATAATAAAAGAGAAAAGATCACAGCGGGAACACTACGCTGATTCTGACAGACGCTGCCTACGCGGCCGCGGGAACACTACGCTGATTCTGACAGTCACTGCCTACGCGGCCGCGGGAACACTACGCTGATTCTGACAGACGCTGCCTACGCGGCCGCGGGAACACTACGCTGATTCTGACACTCGCTGCCTACGCGGCCGCGGGAAAACTACGCTACTTCTGACTGACTGCGCTGGCCACGGGAATACTACGCTGATTCTGACAGATGCTGCCTACGCGGCCGCGGGAACACTACGCTGATTCTGACAGTCGCTGCCTACGCGGCCGCGGGAACACTACGCTGATTCTGACAGACGCTGCCTACGCGGCCGCTGGAACACTACGCTGATTCTGACAGGGCCGCTAGCGGGAAAACTACGCTACTTCTGACTGACTGCGCTGGCCACGGGAACACTACGCTGATTCTGACAGATGCTGCCTACGCGGCCGCGGGAACACTACGCTGATTCTGACAGGCGCTGCCTACGCGGCCGCGGGAACACTACGCTGATTCTGACAGACGCTGCCTACGCGGCCGCTGGAACACTACGCTGATTCTGACAGGGCCGCTAGCGGGAAAACTACGCTACTTCTGACTGACTGCGCTGGCCACGGGAATACTACGCTGATTCTGACAGATGCTGCCTACGCGGCCGCGGGAACACTACGCTGATTCTGACAGGCGCTGCCTACGCGGCCGCGGGAACACTACGCTGATTCTGACAGGCGCTGCCTACGCGGCCGCGGGAACGCTACGCTGATTCTGACAGGCGCTGCCTACGCGGCCGCGGGAACACTACGCTGATTCTGACAGGGCCGCTAGTGGGAAAACTACGCTACTTCTGACTGACTGCGCTGGCCACGGGAATACTACGCTGATTCTAACAGCGCTTCTACTCTAACTACATACCGGACGCCCGGCTAATATAATCAGTCTTTCCCACCACTGTAGGGGTGTTTTGGAGCAGTGATCGAGAGGAACGGATGCCGGCCAGGTTACTATGGTTACCCGTCGGCGACTAGCAGGGAAGCTGGACCGGAACTGCGTGTGACTAGCTCCGGCTTCACCTCACTGCGGCGTTCACAGCGTGTGGTGGAGGGAGTCCATCACTAGGCATTAAAGGTAAGCTGATGTACATGTTGCTTGTTCTCTCACCTTGACAAACAAAAGGGCATGCGTGGCCCCAAAACACACACACACACACACACACACACACACACTCTTACACATATACCGATTCCAGACTCCATGAACACGGCTTTATTTATTTTTGATAACTGCAGAACAGTGACTTAAACATAGGCCAACTAGGTCGACATGGGGTTAGGTCAACAGGGTCATTAGGTCGACACAAGCATTAGGTTGACATGGGGAAGGTTAACAGTCAACAGGGACACCAAAATGTAGCACCGAGTCCGCTCGCCATGCTTCGGGAACTATTTCCTTCTCCCTCCACGTCCTAGTGGATGGTAGGGCAAGAAATACCGCCTGTTGGCACGTCGGCTCAAAAAAAAAAAAAGTGAAAAACCCCATGTCAACCTTCCTATGTCGACCTAATGTTTGTGTTAACCTAATAACCCTGTCGACTTAACCCCATGTTGACCTTCAGTCATGTCGACCTAGTGACCGTATCCCTAACACAGTATTATGTGCACAGATTGGTAAATGGAGAGGTGCCCTTTTCACCTTACAAAGAGGTATGTGACAGGGAACCAATGGAGGCGCTTTGAGGTGTCAAACCGGAGAAACAGAAAAAAGGGGAATAAGCAGCGCTAAAATGAGAACTCAGATACCGTTGGATTGACTTCACATTAGCAAAATCGGTACTTATGTAGTATCTGGGCTGCCGATTTTTTGATTGTATGCCTTAAGTTAAGGCATACAATCAGATGCGATGCGATGACCCGATTTTTCCATAGGATTCAATGTTAAAATGGACTGAGTCC
The DNA here is from genome assembly GCF_055691185.1 of Crinia signifera. NCBI lineage: Eukaryota > Metazoa > Chordata > Amphibia > Anura > Myobatrachidae > Crinia > Crinia signifera. The sequence continues at coordinate 4,023,837 of NC_139227.1, read as the reverse complement.
ATTTTAACATGGAATTCAATGGGAAAAAGGGGTCCTTTTCATACCCCTACTATCCAAGTGGGCATGGAGTTGGATATAAACCTGTGGCGAGCGTAGCGAGCCACCGAGCCCGAAGCGTGGCGAGCGAAGCGAGCCCCGCGAGGGGACGGTATTCTGTGTCCCCTCGCGGGGCTCGCTACGCTCGCCACGCTTCGGGCTCGGTGGCTCGCTACGCTCGCCACAGGTTTATATCCAACTCCATGCCCACTTGGATAGTAGGGGTATGAAAAGGACCCCTTTTTCCCATTGAATTCCATGTTAAAATGGACTCAGTCCATTTTAACATTGAATCCTATGGAAAAATCGGGTCCATCGCATCGCATCGCATCGCATGCGATTTGGTCGGGTGCGATGCGATGCGATGGACCCGATTTCAAAATCGGCAGCCCAGTTACTACATAAGTACCGCAAAATCAATAGAATAATTTAATGTAGAGGGAAATAACATAAAAAATAATTAATTAAAAAGAAATAAAACAATCACAGATATACTAAGATATTCGCTTTATAGCTCTGTCCTCACTGTCCGTTCCTATATACACCTGGATGAATACGGATCATATATAATTCTTTATCCTTTGAATCTCCAAAATCAGATCATGTGAGTTACCCTCCCAGTTAGGTCATGTGATACATTAACATCCTAAACTTCCTCTGTGATCACGTGACCATAAGCTTATTTTTATTTTTCTTTATTGTTTTCCTATATCCTTATGATCGGGACTATATACCTTGCTCACCGGATCCCCCGTCCTATTACTTCCTCCTCCTTAAAACTGTTTTTTTATGTCTTTTCATATTTAAACTGGAACATTGAATGAAAGTAGAAGAGTTTAAAGTTGGACATTTCCCCAAACCATTGGAACTGAACTAGAAGATTAAATGTGTATTATACAGCGCTGCCAGGAGATCATTGACAAGAGCAGCCAGTGTATCATGAACATAATACTCACACATGCCAAAGCTTCCAAACAAAGCACAGAAACGGTACTACTGACTTGGATCCTACAACATCCATCTAATCCTAACCTAAGCTGCCTTGGCAGTATATGAACCAAATGCAATGATACTCTGCAGTGCCAAATATCATCCAAACCCAAAACATTCCATTACACAAGTGAAAAAATCTCATCCAATAGTGTAAAAGCCTGCTCCGTATTTGTAGACAGTAGTATGGTTTGATTATCTGAACCAGACATTAAGGGGGGTATTCAATGCATGGCCATGACTGTCCTCCCCCCTCCGTCGGTGCCGGGCAGGGGGGAAAGACGCTTAGTGTATATGCACTGAGCAGCTTTCCCTGCAGCGGTGATTATCATCGCTGTCCATACACACTGGGCATAGTCGCCCAGTGTGTATGGACTGCTGTCCGATACGGCTAGCCCGCGGTGCATCGGTCCCCGTGGTGTGGAGACGGATATTCTGGCCCGGCAGTGCATATAAACAATAAGGAAATTCATGTTCTATTATTTAACAGTTAACATCATGATCAAATATTTGATCGAAACATAAAAATGCTTTACGTTATTCAATGCTTCAATGTTGGCTTTTATTTGAAAATAACATTCATGCCAGTTATAGTAATCATTGTAAACACATAGATTATAGGGATCACAACACTAACAAACAGCATGGACTAAAAAGAGAAAGGAACTCTGTTAACCAGCATCACTGCACAGCTAATGATGTGGCGTCATGGCTGAGACAAGGAGGGACAGCAAAAGAACATGAACCAAAAGCTGCAGTCAGCTGTTGTCAGACAAGCCTTTGCCTTATTCATTATTTATAATAACCTCCATCCCAGCTACTTTAATGCTGCATGGCACGCTTGTGATGAACTGCCAACTTGTAGTAGAAATGAGTAACTGGAGCTTCAGTGCCGTATATACTGTTTGATGTATGGACTTAGACACTCAATGAGCGGCAGCAGCTGCTGCAGCCAATGAAGCCGCGGAGATCACCAACGAATGACCTAAATGTTAACTATGACCACCGGTAGCTACGGCAGTATAACTCAGTACACCCAGTAGCTGGACTGTGAAGGCACTCAGACTCCAGCTGAAACATTCTAAGGGGGAGATTGCTTAAAACTTAGAGAAAGTGGAGAGAGATAAAGAACTCAGCCAATTTGCAGGCTCGCTACTTTATCTCTCTACCTGCTTTGCTATATCTCCCCTAAATTGACCAAAAGCTTCATAAAAGTTTAAATCTCATTTCTATGAAAATTTGGGAACAGTAATGCAGCCATCGCCAATCTAAACAATAAAATAATTCTGACGATGATGCCAGTGAGCAAGATCTGTGGCCCAATATAAATATCCCAAAATAAAAGTTATGCTGCCATTTTGGTTTTCTGTCCAATTAAATACTAATGATAGTGGTGGTGGTTTAATCCGTTTGCCCATGCGTACACATTAAGGCAATGAGCAAGCTACATCTATGTGTAAGCTACATCTGTATGTGTTTTCCCAGATGTTAAAGGGGCCGATATCTGAGATTTTTGTCAGCTGCCTCTCGCAGATATAAAAACGAGTGCTGTCTTTAAGGAATAATTGGAGAGCCCCGAGGGATGAATTAGCCACCGTGACTTCCTGATTGAATCGCCCCTAAGTATACCCCTAATTTATTTTCAAATCCAATAAATACTGTCTTGTGAATAAATGGTCTGATTCGGAGTTGATCGCAAGAGCAAAATCGTTCTCAAATGTGCAAACCATGCGCACGGCAGGTGGGGCAGATGTAACATATGCAGAGAGTTATGCTGGGTACACATCTAAAGATGTATTTGTCCAGTGTGAACAAAAATCTGGCAATGTATGGGAGCAAATTACATTCAATCATTTGCTCCTAAATGCTGAAAAATGCACAAAAACTATCATTTGTCTGAATAACCATCGTCTGTTTACCAGTGTTTTGGAACAAATAATAAATTGTAATTTTCTGTAATACTGTACATTGCTACATTTTTGTTCCAACAAAAGATTAGACAGGTGTGTGTGTGTGTGTGTGTGTGTGTGTGTGTGTGTGTGTGTGTGTGTGTATATATATATATAATCTGTCTTGTGGGAACAAAAATCTGGCAATGTATGGAAGTGAAGGACAATCAACCATTTGCTACCAAATGCTGGAAAATGGACAATGGTCATTCACTCAAATTGGTTAAATCCCTTTGATGTAACAAATTTATAAAAAACTATTTTATCGATTTTCCAGCCTTTGAGAGCAAATGGTTTTCTATCATTTTCTCCCATATTTTGCAAGATTTTTTGTTCCCACCAGACATATTGGACAGATAAATCTGTAGGTTTCTACCCATCTTAAAGGCCCATACACACTAGACCAGTGGTAGCCAACTACGGTCCTCGAGAGCTACCAACAGTTCACATTTTCCAGACCACATAGCTGCTGCACAGGTGCACTCATTACTAGCTGAAACATTTTCAAAGATCCACAGGTGGAGCTAATTACTTCACTTGTGATTCTGTGAGGAGATCTGGAAAACGTGAACTGTTGGTAGCTCTCGAGGACTGTAGTTGGCTACCACAGAGCTAGACGATATTGGTCACAATATTGTTCAGAAAGGGCTTTCTGAACAATATTGCAAATAAAATTGTCCAGTGTGTACGCTGTGCATAGTTAACCATGCACGCTCCCGCGTAAAGTTAACGACCCCCCTTCCCATAACTCCCACTGTCATTTGCTCTCATCCATTACCAGGTTTTTGTTCCAATCAGCCCAATCTGACAATCGATCTGTAGATGTATGGGCCCCATTACATACAGTGTATGATGCTTTTTGAGCATAAAACTCTTTTTTGCATTTAGTAAAAATGCTTTGAAAAGAGTAAATAGGAGATGACCTTGTGTTTTTACAACAGCAAGGAATTTCGTTAATTATAAAAGATGAAATCGATGTAAATGGGGAGATGAGAATCTGTTGGATTGTAAAATGCAACGGGATGTTAATGTCAGCCCTCAGCCGATTAGCATGTTTATACTGAAAACTTTGGGGGGTACTCAATCCCAGGTCATTGCTGTTGATTCGTCCCGACAGCAGTGACCCTGGCCCGTTTCAGTTGTGCTGGACAGCATATCGGCAGGAGGGATTCAAGGTCACGCTTGGCGATTAGCGAAAAGGGGGCGTGTCTGCGTTAAGAGCCGTGGATTGTCAAGATTCGTCCATGACTGCGACAATTCACTGCCGTAATGGACAAACCGGGCCCGACAGCTTTCCAAGTCGGAACCATTCTGGCGATCTGCCTCTTCAATGCTGTCGGACAAGACATTTCCCCCGTCGGAAAAAGCGTTGGGGATTGAATACCCGCCTAATTCAGCAAGGGCTCTATCCCTTAACAATACAAGCCATTCGGGAACCAGATTCTGAGCAGTTTATTTAGTTTTGTATATAGCGCAGCAGATTCTGTTGCACTTTACAATTGGGAACAACAGTGACAAAACTGGGTAAAAACAGACGGACAGAGGTAGGAGGGCCCTGCTCACAAGCTTACAGTCTGTAGGGATAGGAATCTACAACATGACAGTCCTGATGGGATGCAATTAGATATGAATGCTACTGGAGGTTGGAGGAATGCTGTGGGGTTACAGAACATTATAAGGTTTCCTGAAGAGGTGCATTTTCAGGAACTTTTGAAAGTTTGGAGACTAAAACAAGAGTTATGTGCGTGGAAGTGCATTCCGAAGGGTGGTGCTACACAAAGGGAGTCCTGCAATTGTGAACGGGAGCTAGTAATGAGTGTGGATGAGAGACGCATTTCTTGTGCAGAGCGGAGAGGTCGGGTGGGGATATATTTTGTGATAAGCGAATCATATATGTTGGAGTAGTCCGGTTAATGGCTTTTTATGCAATTAGAAGTATTTTATATTGAATAAGGTAAAAATAGGCAACCAATGGAAGGACAGACAAAGCGGATCAGATACGTTAGTGTAAATCAGTGTAAAATCAAGCCGAATTGTTTTTTTAGATGCATGTACCATGATTTAGAGACAGACTGAATATGTGGAATAAAGGACAATTCAGAGTCAAGTATGACATCTCGACAGTCTACCCTACCTCACAAGCTGTCAACAGTTATGGAGATAATAACCAGTCGCTGCTGGTGGGAATAGAATTAATTCTGTTTTGGAAATGTTGAGTTTGAGGTGACAAGATGACATTTAAAATTAAAGGCATTCAAAGACCAGGAGAAATACTGATTTCAGTATTATTATCATACAGATGATACTGAAATATGAAAAAGTTTTAGTTTTCCAAGAGAGGAGGTATAGATTGAGAATAGCAGAGGAGCCAAGACTGAGCCTTGTGGTACGCCAACTGATAGGAATAAATGAGAAATGGCCTTTAGATTTAGCAGTGGCCAGATCATTAACTACTTTAGTCAATGCTGTGTAGGAAAGTCGGTTAAGTAGCTTGGAGAGGCATGGAAGCTTAGAGATGGGACGGTAGTTAGAGTTTGCATGCTTGAACAGAGAAGGAAAGATACCAGTAGAAAGAGGTTACAGGCTTGGTTAAGTTTGGGTTTAGCACAGAAGACAGAGCTTTACTGACTTGTACAGATGTACTATCAAGAGGAGAGGTAGGGGAGGAGGAGGAGGATGAGAAGAGCGTCGATACGTCATCCTCATTTGTGGTTTCAATTGAGCAGAAAGTGTCAAAGGGCTCAGGATAGGAAATGGCTGAGGAAGATTATCAATCTCGTCCTTGAAGTAGAAAGCAAGTTCTTGTGCAATGTTAGTAGCTGGTTGTGGCGGTGATTTAAATGCATTAAAAAGTCACTGATGGTTGGTGGCATGAGAAGAGATGAGTGATTGGAAATCTATTTGTTTGATTCCAGAGCATGAAGATAGGCATGGCAGGTCGTCTTAAATGTGAGGAAGTCACTCGGATTCAAAGATTTACGCCACTGTCCTTCTACACTATGTGGTCGTTTTTGTAGGTGTCCTGTTAATTTAGTGTGCCGTGGCTGGAATCTAAGCCTACGTGGATTGTGATGAGTAGATTTCCACAAGGGTTGGTTTTAGAGTCTGGTTCAGGTGGGATACAGCCGTCTCATTACAGGTAGAAATTGGTGAAAGTTGTTGATAATTGAAGCTCGCATGATTTCAGTTTTATAGAGTTTGGAGTCATGGAGGCGATTGGGAAGGTGATAAGGTTGTGATCTGAGAGAGGGAACAGAGTGTTAGTGAGTTCAGAAACAGAGCACAGCCTGGGGATTACAAGATCAAGGCAGCGGCCCTCCTTGTGAGTAGAGGGGTCAGACAAGGACAAGAGACCTGGTTAGAGAGAGGAGTTTGGAGGCATGAGGAGAAAGTGGACTGTCAATAGCGATATTATAAACACACATGTTAGTGGTGGAGCTGTCAGAAGATAAGTGAAGGATCCAGGCAGCAAAATCCTTCATAAGTTGTAGTTTGAGAAACACAGGAGGGTGATCAATAGCTGCAACATGCAGAGAGAATGGGGTGAAAACCCTGATAGAGTCAACTTCAAATGAAGTGAATATGAATGATGGAACCAGTAGAAGGACTGTGAATGTGCACAACTGGGACAGCAATATTCCAACAGCACCTCCTTTACTGTTACTGGGCCTGGTGTGTGTGTGTGTGTGTGTGTGTGTGTGTGTGAGTGTGAGTGTGAGTGTGAGTGTGAGTGAAGTGGAAACCACTGCAGGTGAGGTTGTGTCTCTGTAATAGCCAGCAGATTGAAGTTGCCAGAGATGAAGAGGTCGTGGACTGTGCTTCTGTTTGAAGTCTATCAAATGAAATAATATGAAGAAAACTTATAAATAATTAAATAAACACATTGAAAAATTAATTTGGATTCTCTCATCTCCCCCAACCCACACCCCAATCACATGGTGGGTTAATTTACGACCAGATCAATCATTATAGGAGGGTCATTATTTACTAGACCTAGTACTTGTTGTCCATATCCACCAACAGTGTGGCGATATAAGTTTCCCATGCCACAGAGAATTTGACAATTTTTCTATTCTTTACTTAGGCCGACTTTGACCCAGTCGATTCAAAATAAATGGAATAGTTTGCTTTTAAACCAGGGATGGGGAACCCGCTGTGGAATTACACATCCCAGCATGCACTGCAACAGTTATAGCATGGCTACATAGTAAAACTTTAACAAGGCATACTGGGATGTGTAGTTTCACAACAGCTGGGAGGGCTGAAGGTTCCCCATCCCTGATTTAAACAATGGAAATGTTGGGATGAGTGAGATATCCATTCATGAAGGATTGTTTTATGGGCCTCTGCACTTATAGCCAATAAAATATATGTCTACCACCTCTGCAGATGAGGATGAGAGTGTACCAAAAATTACCCAGTCCGATGTGAATGGAATATGATTGACTAGTTTGACTTGTAGCCAGAACTTCTGGACTATTGGGCAGAACCAAAAACTGTGGTACAAATCTGCTTAAGGTTCTCCACATCTGTAGCATGCGTGAGATTTGGAGCGACCCACCAGAAAGCTCCTATGTGGTGACAAACCTGCGTTACAAAAAATATTTAGGAACATTTCTGTGTACGTAGAGAATAATAAAATCTTGCAGGACTGTGTAAGTGCAGCAAGTACTGTAGCTCGTTGATTTTGTAATCAGGAAATGAAGGTAACCACTGAGAAATGCCAGTATTTAGACTTAAAATATCTATAATAAAAGGGGTTCGGCCAGTCCAGTGGAGGAGTACATTTTTAAAAGAATTCCATGACGTGATACGATATGAAAAGGAGTTTGGTGAGAGTGCTGTTCTTAAAGGATTCAGTTGACTGCATCCTTTAAATCAGGGATGGGGAACCTTCGGCCCCCCAGCTGTTGGACTACACATCCCAGGATGCCTTGCTACAGTTTTCCCATTTGGCCATGCTAAAACAGTTGCAGGGCATGCTGGGATATGTAGTTCAACAGCTGGATAGCCAAGGTTCCTTATTCCCTGCTTTAAATCACAGAGAAAACATAGGTTTAAAAGGACTGAAAAGGCCCAGCCAGCTGTCATAACAGCATTGTCTCTTACCCAGCTACGTCCTGATCTCTAGAGGCCAGACTGAGTTTACAGCTTCTTGTGCTAATACTCGGAGAAGGCAGATTCCGGTCTGCAGAGAGCTACATAACCTTATTCCAGTCTGTTAGTACTGCTACTTGTGGGACGTTCTCTGCAGGATTCCAGCTTCATTTTGCTGCATGGTGAATTACAGGATTCTGCAGGTGGACTGTACTAACTAGTCATCCTTATCACACCTGCAGCATTAACCCATTCCAGCCCAGTCAGTGTTACTGCTGGTCCAGCCCAGCTCCTGGAGCAATAACCTGGTTCCACATTGGTGCCCCTATTATTGCCGGTGCAGTCAGCTCTTACTGTATAGCGTAACCGAATCCAGCCAGCAGTTACAGTACACGGTCACCTGCCCAGTATATCCTCTAGGGCAGGCCTGGCCAACCTGTGGCACTCGGGATGTTGTCAAACTACAAATCCCATCATGCCTTGCCACAGTTTTGCTATAAGGGAGTGCTAAAACTGTGGCAAGGCATGCTGGGATTTGTAGTTGCACAACATCTGGAGAGCCACAGGTTGGCCTGTCCTGGTCTAGGGGTAACCCAGTTCCAGCTAGAGTCGAGCCTGCCACTACTCCTACACCAGCCTTGGAGAAAAGTTACATGTGAGCTTCTCACTTCCTACATACCAGCTGTACTAGCAAGCACACCACATTGATTCCTGCAAGTACATCACTAATCCAAGCTGTGACCCAGGATTCACAAGCTCTCACACACACACACACACAGCTTTGTGCTCAACTACAAAATTGGCTTTAAATATCTATGCTGAAAAGGGGAAGGAAAACAATATATCATTGAGAACACAGATACAGGTCATGATTGTAGTAAGCATTAAATACATGTACAGAAAGAAACAATGAAATGCTGGAACGGTAACTGACCTGGTGTGTAGGTAAACCGCTGGCACTGGCTGCGCTTCCTTTTCCCATTGCACAGATAAAACTGTACTTGAACTCCTGTCACAATTGACTTGTTGTGGTAGGGAGGAATTTCAACAACAATTTCAGTCTGAAAAGGAAGCAATTATTCCACTGAGTACAACATGAAATAAAGCCTGCATATCCTAATATGTACCCACAAGCAAACGTATTCAAAGCAAGAATATTTGTAATTCTTCAGTAAAACATGAACCATTTGTATATTTCGCTGCCTTAAACCAATAACCGCATCAAGCATCAATACGAGTACGAATTGCCGTATTTTCGGGATAGCAAATGTCAAAAATAAGTGTATTTCTGGATACAAATACACCTATTTTTTTTTTACAAATTTCCTTTAGTAAATTTCCCCCTTTGTGTGTAAATTGGGACATCACAATGTTATCCGGACAGATGGTTATGCTCATCATTTGCCTTATTAGGCGGGTATGCAATCCAGGATCACGGCGGTCGATCTCTCCCGACAGCAACTCAGCAGGTGGGATTCTATACAGAAGTACGCACATTTGGATTTCCGAATTACTTTCTTAGCCCATTATAATTTACGTTATGACACAATGGGGGTTATTCTAGTCCATTCTTTCTGACAAAATCCTTCTTAGATGGACAAAACCATGTGCACTGCAGGTGGGGCAGATGTAACTTGTGCAGAGAGAATTAGATTTGGGTGGGGTTTTTCTTCAAAGTGAGATCTATATTGAAGTGTAAAATCATGCAGTCAGTATTTTCCCTGCACAGAAACAAAATAACTCACCCAAATCTAATTCTCTCTGCACATGTTACATCTGCCCCCCTGCAGTGCACATGGTTTTGTCCATCTAAGAAGGATTTTGTCAGAAAGAATTAACTAGAATAAACCCCAATGTTCTCTTATAAAGGCATGGGTGCTACACAGATTTTGGCTAGAATTATTATTATTGCACACCTATAGTCTGCAGAACCACACATTATTTAAATGGGAGATTTAAAAACTAACCACCAGACAGCAGCTCCCCAGGCGTTCTCAAATGCAATAAATCACATGTAAAAATTCCACATCAAGTGCCAAATCGTATTAAGCCCTATTGGGAAGTGGCCTTGGACCAGTGCATGGAGGCCTTCGGGACTGTTCTTTGACAGGAGTTATTTTTGGAAAGGAAATCTATGTTGCTTGATATTGAAACAGGAGGTTTTCCACTGCAATACAAAATGGGACTTTACATTGGTACCTCCACTCAGGAACAATTATTTACATTTTTTGAATCCAATCATTGGTATATTAGTGCCAACTATAGTCTGCTGTGCGTGAGAAGTGAGGTTCCTTGTTCAAAAAGAGTAATATTTGTTGCAGAAGCTCGGTCTCGGACACCAGATCTTATCACTTACATTCTGTAATATCCTTCCTCCTTCTGCGGTAACACTTTCTGTTTATTCATTTTTATGTTTTGGAATAGGTCACCATTCTTTTACCATACTTCTAATAATTTATCCACACTGAACATGGCGGAAGGCACTGGATAATTCTTTGTTGGAAAGTTTTTAATGCAACATTTTAGATTTTCTCTCCTATTTCCTCTGCTGCATTTTTTTTTGTGCATTTATTTAAAAAAAATGTTCAAAAAACTGCTCACCATTTGTCTCCTTTCAGACACTATTTTTGCCTCTACTTCCCACTGCGGACGTCCATCTAAGATACAAAGAAAACAAAAAAATGAAACTAAGACATGTAGACTTGATCCAGTGATTTTTAATAAAAAAAATAAAATAAATTGAGCATTGTACCCATTTTATAATCAAAGGAGCACACACACATAACTTTAGCTTTTTTGTTTTTGATGTTGTTTATAGTGTTTGTTACATTTCATTTTCGTATATGCATGTTTTTTATTAGGTATTGTTATACCAATCATTTTGACGGTTTGTCCTATGCCAGTATTAGTGGTGCCATCTGGGTTGGTTTATATTGACCTCTACGCTCCTCCCAAGATCTGCGTCTCTCATCCACACTCATTACTTGCTCCCATTCCCGACTGCAGGACTTTCTACGGGCTGCACACACTCTGTGGAATGCCCTCCCAAGCACAATAAGACTCTCCTCCAGTCTCCAAACCTAAAAGCCTTCCCTAAAAACTCATCTCTTCAGGAAAGGTTATCAAATTCCAGAACCAGTCACAGAACCTTGCATTCTGGTGGAATCGATGCAATAAAGAATACAGTATCTATCCTTATGTATCAATGCCTGTTTCCCTATAGAATGTAAGCTTGCAAGCAGGGCCCTCCTACATTTTGACTGTCTGTAAATACCCTGTTTTGTTGTATCACTGTCCCCTTTGTAAAGCGCAATGGAATATGCTGCGCTATATAAGAAACGGTTAATAAATAAATAAAATAAATAAATATTACCTCTTCACACTGGACAGTTTCTGTGTTTACAGTAACATTGGATAATCATAGTTTTTAAACCTCATCTTATATGTGATATATGGACATTTTCACAGGTGGAACGCATCCCAAGATGGCCACCGCTATTGGTGGAACGCATGATGCATTTTCGGTCCTGGGGTCTTTTTTGATTACCAATTTAATAACTGTATGGTCACCAATCTTTGAAGGTGATGTGAGCATCCAGATGCACTAGAATGTGTTAAACAGAGTGAAATGAGGCGCTCTGTGGTTATGCTTTACATGGCGGCAGGTGGAACGCATCAGCTACTTCCGCTGGGCCGGATGGAATACATGATGCACTCCCGGTCTGGCGGTTGTGGCGTTTCTACCACATATACTAGTTTTTCTTTACAGATAGAGTTACAAGTTTAATTTGAGCAGTTTACCTAGCGAACATCTAGGTTTCCTCCGGTTGTTGTGTTGAAATTTTACATGGTTTGTAACTTATATTGTCCAGAGTGGAAACTCAGTGAGTGGTGACATGAATTCCTGTGGCTAGGTATATAAACTGACCCGGTGAGGCAGTATAGGTGTATCCGCTCCAGAGGATGGATGCCAGGTTGCTTTTCTCATGTTTTGACATAATGCTGTACTATTTCCTGATGATGGTCTGTCTAAGACCGAAACGTCACATTATGCCGGATGGTAGGTTATACTGTGCAATAAAATTCAACGTTAAAACCTAGATCTTGGTGGGTGCCCATTCTACCCAGGGCAAGGAGATACATGTGAGGTGGTTTGTATTCATTGTATTGTATTACATGTTTTGTCCTGATGAAGAAGCATTAATTAAAAGCTTTGAAACGTCAACTGCAGCATGATGGCCACCTGAGAGTGGATTATTGAGAGTGCCGCCTATTCTGTTTGTACGTTTTGGGTTTTGAAATCTGTGAGGTCATCTAGAGGTTTGCAAATTATCTATCCAGTGGGTGAGTTCACCTTTCCTATTTCTAAAGTAATCAAAAAGTGGGTTTGTTAATTTAGGAACTTTAATATAAAATGACGTTTTATAAAAACGTACTGCTTTTTTGGGGGGGCAGAAGTACACAGTAACATAGTCACACCAAAAAGACAGACACCCTGCTTCTGACACCTGTCTCCGAAAGGATCAAAACTACATTTTAAAATGTATTTTAAATAATACATCTTCAATGACACCTCAAAAGGGTTGTGTTGACTATTGTATATTTACCCAGCAATCCATTTAGTAGAGCATTTCATGTATAAAAGGCATATTGTTTGGACAGCTGCTTACAACATTCGTAAATATTAATGCGATTCTCTTACATAATACAAGACATCAATTATTTACCTTAATTACAGTAAAAATAATAGATTTGGTATAGTCACTTGGATTGAAATATTCTGTATAAATATTTAAGTATCTATTTTATGTTCTTGTATAAAGAAGCAATTCTTTTGTTAAACCATTAACCACACCAACAGGGTAATTAGTGCAGCAAATGCTTCCTGAAATTAAACATCTCCACTCAGAAATCACTTTGCACCCGTCATTGCTTTCTGCACGGAATTGAACAGAAATATTCACAGCTTGTAGGGAAGGTGGCGGGATACCATAAACTCCGGAATGAGCCGTCAGTATCGCTTTATAAATTGCATGACGTTTACCAGAGATAAAATTACTGTACGTGATCTACGCTGGATTTAGGCCTCATGGGGCCCTAGGCAAGATACCATTTTTGTGCCCCCTTCCTTCAAACAATCCATAGCAGGTTATTTTTGTACTGCTTGTAGGCGGCACATGCGCAGTCTCACGATAATTGCTCAGTTGTGGGAATTGCTTATAAATATTAATAAGGCCCTAGGTCTTTTAGAAGTAGAGTTAAAAGCGGTGTCACATCGTTATAGTAAACGGACCATCCACATAGAGCGGATTAATTAATTGTGTTTCAAGGCAAGTCCCTACTACGTCAATGCATTCTCAGGAATATTGGTTCAGGGCTTTTTATGTCTTTCTGGATAGGATCTATGCGTATCAATGAGTGTGTAAAGGAGGAGACTATTCCACCTTACACAGCAGCTAAAAACGGTATACTCTGGACCTGGGTCTAAATCTACACAGATATTTAGATGTTAAATCCAAACCCAATTCATTATACCAACACATCCTTCTAAGCCAAACACGGTCCCTCTCCTTACTAGAAAGAGGGGTATCTCCCTGTTAATCCATGCATACAGCACACAAGCCTAATCTGAAAGAGTGCTTTGGGCACCTTTACAGAGATAGATCAATATGTCTGAAGGTGCCCATACACAGTACCATGAACTTCATGCTTTTAGTACTCGATTGCATGGTCTCTATTACAATGTGTTTGAATCTCCCATGGACATTTAATGGTCATCCTTTAGCATGCTAGGTATGCTTACTTGTGTATTTGTAATCAGGTTTAAGTCAGGGGAAGGAGGGCACCAGCATTTATGTTGCCTCCGGGCAGCTGGGATGAACTTACGGCACTGTGTGACTGTATCCAGCTCCCAATTCCTCACTCAGCCAGTGACTGCCTCTATCCCCCTGCTCCGCACAGCTACGTGATGGCAGTGCCAGCTGCTACTGTGCTGGACAGCGGGTATTGCGTGCTAGAAGTCAAACATGGCTCCTCTGGGAACATTTTGGATGGCCAGGAAATATTTATGGTTCCATTGTTACTCACTGGGCCCTAGGCGGGTGCTTAGGTTTGTGGTAATTACGCCTCTGTATGTGATCGATGAAAGATTATTACTGTATTACAGTGGGTAAGAAATTGGATTTGCCAAGTACTTCCAAGGACCCCAGTAACTAGTATTTATCACAGATTTTACAGTGCGTACCTAAGGCACATAATCCATGATATGCTTACCCAGATCCCGTGTGTTATGGCACAAAAAAACAAATGGGACATGCTTTTCCCAGAGGGGAAAAACCCTGGCTTTTTTGACCATCTTTCAAAAATATCCTTTCTTCTGGATAAAAATGATCATAGCTAATTGGATCCCTCCCCCCTCCCTTTATAGTAATTATTTATCAACCACTGATAAGGGAAAAAACACTAACAGGGTTTCTAAAAAAATGTTGTTTAGGCCTCATAGCTTAATAAAACACCCATTACTAGTGTGATTCCCTGCAGTCACAGCTGTTCATTCTCTTACATATGTGGTAACCAGCCAAGGCTGGCAAGGAATGAAGTACACTAATTATTTTATTTCGCATCGCAAAAGATTGCGCTTACAGTAATTCACATCAGAGGGGACAAGCACCTGCAGGAGATGCACATCTGTGCCAACTGCGTCACAATTCCACCTTCACAACCTTACCGCTTGCATGTACCTAGCATCTTCTATTATCAGACGGAGTAGGGCACATAACTAAAATGTAAGCCAAGGTAGAACTACATCATCCAAAGTGGTATAGCATTTAAATATACGGCACTTACTCAAAATATATAAGGAATTCTACTAATGTGGTCATTTACACCCGTAGTGAATTATTTCTATACCCTTCCCAACAAAGGTAAAGCATAGCACATTTCTGTGAATACAAAGATATTGTGGAAACAAAAATTTGGAACAAATAATCGGTGGAATTGTCGAATTGTTTTTTTTTTTTTTTTTAAATAATAAAAATAATTTCTTAATAAAAATTATGCAAATTAAAAATAAAAAAATTATATATATATGTCAATATCTATTTAATACTGTTTTTAAACCTTTCAATTACACTTAATACATCTACATATTGTTAACTATATTATTGTGCATGATGTTTACTGTGTACCAATCATATCGTTAACTGTGCATGCTCCCGTGGGTCGCTATCGATCCAATTAAATCAGACTGCAACATCAGGGACTGCATGCTCGGCAGGGGTCCGGGTGCTGTGTCACTGAACTTGATTGTTCGTTTTCAGCGATAGTTTGTTTTATTTTGGCCACTGCCAACACTGATAACTGCAAAATTGTATAGTGTACACCGTTTTATTTCTACATTTTAAACGTGCAATCCTGCAACTGCATATACAATGCTAAATATAACATTTAAACATTTTTAGCGCCGACTCGTACATATATTTTTAAAAATGGCGAGAACGACATTGAGTTTATTGGTGATATCAGGTGTCTGGCTAAAGTCACAATGATGATAATCAAAATGCATTTAAATAGCGTTAAGAATGAAGTGAACATTGTACAATCTAATGAGGAATACCTTAAATTAGGTATAACAAAACTGCAGCATAATCTTTTCAACGTAAAGGGTATAAAATATTTTGAATGGATCCTACCTTGCCCCTTCTCAACGAAGATCACTTTGGACTCAGGCAGTAAGTTGGATCCCGTGATAATCATCTCGGTTCCTCCAGTTACGGTACAGGTACTTAGGTTATATTTATCCACCTGCGGTAACTCTTGGGCAGATCGCTGAGCTGCCACCAGAGGTAAAGAGAAAAAAGAAAGAAAAGGAGGTTGATACACACCGGACGGATACAGACAAAATAAAAGGACAAAAACCACAAACATTACTAGTTTTCAAATGCAAACATGGTCATTAAAGGGTATGCTACAAGCACTAGGAAATCATTATAGGAAACGGACTTTAATGTTTTTGGTTTTATTAAAAAATCCTTTGTCATAAAGCGAAACGTTGAAGTCCAGTGTTACTGCTTCATGATTATACGACAACCTCTACATTTACTTCGGGAGGGCTCCCAGCACCTTTACTTTGCATTGACTTTAGAGGACTTGTAATCCCAAATAATATTTAGTATGGAGAAGGTTCTCACCATCACTTTGAATGTGCAAAAAAGTCTTGATTCCATTGTCAATCACATGAAAACATCATATCTGGTCGACGTTTCTCTCCTTAGCAGGGATCTTTGTCAAGACATCAGGGTATAACAAACACAGTAGGTAGCGGACTAGCTGTCAAAGCTTTCGCTTACAAATACCGGTTGAGTATACCTTATCCGAAATGCTCGTGACCACAAGCATTTTGGATAAGGGATTTTTCCAGATTTTGGAATTTTTCCCCCCCATACTTACCTGGTCCCCTGGTGGTCACCAGACGGGTTTCAGAATCCTCTTCAGCAACATCTGCGTGCCCAGGGGTGCATTGCGCGAGTGCCAGAGACGTCACCCGTGCACTAGCGCAATGTACCCCTGGGACCGGAGATACCGCTAAAGAGGATCCTGAATGCCGCCGTGGACATCAAGAGGGGGGGGGGGGGTTAAGGTTAGTAGAAAAAATATTCTAAAATACCACGGTTTTCTGAATATTTCGGTTTTTGGTATACACTGATGAGACAGACCCGACCTGAGTAATTTATTAATAAAACACAATGCCAGGATACTGCATGTAATTGCTTATCCCAAGCAAAAAGACTGTGGGCTGGTTACCACATGGCATGAAACATATCACCGGAGGCAAGCTGCTTACACAGACCGGTCAGACCATCCACACTCACAAGGACCCCGCATGACATCCACACTCTGGATTGCGTTGTAGAGCACGGAAGGTGAGCGTCGCAGGGCATGGATGGCGCGTTTCGTCAGATAGACTTTGTCAGAGGTGATAGGTTTCACGTCATGTGGTAACCAGCCCACACAGTATTTTACTTGCATACATACAATAACTTCATGCGATAAAATACAGCTAGAAAAGTTTAACAAATAACAATTTACCAAGTGTATGCAATACTTACAACATTCAATGGGTATGGACGCCGTTTGCAAGGACAAGACTTTCCCATTAGGCTGGGGTATGTGGACTCTGAACACCAAGCGCACACGTGTATTCTTCCTACCAATGTCCGTCTCACCTTTACGCAGTTCAATATCAGAATTCCGCAGTTTCAGAATACCAGCACAGTCAATGCTGAAACAGAAGTAGGATATTGGTTCCATGTGAACAAGACATTAGCACATCAGATTTTCTCATAAAGAAATGTTACAGAATATATATGGTTTATTTGTACCGATGAGGACTAGTAAAGAGAGGCAGCAACAAGTTCGGAAATAGTGCGGTATCAAAGAACAATTAGCCTGCAATGTGCAAAGACACACAAAACGTGGCTGAGTGTGATGCGGTCTTGCAGTGCTGGGTACATGGTATGGTACCGGTTTAGGTTCACGGCGGCAGATATATGTGTGCAGCGGCGGCCATTACATCTTTAAAATAATATGTCAAATGACTATCCGGCTTCTGATTGGCTGAGATAGCGCACTCTCAGCCAATCAGCGGCCGCTGGGAAGGAGCCGTATATACATATACACCACCTTAGTAATTGCGTCAGTGTCCTGTCCCCTGATGCAACGGGCTTAATTTACCATGTACTTGTCCTAAATTGCCTTGTACTGTGATTCGTCATTGGTTTTTTGCTTATTTATGTATTTTTATGCACTGCGGAACCCTCGTGGCACCGTATAAACAAACAACGATAGAAATAACGTATAGAACTGTGTATTGCATGGTGTTATGCCCAATTCTGCAGCATTTTGTGTATATTCCATGCAATGCCATTTTGTAAGGCGTTTAATTCATTTATACATTTTCACGGTCTACCCAAAATAAATTAAAACATTCAAAAATGTATACAGGTTTGTTCAGACTTCATGATGAAGAGGGTGAAGTAGTAGACGTCTAGACGTTCATCATATTGTACCAAATGTTAGGGGCGTACAAGGGCCGATTTTAGACCTATTTGTATGCGATCTTTCTAGCTCGTGTAGAAATTAAGCATGGTTCCAAGTGTCGCCATAGCCTGACTAGATCTAGACAGATCACCCGTGTGCCAGTGTTATTACCAGAGATCAGCACAGATCGGTCAGAACACATCACTGGTGCATAGCATGTGTGTCAGCGATGTGTGCTACACTACATCCCTCCGTATAGGGCTGAAGTCACTACGTGTGTGCTACACTACATCCCTCCGTATAGGGCTGAAGTCTCTACGTGTGTGCTACACTACATCCCTCCGTATAGGGCTAAAGTCACTACGTGTGTGCTACACTACATCCCTCCGTATAGGGCTAAAGTCACTACGTGTGTGCTACACTACATCCCTCCGTATAGGGCTAAAGTCTCTACGTGTGTGCTACACTACATCCCTCCGTATAGGGCTGAAGTCACTACGTGTGTGCTACACTACATCCCTCCGTATAGGGCTAAAGTCACTACGTGTGTGCTACACTACATCCCTCCGTATAGGGCTAAAGTCACTACGTGTGTGCTACACTACATCCCTCCGTATAGGGCTAAAGTCACTACGTGTGTGCTACACTACATCCCTCCGTATAGGGCTGAAGTCACTACGTGTGTGTGCTACACTACATCCCTCCGTATAGGGCTGAAGTCTCTACGTGTGTGCTACACTACATCCCTCCGTATAGGGCTGAAGTCACTACGTGTGTGCTACACTACATCCCTCCGTATAGGGCTGTAGTCACTACGTGTGTGCTACACTACATCCCTCCGTATAGGGCTGAAGTCACTACGTGTGTGCTACACTACATCCCTCCGTATAGGGCTGTAGTCACTACGTGTGTGCTACACTACATCCCTCCGTATAGGGCTGAAGTCTCTACGTGTGTGCTACACTACATCCCTCCGTATAGGGCTAAAGTCACTACGTGTGTGCTACACTACATCCCTCCGTATAGGGCTAAAGTCACTACGTGTGTGCTACACTACATCCCTCCGTATAGGGCTAAAGTCTCTACGTGTGTGCTACACTACATCCCTCCGTATAGGGCTGAAGTCACTACGTGTGTGCTACACTACATCCCTCCGTATAGGGCTAAAGTCACTACGTGTGTGCTACACTACATCCCTCCGTATAGGGCTAAAGTCACTACGTGTGTGCTACACTACATCCCTCCGTATAGGGCTAAAGTCACTACGTGTGTGCTACACTACATCCCTCCGTATAGGGCTGAAGTCACTACGTGTGTGCTACACTACATCCCTCCGTATAGGGCTGAAGTCTCTACGTGTGTGCTACACTACATCCCTCCGTATAGGGCTGAAGTCACTACGTGTGTGTGCTACACTACATCCCTCCGTATAGGGCTGAAGTCACTACGTGTGTGCTACACTACATCCCTCCGTATAGGGCTGAAGTCTCTACGTGTGTGCTACACTACATCCCTCCGTATAGGGCTGAAGTCACTACGTGTGTGCTACACTACATCCCTCCGTATAGGGCTGAAGTCTCTACGTGTGTGCTACACTACATCCCTCCGTATAGGGCTAAAGTCACTACGTGTGTGCTACACTACATCCCTCCGTATAGGGCTGAAGTCTCTACGTGTGTGCTACACTACATCCCTCCATATAGGGCTGAAGTCTCTACGTGTGTGCTACACTACATCCCTCCGTATAGGGCTAAAGTCACTACGTGTGTGCTACACTACATCCCTCCGTATAGGGCTGAAGTCACTACGTGTGTGCTACACTACATCCCTCCGTATAGGGCTGAAGTCTCTACGTGTGTGCTACACTACATCCCTCCGTATAGGGCTAAAGTCACTACGTGTGTGCTACACTACATCCCTCCGTATAGGGCTGAAGTCTCTACGTGTGTGCTACACTACATCCCTCCGTATAGGGCTGAAGTCACTACGTGTGTGCTACACTACATCCCTCCGTATAGGGCTGAAGTCACTATGTGTGGGCTACACTACATCCCTCCGTATAGGGCTGAAGTCACTATGTGTGTGCGAGACTTTAATGCTCAAGCTAAATTATGCCCCTTTCAGACCGCACTTTTTACCCGTTATTTTGCCATTTTACAACAGTAATTTGTGCAGTCTGAAAGGTGCAGGGTGAATTTACCGGTTCTATTGAATTGTTATTTCTAAAAACGGTAATAAAGCAGGGTCCTACACGTTTCAGACCCGTTATTTTTCATCCACTGTTTTCTATGGGTTAAAACGGGTTCAGTGTTGTGAAGGAACAAAAACTGCATTGGAATAGCGTTTAAAGACATGCGGTGTGAAGGGGGTTTTAGCTGGCAGACCTGTTTTTAGAAACGTTTTAAAATACCTGGTCGAAGCCAGTTTTGCTGTATGAAAGCAGCATTAGTGCATTTAACATCTTCAATCATGCTTCCTGAAGCCCTGATTTGCACCCTTCTTGTGCACACAATTCCATAATCATGCATAGTACCATATGAATCAGTGCACTTTCATTTGTTACACCTTTCCTTAACCTAATGCAATCACTAAAGATGGGTCCACACCTATATGAAAATCAATAATTTGCTCCCAAACGCTTCAAAATGGACAAAAACTATTTGGACAAATCTGTTCGCTCAAATGGATGTAACCAATTGGTCTGGACTGTTGTCCGTTTCCCAGATTTGGGAGCGAATAATCCAAACTCATTTTCTCCTACAAATTACCAGATTTTTGTCCCCGCCAGACAGATTGGACAGATAAATCTTTAGGTGTGTACCTATCCTAAGTAATGGACTAGGATTTCCTAGAAGATTTTTCATTTTAATTCGCATTATGGCAAAACACACCTGGCACACATATTGTTTTCTGGTAGAAGAGGGATCTCCAGGACTTTGGTGCTGGTGATAATAATCTCCTGACTAGCAGTGGCCACAGTTTTCCCAGTGATTCGGTGCACCTGGTAGAATGCATGCGGCCTCAGGTAACGGTCATCAGCTGTTCCAATAAACATTTGTAGGTTAACAGGCTTTTCTGTGTAACCTGTAAGCTGCGGGAACAAACACAGAAGGCAGAATTAACCATACAGGGCGGAATTAGCTTACTGATACATTTTACATATTTGCTATGAGGCGAGAGGTTTCACTCAAGTGTTTCAACAGTTATGTTAAAACAATTCGTGAAACTACATAAACTTCATTGAAAGGAATTTCAAAATTCTTCCCTATGGCAATATATTACGATTTTTAAATGGTTTCTGGCACTCAAGAGTTTTGGATTTTATTAAAACCCTATGAGGCATTGATTGCTCCCAGGTGAATTTATGTGCAAGTGATACAATTTATCAGTGACTTTATTACACACACAAAAAATACCTACATTATTCTAGCAGGTGGAGACACTGACGTATACACACACACTATAGGAAGACGGCACTGTGCGTCAATCACTTATGAAAAAGGTCCCGTTAGTTCAACTGCAGAATTTAAACCCGATGAAGAATCCCCAAGTACAGTTAAAGTGTGTGCTCAGTTGCCATGTATAGGTTTGACCTTACAAACACTGTAGGAGGTTCCTTCCACTATTTGAACACCATCTGCAAGAGTTGGGAGTAGCAGCAGCAGTCAACATGCTGACATTGAGATTCAGGATGTCACTGTAGAAGTACATCCGGATGAGGAGGCTATTGGTGTAGCTGGCGCTAAACAGAAGGTTGACGATGAAGAATTCCGATGATGGGGATGTGGTCTGTTTAAATAAGGCACCAGTGGAGACTGTTAGCCATGGGATGGAAAAGGACATTGTCAAAAAATTCACCTCTTCTATGTGGAATTAATTATACCAAAATTCAGACAAAAACAAGAACTGACAAGCCATATGTAGCCTGTGTAAATCCACAATAAGTAGGGTTATATTGGAACATCCTCCCTTATACGTCACTTGCAGCACATTCATCAAAAGTTAAATCGTGAAATTCTGAAACTTTGGCTGAGTGTAGCGACACCAAGCTCCCATTTCTCTGTTGTATCCAAGTGCCTGCAATCCCACCAACATCCTCATAGTCAATGTCCTCCTCATATAGTCTATATTGTGTATCCTTACACACCTGAATCCTGAGATTGCTTCTTCCTATGCACCCCTCCCCCCACCACCCTCAAATGTTTTTAAGCAGGGACTAGCAATGACTGCACAAATGTGATGAAGGCATAATTTCAAGTAAGTCCTAATACTTTATAATGGTCAGTTTTCTTGGGGTAATTGTCTGGGTGCGGGGCCCCCCTGAGCTTGTCTGGCTGGACCACTTCAGGGCATCGCTACTTTACACATAGACTCACATAAACAGATCATCATTTTGCTATGTATGTCTTTTTAATATGTATTTTTTCACTTTTGACACACCCTTTATCACTATTAGTTGCTTACACATACCCTACATTCTATGACACTTCACACTCTACTACACTTCACAGCTATATTTTATTTAGGTGATGCCCCGGGGTGGTTTTGCTGGACTGGTTTGGGGGTGCCCTGCACCCCAGGCATGAACCCCATAGTGCTAGGGACCTGCTCTAAAGAGGTGACCTTAACGTGGTGGGCAGGTACATATCTTTGGCCACATGTATGCCAACATCCTCATAAATGAATTATAAAAGGAATATATGTTAGCAGTAATGAGTGCATAGTGCACCTGCAAACCCCCTCTGTCCTGCATACAGCTAAAGTTCTCAGCATGGTAGCGCCTCTCATTACCGGGTGTGCAGTCTAGGGCCCCCTCTTTACATGTAGTGTATACCTGTATGTGTCATGTATATCTGTATGGTCACTGTCTCTACTGTTACCTACCTGGCTGTTGCACAGCAATCCAATTCAAATTCCTAGTATATGCAAGTATACCTGGCTGGTGGTAATGTGAGCAGTCAGGAACAAGTTTTGACATCTGGTCCGGACTAAAGGAGCCTACAATTACGGACACGTCTACTGTCACTGCATGATGCGGTCACCCGTGAAAAGATGGTGGAGGATTTTTCAGTGATAGCATCCAAATAGGCATGTCACAGTCCCATTTCTAAAATTGCAGGCCCTTGTGTGTACTCAGAAAGCATTTTTAGTGCAGCCAGGAACCTTGTCAGTGATCGGCATAGGAGGTGACTTCCCACAAATGTGGAAAAGATGATGCTTATCAAAATGAATTAATAAATTCCACAAGGAAGACCTTTACCACCAATTAAAAGAGAAACAAGGAAATTGTGTGTTTCGCAATTAGCAGATGCTGGCACAGGGGTATTCACTCCCTTAACAATATTATATTAAGAAACAAATAGAGAAATGTACCAGCGCTGGCTGAATAATTTACAATACGGTATATCTGAAAATAAAGTACCGGTAGTTTCATTTCTAATAAAAAGACATTGTCGTTAATACGATATATCACAATAAATTTGTCAGAACATCATATGAAAAATAACAAAAAAAAGAGCAATTTTCTCTAGAGCTGTGTTTGTTGTCAATGATATGAAAAGTCTGGAAATATTGTAGAATATGATATTACCACTCCACGATGGTAGGGATGGGCTGATGGACTCATTCCATGATTCTGGAGGAATTGATGGACAGCGGAAGGATAAGGGAGACTGATTGTCCCACGTTCATAGACGTGTCCCCTGTGTCCGCCTATAAACTGGACTTAGTATTATTAGGAATTTTTGAGTCCTTGAGAGAACCACAGCTCGGTGTACTGGTACAGTCCCAAATATCAAATGGAGCGTTTCCAGTTTGCCGATTTGTCTGTTAACTCACAGGGTAGTTACCACTAATATATTTGTTTGTAGCAGCCATTAAATTACCTCTAATACGGTTGCTACACCGTCCTCCCCATCACAATAGCTTTTAACAAATGGACACCACCTTTGATTGTCTGCTGGGGGCTTATCAGGCCTGTTTGCCACGACCTGCAGGGATAAGGGAAAGAGGTGACTCAAGCCCACCCCTCAGAGAGTCCACAAGAGGACCAGGACAGGGACTTCTCCACAAAGCTCACCAGCCCGCCAAGGTACAGGGGTGTCCGGGGAGGTTTCGGCGGTCTTTCTTGGTCAGATGCACACTACCTCTGGAGATAGCCCAGGCCTGTATGAGCACACCTAAAACGCGGCCACTCCAGCCACTGGAAGTCACCAGTGTAGTCCCTTTCCCTTATAGTATAATAATTGTAAAAGTAGAAATGATAAAATAATAGTAGGCCTAATGCATGTTAAGTTGTGCGGATATGACAAATTGACTTCAGCTATACCCGTTGTGTGAAGGGGCCCTTTGGAATATATCGGGTCCAGCAACCCAGCAATCGGACTCGGGATAAAAGAGGTGTTATTCCTGGTCGGACCAGGGTTGCTGGGCAGTGTGAATGGGAATCCCATTCACGTCTGTGGAGGAGGCAGCGGAGTCATCTCAGTGCTGCCTCCTCCCTCACCAGATGCACCACAGCTCCACCTCACGGATAACGTTTGCGACCTTCCAATAAGCAGGGTCGCTGTGAGCAGCTAACCACCACAAATGGCAGGACACTCCCGTGTCCAAACCCCATTTGCCACCGGCATTTGTGATGTGAAAGGGCTACTACATAACTAGCAAACCCGTATACTTTCATACTACACGCTTCTTGGTATGTGCAATTGTATTAGACGTACAGGAAAATGGAGCTTACATTCAGATAAAAAGACCTACTCTGTGCCAGTCACCGATAACAAATCTATCTGGACTAAGATTGTATTTATTATCAGACTTTCTAAGCCGCTAGCTCCGTCCTGACAGCGGTCATCAGCTCTAAAAGAACCATTTAAAAATACATCCAGTGCTAACATTTTTAAGGACTCGCTAAAATTAGGATTGAAACAGTCCTAATAAATGGGATCTATGAAGCAGTTGACCTTAGATTTTGATATACTACTATAACAACACTGTCAGCAGACAGTGCATACCAGGGAACAGAGCCAGTCCTTGTGTGTGTTTCCCTGCTGTTTCCATAGCAAAAGCCAATGCCTGCGTAAGCTAAACCAAAGCTGAGTGACTAGAAAGGAAGCAGTGAAGGTCACGATGGGATAAGCTGAATGTTTGCAAGGTAGCACTAAAAGCCCAGACACAGGCAATGAAAGGGAACAGAATTTCATAGTACAGACAAACCATTTCAATTCACATTAAAGCTAGATTCAGCTTGGTGTTCTCAAAGCTTTCCTGTATACATCCTTAATGAGCCATAATCTAGAAATGTGCTGGATATAATGAGCTTTACAGAACTGTATATATCCTGTACAAAACGACTCCTACATAACTATATACTGCACAATAGGTCATGATCTGCACCATAGAATCGTATAGACTGTGCATCATGAGCTCTACAACAGAAATGTATATGTGCGGTACATTTACAGGGCCACATTTTACACACGTCCTTATTTGTCTGTAAGCCAGGATGTCCATGTTGTCTTTAGGCGTTGTGTATTTGTAATGAACTCACAGGACATGTGCCCAAGTGCACTACACAGGACAGTTTTATTCTGACAACTTTGACAAATAAACAGATATAGTGTGTACAGACAGTAAGATATGGCTTCCGATGTTGCCGATATAGTGAACATCGGAAGCCATATCATATACAGATTGCGCTCCCATGTAAGCTCAAATCGGCAGTGAAATAGAGAGGGCAGATCTGCACTATATAGACTAAATTGTGCCACTCCATGCATGCCGCGCGATGTGAGTCCCGATGGGATCTGATCGCATAGCACGGCATATCGCACCCGTGTGTACACAACATTAAACCCTTAAAGTATTTGGAAGCCCCAAAACATCTGCTAACACGATTAAACTAACAAAATGTATGTCACTTTTTAATTATTTTTAATAGATTCATTAAAAATAAGAAAAAACACACACACACAAGGAAAAATGTGTCTTTGATTAGCTAATTGTTCCAACACAAAGATCGCTCGTCATACAGAGTCTGTCAATTTTTTCCCCCCCAATTTTAAACACTGGATTGCTATAGCAAAAGGAAGATGGAGGAAGAATGTCTCATAAGAATAAGGATGGACCAGAAAATTAGGATAAAGGGAGCGGAGAATTTAGGATTTTGAAAATATATACTTAAAGAACGTTTAACCCCTTCAATGGCAATCTGGAGAATTTTCAGGGCTGTGCCTCAGTGCCCAGTCTGGCAAGCCTGGAAAATTCTCGGGATTGCCACTGTTTACAGCCGGCTGCCGGGGACAGGGACGTGGTGTGAGGGGCGCAGGTCCGGGCAGCCGCTGATTGACAGTGCAGCGGTGCTGCCCGGACCCAGGGAGGCAGTGGTGTTTTTTGTTTTTTTTTAAGGGAGCGCTCCCCATAAAAAAAACTCGCCCAGTGGGGAGCGCTCCCCCCCCCCAAAAAAAACACCACTGAAGGGGTTAATAGGGTAATGTAGCATTGGTGTATTTTATATGGCACTATATATCACAGCAGGCAAGAGATGCTGATACAGTACTTGCAGTTTTAGACTGTAATGTATGAGCTAGGAGAGAGCGGGTCTCGTCTTAAACGTCAGTGACAATTCCCACATGGTGCGCTGACATAATAGCACAGTTTTGTATAACCTATTTTAGGCAATGCTCAATTAACATTGCTACTACGGCTCACAACAGACTGATGTATGTGTACAAATAGCTCAGTTTGATTAAACTAGTTTAGGTAAAGTTTAATTTACTGTAGCATTAATACGGATTTTATTGTAAATATCTGGTTATATTTTCCCCTCTCAATCTGTTTAAAGGCCTGTACACACGGGGCGATTTGGGACTATTTTCTACACGATCCGACTAGATTGCTTGGAAAGTAAGCCTGGACCGCACCACATGTAGTGGCTGTAATGATTGCGTGGGTCTGAATACACCGGCTATCCTGCGAAGATCACAGCATAGTGCCTATTAGCGCATCGGTAAAACGCTGCTTCGCGTGGATCGTTTATCACACATCGCAGGTTATAATCCCACCCGTTTTCTTCGCTCTACTAATGCACGCCGCATCTCCTGCCAACCGGTTACTTTCTCCCACCTAGATTTTTCACTTACTGTTCCTGATCTCAGGAATTCCCCACCTCTCCCAAATCAGACTTCACTTCTTCACCAAACCCAGCCAACTCTCATACTAACCCACTGTTAAATGCTCACTTATACCCTTTCTGTGTCACCCATCTTCACCTACCATTTAGAATTTAAGCTTTCACAAGCAGGGCCCTCTTTCCTCATAAGCCCTTCCTTCTTTTATTAAACCATCTCCATACTTCCTCCAATGGCATCTAATTTGTTGGTAATACATATTTTGGTATAGTCTGCTATTGCAGATATGTTTATACACCCTGTACTTGTCCTATACAGTCTGTCTCAAACTAAGTTCCTGTTTTTTTGTGTTTACTCGTTTAGGATTGCTGTAACTGGGCGCTGCAGATCCCTTGTGGCGGCATATAAATAAAGGACAATAAAAAGAAAGTGACCAACAGGACTTAAATTATCTGAAGTCAGTAACTAGCCTCACATAGCTTCCACAAAAACAAAAAGATTTTAATTGTGGCTCCTTTCTGCCATAGGAGAAAGCTCCCTCAGTCTGGCAAGATCACGGCAGGAGTTCAGGAAAGATATGTTTAAGTGAGATGCAATAGAACATTGTACCCTATACCGGAATGTGCCAGATAAATGTTGAGGAGTGTCTGTGACACCTACAGTATGTAGTAAAAAGAACATGTGACTGAGCTAAAAATAGACACATCTGTCTAGTATGGGCATCATAATATAAAGTGATTGGGGAGACCTAAATGTCAACATTGATCTCTATGATTGTGGCACCTGAGCGTAAAGTATACAATAGGCGAGCCACCAAAATATCTGGGAGTGGGCAGATATGGGAGGAGCATGTTTGAGTGTTTTGAATATAGGTGCTGTTCAGGGAAGGTCATGTGCTAGAGACGTGTTTGTACATTACAGATCGTTTACTGTAGTATTTGGATAATAAGGGTATAGAACGGTCACGCACAGTAGCTTTAAACTTTATCTACTCATTCACTTACAAGGTGGAAAATCACTAAAGTTACTAACACATTTGAGGCAGTTAACAGTATTAGGTGTATCATTTATTTTTGCTTTGTTTTTCCTCATTGTGTTTCATTTTAGACAAAAAAAGTCTTGGGCATTCTATAAACATAATATAAAAGACAAAATGAATTGGCAAGAGAAATATATTTTTAGCGTTAAGACAGTATTATGAGTAAACATGTAGTACTGTACCTTCACAACTGGATGACCACCGGTGACTGCTTTCACAGCTCCACGACTTCCCTCCGTCTCATAGTGGGCTCGATGGTGAGTCTTTGGCTGCACCTCTACCTTCAGCTCACACTGTCCGTAATGGCTGGGTAAGGGCCAGTCTAATGGAGGCAGAGATGATGTCCTGATGTAGAGGAGAAGGGAGTTATTCAAAAGATATCTGTTGGCTAATGACACTAGGAATTTGTACAATACTGGCACTCCAATAACATTATATTGCTGCATTTAAACACTATAAAGTAAGCCAGATTAATTTATATAGCGCACTCTCTCCAACATAACTAAAAAGGCGCTTTACAGACATTAAAAACAATGCACATAATGCAGAGGATGTCGGTAGTACAGTAACCGACAATGCACATAATACAGAGGATGTTGGTAGTACAGTAACAGACAGTGCACATAATACAGAGGATGTCGTAGTACAGTAACAGACAATGCACATAATACAGAGGATGTCGTAGTACAGTAACAGACAATGCACATAATACAGAGGATGTAGGTAGTGCACTAACAGACAATGCACATAATGCAGAGGATGTCGGTAGTACAGTAACCGACAATGCACATAATACAGAGGATGTCGGTAGTACAGTAACAGACAATGCACATAATAGAGAGGATGTCGGTAGTACAGTAACCGACAATGCACATAATACAGAGGATGTCGGTAGTACAGTAACAGACAATGCACATAATAGAGAGGATGTCGGTAGTACAGTAACAGACAATGCACATAATAGAGAGGATGTCGGTAGTACAGTAACAGACAATGCACATAATACAGAGGATGTTGGTAGTACAGTAACAGACAATGCACATAATACAGAGGATGTAGGTAGGACAGTAACAGACAATGCACATAATACAGAGGATGTCGGTAGTACAGTAACAGACAATACACATAATACAGAGGATGTAGGTAGTACAGTAACGGACAATGCACATAATACAGAGGATGTCGGTAGTACAGTAACAGACAGTGCACATAATACAGAGGATGTAGGTAGTACAGTCACAGACAATGCACATAATACAGAGGATGTCAGTAGTACAGTAACAGACAATACACATAATACAGAGGATGTAGGTAGTACAGTAACGGACAATGCACATAATACAGAGGATGTCAATAGTACAGTAACAGACAATGCACATAATACAGAGGATGTAGGTAGGACAGTAACAGACAATGCACATAATACAGAGGATGTAGGTAGGACAGTAACAGACAATGCACATAATACAGAGGATGTCGGTAGTACAGTAACAGACAATACACATAATACAGAGGATGTAGGTAGTACAGTAACGGACAATGCACATAATAGAGAGGATGTCGGTAGTACAGTAACAGACAGTGCACATAATACAGAGGATGTAGGTAGTACAGTAACAGACAATGCACATAATACAGAGGATATAGATAGTACAGTCACAGACAATGCACATAATACAGAGGATGTCAGTAGTACAGTAACAGACAATACACATAATACAGAGGATGTAGGTAGTACAGTAACGGACAATGCACATAATACAGAGGATGTCAATAGTACAGTAACAGACAATACACATAATACAGAGGATGTAGGTAGTACAGTAACAGACAATGCACATAATACAGAGGATGTTGGTAGTACAGTAACAGACAGTGCACATAATACAGAGGATGTCAATAGTACAGTAACAGACAATACACATAATACAGAGGATGTAGGTAGTACAGTAACGGACAATGCACATAATACAGAGGATGTCAATAGTACAGTAACAGACAATACACATAATACAGAGGATGTAGGTAGTACAGTAACAGACAATGCACATAATACAGAGGATGTAGGTAGTACAGTAACAGACAATGCACATAATACAGAGGATGTCGGTAGTACAGTCACAGACAATGCACATAATACAGAGGATGTCGGTAGTACAGTAACAGACAATACACATAATACAGAGGATGTAGGTAGTACAGTAACGGACAATGCACATAATACAGAGGATGTCAATAGTACAGTAACAGACAATACACATAATACAGAGGATGTAGGTAGTACAGTAACAGACAATGCACATAATACAGAGGATGTTGGTAGTACAGTAACAGACAGTGCACATAATACAGAGGATGTCAATAGTACAGTAACAGACAATACACATAATACAGAGGATGTAGGTAGTACAGTAACGGACAATGCACATAATACAGAGGATGTCAATAGTACAGTAACAGACAATACACATAATACAGAGGATGTAGGTAGTACAGTAACAGACAATGCACATAATACAGAGGATGTAGGTAGTACAGTAACAGACAATGCACATAATACAGAGGATGTCGGTAGTACAGTCACAGACAATGCACATAATACAGAGGATGTCGGTAGTACAGTAACAGACAAGTCACAGATAAAAGAAACCCTTGAGCACACAGTATTAAGCGATAAGTTTCTAGCAAACAAAACGGACCAACACATGCCCAGCTACACAACGCAACTGACACAATTTTGTTGTTGTTGCATATTTACCTTCTTAGCAGTTTAATGTAAATATTAATATATATGATGGCATTATTATACACCAGAATGACATCTGACCCAAATGTCTAATATAGAATGGTAGTGCGGCTGATTGCGTGCGCATGGCCAGTCTGTTATCAAAGGTCTAGTGCACCCAACCAGCAGCACCTGGAAACAGGACAGGTGGCAGATTTATGTTTATAAGAGGTAGACAATGTCTAGGTCGACAGTGACTAGGACGACAACTTAAAATAGTTGACATACCCAAGGTCGACTGTCAAAAGGTGACAAACATGAAAAAGGCTAACAAGCTGCTTTCAAATTTTTTGGCGTCTATATCGACATAGGACACTAATATATACCCACTCCATGCCATAAACTTACGTAGACATTGAGTATGCTGACCATTTCAAGGTGTCGACCTAGTGACTGTCGACCTAGACATGGTCTACCTAGTGACTGCATACCATTTCACACACAAAAGATTTGTCCGTCCAGTAAAATGTCCGACTTTTCTCGTCATTTAACTTCATAATAAGTGACAAATTAGGGCTATCACACGGCACTTCCAGATGGAGCCTTCTCTGGATAGTCATGGCTCACCAAGGCCTATTGTTCTCAGCTGCAACAATACGGTAAGGGATTAGCAGTGCATCTCACTGGATAAGGAATGGGTATCAATCACTTTGTAAACAGCAGACGAATTCTTCATGTAAAAAAAATCCATTATCTAGGGACAATCACTAGGTCCAGCAGGGAAATGGTCAAAATCCCAAGGGTGGGAGGGATAAGGGAGCCTGCAGATGAAACCGCTCTCATCAATTTTTCAATGGTACTTCTTGGGGGAACAGCAAGCTGACTGGAAGTGACCCCCCCTCCACTACAGAATGAGTACTTGGGTGTAAAATACAGTTCTGTCATATTCTCCTTTTATTTTGTATGAGTTGTATTTCATTTGTGTGCACTTTTAAAATCTTTGTAACCATTTTATCACTAAAAGCTCTGTAGTATTTCTAGGAATAAATAATACAAATTTCTGAATCTGTGTTCCAAAGGACCTAAGCCAACGGAGAGCAGACAACGTTACAAACTATTTTTATACTGTGCAAGACAGTGGAGTATATATCTGTCCGCACGTTGGGAGCTGCCTGTAATCAAACTGAGATAAGGTTACCGCCTAGTACCTTTAGAACATAAGAGAACATAAGAGAGTGGGGGAAAAAAAAAAAATCTAAATTTTAAGAAAATGGGCGCT
Organism: Crinia signifera; assembly: GCF_055691185.1. Classification (NCBI taxonomy): domain Eukaryota; kingdom Metazoa; phylum Chordata; class Amphibia; order Anura; family Myobatrachidae; genus Crinia; species Crinia signifera. The sequence continues at coordinate 3,991,556 of NC_139227.1, read as the reverse complement.
TAGAATAAAAAATGACTCGTACTCCTCTGTTTAGATGGTACGTCACGATGAGTCTCCTCGGCCCATTATTTTCATAGTATGGGATTTATGAAGTGACAAAAAGGGAGAAATGGAGATCAAATCCCCTCGTGTAATACAGTTTTAACAACCTTAAAAAAAACTGTATTACACGAGGGGATTTGCCCTCCATTTCTCCCCTTTTATCATTTCATAAATCCCATACTATGAAAATAATGGACCGAGGAGACTCATCGTGACATACCATCTAAACAGGGGAGTACGAGTCATTTTTTATTCTAAGCGCCCATTTTCTTAAAATTGAGATTTTTTCCCCCACTATTTTTACACTGTATTGTGTGGTCGGGGGCAGCAAGGCGCCCTTGCGCAATTTGAAAGCGCTAGATCAGGCTTTGCTGGTGGTGGCGTACCTCAAAGAGGGGACTCGTGTGTCCAAAGTGAACCCCAGTCACGGCCGGAGCTGCTCAGATTGACGTATATCTGAAAAGGCGACCGGTGGGTCCGTGACATTTGGATTAAGTCCAACAGCTCTGGCTCACGGCCTCTTCACTGTTGTACAATGTAGTGGAAGTGCAAGATGATCTGTCTAAAAGATTACATATATGGCACAAAACTGTTGCTTGTGAAAGTTATACCCCATTTACACCAAGGAATAACCCAGGTCGGACCCAGGTCAGCGTTGGTGTAAAAGGCGCCAACCCAGGTCCAGTAACACTGGTCTCCTACCCAGGTCCTGAGCAGGGTTGGACACTGGTTGGACCTGGGTCGTAGGCAGTGTAAATGGTCCCAACCCAGGTTGGGACATCCAGGTAGTGCTGAAAGGATACCAGAAGTGCCGGATGCCTTTCCACAGTGCGCTGCAGTGGCAAAAGACAGCAGCCAGGAAGGATATGAGCAGTGCACACAGAATTCATAATTGGATGCAGTATCATTTATATATTTTTTTTTTGGGGGGGGGGGGGGGGGGCTGGGGGGAGCACATGGATGATGCTGCACTTTTATACCGCTATGTGTGCTTGAGCACTGAATAAAACTTTTTGAAAAATATTTTACAAAGTAAACAAACCAACATTTTTCAATGCTAACTTGTCATGTCTTTTAATTTTAATTAAAATATTTGAGGGAAGGTTGGATGGCAGTTTATTGGTCCTAAAATGGACATTTTTAATGTCATCCATAGGGAAAAGCAGGGCTGACCCAGGTTCAGTGTAAACGGTGCAGACCTGGGTCACAGTGCTGTGTAAATGGGGTCTGAAGCTGGGTCCAACCCTGGAAACTCCCGTGTTCAAAGACCAGGGTCCGACCAGGGATTTTGGTGTAAAAGGGGTATTATTGACCCATGGGGGAGGGGGGGGGGGGGGTCTGCTAACGGACTTTGAAAATGTGATCATCATAGGCTCTTTCTGGCAAGCCATAAAGTTAGCAAAATATAGAGCCAGTGTTTCTGCAACTTCTGCATGTGAGAGGACAATCACTTTGTCTACATAGTGGACGAATCTCTGCAGAAACTCGAGCCAAGCTTTAGCCCTTCTGCCCTATGGGTAAGTTCCCGTTCTTCCTGAGCTCACCTTAGGGAACCTGCATTACAGTTTGACAGGTATACCACCAGTCTAAATCCCTGGCTGCCACTGATATGTGGTCAAAGCGCCAGAAGTGCAAACATACACCGCTTACATATTTGTTGTCGGTTATTTGTCTGTCTGGTATGAATTCGGACACTGTTGGATCGCTTTGGACGAACCAACATGAGGAGGCTTGATTGGGTCCAGATTAGGTTCACAGCCACTAAAACCCCTAATCCTGACCGAAGCAAGATATGACAAAGTTGCATAACAGAGGGGGTAGAGGACATGGGTTGTAAAATGAAAAAAAAATTAGCAGATCACAGATGGGTGCATTTCCCGAGCACACCATGGGCATTAGTCTGGTATGCATATGGACACTGTTGGACCGATTTGGACGAAACCAATGCGAGGTGGCTTGATTGGGTCCAAATTAGGTTCACTGCCACCAAGACCAGAAGTCCTGATCCTGTAAAGTTCCTGTGGGCACAAAAATGGGTCCGGCCACTACACAAAGTGGGTCAGATAAGAAGCAAGATATGGCAAAGTTGCATAAAATAGAGCGGTTAGAGCAGGGCTCGACAAAACCCGGGGGCCAGGTCGCCATGGCGACCAGATTCTGCTTCCTGGCGACCAGATTTGCCAGGAAGCAGAACCCCGGGCAGAGTGGTGGCTGGAATTATGGACAGCAGTGGGCCCCGCAGTGGGTTATAATTAGCGTTCCCACTAGCTTCATTTTGCGGGGCGCTGCGCCCTGCCCGTTTTTTCTGCTACTTACAGTGCCCTTGTGCCCGGCCGCTGATAGGCTGACAGCCGCACTCATCAATAGGTCATGACAGAGCAGCCTCTCAGCTAAGAGCAGCGTGTATGCGCTTCCAGCTACCTATGTCATGCTGACAGGCCACTCACCTTCTCTGGTGTGAGTGGCTGTCAGCTGCAAAATGCATCTGTCCTCCACCTGCCACACTGACACGCCACAGCTCTCCCATGTACCTGCTCACCACGCCTCCTCTCCCACTCAGCCCAGCGGCGTGTCAGCGCTGTGCGATCCCCTCTGCTGTGATCAGCTCAGCAGGGACGGACTGGCATGTGCTTTAACTGGCCACAGAGTGACCCGGCCAAACAGTTTGCAGGGCAGCACAGCAGCAGCCTGGCTGTAGGGACTCGGGAGGTAGATTCTATGTTTTTCATGTGGTGCCAATTGGAGCGCGGGTGCCTGATGCCGGGGTCAGTGATTGGCTGCCTGGCTCCCGAGCTGGCGCCAGATTTCAAATGCCTGCTGGGGTCACCCAGTGTGGTGGGAGAAGAGCGACCTCGACTTCTCCCCTCAATAAGTAAGGAGGCAGCAAAAGAAGAGGCCAGGCAGTGGTGGTGAGTATTACTGCTGCTGGGGGGTATTATACTGTATGTGTTTTACTGCTGGCATCAGGGCACTACTGTGGGCATCTTGTCACGCTGCAGACCTTTTCTGATACAGTGGCAGCCGGGAGAGTTGTGCACCAGCATGCTGGCTGTCGCCGGGCTGGCTGTTATATTGAACCATATAACCCATCGTGGGGCCATCTGCTTATGTGTCTGCTAAATGGGGCACCCGAGGCTGCTGTGAGTGCTCCTGATAGGATAACCAGCCACGGAACCCGCTGCTTACGCAGAGGCTGCTGCCAGCTCTCCCTGCCAATCTCTAACTCCTGGAACCTCATCCATGATCCTGCAATGGTGCCCCCCCCCCCCGTCATTTTTTTTCTCGATCTGTCCCTGCCTGGCATCAAGCCAGAAACCCACAGCAATGAACATGTAGGTAAGCAGCACTTAGGTGGCATAATAGGTCATGGGCTTTATGGCGTGTGGTATTATATGTCATGGGCATTACAGTGTGTGGCATAATTTGTAATGGGCATTACTGTGTTTGGTTTACCCTGTACTGGGCATTACGGTGTGTGATATATGTAATGTACATTATTGTGTGTGGCATAGTATGCAATAGGTTTTATGGTGTGTGGCATAATGTGTAATGGGCATTGTGGCATGTGGTGAAATATGTAATGGGTATGTGACATGTAATAGCCATTATGGTGTTACTTTATGGCGCACACTGTCACTATTTTTTTTCTGGCTCCTACACTTTCATTCTGGCTCCTAGATTTTTTACAAATTTGTCAAGCCCTGGGGTAGAGGACATGGTGTTTATGAAAAAAAATGTGGGGAGCAAGCCATAGAGAAGTGTATGTCGGGCACACCGTGGGGAGCATGTTCATGACCTTCCATTGGACGGATTTGGAGAACAGAAGAGGACACTAGGCAGCCACCTCCTGGGTCTGTTGGAAGAATGGTTCATTTCAAATTGAGAAGAATAAAAGTTTATATAATACAAATTGCAAAACCAAACCCGAGCATCGCCGGGTACCTCAGGTAGTCCAAAAATTATGTAAAATTTTATTTGTCTTATCAAATAATAACTTGTAATCTGGCTCAAATCAGCTATTGATTGTTCTGCTGGAGGTAAACTGGCAATTACTCACCAATCCAACAAGTATAGTAAAACATTTGAAAGTAAGCCCAGATGAAATCTAGGAGTAGGAACCACAGACCACAACTCAAAGGCATTATATCTATATCCATCTAGAAGACACAATTCTGCATGAAACCTAGACATCACAGTTACCTGGGAAGATTAGTTCAGAAGGTTTAGTCTATTGACACACATCAGTGTGTTTTATAGATGAAATATAAGCCATTGTTATAAAGTGTAATTATTCTTTAAAGAGAGAAAAAACCTAGCAGAGAGGGAGCACAGACCTTTCAAAGAAATGTGGGAGGCTTAGATTTTGCCAGAACTTTTTAGGATACAAAAATGTGTCAAATCTGAGGATGCGATTCACAATTTTAGCATGTAATGAATTAATAATTTTATTTATATAGCGCTCTTTCTCCAACAGGACTCAAGGCGCTTAACAGATAGAATGAATGTAATAGGAACAATGAAGTACAGAAAAGCTTTTCATAAACAATACTTAAGGGACTGAAGGAAACGCTTGAGTAAATAGGAAAGTCCTGAGTCTGTTTTTGAAGCATTCTAGAGTGGGGTCTCTCGAACTGTGCTGGGAAGTGAGTTCCACAGAGCCAGAGCTGCACATCTAAAAGCTCGACCCCCAGATGAATTACGGGAGATTCTGGGTACTGCTCAGAGTCCTTCATCTACAGATCGCAGTAATCGGGTGGGACAGTATGAAATCAGAAGCTGCTTCAGGTACCTTGGGCCTTGGACATGTGAAACTCAGTAAGTTGATTTTGAAAAAGATTTGCTATTTTATGGGCAGCCAGTGAAGGGAGAGCAGAGAATGGGAGGGATGTGGCTAGAATGGGGCTATGTGGTTAACAGTCTGGCAGATGTGTCTAGTACCAGCTGTAATCGGTGCAGTTCTTTTGCTGGTAGAGGGCATTGCAGTAATCCTAACGAGACAATACAAATGCATGTATGACTTTTCAAGAACAAAGAGAAACACCCTAGAAGTCTTCCTGTAACACATGCCTGAGGGGAATCTGAAAATTCACACATAAAACAAGTTCAGTATATCATTGGAAAGAATGCCACACCAGCTGAAGCCAGTTTATGCCTATACTATAAAGACCCATACACACCAGAGGATAGTGAAATATATCATTAAGAAGCCTCGCTGTCTGCTTAACATGCAGGTCAACTTGGCTATACAGCAAAGCCCTGCATGTTCAGCGGGTCCCGGACGATATATCAATGATATCGCTCAGTGTGTATGCTCAATATCAGCGACCCGCAGTTAATAATGTTAACTACATCCGCCATGGCCAACATCATATATAGTGTGTAGTAGTTAAAAGGATTGCACCGTATGTCCATGCACATGTTCCTTGGGGGTGGACTTGGTAATTTTTTGGATAGGAAAATTTTGTGAAATGTATTGAAGCATATCTACTTGTTATTTGTTGATATATGTACTATATTATTCTTTGTGAGGGGTCTGGTCCATGCCTACTGCCCTTTTTTCTCAGGTCATTCCTGCTCGCTAGGACTGGGACGGCATCATACATAATGGGAATTTTGCGCTTCCCTCACTACCATTGATGGGTATAGTATACACGACTACCACCTGCTCAACAACCTACACCTCAAGCTTCTCTTAAAATTACTTCTTGGAATGTGAGGTGTTTAAACATGCCCCTTAAACGTAAAATAATAACTTCCTACGTTAAAAAGCAGGCCTCAGACATAATTTTTATTTAGGAAACACACTGTAAACAAGGCGATACCTCAACATTACATGATCAAGATAAGATAAGATAATTTATTGTCATTGTAAAAAGAACAACCAACATAGTTGCCAACACAACGAAATTCCAATCTTAGTCTCAGAGAAATACATCAGAAGACAACAGTGTTAACAGTTTAGGTTAAAATCACACACTGCGGTAGGAAAAAAGCTATTTTTCAGACGAGAGGTTCTAGCTTTTATACTCCTCAACCGTCTGTTAGATGGTAAAAAGGAAAAGGCAAAATTGTAAGGGTGGTATTGATCTCGCATAATGCTATCCCTCTTACGTCTACAATTTTTTACAAAAATATCTGAGATGGTAGACAGATCACAACCAATAATGGTTTCAGCAGTATGTACTACTCTGGTTAATTTCTTCAGATCCTTAGTTAAACTATTTCCAAACCACACTATAATGCAATAAGATAAAATGCTTTTGATAACACAGCTATAAAATCTGACTAAGTTTTCCTGGGAAAAACTAGCTGCCCTCAATCTCCTCAAAAAGAAGAGACGCTGTTGGGCTTTTTTGGCTATCAACCCAATGTGAGAGGTCCACGATAGGTCCTCAGAGATCATAGTCCCCAGTAACTTGAACTCCTTCACACGTTCTACCTCCAAATTGTCGATGAACAGTGGTTCTAATACAGTTTTCCTCACCCTCCTGAAATCGATGATTATTTCTTTAGTTTTTGCCAGATCAACAGAAGGTTATTTTCCGGTACTTATGTATTATCTGGGCTCCCATGTTAAATGCACCTCATTTTTTCATACCCCTACTATCCAACTACGCATGGAGTTGATTTTATATAGTGTGGCGAGCGCAGCGAGCCACCGTGCCCGAAGCGTGGCGAGCACAGCGAGCCCCGCGAGGGGACGCGGTCTCATAAGAAAAATGGGAGCCCAGATATTACATAAGTACCTATTTTCCTTACTCCAGCTAACCAGAGTCTGAACCTCATCTCTGTATGCGGATTCCTCGCCATTTGAGATGAGTCCCACTATTGTGGTATCATCCGCAAATTTAATAATTAAATTTGAGTCAGATCGCGAGTGACAGTCGTGTGTAAACAACGAAAATAAAAGTGGACTCAGCACACAACCCTGAGGGGCACCTGTGCTCAGTCTCTGTACCGATGACTCACACCCCCCCAATTTAACATATTGGGGCCGGTCTAACAAGAAATCTAGGATCCAGCTACATAATCTCGGGGGAAAGCTCAAGTTCAACAATTTAGTCACTAAAATATTAGGTATTATTGTATTAAAAGCAGAGCTGTAATCAATGAACAACAACCTAACATAAGAATTTGGTTTTTCCAAGTGTGAGAGCGAAGAATAAATTACCGACAGTAGTGCGTCCTCAGTGGATCTTTTGGGTTTATATGCAAACTGATTATTATCAAAACCCGGAGGCAAAAGCTTCTTAATGTGCGCTAGGACCAGCCTCTCGAAGCACTTCATAATCAGCGGGGTCAAGGCAATAGGGCAATCCAATCAAGGATTGTACATCTGCATATTTCCTCTAAATCTCGCGGTCTGGCAATCCTTTTTGCCAAATGACTGACCATGGCCATTTTCTTTCTCCTATTTATGTACACCTGCATATACGAACCACTGTGTGGAAGGTGTGGAAATTCTCCCTTCAAACAGTGATTGCTGTCGATTACCTGTGCGGAGAAGAGGAGACGCATATCCCCAAAAGGGATGTACGGTATCTTCTTCTTATTCTAACAGAGTGGTGACGGGGATCCAGAATTACACTTTCTTGGTGATAAAAGTATCACACTGAGTCTAGAGGCGGAGAAGAGGAGTCGCTCTGCATCTAATAGGAATGTGATAGTTCACCTCCATTGTACCATTATCATTGTTTCACAGAGCGCAGGAGATCCGAACACTAGTTTATGTGTCTTGGACACATGACCTTTCTTGTGCATATCTTTTGTGGTGTAGGGCCACTATTAAGTGTTTGGACCTCCAGCCGATCTGGAGCGCGGACTGTGTATCAAATTCTAATTTCTTTTGTTTATCTCTTTTCTGGGTACCTCTCCGCAGAATAATACAACATCTGTCAAATATACTTATTTGAGCTTATTAATATCAGGCGGAATTACCTTTATGAACAGACAAATCAGAACGTTAAATTTAAATCTAGGTTTTTATGCCTAACAACTGAGAAAAGGTCCAAATGCTTAATGGACATACTAATATTTGTATCACACTAACTAATAAATATCCACCAAATACCAGATCTCTGTTTAGAAGATGTGGCATTCATCCTATTTTCATATACAATATTTGTACTATGCTCCTCATTAGAATATGGTATCATTATTTTCTTTCCCGTGCTATCCACCCTCACAGCTATCCTTTTCCTTAGGAGGTATAATAAAGAACATGTATACAACAAGATCTGTCCATTTTATGAACATGTCCATCATATGTATGTGAGATAATATATATATATATATATATATATATATATATATATATATATATATATATATACATACATACATACATACATACATACATACATACATACATACATACATACACACACACACACACACACACACACACACACACACACACACACACACACACACACACACACACACATCTATAATCTATCTATAGAAGCCTATGGGCTTCTTACCGCAGCGCTGTGTGAGGGATCCGTCACGGATCCCTCCCAGCATGCCCTGCGGCCGGCACCGTCACTCTTTGCATCCGCAGATGGACTCCCGGGTCACAGACCCGGAAGTCCAGCGCCGGCACTGCATCGCAAGGGACAGCTCTTATCGCAAGCGCTGTCCCTTGCGTTAATAACCGCATATGTTAGAACATACGCCGTTATTAATAATGCGATGCCCGGCGATACAGGGCTGCGGATGTTACAACATCCCGCCCTTAGGGAGTCTATTGAAGTCAGTTTGGTTTCTCTTAGCAGCTATATAAACATCACAAAAACAATACAAATATAAAACAAAGAGAAAGGGGAGTAGAAGAAAGGAAAATACAATAGGGAAACAAAACAAGACAAAACAGGGGGTAACATAGATCCTTATCATACTTTATATCAATATAAACGTGTCATATAGGTCCAATATGGGTCCGTCAAGAGAGCCCTCCCAACCTAAAAAAACCCGGTTCACAATGGAAATTATTAAGATTCCAAAGTTCTCAGCAAGAACCAGGAAGTATGTTCAAACAAATTGTCGATATGTTTGCTTGTATCCTCATTCAAGGTTTCCAGGTATACCCCCCCCCCCCCCCCCCCCCCCCATTTCCTATAATATCTCTGTAGCCCTGCTCAACATCAGGCAAATTGTTCTTCAAATCAGCCGGTCGTTCGTAGTAAAGTACTTTCAATAATCTATTAGTAGGGAGCTCGTTTTTCTACCCAGTGACATAGGATACACTTAATGGCTATGGCCAGAATTACTAGAATTGCAGGAACAAATTTCTTGTTTTATAGGCCCAAGATTCCATACACTATAATTGGTCAAAAGGCATGCAATCAGGTGTTTGGAGACTGAATTTGAAAAGGTTTTGTATAGAGACCACCTTATTCCAATAAAAGGCAATTTTATGACACGGACACACATTATGGGAAAAAGATGCGCTCTGTATCAAACATTTAGGACACTCGCTAGTTATCAGCACCCATATGGGCTGTTTGAGTCTGTGAAATATAGGCTCTGTGTAGAATTTTTAGGTGGACCTCCTGCAACGAGGCCGAGTACAAATATTTAAATGTCAATTGATGGTTTCTGATCAATGTCTCATGATTAGTGACTTCAGGAACGTCTTGCAACCATTTCGTCAAAGTGTTACCCCACAGTTTTGGGGACTGGAGCCCATGTTCTCTTTATTGTAAACACGGGCAGTGACAAATGGCTCAGCACCCAGCGATAATGCAGCACTGTGTGGTGAGGGACCCATCCTCAGGCTCATGTGTTCAGGGCATAAGATGAAGTGTTAATGAATGGATGAGCAGCGCTGGGTTCACCGAGAGATATACACAATGGTACTGTACATGGGCAGGCTGGGGACCAGAAATTAACCTTTGCACACAGCCTGCAATATTGGTCAGGTCTTCTGGGACCACTCAGTCGATGAGTAGTCTGCCCTGAGAGATTATTAAAGTCTTTAAATGCTAGGATTGAATTGTTAAACTGTAGAAAAGTCTCAACATTAAACATGATGACCAATGTATAGCTTAATAAATCATTTTAAATGAAGCCTATTTGTTCTGTATGAAGGTGGTCTAACTAGTGACTTACAGAATGTTAATGTTTACATCAGGGCTCGACAAACCCCGGGCGCCAGGTTGCCACGGCGACCAGGTTTGGCAGGAAGCAGATCTCCCCGGGCAGGGTGGCGGCGGTTGGAAAACTCATCCGGCTGCCGGTGTAGCAGAGCAGGAGCATGAACGGTCGGCGCGGCTATATTCAAAACTCATCTAGGGTCAGTGGCCGCTTTTTGCGGGTGACTCCTCTACCATGACAGCGCCAGACGCACCATTCCCCCCTCCTGTACACGGTCCTGCACATGGATCGGCGGCACACAAACACACAGAGCGGACACGCAAGGTGACAACTCACCCCCGCTGGCTGCCTCTGTATCCGATGGATGGTATTTCAATCTGAAGGCTTCAGTCGGAGCTCACTGCCTAGCCGCGAGCCAATCGAAGAGCTCACGGTTCGGCAGGTAATCAGGTGCCGGCAGTGAGCTCCAATTGAAGCCTTGAGATTTGAAATAGCTGCGCCGTGGACCTGAATCGGCAGCCAGCGGGGGTGAGTTGTCATCTTGCGCTCTGTGTGCCGCCGCTCCACATGCAGTACCGTGTACAGGAGTGGGGAATGGTGCGGCCAGCACGGTCATGGTGGAGAAGCAGTATATCGGGGCACCTGCTGGAGTGATGCCTGGTGATCCCTGTGCCCCTGGGTCATCCACACAAAGCGGCCACTGTCCCTCCTCTAGGAGGGTCATATTCTGAGGTATGCAGTGTGCAGTCTATGTAAGTTCTGTATATGGGTGCTGTGTGTGTATATGGGAGTTCTGGGGTGGTGGTGCAGTGTTATGTGTGTATCAGTGTGTTGGGGGACTCAGTGGTGCAGTGCTATATGTGTATCAGTGTAAATTTTTGGCGTGCACAGTCCCTGTTTATAGTTTGTCTGGCATCTGGCTCCTAGAGTTAAAAAAAAATAAAAATAAATTGTCGAGCCCTGGTTTACATTATGATCCCCCCTTTTATGTAACCCAGCTATATATAGTTCTAATAGATTTTTTTTTGAGAACTAAAGGCCCATACACACTTGCCGATTTTCAGATAATAGTCTGCAAGTGTGCCTGACCCAGCGGTGGCCGACTGCACGCTCCCGCATCATTGCTAGCAAAGTCCACCGTCAGCTGGTTTTACCAGCATGTGTATTTAAAAGTCTGGTACTTGTTTCCTATCTGGGCGCCCACTAAGTTAATTGCGCACCATGCTATTCTCCGTAGTGAAATCTGATCGCATCGCATCGTACACATACACGATATTGAACGATGCGATGCGATGCGATTCGATTTCCCATAGGAAACAATGTTAAATGGATCAATTTACCCAAATCAGCATAGGGAAGAATGGTAAATGGGCCAGAAACCCCCAAAAAAACCACAGATCAGTGGAATGTCCCCCCAAAAGTAGTTGACGCCACCCCGCCATCAACGTGAACCCGAAGCGTGGCGAGCGCAGCGAGCCCGCGAGGGGCGGCGGTACGCGTCCTCCGACCTTTTCATGCCCTACTATCCACTAGGGCGTGGAGTGAGAATAGAATAGTGTGGCGAGCGCAGCGAGCCACCGAGCCCGAAGCGTGGCGAGCGCAGCGAGCCCCGCGAGGGGACGCGGATACCTTCACAGGTAAACGCGTCCCTTCGCGGGCTTCCCAGGTGTCCGCGTCGCCATGGACACCTGGGAAGCCCGCGAGGGGACGCGTATAACTGTGAAGGTATCCGCGTCCGCTCGCCACGCTTCGGGTTCACGTTGATGGCGGGGTGGCGTCAACTACTTTTGGGGGGACATTTCAATGTTCAGGGGTGTTTTTGGCCCATTTACTATTGTTCCTATTATAATTTGGCTAAATTGAGCCATTTCACATTGTTTCCTATGGGAAATCGGATCGCATCGCATCGCATCGTTCAATATCGTGTATGTGTACGATGCGATGCGATCCGATTTCAGTACGGTGCCGTACGTAGAAAACCTGGGCGCCCAGATAGGAAACAAGTACCAAAAGTCTTTTTACTCCGGTATGTAGAGTATCACTTTACCCTCATACAAGTTGTATGTATCTAATAATATTAAAAGATGTAAAAAATTCTACATGGCTCTGGTTCATAACATCGGACACTATGTTCTAAGCAACCTAAACATAAAATAAATACAGAATACAGATTCTTCTTATAAAAAAACAAACTAAATCCCTTTAACCCAGCCTGAATAGATTTACATTTAGAATGGTTTCTCATTTAGTCTTCATTCAGTTCACTATGTAACGTTTTATCCAACACACATTAATTTTCAAATATATTTTTATCAGAACAGCATTTAACAAATTATCGGTCAAAAAATAACCATTGCATTAAAGCGAATATTTGTTAAAGCCGTTCTTCATGAAACAATACTCGCTGGGTTATCAAACGGTTTCCCACAGTATATTTCTGAACTGCATCCTTCAGAATCCATTCCAATATTTCACACATGACTGCAGTCACGCTCACAGCCCTATCATTTCCTGACGCTGATCCCCCCCCCCCCCCTCTCCTCCAGACTAGTATCACATCTGCTTATTGCGCTGACCTGGATATAAAGGATGCCTTAAATATAAGTAACCGTGGTCTATTACCTACTGATCTTCATTCCTTCAGCACCCTTGGACAACTCGATCTGGGCCAGTAATAGTTTTTCCATGTGATACATATATATTATGCAGCATACACATGGGGCGACTGGAGCCCTGTGCGAAGCGATGTAGGTTAGCACTGATCGCTCAGCACGCATGTGGTGAACCAGCTAGGTGCGCCAAGCGATCTGTGTGTGCGATCTAGTCAGACCACTTAGTTATAGCCCTGGAATCGCCCTGTGTGTTTGTCCCATTATGTTTTTTAATAAGTAAAAAGCATCGTGACCATTGGTCATTCAAAATATTTTGTTTAATAAACCTGAATTACTTGAATACCAGCAGGTCCTCACATTACATGCTTATACAGTGTGTATCCCTTATCCAAAATGTTTGGGACCAGAAGATTTTTGGATAACAAATTTTTCCGTATTTCAGAATATTTTTATATTTCAATGATTAGGAGGCATCTTGCATTTATGTTGTACAAACTCAAACACATGAAGTGCACACAAATATATTTTATATGTGCATAAAACAACGTTTCAAAACATGAAACAAAGTTTGTGTTTAATCTCAGGCAATGAATTTAAATGCCAAACAATCATTTTCTTGCACATATTTAGTGCCAGGTACATGTCATGTCATGTCCCCAGTAGTGCCAGGTACATGTCATGTCCCCAGTAGTGCCAGGTACATGTCATGTCCCCAGTAGTGCCAGGTACATGTCATGTCCCCAGTAGTGCCAGGTACATATCATGTCCCCAGTAGTGCCAGTTACATATCATGTCCTCAGTAGTGGCAGGTACAGATTTCCCCAGCACTACTAATTTGGATAATGGATATTTGGATAAGGGATACTCAACCTGTACCACCACACAGGTCACAGTTGCTTACTGGAAGTTCTTGAAAGCTTGCAGCAGCTGTGACAGCAGCTGGTTGGAGAGAACAGAATTCTAGTCAATGTTCCACTTGATCACTTTTCCTCCGTGTTCTCAGCAGCATCCTTTTAAGTAACTATGACATCATTTTTCCAACTACATTATATGTTCACCAAAATAAAATGCATGCAATAACAGTGACAGAGGATTATGTAAAGGATTTCCTTGACTTCACCAAGGCAGCACACACCGTTCTTTACTAGCCAGCAGAAGGAAAACCAAAAATACTAAAGGATACAGATGTGAAAAGATCAGTTGGTACCGTTCCAACGAAAACATTTTTTTGCTGAAATAACAAGTTATTGGCATCTATTATTGATTATCCAGGATAGAAAATCTAATTTTATTGAAAAGAAAACGGATTCAAATGAAAATGGCAAAGCCAAAAAAAGAATTGGACTCTTCACCCAATATTTTGTTGCACAACCTTTTGAGGCAATACCAGCAATGAAGCGATATATATAGCTCTTAATAATAGTTCCGCTCCTATCAACAGATACTTTGGCTCACTCTTCCTCAGCAAACTGATCCAAGTTTGATGTGCGACTTCCCCATACTGCATGATTCAACTCTCTCCCTAGATGTTCAACAGGATCATAGAAGCCCACATCAGAATAGTCCAAGGTTTTGTTTGTATCCATCCATCCATCCATCCATCCATCCAAGGGTGATTTCAGCTGTGTGAATAGAGTCCTAATACTGTTGGAGGACCAATGACCACCTGTGACGGAGACCAAAGAGCTTTCACTTCAGAATGCCTCCATAGTCTTGGTATATTACCATGCCCTGTAGATTCAAGGCACCCAGTACCAGAGACAGCAAAACAGACCCAAAACCTAGGTAACGCGTTCTGTTTTATGAAAAACAAAAAACAGTAAAAGAAAAGAACTGATGCGACTTTCCAAAACAGCCGCCGTTTTTACTTTGTCAATATGAACTGTTAGGAAATTTATTTCTGGCTTTGGTTTTATTTTTTAAAAACAGTCCTTCTTCCATAAAGCCAATTGCCACTTAAAAAGCATTGAATGGTGCTTTGACCTTTGCTTGTATCTCTTTTGAAAATTTTATTTTCTCAGGGTTTGAGGGGAAACAAAAACCAAGTTTCATCCAAGTTTTTGGCATTTTTTTTTTTTTTTTTTTAAATTTCATACATTTTTAGGCAGTAGGATCTCCACATAATTTCAACGCACCTCTAAACCAAGTGATTCATATTAAATTAAGTACGGTAAATGTTGTTTATACGTCACCTTCAGTTATGTGATAAATAACTGGTTTTCTTATTTTATGGACCATAAAAAGTCTATTGACCCAGGACCACCAACACAAGGCCTCCCCGCAAATACCTTGAGGCTCGCCAGGGTGCCTACGGACAGTTTGGGAAACACTAACATACAATAGCAATAAGTTTTCTTTCTTTATACACAAAAATTAGTGTCCTGCTATGGATCAAGTCTAGGAAACCAAATCTTCATGAACACATCATACTCATTTTACGATTCTCATGGCAGCATACACAAAGATGTGAGACCCAACTTCCTTTCAGGTGGATAAGCTCATTAAAATGAAACAGCAGTTATAGGGGTGTATTTAATTACCCGAGATAACGTACTGCGGACAATTGCCAGTTGCTATTCAATTAGCCGGTAGGTGAAAAAGCCATGAAAATGGGTGTGGTATAGGGATCCCGACTGTGGGCACAGTGGCTCGCTACGCTCACCACCTATTCTATTCTCCCTCTATGGGGGTCATGGACCCCTACGAGAGAGAATAGCTGGTGGTCGTCAGGAACCCGTCTGTCGGTGTTTTAACAGTCGGGATCCCGATGTCGGGTAAATGACTGTCGGGACCCCCTCTGGCACCCCATGAAAATAACCCAATTTTCAGCCCAAAACATGCCCGCTTCTAACTAGAAACAAACACACAGGTTTCATGGTGCATATTCCTTTTTTACAGGCAACCAAACTAGATAAGACTGGTAAAAAATATCAGAAAAACATTGGGATAAACGGTATTATCCGGACTAATTGAACGCCCCCCTTAAATCCTTAAAAGAGTCCATTAATATATATTTCATTTAAAAAAAAAAAAAAAAAAAAAAAAAAAAAAACACACACACACACACACACACACACGGATATTACCGCTATAACCACACACACACACGGATATTACCGCTATAACCACACACACACACAACAGGATATTACCGCTATTACCACACACACACACCTTCTGCAATAAGAATGCAGCTGACCGCTCAAATTTAGAAGCAGATTACGTACGACAACAGTTCTAGAGTGACGTCTGATGCAGGACATTATTTGGTGAAAGGCACCAGAGCAGAGAGGTTAAAGTGCTCCTCATATTGGCCAAATACATGGTCATTCAAGTCATTTAAATGCACGAAGACAAAAGAAAACTTGGCGAGCATAGCATTTAAAACACAGCTAAAAGGTCAGAAAACTACAGATGCCACATACACGGCTTCCATCAAAAGCATTCAGGTCACATATCCTATGGAAAGAATCAGCCTTATTACATAATACATACTGTTGTTGTTTCAGTTCCCAAACTGTGGGTCCTGACCACCTAAGCGAGGTGTCACTACCTCATGTTGCTGATCGTTGGGCCAATGTGTTTGATGATGCCAAGTAACTTTAGCAATGAAATACAGTTTCCAGTCATCTTTCACCGACGCAGTTTCACTTTATTTTTGTTTAAATTTGAAATCCCATTGGTGAAAATTTACAAAAAAATAAATAAATAAAAAATGGCCACAATTTTGCTGATACACGTGTTTTTCGACTGTGTTGGCTTTCCCTAGCCCCCAGCATGCAGCCACACGGGGAGCAGAGTGGTCCAGTCACATGACTATTTACCTGCACAGAGATCGAAGCTTTGCCTCAACAACTATGAATCCAATCGCGAGGAAAACGAGCCTGCTCAGTGCCGCCGCAATACGGGAGGACAACACAATACGGGAGGACTAGGAGCTTATGCTACTTGTGCTGCTGTGCCCTGGAGGATCCAGGCAGCCGCGGCAGCTTTCCATCAGACAGCTTCCAGCAAAGAGCGTCCCCCTGGGATACTTTTATACACTGCTACCTCACAGTGGGACCAATAAGTAATCACTCATCAATACAGCTGAAGCAGTACACAGCACGCGTACCTTATACACATACACAGCACGCGCACCTTATACACATACACCGCACGCGCACCTTATACACAGGACGGTTATCATCTAGCAATGTAATGAGATCCACCTCTATATTATACATTCAAGGTTTTTACATTTACTGTAATTGTGATATCACGAGGCATCTATTGTAATGAATACATTGATTGTGTTTATAATGCACTAGTTTTGGTGCATTCCCACCGGCGTACCTAACAATTTAGTGCAGAATTTATTTGATCGTAGACATCAAAGTAATAAATGTATCTCCAAGGCCTGATTTTATTAACTAAGAAGTGAATGTTAATCCTTTTTTTTTGGTCAAAATCTATTAATGGCTAATATATCGTTTCCCTGGGACTCAGAGACCCAGACCATGGCCACACCTGGGGCAAGGCGGTCATTTGGTGCATACCCCGTTTAAATAACACCAGAGAGTATTTCAATCTAATTCACATTACAATGCACAGCAGAACAGTAGCAGTTCCTTTGTACGGCGCTGCGAAACACTTGTGGCGCCTTATAAATAAAATAATAATAATAATAATAATAATAATAATAATAATAATAATAATAATAATAATAATAGCAGACAGTGTTGAACTGGGTCATTAACCCCTTCAGTGGTGTTTTGTTTTAGGGAGCATTCACCACTGGGCAAGGTTTTTATGGGGCGCGCTCCACGCTTGAAGCGCGGCGAGCCCAGCGAGGGGCAGCAATGTACGCAATTAGCGTAGTGCCGCTGGGAGAGCAGGGAAACCATTTGACGCTCCCCCGGCGGCAGTACGCAGAATTACGTACATTGCTGACGCGTCTTCCCCCCCGACGGGTGTTAGCATCCGCTGGGTACTGGCGGTATCTCCCCCCGCCCTTTAGCCCGCTGAGCCCACAGCTCAAGTCCCGCCAAGTAAGTATACAGGAACATATTAGCACGGCGCCCGGCTAGGCTACGCTGAGAATGTAGCCTAAGGTACGTTGTCAGCATAGCGTAGCTGGGCGCCCTGCTTATACACAAGTACCATTTCACCTTTGACCCTGGAAACAGCTCGGGCCCCATAGTGGCTTTACCCCCCATCACCCACAGTAGCTACACCAGTGGTGAGAGGCACAGAGTGCACATCAGTTTGTGAAAGGCAGAGTGTATGTGTCAGTGACTCGGGTAGATTTATTAAGCTTGATGAAGTGTTAGTGGATTTTATCACCAGCCAATCCGCTCCTACCCGTCATTTTTAGAACCAAGCCTTTAACTTCACAGGAGCTGATTGGCCGGTGATAAAAACAACTTTATAACTTCACCAAGCTTCTACCCGAGTCACTGACACATACACTTTGCCTTTCACAAACGGACGTGCACTCTGTGCCTCTCACCACTGGTGTAGCTACTGTGGGTGACAGGGGGGGTAAAGCCACTATGGGGCCCGAGCTGTTACCCCTGCCAACCAGAGAGAATGTAAGCTGGCTGCCATAGCACTCCACCCCCTGCAAGCAGAAGTAACGGAGGATGTAGCCCACTAGTGTTCATTCTAGCACCCACTAGCTTTGAAAACCCATGCAGTTCCTCTTCCCCATCTGTGGTGTCGCTGTCTGCTGTGGTGTTTCTAGCACAGGTCTAGTTTGCATGTCAGTGCTGATATACAGACCACACTGTGCTAGAAGCACTACAGCAGACAGCGACGCCCCAGGCAGGGAAGAGGAACTGCATGGGTTTTCAAAGATAGCGGGTGCAAGAATGAACACTAACCCACCATAATGGATCCCACAAAGTTCTAGTTACATCCTTGCATCTCACACACACACACTAACACTTCGTGCCTCTTATAAAACACTGCATCTTACACACACACACACACACACACACACACACACACACACACACAGGCAGAAAATACAAAAACTCCCTCCTGCTGCAAAAATTTCACAAAAAAGCACAAACCCTCACCCCAAAAATAACACATGCACACACACACACACACGCACGCGCGCACACACACACACAGAAACTAGTTTACTCACTTATTACTACATTGATCCCTTCCTTTGTGTTATGTGCGCCGCTACTTCTGAGGTCAGAGTACTGCATGAAACGCTGAGCTGCCACTAATCCCTGGTTCCCTCCTATGGGGCTGGGCGGCACATGTCGGTGGCAGGGCGGAAAGAAGGATGGACCAGGCCTGGGTTGTGATACGGTGGCTGGTCCCTGGGTGGATACAGCCAGGAAGAGCGGTAGATGGATGTAACTAAAGGTGCCCATACACGTTACAATTATTGTGTACAATATTGCATCTCATCTCGGTTTTGCGATGAGATAAGGTAAGATCTAGTACAAAAAGTAGGTGCTGCATATACTTTTGTACTAGATCTCATCGCAAAACCGAGATGCGATATTGTATACAATAATTGTAACGTGTATGGGCACCTTTAGACAGGTAGACAGGAAAATGTGCTGCAGGAAGAGGACTAGGTGTATGTAACACAGGTACAACAGGTAGTAGATGTGATGCAGTCGAGCAGAGAGGCATCTGGACGCGACACAGTAGGGCATGTGGAAGGAGCTCCAGTGTGGGTGGAGTATTGATAGTAAAAAATTGGGGCAGCACGTGTCTAATATTTAGGGCATGGCCACATAACCGTACACCACACAGTAGTGCCACTTAGACACACTGCACCTGGATTACGCACTACATGATGCCCATTACATAAGTGGCGCTTACCTACATGCTCAATGCCGCAAGGGGTGGGGTTTAAATTCTTCTAAATGAAGACAGTCACAGTGGAGCAGTGTGCAGCCCGCGGCTATTTCAAATCTCGTGCCGACTTGCTGGCCAATCGGAGCGTACGGTCCGGCAGCCAATCAGGAGAGTCAGTGGTGGCTCCTGATTGGTTGCCGTGTACTACATGTAACGGGTGAGCCGGCCCTGCACACAGGAGACAACTACCACCATCTTGGCACTCCCACAAATACGATGCCCAGATTCATATAAGGAATCAAACATAATGACAAGTTAGATCATCTATTCATTACAGATGCAATTACCAGGAGACTGTTAACATGAATCTTCTGTAGTTTAATAAAGCCATAACATTTGGACAGTATACACAGGGGGAATTCAACACGCGTCCCTACAGAGGTTGTGGAACTACACATCTGAAACGTCATGCTGGAGTGGTAGAGTTCAACGTCACCTGAAGTGCTGCACATTGAAAACCACTGATATATACATGTACCATACTGCTTTTTTATTCTCCCACCACGCCCTGGTGGATGGTAGGGCATGAAATACCCTAATATATTCACTTCTGTTTATCCACATATTTTATAATTGAAAGCCACAAGCGCTGATTTTGTCCATTACATTGACCATAAACAATTTGAATTGGTTCTGAAACACCAACCTGAGGCACCCCTGCAAGTGCTCCGAGGCACCCCAGGGAGCCTAGGCGCACAGTTTGGGAACCACTGACTTAACCAATAATGGTCTACTAAAATCGGACTAAAAAGGTACTACACATTTATAGATCTATATCAAAAGCCTCATTTTATATAATACACAAAATAAAGACATACTTCATTCACTGGTGTATGGTGCTACAGGCATTTGTAGGCTAACTGAAGTTGAATACTTTGATAGAGGTTACATTGCTGCAATTATCCAATTGCTTTTTGCATTATTTATGTGAACATCTTTAAAAACTACATACAGCAGAAAGCTGCTCATGTGCATTACTTATGTAAAGATCAATTTGCAACTAGCAGAAATATATATATCACACACACACACATCCACCAACAACCACCACTCCTTCTTATAATCAACATGTTTGTGTTTACAGGCAGACACTCACCGAAAAATAGGAGTATGTCCAGATTTTGGTTTGTTCCAAGTGAAATGTGATGGAACGGACAAAAATTGATCCGTTGAGGAGTCTTTCTTAAGCTGATGTGGGGAACTTGCATTATCCTCTGTAAGTGTTTCAGGAGTCTGCAATAAACTTCCTTGATCCTCAGCACAAAGATCACCCTTTCCAACCAATGTGGCACTTTGGTCTTCAGAGGTTTTCCGTGTTTTCAGGGGGATTGCAGTCTCCTGGAAACACTGAGAGGGAGAAACCCCAGGTACAGAATTGTGAGACAAAGTAATCCATGTATCTTCAGTGATACTTCCCCGGGGTGAATGGCTAGGAGATGGTGTTGGGGAGTGATGAGGGGACGCAGGGCCTTGATAGCAGATATCTGCACTGGAGTGTCGTCTCTTGCCACAAGGAGAGGTGGGCCTAGATGAAGGTCTTGAAGTAGGGCGTGGACTAAGCCAGTTCTCATCAGTAACGCTAGTTCTAGGAGAGTGACATGGGGACTGTCTAGGTGATAGAGATGTGCCATAGCATAATTGTTGCCACGTTTCATCACCTGGAAAACCTCTGGGAGAACAACTAGGAGATGCATGCGGTGAACCAAGAGTAAACCGTGCTGCAGCCTCATTCAACTCGGATTCAACGTCATCATAGATGTGGGAAAAAGATTCACAAGAGGATGCATCGGAGAACCAGCTTCTGGAAGAAATGCTACTACCGGGGCTTGGACTTAAAGATGGCTCCCTGTAAGACGGCTCAAGATGGAGGTAGAGGTGGTCACGGGAAGGCCTTTCATTGTAATCATTTACTGGGCCATTATTATGCAGTTCCTCTGAGGTTTCAGTATCTTGCTGGCAGTTAGGAGAAATTGAGGTGATCTGAATGCTAGGGCATTCAAATGGCTTTGGAACTCCAGACAGACTGTACTTGGGATCCTGGCCCTCACTGGTGTCATCGTAGGTTTTGTAACTCTGTAAGCGGGAGGAGGCAGAACACGTTGAGCAGTGAGATTGGTGTCCATGCCGGGGAAGGCAAATGGGCTGGTTCACTGCAGATAAAGGCTGGTCTACATTGAAGATATAAAATGATGCTCTGTCATCAGGCTCAAGATCTGGGAGAGAAGAAAAGAAAAAAAGAGCTAGAGTTAGTACAAATCAATAATATCCAAAATGGCATTTCCAGGCTAGAGATATGTCATTTCCTAACAGACCAGATCAGTGAAGGGCGTAATTACCCTAGGTGCAGGGGCGCATTGTCTATGGGGCCCACAGTTGAGTGGGGCTCATCTTTCCTGTGTAAGTTACAGGTGTCCTATACATCTCTCACCATTGTTTGGTACATAGGGGCCCTTACAAACTCATGTTTGGTACATAGGGGCCTACAAATATTAAGTTACGCCCCTGCTCAGACCTATAATGACATAAGAATTAAACTGTCCAAGTTTACAGGGATGTCCCAGAACACTAAAATATTAAGTTTATCGCTATACCACGAGTAAGACTTGAGGGCAAGAGGGATGTTACAGCATAGTATAAGTAAACGCATTTATTATTTACAGTGCGGACATTCGTTTGTACACCCATTTTTATTATTTACATTCACGAAATACATTTTATTCAGAGTAAAACACAGTGCTAATATTTAAAGTACAATATTTTAAGTACATCCTTATTGTAGCTACCCTCCCTACTTGTGTCCAGTGTCTAACAGCTGATTTTATTGCACATACACACTAGGAGATTTTCAGTTGAAAAAAAATCACTAATTTTGGCCGTTTTGAACGATTTTCAGCTGAAAATCACCTAGTGTATATGCCCCAGCGTTGATGTGCGGTCCTGTATGAACACTAGCAAAGTCCCACATCAGCTTGTTTTACCAGCACATCTAGCGATAATGGATGGTTTTTCCATCCATCATCGCTGTGTACACACACACACCCCACCAGGGCCGCTGAGCTGAATGATTAGCCACTTTCAGCCCCGGCAGACCGCCCCGCTGCCTTCCCCCTACTACCCCCCACTGTGCTCCAGATGGAGCATACTACCGCCACCCCGCTCCCTACCCCTGCTCCACCCAGTGCATACATTACCGCCGCCGGGCTATGATGTCCCCTCATCTATCATCCGCTGATTTTTCATGATGATATGACAGCAGAAACCTGGTGAGACTCCAGACACCATTAGTCTCTTACTTTTCACTTTTTGAATTTACCGCTAATTATTGAATTATGCATCTATTTTTTACAAATTTCCTTTAGTAAATTTCCTTCATAATCTTTATTGCTTTAAACACACCCAGCAATACTGAATGTTTGAATTGGTATATTTATCTCAGATTTGTGCTGCCTCTGAACATTATTAAGAAACAACCTTTTACGGATCTATTTGTGCTATTACAGAGACCTATTTTTGGGAAATGTAAGTTCACCATTCTAAAGCCCCGTACACACAGGGAGATATATTGCTCAGTTTCTCCTTTTCATCAGCGACCAGAGATGGTCGCTGATGAGAAGGAACCTCTGCCGGTGGTGCCGCAGAGGTAATCAGCTGGTCGCAGGAGCAAGCTCCTGCAACCAGCGATTAGAATGGGGCTGAAAACGGGAGCGCGCACCCGGCGATTTATCGCAGGGGCACACTCCCATCACTGGCAATATGGTCGCCTGCGACCATATTCCCAGCGATTTCAGCCCCTATTGCCACCGTGTGTACACAGCTTAAGGTTTAGTGTGCCTGTCAATATAAAGGTTACATTTTATTAAGGACATATTTTCACTACATTTCATAACCACATACAGTACACATTTTTTCAAGCGTGCCCCCAAAAATGAGTCTTCTTTTTCTCCCAGTTCCTTTAATGTCCACAAAAGATGTAGACACAGACGGCACAAGATGGAAGAACCTCAGGCGTCCCTTGATAAAGGACACATGGTTTGAAACGCGTTGGCAGAAGGGACTTGGGAGCAGATGATGAACACCTGGTAGAACATCAGTGACCGTATCCAGAGACGCCAGAGGTTCTTCCATAAAAAAAAAAACACTTTGAGCAAATATCACACATCTGTGTGCACACACACTGACCAATTTCAGCCCAGTGATTTTCCCCATCACCTCTGTCCATACATGCTGTGCAAAAATCACCCAGTGTGTATGGACCTTAAGAAGCACGCACACGCACGCACACACACACACTTCTGCTGCTTATATTTTCAAAATACTAGTGAAATGCTCAATTACCTCGCTCATGTATTTCTACAATGTCTCCTCCCTACTCCTATAAAATATAATTTAATAGCTTTATAATAGAAAAGAATAGATGGCATCAATTAGTTATGCCGAAGCAAAGTAAACCATTCACATTAATAATATATTAAAAAGCCTTCACTAACAGTCAGCAGAACATCCATCATCTGTCCGATACCCCTTTCAGACGCACATAATCCCAGGACTAGCGCATGTCTGGATGGCTCTACCCGGAATTTTAGTCGAGCACCTGCAATGGACCCAGGCTTTATAAAAACCCAGGATTGTACCGGTCCCGGTAAAATCACAGGTAAAATGTCTGAACGCTTTAACTAATGGTCTTCAAACTTTGCGCACTACCTTAAGGGATGATCAAAGTTTGAAGATGGGTTTAATCGGATGACCCCTTAAGGGTGCTGTCATACGGGTCCCTGCTATTTACGTTTTCATGTATTGTGATATGTCGGTGGAAAGATTATGACTTTCTGAATACAACACAATAAACAGACTCCTTATATGGACCCTTAAATAAAGGGAGATCGATCCCCAGTCAGTTATTTCTCTTCATTGTTTGCTTGGGATACGGTCATTGGGTCACCACCAATTAGGTAAGTCGACACCACTAGGTTGACATGCAGGAAGGTCAACATGACTTGATCAACAGGGTCATTAGGCCGACATGGGTTTTTTCTATTGTTTGTTTGAGCCGACATGTGCTGACAGGTGGTATTTTATGCCCTACCATCCACTAGGGCACAGGTCTTCAACCTGTGGCCCTCCAGATGTTGTGGAACTACATGTCCCAGCATGCCCTGAGGTTTTTTGGCATGCACTTATAGGAAAAATGTGGCAATGCATGTTAAAACATGTAGTTTCACAACATCTGGAGGGCCACAGGTTGAAAAACCCATCCACTAGGGCATGGTGGGAGAATAAAATAGTGTGCTGAGCGTAGCAAGGCTCCGTGCCCGAAGCATGGCGAGCGCAGAAAGCTATGCAAGGGGACGCGGAGGAACGTTTCGGTGTCTATGTTGACATGTGTCGACAGGCGGTATTTCATGCCCTACTATCCACTAAAGCATGGTGGGAGAAAAAGAAAATAGTGTTTCGACCATGTAGCGAGCCATGTAAAAGGGACACGGTGCTACGTTTGACTGTTTATACTGTTTTCGGGTGAAAAAAAAAAAAAGAGTCGGCTTTTTCACTGTCGACCTAGCCCATGTCGACCTAATAATCCATACCCGTTTGCTTATGCAGTGAGGGTTTTCGGGATCTTCTGCTCCTGCCCTGCTGTGGATGGGGAGGGAAGGTGAATAGTTGGAGACCTGCTCTGGCTGCTGCTGCTGCCTTGCTTTGGTTGGGAAGGGAAGGTGGATAGTTGGAGACTTGCTCTGGTTGGGAAGTGTAGGTGGAACAATAAGTGCATAAGCATAAACTTTCGCCGGTCCTTAAGTCTAGTTTAAATATATTATCGCTATATAAGTTATAAGCAGCATTACCATAAGCAAATTACCGTAACTTTAATAAATCTTTGTGCGCTTTAGAGAGCATTATGCACTTTATTAGGAAATGAGACCAGTGCTGTGAAATACATTTATTTTGTGGTTGGAGTTGTCCATTTGGGAGCAGGTGCCACTTTTTATAGCTAGGAAAATAGTATGGCATGCATCGTTTGTGGGACACAAAAATTAAAACTAGAAACCGGTAGGTTGATAAATAAATAAGTCTGAAGGTGCCCATACACGTTACAATTATTGTATACAATATTGTATACAAAATCGCATCTCATCCGATCTCGGTTTTGCGATGAGATGTGCAGCACATACTTTTTGTACTAGATCTTATCTCATCTGATCATCTGTAGTTTGGGGGCAGATGTGTATCAGCATCTGGAACCAGGAAAGTGGGAAATTACAGCGACATGACAAAACTTGGTCCAAATTCTTATCTTCTGCTTGTAAAAACGCGCTCCCGGAATGTTCACATACCGAGGTCTTGACTCACATGTACTGTACGTGAAAGCGTGTACTACAATCTGTTTTATGTTCTTTATCCAACAGCTGCTCAAATGGTTGAAGCTTTAAGGAAATGTTAACCACAGACAAAGCACCACATAAAGCACCGCATAAAGCAGCACATAAAGCACCGCATAAAGCTGTACGAGCGGTATTTCGGGAAAAGTCTACAATCTGCGTCACCCCTGTAGTTAGCTCTCAGGGGTAGGGCCATATTCCCTCATGTGACTTTGCTTTTTTTAAGGGGTACTTGTTTCGTAGCACGGCGCCAACGATTTTGACTGGATCCATCGGGTCTGAAAAATCGGGTTGATCGCATCGCATGCCAACCAAATCGCATGCGATGCATGCGATTTTTACATTGGAATCAATGTAAAACGGTCCCTGAGACCCGATTTTACATTGATTTCAATGTAAAAAGCCCCAAAACCCTCCATTTTAATACCAACCCCCCCCCCAATTGTTAACGCCACCCCACTATTGACGCCAACCCAAAGCGTGGCGAGCACAGCGAGCCCGCGAGGGGAGACTGTACGCGTCCTCCGCCCTTTTCATACCCCTACTATCCACGTCGGCGTGGAGTTGATTTTATATAGTGTGGCGAGCGCAGCGAGCCCCGCGAGGGGCCGCGGATTCCTTCACAGGTATCCGCGGCCCCTCGCGGGCTTCACAGGTATCCGCGTCCGCTCGCCACGCTTCGGGCTCGGTGGCTCACTGCGCTCGCCACACTATATAAAATCAACTCCACGCCGACGTGGATAGTAGGGGTATGAAAGGGTCGGAGGACGCGTACCGCCGCCGCTCGCCACGCTTCGGGTTGTGGTGGGGTGGCGTTAAACATACTTTTTAACCATATACAATGTGAAGTGGGCCATATTGGCCCATTTCACATTGTCACCCATGTAAAATCGGGTTGATCACGTCGGTCGCATCGCGGCCCCTTATTAGGGGCCGCGATCAACCCGATTTTGTCTTTCACCGGCAAATTAGCTGGTGATTGACACAAAATCGGGTCATCGCGTTGATTGTATGCCTTAAGTGCCTTAAACTTAAGGCATACAAACAACGAGATGGGCGCCGTGCTAGGAAACAAGTACCTTTTAAGTTACAAACAATTCACCCATGAGCCGTCCGGGACTTTCTCGGGCAACATCTCTTATGTGGGCCTATCCGATATGAATAGCTGACGCGATCCCAGCCGCGCCTGACCAGCTCGGATGCCATCCAACAGATCGCTCCTGCAGCCAGTATGACGCGCGGGCTCCGGTGCGATGCATCACATGTGATTTGGACACTTTTTATGCAACTAATCTCTACAATCGCATGAAGATAACATTGTATGTAAATTACCTAGTTTACGAAAAACGATCTTCAGTGGCCAACGTAATACTTATTCAGTGTCGCCTGCCGATAGAGCTTTATGTACCCTGTACTCGTCCGTTACTCTCCTCTAATGCAGGTCACAATCCCCAGGTACACTAACTGTGCGGCAGACCCCTCGTGGCACCATATAAAGGAAAATAATAATACCTGAACCACCAGCATGCTACATCTCTCACTTGGACTGGTCAACATAATGGATTGCCGGTTAATCCTATACTAGAATTGGAACTTCTTTGCATGAGGTCAGATCTTCCCTAAACAAATTCCCCTTAAAGAATCATATGCGATGTATCACATGCGATCCCCGCTCCCGGGAGAGATCCGACACGGAGATCATACATGCAGCACGGTTCATCTCCGCGTCCGATACAATGCACATGGGACTGCGCATCAGATGGCAGATGCTATTTTGGGTGAATTTACCCTATTTCTCGGCTCGATACGCCCGTCGGGTGATATCGGGCCCGTAGTGTGTATGCGGCCTTTACACTTTTACTACAGCCCCTCTTGGCACCCTGAGAGGCGTCATAAGATGCCCGGTGTTAGCATAGTTGTGCAGAACCTGCCAGCTCAGGCCAGACGTCTCGCACTGCATGGCAAATGGATGCGAGATGTAGGAATACATATCTATAATGTACATTACAGCCAGCACATTCCGAAGTGACAGCCTTCCTGATTATTATGCAATATTACATCTATCAAACAGGTCATCAGTAATGTTAGCAATTATTTGTTATTTCTAGAAGTCTTCCAGAACCCCCTCATGCATCACTCCAGTATTACAGTAGCCTGAATCTGTGCAACATTCCGGAAGATGCTCTCGCTACTAAACGTCAGTTAAAATCCACTTCCACAATAACCTCTTCTTAGCCTACCAGCAGGGGGATGACGGCAATTCAAAATGCCGACACCGGAATCCCGACGTCGCTCAAAATGCCTTTGCCAGAATCCAGACTGTTGGCATCCTAATTGTGAGTCTGCTCACAATGCTTAGAGTTTAGTCACTACAAGGGGTGTTGGGGTTAGACTGCGTACAGACGGGTGAGTCAGAGTTAGGATTAGGCCATGGTTAGGCTGCATGAAAGGTTAAGGGAAGAATTATGGTTTGGAACTAAGGGGGTGGGGGAGGCTGCAGGTAGGGAGTGTGAAGCATACTTACAATCTGGGTGTCAGGATTTGGACCATAGGGATGCTACTGTTTTCAGATCAGAGGCAAGTGTCGATACCTCGCTTTTCCCATCCCAATTTGAAGGTGTTCAATACATTAGCAACATACAATTATATCACTGCTGCACAGCAATCAGGTCCCGTAACACTTAAGTAGCGAAGGCACACTACTGCCTGAAATGGGCAACCTGCCAAGTTATGACAAACCAATCATCTACTTCCTCTTATAGACGACTGTCAGTTTCAAGTCTGACTTGCAAATAAACATTACACATACCAACAACTGATGCAATATACAGCCACTGATTACTACTGTGTAACAGTGCAGATTATGCGGGATAACCGGGAATGCAAAAACAGAGGCCAAACGGCGTAGGGGGAAATAAACAGATCAATGCAGACATGAAAATAAAGAGTCCTCGTTAGAAACAGGACATTCTCAGAACCGCGCAGAGCAGCAAGTGCAGCTTTTCTCTTATCTGCAGCACATTCACATTCTAATACTGAATTCAGAGTCTGAACGACAAACGTGTGGCTTCAACACCAGAAGTGATCTACAAACACATGTAGCATTGCCAATATTACATGGACTGTAACCAATGCAGATCTGGCCTTGGAGTATAAAGGACATCCAACTCCTTGAAGCGGCTTCTGTGCTACATCACCGACATCTGATGTAAGTGAATACGACGACTTCGGGTTATAACAGTGGCATCTTAGGGTTAGTGATCTCCGCAGCCAAGTGACCTAATATCTATAAACACCATCGGCTTCATCTGTTCCCAATAGGCTTGAGCATCGCAGTTTAACCGCTTATTGTGATGCCTCTGCTACTTCAATGATCGCAAAAACCTAAAAAATATAGTGGGTCTCCGGGACCACTCACGTACAAAAAACGGGGTCCTACCTGACCATTTCTGGGTCCCAACGGAATAAAACCTCCTTTCCCCTTCCCCCCCAGCAAGACACATACAGAAGCCTCCTCCTCTCCCCACATGGCATATACCCTGAGCCGAGGGCTGGCCCGATCCTATTTCTTGGGGTAAACAAATATAACTGTGGCTTTTGTGCAGGGCTGGGCAATTGCGGCCCTCCAGATGTTGATGAACTACACATCCCAGGATGCTTTGCATTAGTTTTGCTATGTGGCCATGCTGAAACTGATGCAAGGCATGCTGGGATGTGTAGTTCATCAACATCTGGAGGGCCGCAATTGCCCAGCCCTGCTTTTGTGGGTTGAGGGGGTGGGGAAGTATCAATTGGCCCACTCACATATGCTCCTTTTTGCGGCCCTGCAAAACACTTGTGGCGCCTTATAAATAATAATAAGCTAGAAAAGACATAACCCGTAAATAGGCACAGAGCCCAAAATTTAGGGCATGACTTTGTGTCCACATAATAGTACCAATTCACTTTACACCACACATTAGTGCCACACACTTCACCAGCTAGAGCCATTTGGACACACTCTGCCAAGATTCCACATTATGCCACACACTGTTATGCCCATTACACAACATGCCACATACCATAATGACCAGTACATATTATGCCACACACCGTAACATTTGTCTAAACTTGCTGGGGGGGGGGGGGGGGGGGTGGTGGATAGATAATATCTTTTTTCCCTGCATCCTAATAAATGGAAGCCAACATGGGTTGGAGAACGTGTGCACATCTACCACTCACATCGCATCAACAACAAAGTCTCCTCCCGCTATTAGGGAGTCGTGCGGCCGGCACAGGTTGCAGCCGGGGATGTGTGGGGTCTCACAATACCACCTGTCCCACTGATCTTTTACATGAGAACATTGTTATACTGGCTCATATACCGCTTATATATTGACACTAAAATCATTTATCACTGGCAGGTCACAGAGAGTTTCATCGTCACCAGTGCCACCTCCATGTGGTGTCCCGCAGGGTTCCATATTATCTTTTGTAGTTTGTGCTGTAAAAGGCTAATGCAAGAACTTTGAGTCCTATCAGGAGAAAAGGGTTATATAAATAACATTATTATTACTCCAAGGCTTTATTTCAACCCATTATTTAAATTTTAAGATTTTTTTTTTATTCCCCTGAAGTCGCCTAAACACTTTCTGTGAGAGATTTGAAATCTCTCTGCTGAATCTCTGGCACAAATCTCTCCATGTGTAGGGCCCATAAGTGTGAACACCCCATTATTCTGATTTCAGACAATTGTCATCGCAAGAGCAAGGTAATTATTATCTTTTAAATTGCTAAAATAGGCCTGGAAGAAAAAGACTAAAGCTATTCTGTTTATTGCATACCCTTCCTAGCTTCCTTCATTTCTAAATAGCAAATGTGAAGACAGAACGCA
This sequence comes from Crinia signifera, assembly GCF_055691185.1. NCBI lineage: Eukaryota > Metazoa > Chordata > Amphibia > Anura > Myobatrachidae > Crinia > Crinia signifera. The sequence continues at coordinate 3,960,687 of NC_139227.1, read as the reverse complement.
GATGCATGAATTTCTCGTTTCTTCATTGAGGAAAAGGAGAAGTTTCATCAGAATGTTTTTTAGCGCATGGTATTTAATGTAACGCCAGAATAGAAGTCAAAGTTATCCGATTGAATGTTCTCTCTATGTAATATAACGTTACTAGGTACCCAGTACTCCAGGGGGAAGGGCTTTAGAATGTAATCTCTCTCACCCACTTAAACCCACGGTGTTCTGCCACCCTGATACTTATTTCAGTGTTTGCTGTAAGGGAAAAGGGGCTATGGGGATGGACCAGTGCACAGGTGTGAATTTAGGATAGTAAGGTTGGGTATGTTCAAATCCACAATACAGTAAGGATACAGATACAAGTAAAGAAACTTGTCTTAATTAGAAATGTGGAGGTGCTCCCTAGAGAGTAAACATAGGGTATTTGGAAAAAACTCTTTTTGTTGGGGCACTCTTTATACAAAAGTTTGTATAATTGTAAGAAAAAGTTTATAGATCAATTGTTTCAGGGTGACTCAGTAGGTTCCTCAATTATGAATAGGTTATTTGGTTTAGTAATACATTTTTGATATGTTCAGGGAATTTACCCTGATGTGAGATAATGTTTTTATTAAAATTTAACTTTTAATTAGGATATCTTTAAAAAAAAAAAAAAAAAAAATTCTTACAATTATACAAACTTTTGTATAAACAGTGCCCCAACAAAAAGAGCGTCTTTCCCCTCTTTTTTCCAAATAACTTATTTCAGTGTTGCCTGCTGATACAGCTATGTTTATGTACTCTGTACTTGTCCTTTATGGTCTTAAACTGTAGTCACTGCTTCCTGATTTGTTTACGTACTTTGTAATGAAGCACTGCAGATCCCTCGTGGTGACAAAGGGTATTATTATTATTAGACATGCGTGCCCCACCTGTGCCTAGTTTTGGAACCATATTTTTATTGTCAAATGGATAAAGTAGAAGATGCAGAGATTATTAGGATTATTTTTAAAAAATTCAATACAAAATTTACACTTTTGTTTTAAATTAATTTTAAAAATGAATTCTATTCAGAAACTTCTGAAAAATAAATAAATAAAGTAAATCAATAAACCCCTCTACCACCAGTGGAGTAGGCCCTACTCTATTACTTGCGCTACATTGGTTCCGATATTGTAATATTCTTGGACCCAGAATACTGTAATAAACAATCAGATTATGTGGTCATCTAAATGTGATAACGAAGATCGCCACTCATCTGGCAAGGGACCGGCCCTAGAGCCCTATACACACTGGACAAGTTATGTAACGATATTGCTCAGAAGAGCCCTTCCAACGACTGTCAGCAATATATAGTTAACTATATCGCTGGGGATTTTAGACAGATCCGATTACTCAAAACACTGAATGGCTCACACATTAATTTTTGCCAGTGACCCTGGAGCTTGAAACAATCAGTAAGAGGAACAGGTGTGTGGTCAAGCATCCAAATCCTCCATAGCTTAGAGAGTCTACGGGAATGAATTACTATAAGCAATAGCAGCGCAGTTACAAACTGTACTATATATCCATCACTATCTAATGATGCCAAGACTTCCCACTTATTCCCCAGCAACTGTGGGAGCAACTCAGCTTTTAACAACAAAAACCAACACTATTTTCCAATTGTATTTGTGTTTTGTTTAGTTACACTATGTAATTACAGTGTGGCACAATCATGCTAAAAGCAATAACGAAGAGCAAATATTTGAGAGACCAGGAAACATGGGCCATTTACACAACTCCCGTTGATACCTTAGAACTATAGAACTACCTATAAACTAATGGTCACAAATAAAAACCAGGAGTTTTAAATGGGAAAAAAAAAAATTCAGTAATTTGAGAAAAGTTAGTTCAAGGTAAAGGCAATGCGCTGTGCGCTCCCACGGGCATCGCACAGTACAACAACTATGTGCTGCACAAACTTTTTGTACTGCCCGCGGATCGGATCGCATGCGTTGCGATCCACCCGTGTATGGAGACCTTTACACAATGCAGTATACAGTATCTACTAAAGATCAAACCAATAATGATGGGGAAATGACAAAATGTAGAGGTTACTTAAAGCATTTAAATAACATTGGCATTCTTAATCAAACATGATGCTTCATGATCATATTTAAAGTTAAAATGCTTTAAGTAATACCCCTTTTACACCAGAAAATGCAGGGAATTACCCAGAAATACAGGCCAGGGATCATGCAGGTAAATTCCCAGGTTGGCCCCTTTCACACCAACCTAGTCCCTGCATTTCCTGGTGTGAAGGGGGGGGGGAGACTGTATTAAGAAAGAAAATCTATAGATATCACGAAAAACTAGTTTGTTTGCGCGTGCGTGTGTATAATAATATGCACATACACTTTTACAATTGGAACCCACAGAGGAAGGGAAAGTACAGTACACACAGTTGTGTGCCCCCTCATACAGGTCACATGGTGTGAGGCCATCTGCTCTCTCAAGCTGGCCGAGCCGCACAATTTTGAGGGGTCGTGCGAGGCACCATGTACACATCATGAGGAATGTCAATACGATGTGCAATCCCGCGGGTCGAGAGGTCAGCCCTCAGATCATACATGCTGTACGTATGATCTGTTGGCTTTCATTGCGATCGCATGTGCTTTTAACGCACACAATCGCACTTACTACCTGCACACAACCAGGTCGTATGCATGTCAGGTGTATGGCCACTTTCAGTCCTAAACTACAGTAGGTACACCCTTCTACACTGTACATGAGACCAGGTCGTATGCATGCCAGGTGTATGGCCACTTTCAGTCCTAAACTACAGTAGGTACACCCTTCTACACTGTACATGAGACCAGGTCGTATGCATGCCAGGTGTATGGCCACTTTCAGTCCTAAACTACAGTAGGTACACCCTTCTACACTGTACATGAGACCAGGTCGTATGCATGTCAGGTGTATGGCCACTTTCAGTCCTAAACTACAGTAGGTACACCCTTCTACACTGTACATATTCTGAGCTTCATAATAAACCAGCCAATAAGACAGATTGGACTAGGGGGTAACTTGCCCCAGCTATATGCCCCGACACTCCTGATGCCAGCAGCAGTATGCTTCAAGCACATGTACCACAACAGAGTTGCAGGCTGGAAACTTATCCTATATTTAAAGATAACTGATAAGGACAAAAAGAGGAACAGATCCGTAAACACTTATGGATTTGTTTGTTTTCTGTGTATACTCGTGCTTGCCAAATCAATACAAATCTGGACGTTAGAGATACACTGAAAACATAAACAGAAACCATATATCACATTCAAGTTCCATGGTTCTACTAAGGTGGGTATCCGATTACCCACCATTATTTACTGTGAGTAATGTTATCACCAGAGGCTACCCTACAGTATGTACCCTGTAACATAGACGCACTGCATACATGTGCCGCAGCTTACTGGGGATTTTGTATCACCTGCCTACAGGTGGACTAGACAAAACCCCCAATAATGCCAGCTTTTCAATGACCTGAAATCAAAAATACTCAGACTCACTAAACCAGTTTTTGTGCAAAAAAAAAAAAAATTGTCACTCCATAAGCAGCCTCAGCGGACAGAGTTTCCCTCGCTCAGCGTAGCTTTTATTTAATAATAACCGATTGTAAATATTAATATTGGCAGAACATTGGAGAGGAGGAGGGGGGGGGGGGGGGGGGGGTTGCTGCTAATTACGGATACCAACCTAAAGTCTTCCCTGCCAGAATATTTGGGCAAAACTGACAGCTGAATTCACAACCATATATCACCTGTGTCAGCAGCTGGGGCAGGACATGTTCTGTGTTTGTTATTAATTTGCCAGTAGATAGATCCAGAACAAGAGAAAGTGATAACTTGCTGCTATCAGCGCTGCTGCTCCCTGGTGCTGGAGAACAGTTGTGAATAATAATAATAATAATATTATATGGTGATATATAGTAATAATAATAATAATAATGGTGATATATAATTGTTTTTTTAGTGCAGATAAACTTTGTGCCCTCTTCCCATAGACGTGCCCAGCGCTGCCCTCAGGCCTCACCTGCACCATGACATGTAGTACAGTCACTGGGAAACCCGGGGGTCTGCCCACACCCTGCCCCCCTCCCGCCCCCTGGTGTCACAGATCCCCGGCTACACGACACCATGCCGCTGCTGCCCGGCGCCCATATGCCTGCAGCTGTCACTCCAGAAGACGGCCACGTACATCTGTATACACGGAGCACCGGGCACCTGTGTGACGGGCCCCTCCTGCCCCCACCGGGCACCTGTGTGACGGGACCCTCCTGCCCCCTCCCCCACCGGGCACCTGTGTGACGGGACCCTCCTGCCCCCACCGGGCACCTGTGTGACGGGACCCTCCTGCCCCCTCCCCCACCGGGCACCTGTGTGACGGGACCCTCCTGCCCCCACCGGGCACCTGTGTGACGGGACCCTCCTGCCCCCTCCCCCACCGGGCACCTGTGTGACGGGACCCTCCTGCCCCCTCCCCCACCGGGCACCTGTGTGACGGGACCCTCCTGCCCCCACCGGGCACCTGTGTGACGGGCCCCTCCTGCCCCCACCGGGCACCTGTGTGACGGGCCCCTCCTGCCCCCACCGGGCACCTGTGTGACGGGCCCCTCCTGCCCCCTCCATAGCTCGGTGCATCTGCTCCGCCGGCAGAGCGCCCCCTGCAGGCCGTCCCCTGCCATCACCCCGGACAGGTTGCTACTATTTACGGCGATGCCGGAGCACCTGCCCCCGCCACTCTGCACCCGGTGAGCCGCCACTCTCCAGGCAGCGACATAACGGGAGACAAGTTCCGCCGCTTCCTACCTGCCGCTCCGAAGGGCTGAGCCGTCTCCTCCCCGAATATCAGCCTGAAGTCCAACTCGTCAGAGCCACAGTGTGCGGCAGTCATCGGTGCCTGCGAGCCGCCCCCGGAATCCCGCCCTCTCCCCGGTGCGCCGCTCTCCTCTCTCTCTCACCCCACGCCAACTTTCTCGGTGTTGCTGGCGAGTGGCGGCCGGCGGTGGAGCCTCCTACCCCTCCTCCTTCCCCCGGTTACTCATTGGCTGCACGTCACACTGACGTCACCTGCCCTCCCCTGTCCTCGCCAACATGTTTCCCCGCAGACACGGACACAGACACACACATACAGACACGGACACACAGACATATACACAGACAGTGACACACACAGACAGTGACACACACACACACAGACAGAGGCTCTGAGCGGCGGCGGCGGCGGGACCCTGCATATCACTGTCCGCGCAGCTGTTACCCGCACAGCCTGTGACACTGCTGTCCACCAGGGAGGGGCGACGCCGCCATGTTTTTGGAGACTGTGGAATGGCTTCTAGTCTGAGAAATGCTTCAATTCTCACATATGAGAGTGAAGTTGTGGTAATATAATATATTACTAACATGCACAAGCTGTTGGGCAGCCACGAAAGGACAGAGTGTAATTAGAGCTGAAGTCATTTAGAACCTAGGCGTGGAATCATTTGCTTAAATGAACTTCTATTTGCTGTATAAGAGCATGAAATACAAATACATATAGATAAAAGTATTAATTTAAATAAACATACTTATAATATAATATAATTTGTGAATATAAATAAATAGAAAACTATATAGATTTAATCATAATATAATAATAATAATAATAATAAAAAATGATGTTTGAATATGGAAATAAAAATATGAATAACTTACTGAATATCAGTTGAATTGCTACAGTTTTATACTAATAGGCATAATGATGCATACTAATACAATATATTGACAAGGAATGTAGATCGGTTGTGTTAGTAACAAATAAATGCTTAGAACACTGATAATATAAATAATATTGAGATGAAATAATTAAATAATACCATAGGCTTACGTGTTGGTTGTAAAGGAATAGAGCAGGCATTCCCAACCACGGTCCTCAAGGCACACCAACAGTGCAGGTTTTACTGATATCCACGCTTCAGCACAGACGGTTTAATCAGAATCCCTCAGATACTAAATAAGTCACCTGTGCTCAAGCCTGGATATCACTAAAACCTGCACTGTTAGTGTGCCTTGAGGACCGTGGTTGGGAATGCCTGGAATAGAGTTAAACCTCAATAGTTTTTTAGGACTCAACTCAATGGGAAATTCATTATTGTCAAAACAGTATATAGTTGGTCATTGTTCAGCTAAAAGATATGACTAAACATTTTTACATTATATCAAGTGTACATTATAAGTCAAAACCCAGTAGGGTCCAACAATAATTAAGATGAGGGAAATAATAATAATATATTGAGTTCTTCGGACTTGTTTAGACACTTTGGGAAGAGCGAATCTACCCTAAAAATCCAGTAGATCTTTTGTCTACAATGAGTCCTAAACCGGTCACCTCCTCGCTTGGCAGTATGGACATGTTCTATTCCTACCTCCCTTAGATGTTTGGCGTTATCATGATCATGGAATTGTCTTGAGACATGTATAGTAAATTTCCATTAATAACATTCCTACGGTGTCCTAGGAATCTAGTTCTCAACGATCGCATAGTTATGTCAATATATTTGAGGCCACAGCTACAGGAGAGCATATACACCACAAAGGTGGCCTCACAATTAATGAAACCCCTGATGTTGATCGGATTATCATTTAAATGGATTGTGATGGTTCTATTCTTTATGTAGATTGTTTCAGGGCAGACAGTTGGTTTCCCCGCACTTAAAAGCATCCTACTGTCCTTACAGGTAGCCAAATATTTCCCTGTTTGTCAATTTTCATTGTCTCTTTATTTTGAAGAAGAAAAAGAAAAGACTGGGTGCCAGCTTATTTTAAAGGATTTACTTTTGTGGAATAAGGATGGGGGTTTGGGAATGTATGACCTTTTTGATCTCTATGATTGTATGCGGACTATATACAATTGAGTGTCATTTTATGTTTTTAACTTCATTTGGCAATTATATACATGTGTTATTCTGTATACAATGTGATGTTTAGAAGTTAGCTTGGGCTTTGTCCTATGAATATAAAATATTACATGTCATCAATAGAACCCTTGCTAATCCTTGGACAATATTATTTACCTTGCATCTTAAATCTATATAATCCATGCCATACAATACAAAATTGAGGCAATAATGACCCTTAATTTTCTTTATTTTAGCATTTATGTAATTTCATAATTTGACCTTTATACCTATGAAATTGTGGTTTCACTGGTCTAGCCTATAATGGAATCTGTCAGTGTTTAGCCTAATTACAATCAGAATCAGCTTTATTGGTCAGGTATACTTGCGTATACTAGTAATTTTATCTGATTTACACTACATCAGCCAGGCGACAATGTGGAAGGGGGGGAACATACAACATAATCATGTAACAAATCATGTATCGAATAACACAACATATGCAGACTACATGGATCACAGTGTACTGTTATTATATGCAGTGAGTAGGAACAGGCATGCTAGTCATTGTTCAACTGTTGGACACTTGAGGAAAGAAGGTTTTTGAGTACTTAGTTGTTCTAGCCGGGATGGCTCTGTGGCGCCTGCCAGATGGTGGAATTTAAACAGTTTGTGTCCAGAATGCATCTGGTCATTCAAAATTTTCCCTGTACACTTCTTGAGTCTGGACAAGTACAGTTCTTGAACAGAGGGGAGGTCGGTATTTTTCATGCTGTCCTCACCACCCTTTACCGGGATGAAACCACTGACTGCAGAAGTGCCAGGATGATCTGAATATAATACCCCTTTCACATCAGCCTAAATTCCCAGGTTAGGTCTGGGAACAACCCGCGACTAGCACTGGTGTGAAAGGTTCCCAGGACAAATTTCCAGGTAAATTTGCCGGGATTTCCACCCTGCTAGGCAGCAGGGTTGCTACCGCGTCCAGCACGGGTTACTGGCTGGTGTGAAAGGTGCTGGGACATGTCCCTTCTTGCCGTGTTGCCTCTGCTGATTGGCTAGCAGGGCAGCTTCCTGCACTGGGAGTACCCACATTGCAAAAAGCCCAGGATGGTGTCATCTAGGTGCTGTCCTTGTGGCAAACAGATTAACTTTTTATATAAAGGTATCCAGAATAGCCTTTTGTCACCTGCACAATTGTGCATAAAGTGGAGATACCAACACCGAACAAAAAGGAAATTGTGCAGTACTATCCTGGCGTAGCATACCACCACAGTGCAATCGCAAGTCTCCTCCTTGGTGGGATAGCTGACCAGTAGTGGGTAGTCTGCATCGTAAGTGCTGGGGTGAGAAGGTCCAGCAAGTAGTCAAATGTACAATGAGACATGCAAAAGTGGGCCATCCACTGCTCATCCTGAAAAGCCTTCACAGTATCCATGAAAACATCTCCATGTGGGCGGTCTCTGGCCCACATCCTTCACTCACTCCTGGTACTCACCCGCATAATAGAAGCCATGGTCTGCGAAATCAGGGTTCTCCTCCTGCGAAAATACTGACATTGAGACCTTTCCCTAGCTGCCAAAAAAAGCCCTCTCCTCCTCCAGGTATAACTCTGCACTATAGAGCACAGAGTTAAAAGCTGCATCAGGCTCTCACTTGCCGGGTCAAACAGCAGTAAAGCCCAAAATATCAGGAACACAGGCAGAGACAGTCCTACTGAATTAGCCATGATTGCTGCAATGAGGTGAGCAAGACCGCCCTCCTTCTCTCCCTCCCTCTCTCTATTGACCACAACTTTGTGAGCTTAAAAAAGTCTATTTGTAATGACATTCTGATAGAAATACAGGGTAAACCTGGGTTCAGTGTGAAAGGTGCTGGCCCTGGATGTCCCTGCTTCAAAAGCATGTGTGAATGGGTCCAAACCCAGGAATGTCCCTGCTTGTCCCGGGAATTTAATTCCTGGGTTTGTCTCTGCATTTGTGGTGTGACAGGGGTATTACTCAGCCACTAGATACAGGGGGCAGGGCTCCTGAATCTGCGTATGTGATTACTGTTTTGAACAAATATTGAATTGATCAATGACTTTAGCCAAGTATACAATAGATTTATTATATATATATTCAAGCTTTTTTAAACTACTTTTCTGGAAATTCACCCATCTGGGTCTCCACAAACTTAACTCACCTGTAAGTCATGGTGACAACATTTCAAAGTTTATGGTTTTCTTAATAGCTGTTCCAGATATTGAGGTGTCCTACTCGAATTTAAACACGGAAGTTTATTAGAGGAAATAGATTTTAATGTACATTGTTTACTTTGTTGATAACACAGATTCCCATGTCAATCCTAAATCCTGGTGCTCGATCAAGAAGCATGCAGAACTTTAAATAAATTTGAAAGACATATTTAACCCTCACTCAGGGACCTAACACAAGCACACACCTTAAATCAATAAAGTCAAACTTTATTAGTTAACAGCAACGTGGAAGGAAGCCCTTTAACCAATAGTTAACAGCGTGTCTGAGTTACCCAAGTGTGTCTTTAACATTGTTGACATGTTCAATTATTACATCATTCTAATTATCAAAACAAAAACTTGGGGTAGATTTTTTTATACTATTACTTCAAATCCATTTTTTATGCTTCTATATACAAAAGAAAAACACCAACTTGAGAGAAGACAGAGACAATTGGCCTTAAATGAATTAAAGGCCTGTTTGGATTATTTTTTTTTGTCCCTTATGTTTTGATAAAACGTAATAAAATAAAGAAAGTCACATTCATATGGCTTATCGTCAAAGCTGGGTCAAATTTTTTACTTTGTCAAATATCTCGTCATTTTGATGCCTTTTTTTAGTATGTGATTCTTGGGGTAAGCATTCAACATCAACATTCTGGACGTCTCTCTTTCTTTTTAAGAAAAGGTAACTTTCCCCCTCATCAAGCTTCCCTTCGGGAAGCCCTAGAGTACGGAGACAAACGATGGCTGCAGCTTGTTCTGCCAGTCTCTTAGACTTGTCCCTGAAATGAAAGATGAAACAAGATCATGTTTATTTGGTCAATGCATTTTCGGTTACTTCAAAATTGTGATGTAGAAGAAGTAATTGTTCCTAGAACAAGAAATATCAGGAACCCAGATAGTAGATCTCAAGATTTTTAAGCAACTGCACATGTTGGGGCTGCATATATGTTACATTGAGGAACTGTAGGCAAATCAGTTGTGCACATCCCAGCTAGATTTCCACTTGTTGCTGACTATTAGAGGATGGATCTTTCACACCCAGAATGGAAAAGTATGTTTCAGTTTCAGGGGGTTGATTAAAGCGGTCTTATATGTTAGTTGGGCGCCCACTAAGCTATTTGCTTAGTTTTCCGCTTCCCCTTGCGGGGCTCGCTACACTATATAAAATCAACTCCATGCCGACATGGATAGTGGGGGTATGAGCTAATGCATTATTTGTGAGTTTTCCTTAAAAACCAGGATTCACTATTTCTTGAGTAGCTACTGTGAACCTACACGACGTTACAACATTTTTGGTACTTGTGTATTAGCAGGGCGCCCGGCTACACTGACAACGTACCTTAGGCCATGTTGTCAGCGTAGCCTAGCCGGGCGCCCTGCTAATATGTGTGTAGTGCATTATACTTACCTAATGCCCTAATGTCCCCAGCGCTAGTGTTCCCTTCCTCCAACAACCTCCTCCATGACACCCCAGCAGCAGCGTTCCCCTCCTCCTGCAGTCTCTCATCACTCCCCGGCGCCAGCAATGTACGTAATTCAGCGTACTGCCACTGGGGGAGCATCACATGGTTTCCCTGCTCCACCAGTGGCACTACCCTAATTGCGTACATTGCTGCCACTGGGGTGTCATGGAGGAGGGTGCCGGAAGAGGGGAACGCTGCCACCGGGGTGTCATGGAGGAGAACGCTGGTGCTGGGGACATCGCTGCGGGGATCGTGATGGACGTTAGGCAAGTATAATGCACTACACACACACATACTATCGACACACATTTCACCCACTATCCACGTCATATCCCCAGTATCCACGTGGGCTTAGAGTTAATCTTATAAAGTGTGGCAATTGCAGCGAGGCAAGCGCACGTGGATTAATACACATGTATTCCGCGTCCCCTCGCCACACTTTATAAAATCAACTCCACGCCGACGTGGATAGTGGGGGTATGAAAAGGTTTGGAGGACACTTAACGCGTCCGCTCGCCAGGCTTCGGGCTGGCGTGGATGGTGGGGGTGTTTCAGGAACACATTCACACCTGTCATCGCATACATCTGAGACAGTAATGACGACATGTGTTAACTGGTAACTGGTTTTTAGTTAATAATAAAGAAGAATGAAGGAAATTATCAAATGACAATACGATGAAAAAGACGAAGAATAAAGACAAAAAAATTGAGAAAGTCATTCCTCAGAAACTGCATTTGCAGAAACAGCATGAGAAGTGGATGGTATTGTCTCTGCCCCTGCGCCGTCGCCTTTCTCAGCCTGGGGGAGCAGGGTTAGCGCATGGAGGATACGCTGGAACGGGTTATCGATGCCAAGAGTCTTTCTCCATATAAACTCCTGTAAGTAGGAGTCTAGCTGATGGCGCGCAGTGCCCCTTGGGCATTTATTGCACCACTTGCAGGATCCCCAAAGCCGCTCAATGTTCTGGGTGTGAACCCCGGTCTCCAGATCCGCAAATTTGTACCGGTGGTTTACCCGAGCATGGTGGTACCCTGCTAGCTCCAGCTACTCCGACTTGTCGACACGCCAGCAATCCGAGAAGATGGTCGTCCCCAGTTCGATGTGCCTCTCGATGGCGGCCATCAGGGTGCTGGCATCACGTCTTTCGACAGCTGTGACTAAGCACTCTCCGGTCTCCCTTGAAATGCCTCTCAAGAGCCTCTGTTGGGGCAGCATACGACCAACATGGTTCTTCCTTTGAACATATAGGCTCTCATCCACCTCGACGATCCTACCTGGGCCGCAAATACGTCGGTGAGGCTTTGACATGAGGTCGACGGTGCAGGCCTCCCTCATCAAATTGTTGTAGAGGATGGTGGTCTTCTGCCAGATGTTGCTCAAAGAAGCGGATGCTGGTCAGCTCCTCTGCCCAACAGAACACGAATCGGATCAGGGTGACAAAGGTCAGATGGCACCATCTGAACCATTGCGCTGCCCTGATGCTGACCTTTCCGCAGCTGTGGATGTGGCAGTGCCATGGTTTTGCGCGCCCTGACATTTCGCCTCAAAAGGTGGCCATTGGGGCAGTTCTGGGTGTCAGGCAGAAATTTGTGTCTTTGTAGAAAAGCCACCGACTCCTCCTCCGTCTGCAGCAGGTTGAAAAAAAAGTGAGCTTTTCAGCAGCCATGACTGAAATGGGTCTGACTCTCACAGAATCTAACAGCTGGTCTGACTCTCACAGAATCTAACAGCTGACTGACTACGCTAACTGCGTACCGCTCAATATACCAGATGACTGACTACACTACGCTGTCTGCGGGAACACTACGCTGCATCTGACAGGGACGCTGGCTACGCTAAGCGGCCGCGAGAACAAGACGCTGTTTCTGACAGGGACACTACTTCTGACTAATTATGATGACTACGTAAGTCGCGGGAACACTACGCCGATTCTGACACTATGCCGACTCTGAAGATGCTGGCCTTCTAGGCAGAGTGGCAAAGAAAAAGCGATATCTGAGACTAGCCAATAAAAGAAAAAGATTCATACAAACAAAAGAACACAGACATTGGACAGAGAAAGATTGGAAAAAAGTGTTATGGACAGTCAAATCGAAGTTTGAGGTGTTTGGATCACACAGAAGAACATTTTTTAAGATGCAGAATGAGTGAAAAGATGCTGGTGGAGGTAATGTGATGGCCTGGGGCTGCCTTGGTGCTGGTAAAGTGGGAGATTTGTACAAGGTAAAATAGATATTGAATAAAGGAAGGCTATCACTCCATTTGGCAAAGCCATGCCATACCCTGTGGACAGTACTTGGTTGGAGCAAATTTCCTCCTCTAACAGGACAATGACCCAAAGCACACCTCCAAATTATACAAGAACTGTTTAGGGAAGAAGCAGGCAGCTGGTATTCTGTCTGTAATGGGGTGTCCAGCGTAGTCACCAGATCTCAACCCCATTGAGCTGTTGTTGGAGCAGCTTGACCATAATAGTACACAAGAAGGGCCCATCAAGCCAATACAACTTGTGGGAGGAGCTTTAGGAAGCGTTGGGCGAGATTTCTTCAGATGACCTCAACAAATTAACAGCTAGAATGTCAAAGGATTGCAATGCTGTAATTGCTGCAAAAGGAGCATTCTTTGACAACAGTAAAGTAGGAAGGACACATTTATTATTACTAACCTTGCCAATGTCTTAGCTATATGTTCTATTCATTTTTCAACTCATTTGATAAATAAAAGTCAGTTTTGATTGCCTGGGTGACCCCAAACTTTTGAACAGTAGTGTATTATACATTGTGTTTCAGTTCCAGAAGAACAAAAATACACTAAAGGAAAATGCTAAAACCGTTCCAGTACATCATAATGTCTTGTAATTATACTAATGGCACACACATCATTAAATTACTTCAAAAAGAGAATCGCAACTTACCACAAACTTGAACAATATTTCTCCTCATTCACAGTGACCACAGAATGGAAAAATCTATCAAGTGATCGCTGAACCTGAAGGCACAAATGTAGTATCTCAAATGTCATACAAAAACGTTATAAAGATTAATCTACTGAAGCAAAACAACCCTACAAAATGGTAACAGTATACTGCATGCAGAGAGGGCTCCCTCACTGCATACAGTATACTGACATATTGACAAGCCGCAAATCAGTGCGAACAGCTAGGATAAAAAATACTGTATGTGTCAGTTTATCTGCAGTAGCTAAAACATATAAATAGATTACCTGCACCCATTAATTATTATGAAGTATGACATGATTTCATAATCGTCAAAATATAAATAAGTTGGATAATAAGTTTTCTTGTGGGACTTTTACTTACTGCAGTTTACAACTAAAAAAGAAAAGTTATGTTAAACACAGAGGCAGGCCATTAAAGCAAAAACTATCCTATTGCCGGTGATCGTTTACCACACAACAAAAACGTGGTAATAGTGCCAATGCTAGGCTTATGATATCATTGGGCTATCCTATTATAGCCCAAATTTTTGCATTTTGTAAACTACCGCTATCAGACAAAAAAGGGATCTGGGATAAGTACCCGGACTCATGTTAACGCCGCAAAATGGGTCTCTTTGGGGCTACCTATTGGGAGTTATTCTATGTGTGAGGCATAATAACAAATATGTCCTTGCCTACATGGACATATGTGAAATCCATTAATGTCAATAGAATATCCCCCTTTGTGTAGTATAAAGTCTTTTTGAAATAAATGTCAGAATGTGTGATATATATATATATATATACACCCTCTGATGAAGTCAAAACAGTGACAAAACGTGTTGGGCGTGGCCCCCAGACAGTAACGCATTGTACTGTATGTACAAGAGTCTACGGCGGTGTTGCAGGACTGGTCCCGTCGATCTGACAGCAGTGCGGATGCGGATTTCTTTGATGGCATGCGGTTATATTTTAACCTTTATGTATGTGAACTTTTGTTACACTACTAAAAATCTTTTGATACTGTTGCTCATTGTGCGCTCTGTCTCAGTTTCTTACATATTCAATTCAGATGAGAGGTTTAGATACCGGGACTGGGAGGCTGTATGACCGCCTCCGGTCCTATTTGTGGTCACCTCTTATATTTTTGGATCAACCACCAAACCACAATTTCTTCTGTATGCCTATGACCAGATCTCTCTCTGCACCCTTTTGAAATGTACAGGTTCAGTATGTCTCAACGACGGCTTTCATAAAACTTACAGTTTGATATACTGGCTGGGGAAACTTTTCCTTCCTGCACCATTCCAGAAGCAGCGACTTGGGGGTGACTTGGGGTCGGTAGTCTTTTCTAAGGAAAATTAAATCAGCAGGAGTGAATAAAAGTAACAAAATAATACAGTAGTATTTCTGATCACACACAGAAAAGACCATATGATTTTAGTTATACCCCGTTCTCATTGCAGGCAAATTCCCGGGTCTAGCACGTCGACCCGGTAATTTGCCTGTGTGAACTGTCCGCATACTCGGATCTCATACACGGGTAAACCCTTCTTTTGTTTGCTACCAAATGGAAGAAAGACCAAAAATTGGTGGTTGACTTTAGAAGGTAATGCGTTGATCCAAATTTACCAGTTTCAATGGCTTAAGGTGCCCATACACGTTACGATAACTGCGTGCAATGGGACGCGTTATTTATTGGACCACATCGCAACACATGCGTTTTGCATGTGATGCGATCCGTGGGCAGTACAAAAAAGTATGTGCAGCACGTACTTTTTTGTACTGGGAGCGCGCATCCCATCGCAACCTGTATGGGGGCCTTTACACTAGTGCAGTGATTTTCAACCTTTTTACCGTGCGGCACAGTAAATAAGATTTTAAAATTTCCAAGGCACACCATGAGATCCCCACAGGGCAAAACACAGGGGAAAAAACCAAACCTATTGACCCCATATAAAAAAAACAATCACACTGGTCCCCACAGGTAACAAAAATAAAATACATTGGCCCTTTACATGAAAAGAAGAGGCCAGTAAATAACAATTAAACTGGTGGTGGCTGTAAACTGATTTGGGCATCTCTAGATCTGGGGGCACACCTGAGAACAGCTCAAGGCACACTAGTTTGCCACGGCACAGTGGTTGAAAAACACTGCACTAGTGGTTCCCAAATGTTCGTGAATGCTGGCGCCCAACAGTGTAATTTTTTACAGAATTGCTAGGACCAAAGTTTTTATTACTAAATTTAGAAAAAATATATTATAATAAGTAAATTGTGCCTGCTTTTTGTCTTAGGTTCAGTTATGTGGGGGTGTACAGTTGTGGTTCTTGATTGTCCATAGTGTTAACGCTAGGCTGTTTTAGCAGGGTGCCCTGCCAGGCCCCCTTTCTGTGTGCCCCCACAACCCTGATGCCCTGCCCACATCGGAATCTAGTGGTAACACTAGTCCTGATATTTTATGATTGGCAGCAACCAGCACAGGTTTTGTTTAGCACTTTTACCATAAATAATTGAATTTGGTCCTGGACTATACCCAAGGCACCCTTGCAATGTCTAGACCAGTTTGGAAACAACTAAAAACAAATACAATCATTGGAATGTGGTTGCCAACATGTAGGGTTCTAAAAAGAATCAGGAAACTATTTTTTTCTTAATAAACTCCCATCTCAGAAAAGGTTTAGATCTTTGAGGGCATGCACAGGTCGTTTGACTAATAGTTTCCATCCATATGTGAAAGCATATTTTGTTAGCTGCGATGACAAACGGTGACGGCGTCGGACCCGCTGCCTGGACTGACAGGGAGACCCAGCACTCCTGTCAGTGTGCGTTCGCATCCCTGGTGCTGGTCGCTCCAGCAGTCTTAAGCCTGGTGACGACTTCCGTGTCGGGGCAACGGGGGAAGCTGCCCAGGCACACCTTGCTACAGCTCACATCATTCAGCCCGGGGGGCTAAACTGATCCTTCTCAAGGTGATTGGATACCAGAGCCCTTTTAAGGGATTCAGGTCAGCACAGCGCTGCTGGTGATATTTCCTGTTTGTAACAGGCACCCGCCTACCTCTCTGCTCTGTTTGTTGCTCCAGGCTGATTTATTCCTGCCTTCCCTTCGGTCCCATTCTCTTCCTGGCTGGTTAGTTCCATCTGTTCCTGAGACTCCTGCTGCATGCCTGGTTCCGGTTCTGAGATACCATAAAGTGCTCCACTTGGAGCCCAGGTGTTATTCTCTTTATATTTCTTGTTAGCAACATTGTGGTCAGTTTTTGCTTTCCAGTCCAGAGTTCACCGCAGGTTTGCGCTATTGGTTTGTGTTTACCCCAACAGGGTTATTTCCTGGTTGCAGTACTTCCCGTACCTTTGTGTGGGTTGAAGTGTTTTTTTGATTTGTGTAATATTGTGCTTTTGTGTGGTGTCTTTTTTTATTCTTGCAACTACAGTAGATATCCGGTACCTTGTCTATACTTAAGACCTGGTGGCACCAGAGTTGGGGCGGACCTAATTTGCCCCTTCAAACGTGGCTATTAAAAGGTGAAGTCTTAACTGTACTAGATTCTAAGTGAATACCTGACTCTTTTTTGTTCTTTGCTTTTTTTTTTTTTTAATTAAGTAATTTTTATTGAGATTTTTGAAAAGCAAAGCAAAAAAACAAAACAAAACTCCCAAAACAAGTAGCGGGAGTATCAGACACATATTGCAAATATCACAATTGACACAGTCATAGGCAACTAGGATAACACGGTAGATAGCAAAATATTAGGAGTATTAACACTGTACCAGGAAGTGGTCGTAGATTGAGCGACCAAAGGCGCCATTTTGAGTCACCCAACCCACCCCCAATGTTAAGAGAATAGCCATAGAAATGTCAGAGTTATAGATCATCATTGCAATAGCTATTAAATATATATCGCCAAATCGTGTCTGATCCACCGGATAAAAGAATAGAAATAGAGTTAAATAAAATAAAACTTCCCAACACAAACCTCCCAAGAACCCCCCACCCTGTATGGCCTAACCCAACCCTAGGCATACTTGGATCCCAATAAACTGCACCCTTCCCCAAACCAATATTAAACAACACTAACTCAAGAGGGATTAGATTAGTGGCCATCAGCTAAAAATTAACTAATCTACGCCAAGTAGCTAATCTACCCCTCCCGCCCCACCCACCCTCCCATTCAACCATTTAAATATTGAAGGATATACAAAGGATAACTTACAGGGGCTAAGCTTATGGCCATAGTAAGGCCAGGATCAATTCTGGAGCTTAAACAATATGGACTGCCAGGGGCAGTTGACTCGTAGTATAAAGTAGGGCAGACCTAATCCTCGTGGAGCAAATAGGAGAATAATCAAATATTGCCCAGTTATACAAAAACATAAAATGCTAATGTGCCAGCAGAATAATAAGGGAATACACAGAAGTATAAAATACGTATCAGATGGATCAGGGTCTCACTAGCAACAGGGCTATATACGTATATTCTTACACTAGTCTGGCCAACATTCAGCATAAATATAGGGGAAAAACAGAAAGTCTGTAGTGACCCATTTTACATGGGAAGAAGCAGGAGAGCAATCAGCACATGGTTTATCTTGCGCCCGAGGATATATACATGGAAAGCCGAAGTAGTGCAGCACGAAGTCCAGAGACGAGCCGCATGATCTAAGCGTATATAGGTTCCGGGGGTAGGCAGAGAAAGACCTCTGGAAAATGAAATCATCTGGAGCAGTCACACAACAGAAGCCTGGAGCTGTCATAACAGATGGCGGCCAGATATTCAGTGAAAGGATTTCAAGTATAGGGGTGTATCCATCCAGTATACTGGATAGCCTCTGAGATGCCACTGTTGTATGAGATCTGGAGATAGCATCCAAAGCATCTGAGGGTGCAGGTAGCATAGCATCAATCTTAGTGGATATCCCAACATGAGCAGGCCATGCATGTAGTATAGGGATTTTAGGCTCAGGAGAATATCCATCTCGTATGCTGGAGAAATTTTGCACATTTGTAGTATTAAAATCACTTGTAGGAGCAGTCATTGTAGTATCAAATTTAGTGAGAAGTCTCTCAGTGGAGGCAGTGATAGCCTCAATTATCTGCTGCATAAAGCAAGCCATCTGGAAGTTATTCAGCCAGCAATATAAGGAGAGCAGCACTAACTGGTGGGGTGACACACAGGCAATGTCCAGCACAATAGTCAAACACCACCTCAGGAGTGATGCAGGGCAAATTGACGGTGGCTAGCACACCAATAAAAACAGTAGGATGATAGTCAAATCTAGTGGTGCAAATCGTAAATACTGTATGTCAAGCCAGACTGTGCAGGAAGGTGGAAAAGGGCAAAAATAATGTACACCCCACCTATGTGCAGATTCAGCCCAGAAGTGGTGCTGTTTGATGTCGTTTATCTCTCACTCCCCAAAATGGCCGCCACCGCCGTGTCGTGCAGTCCCTGGATATTAATAGGGTGTACTTGCAGCAGGCAGGAGCGTGTGGTCTGGCAGCACCGGAGCAGGAGGTCAGGCAGAGCACAGTGGGGTGACAAGGATCTTGAACAGTCTCCCACTCCTCAAGATGGCCGGGGCTGCCCACTCCCCCTGCGCAGTGTGGCTGGACTGTGCCGCACGATCTCCGACCAACAGTGAGGAGCAGCAGGCAGGAATGTGCGGACCGGCAGCGCAGGGAATTAGATGCAGCAGAGCGGGCGCCGGGGTCTCTGATCTCCGTGCTGCGGAAGCAGCAGCCGCAATATGGCGCCGGCCGACCTCCACCCAGAGCCACAGCGCGGCGGCCCGAATATCACAGCAGCTGTGATTCAGCCTGATGTATAGGATGGCAGGGACGTGCTGGGAGGCTTCCCCTACCTCCCCAGGTGCCCAGGTATGGATGAGCATGTGCAGGATGGGTAGACAGGATAACTTTAGCGGGGAGCAGCGGGAGAGTGCTTCTGCTCACCTGGCCGTCCAAGCCACGCCCCCTTTGTTCATTGCTTTTACTGTTCTGTGTAGACCCGCTTCAGGAATAGATCCACTTACCTATATAAAGCATCCCTTGTCTTTCACTGTCACTCCACTGACAACTGCTCGCCCTATCGGATCAGCACCTCAAAAATGCTTAAGTATTGCCAATAGTGGAGGAAAGCACACTCGAAGGCAGACGTCCTCCATTTCAAAGTTATGCTCTCATCCTTCAGTGCTGCCCAATCACTTGCTAAGTAGTCTTACATCAAGAACCTCATCTCCTCCCAGTCTTCACACCCATCACTTCTTTGTCACTGTAAACTCCCTTCTCTGCCCACCCCCCACCTTCTGAATGAATGACATCCATGACCTCCTCCCCAAATGACCCTATCTCCAAAGTTTTGTCTAAAAATTATTGTTTCCATGATGGTGGCTATTACCTGCCGCTAGAAAGTTGTGCGATGGGGGTCGAATGTGGCGCCATCCTAAGCTAATACCTTCATGTTTATGAGTTAGCAGGATTTACTTTTCAGCAACCATGAGGTGCCTGGCAAAATTTTGGCTTTTTTTCAGTTACATTGATGAATTGTTCATTATTTGGGGCTGCACCGCCACAAGATTCAGTTCTATGATCAAGGCAACAACATCATGAATAGCCCTGTCAAATTCAATTTATAATATAACAATACAGTGCATGTGAAATTTCTGATTCCTGACAGAAGGAAATAATCTTCTCCTTGTGAGTAGGGCGCACCCTGCCCAGTTAAAGAATGCATTGCCCTGTTCACATATTGTGCCTTGCAGGTATCCAGCAAGCATGACAAGGGTATTAAAATTAAATTATATTATGTACCAGAAATTTTTGTTACGGGGTTATGATTCCCTATTGCTTGATGCAGTGAAGATAAAAAGTGCTAGATATTCCTGCTCACCAGATTCATGCTAGTATCTCCAAGGTTCAGAAAGCTTCACATTTGGGTCAACAAAATGTAATAATTTCAGTGTTAAGGCAACTAAAGAAGCGAAAAAAATTTGGCCTGTTATTACTTCCGCTAAAGATCTTACAGTATTTCAACATTTCAAATTAAAGCCATGTTATAAACGTGGCAGAAATATTAAAGATCTAGAGGTCAAGAATTAAATTTTGTCATGAGCCACCACCGTGGCTAATTATTTTTATGTCCGTTTCTGTGAGCTTTACAAGATTCTGTTTTTGGTATGGACTCACTGGTGGCCTCTGGTAGCAAGTCTGTGCTATTGCAGCTCTATTCTGTGTGACGGTTTTGCATACAAGGCTGTTGCCTGATGAGCTCATTATTTGATCTCAGGTGCAGTAATTTGTGCTTCTGGAGGCCTGTGTCAATCTGGGCCATCTGGTGGTCCTATGTTCCAGGCCTGTTCCTCTATGCATGCAGCCAGCTATCAGCTTCCATTATTGCAGACATCAGCCTCTTTAGGTTTCTCTTGCTTCTAGCTTGTCTGGTTTAATCTGCTCCTTGGACCGCTTTCTGCCAGTGTTGGTCCAGTTCCGGTAAAACCGTAAGTGCTCCATGTTGGAGCCCAGGTTATTTTCTTTATCAATTGTTCAGTTGCAACACTGTGGTCATTGCTCTCATTGTTATTGAGTCCTTGCTTGGTTATTTCCCTCTGGGATCTCCAGAGTTTGCCGCAGGTCTGCGCCATTTGCTTACGTTAAACCCAGCAGGGTTTAACCATAACTGATTTAATGAGCCATTCTCAGTTTCACTGTACCGGCCTCTGTACTAATAGTCCTCTGTACTATTCTAACCTTGTGTGGTTTGCTGTGCCTTTGTGTGGTGTTACATTGTTGTCTGTGTGGTGTCATTCTTATGCTTGTGACGAGGTCGCCACTAGTATGCGACTAGGTCGCTTCCACTTTGTTCCCTGGTTTGTCTGTAGTTGGCGGTGTGCCGTTAGTTAGTGTTATATTCCAGTTAGGTCCCTATAAGTCAGTTTCACCTTTTGACTGTTCCTAAAGCATATCCGGTACTTTGTCTCATCTTAAGACCTGGTGGCACTGGAGTTGGGACGGACTTAATTTGCCCCTTCAAACATGGCTATTAAAGGTGAAGCCTTAGCATTTGCAGGTATAAGCCATCCTTTATGACAGTGCAACAGAGGCAGTGTAGCTGTCCTAAACAGCGGTCACAGCTGCGGGGTAACACACAAAATCATAACATTTCTTTGATTCCACTGCTGTCACAGCGGGAGAGAATGAGATCTGCAGCATTCCCTGGGAGCCTGGACAAGACATCGTGCAGGCGGGTTCTGTGCGGTGGTGCTGACTATCTATTGAGGGGGAGGGCTGGATGTGTGGACTATCTATGGAGAGGGGGCTGTGCTGACTATCTATGGAGGGGTGGGGGTTAGGTTGTCCCTTATTTGGGGTACATTTTTACATTTGACAGCACAACGTGAGACACAGTCTAACCTGTGCCTGAAGACGCTTAAAAAAAAACAAGACAATTGCCTAAATTCTCAAGAATTTTATTACTTTTGAAAAATAAAAATCGTCTGAAGTTTGACACATTTGGGGTATTAGCCATCCCAAAATGTATTAAGAACATAAAGGACAAGGGTTGAAATAGTCAGACTAGAAGTATAAAATTTACAATTCAAAGCTAATCTGTTTGAGCCATTATATAGTGAAAAATTGTTAAAATTACCGCATATTTGGTATTGTTTTTTTCCCGCTTGTCATGTGTATTGGGCAACCAAAAGAAGGTCCTGAGTCAGGCCAACACCTTGCTCTGCCGCGTCGTTCACAACAAAATAGTCTTGGATCAAGACTTGAGTTTGTGTGAAGGCCATAGGATCTCCGAAAACAAGCCATCCTCGCCGTTTAACCCCCACGCGGGCTGCTCGCCCTATTCAACATTCCGGGGGAATCCTTGCTGTCAGAGGACGACGATGATTCCCCCAAATTGCAAGGTTCACGGCTAATGCAGGGAGTCTGCTGCATTTAGCTGCGAGTCTCACGGTTTTGGTGGCCACACGCGCCACTTCCACCTCGCTGTAAAAACCCAGCGAAGAAGAAACAGCGGGTGCAGGGGTGGTCAGTTGAATACTGACCCGCAAGCTGTGACGGCGAGCAATCAGCACTGATCGCCAGGTGGCATTGAATGTGGGTAAATGTGTCAAGAATTATTTTACTGGGACAGTACTTTATAGAAAGAAAAGAAATTGTTATTATATAGTGTGTGTGTGCGTGTGTGCGTGTGAATAATTAAAAAAAGGATTATTCTCGTTGCAATATGATTTGTTGACCATTATACCATCATTTCCTTGTGTGTGTAGTTACACTTTCCTTAATATCTTATTCCCTGAAATAATTGTAAACTTTAGGTTTCTATATGAAAAAATAATGATACCTTAAGCGAGTAAGTTTATAATTATTTTGTTTTATTTATGTTTTCATTACTTGCTGTTAAAGTTTTACTAATGTGTAAAACATGAATATACTATTTCATCAATGGGCACTGTAGGGATCCAATTACAGAATCATTGAATTGTGAAATTGGATCCATACAGTGCACACTGCTCTCTCTCCAAAGAGATAGTTTGGCTGCTGACTATATATTTATAGAACACAATATTTCTGAGCCCACTTAAGTTCACACAGTGAGGATTCATCATATTTTGGATCTCCATTGATTTTGTCTGGGAGATTTCAGATTTGGATTGTTTCCTTTAGGTGATCAGTTTTCACCTTTTGACTACTACGTTTGTTACCAATTTGTTATTTCCCCTGATGAAGTCATGGTGTTGACGAAACGCGTTGGGACCTGTGCATTTATGTGCTGAACATCTGACATTGGAATGAACTCACTCTATGCTATTTTATTGTAATATTGTTACATTTATTTAATACTTATGCCCATTGGGCAATTTTATTAAATTTTGCATCTACAAAATTGTTTATTCATTTATAGCGCCCTCTGAACCCTTTTTCTCTGATACCCAACACCCGGTCCCATTTTAGTGTTTATTTTCGCACCCGCCACCTTTGAAGACCCATGCAGTTCCTCTTCCCTGCCTGTGGTGTCGCTGTCTGCAGTAGTGTTTCTAGCACATTGGGGTCTGTATATCAGCACTGATATGCAAACAAGACGTGCTAGAAACAACACCGCAGACAGCGACACCCCAGGCAGGGAACAGGAACTGCATGGGTTTTTAAGGATGGCGGGTGCTAGAATGAACACTACATCTAACAGGGGATTTCACAGAGGTACTGCTTTCTGTACTAGTACTGTACTTTGAGCGGGCGTACTAGTATTAGATATGTATATTATACAAACAATGTCCAGTGATAAAGTAATATGTTGCTCAGAGGCCCTGCCAACGACCCTAATTCCCAGCTTTGCAACAAAAAAAATGTGCACTCACTTAAAGAGCATTTAAAGCAATTTTCACAAAAGTCGCCTAAAACGTAAAACTTTGTGCCGCTTGGGTAACGGATTACAGTTGTCCAATTAACTTTATACTTTGCATGAACTCTCAGAATAGCAAAAGGAAAATAGAGTGTGTCCCATCGATTTTTCAAACCTCGATTTTAAGGGTGGGGTGTTATGTGCTGAGTAAGGGGGGCTGTGCTGACTATGAGGGGGCTGTGCTGTCTATGGGGCTGTACATGTTAAACTATTAAGTAGAAAGTATTAAAGTATTGATTTGGTATAGCAGAATATGAATTCAGCATTGACTGCAAAAGCTAAATCTTTCTCTTATGAGCAAAACCATATGCACTGCAGGTGGGGCTGATGTAACATGTGCAGAGTAAAGGCCCCCATACACTAGCCGATTTTGGTCAGATTTCAGCCAGATCAGTCGGATCTGGCCGAAATCGGACCAAAATCGGCTAGTTTTGATGTCCCCTCAGATCCGATGCGCGGTCCCGTGCGCATCGGATCTGCGTCGGGTGGTCGGACCTGCTGCACGTCCGACCACCCGACTTGGGACCTAGTGGGGCGGCGAGGCGGTAGAGGGAGCAGGGGGGGCTGGGGACGCTGCGGGGGACACAGGCGGCATAGAGCCGGGCAGGGGGAACCGGCGGGAGCTGTCAGTATTGAATTAAAAAAAAAAAGCCCATACAATGCATGGGCGGCCTGTGATTGGCTGAGCGCTCTCTCAGCCAGTCAACAATTGGCTTAGAGAGCGCTCAGCCAATCACAGGCTGCCCATTCATTGTATAGGCTTTTTTTTTCTAGCACTGACAGCTCCCGCCGGCTCCCCCTGCCCGGCTCTATGCCGCCTGTGTCCCCCGCAGCGTCCCCAGCCCCCCCTGCTCCCTCTACCGCCTCGCCGCACAGACGCTGTCCCCCGCAGCGGAGGACACAGACGCTGTCCCCCGCAGCGGAGGACACAGACGTGTCCCCAGCAGCGTCCCTAGCCCCCCCTGCTCCCTCAACCGCCTCGCCGCACAGACGCTGTCCCCCGCAGCGTCCCCAGCAGCGGAGGACACAGACGTGTCCCCCGCAGCGTCCCCAGCCCCCCTGCTCCCCGGGTTTTTTACATGTGATAAATCGAGACGATTTATCACATGTAAAAAATGGCACATCAAGTGCCAATCTAATCAAGCTCCCCCGGGGAGCAGCCGGGGAAGCTCAGGGGGAAGTCGGGGGCGACTTGTCCTAAGGACAAGTCGCCCTAGTGTATGGGGGCCTTTAGATTTGGATGTTATGTGGTTTCTGTGCAGGGTAAATACTGGCTGTTTTTCCCCCCCTAGCAACGTAGACTTCAGTTGGAATACACCCCACCCATTGTGTGAAAATATGTGTGTGTGTGTGGGTGTGTGTGTGTGTAAACACTAAAGTGTTTATTGTATAGGTCTTGCAACAAAAATAATACATCTAAAAGTGCAATAAAGGGCTATTTACCTTTCAAACTTGATGGGCATTCGTATCATACCATAATTATCTTCATTGCGATCTTCAGTTTCTGGAGCCTCTTGAACTTTCAAATCAAGGGAGGCTTTCCTGGCGTCCTGAGATAATCTGCAGCTCTCATAATATGCTGTCATTTCAAAAACTTCACTAAGGAAAAAACATGATGACAGTGTAATTCAGATTTCTTTTTGTAATATGTTTTTGCTAATAGCGAACCTATAATTTTATCTTTTTTTTTCAATGAACAACACGTATTAAAGTATTAAAATCAAGAAACCGTTATAGGTGTTAGAAGGTGCAGCAGATCATAGGGAAGAACCACACAAAGGGTGGCCCAATCAACTTCTTCAGGTAACCAAATACTCAACAAAAGTTGTATACTAAACCCCCTCAATACCTTACTTTACAGCTGGCACCCATAGACATAAAGCAAATAAATGTCACAAAAAATATTACATAGTAACATAGTAATTAAGGCTGAAAAAAGGAAGTTAGTCCATCGAGTTCAACCTATCGGACTTGTAACTACTGACTTGAGAAGATGAGTATTCAACATAATCACCTTGGATGCATTGGTCAATGACTGACAAATACATACACAGTAGGCAGCAGACGTTTACATTACTAAGACATTCACACAGTTTGTCCAACAAATATTCCATTAGCGTAATGTCCAGAATACTGTATGAACATATAATGCAATTTGTCCAAAACAATACACAAATACTATTGTTTTGCAGAACATACAGAGAAGCGGAGGACTCACAGATATAAACATTGCTCATATTTTGTGAGAACACTTATGCTCAGGAGTTATTTTCTTCATACAGAATCACTGAGAAGATCGGCCGAAAAGTCATAAGTGCGAAGTCTTAAAGACAATTGGGAATAGTCAAGTGTAATAGTAGAAACAGCCATGCAGACCACAGTAGATACATAGGGGATTATTTACTGTGGGGTCGATCCTATTACACCCGAAGGGTGCGGATGCGTCCGGTGTTTGCGAATTGTCGCGACACCGAGAGCACTTTACCAAGTTCTCGCACCTCCATAGGGGTGCGAGCTATTTTCAGCTAATTCGGCCCTGCGAGTTAGGGTTCATTCAGGTGCCGTTTTCAGCGTTCAAACAGCACCCGAACGGGAACTCGCACCCTTCGGGGTTAATAGGATCGACCCCTAAGATGGTAGTTCTATTGAAGAGGGGATGTTGCCATGGTAACCAATCTATTATCTTGTAGATTAAGGTGCTAAATAAATAAGTAGATACTAAATGGTTGCTATGGGCAACGTCATCCCATCTTTACTAGAACTCCCATCTCAGTAAATAAACCCCATAATCACATTGTTGCAGATGTGCATTATACGGACGTAAGGCCCCTACACACTTCCCGCCGACGGGAAACTGGGACGTGAGTCCCAATCAGATGTAGCACCGCTCACCAGTGGGGGTGGTCTGGCAAGTCCCGGCGCTGGATGAGCGGCGCTACATCTGTAATTGCAAGTACCAACCAGTGACGTGGGTGTTATATACCACCTCCACAGAGGATACACAGGACTTAAACCAATTCCCATGCCATTGTTTCTTCTATTTGCTTGCCTTTGTTCCTCTCTGGATTTTAACAGACCTCTCGGAGCCTGACCCAGCAAGTGTTCAGCAGGAGAAGGACAGATGTGGAAGGTAGGAGAAAGTGACCTGATAAGAGAATCCACCAATCTGGATTTGGTTCTACTTCACCAGGTGAGCACAGCATCATGGGGATTTGGTAGGTTTTTTATTTTAATTTTTTAAAAGCTTGTGCAGGTCAGATCCTGATGTTAGTCGCTGGCCCCGGCTAAGGTGTCAGAGACTCTGTCAAGGTACATTGTGGAACGCATCACCTGCCCTGCCCAACACCGCTCCTCTGTGGAACTTCCAGTGCGGTTTGGATTTCCCCCCGCATACTACTTCCCTATCACTGCTGTGTGGAACCCTCTGGAATAGTGTGAAGTAATCAGGCAGTAAAACACATATAGATGTGAAGGGCAGAATTAGCCTTTTATTTTACAGGATATAATACTACTTTTATTATGTTGCTGAATATATAAAAATATAATACAAAAAAACATGTTTTTATAAACACCTTTTTTCAATTTAATAATTTTTATTACAAATAAATTTACAGTAGGTTGTACTGTCTTTTTAATAAAATTTACCCGACCTGTAAGTGTAAGGGGGAGTTTACATAATGAGCTATTTCTATCTTCCAAATAGGGAAAGGGGGCAGTATATGCGGCGTTGTATAACCTTTCATGACATGAAATAACCAGTATTTAAAGGAGTCAACCCAACAGAGAGGAAGGGAAATGAATGGATCATCAGGAGGGTGCCCCCTAAGGCGAAGTATAGCGGACATATCCCAGTTCATAGTAAGGCCAGAAAATGTGTAACTTTTTAGACCATGTAAGACCACGGGCATGGCAATAGTATAATCCGGGAGAAAGACCAGCATGTCACCTGCATATAAAGCTACTGTATCAACACAATCGCCTAAAGTACGGCCGGTGGTATCAGGATGCACACGCAGTAGGCATAATATAGCTCTATAGCCAAAGCAAAAAGGGATAGGGATAAAGGGTATCCTTGTCTACTACCTCTGGACAAGAAAAATGAGGGCGAAAGAATCATTCACAGAGATATGAGCCGTAGGCTTGTGATATAGTAACAGTATACACCACTCCACTACATCGGAAGACCTCCCACAGGAAGAGCCACTCCACGGAGTCAAAGGCTGTTGCCGCGTATAGGGATACTATAACAGAGGAGGATTCCGTGAGCGTGCTGGAGATGGGAATATACCGTAGGTGTCTAATATTAACAGAGATTTCCTGCCCCAGCATAAAACTCATCTGGTCGGGATGTACTACCATTGCAATAACATGATTTAGTCGGACAGACAATATTTTGGCCAGAATTTTATCATCAGTTGGAATCGGCAAAATAGGACGATCGGCATCAGGAAAGTTGGGGTCTTTTTCAGCCTTCAGTATCACAATAATTATGACCTCTGACATAGAGGCAGGAAAAACTCCCAACATCATATAAATTATTGAAGAGATTGAATAACTGAGTAAATAAATTTTTCTTATATACCTCCAGTGTGATACCGTCAGAGCCAGGGGCACCAGGAAAAAATACTTTATAGCCTCCTCCAAAGTGAGGGGTTCTTCTTAAGGTGCCCATACACTAATAAGATTTATCTTCAGATCTGTCTGGTTGGAACAAAAACATGGTTATGGATGAGTGACAGTTTGTCAGTTTTCCAGCATTTCCAAGCAAATGGTCACCTGTCATTTGCTCTCATCCATTACCTGTTTTTTGTTCCAACCAGACAGATCTGCAGATAAATCTGCGTGTGTATGGCCACCTTAAAAAAGACTGGAATTTTCGAGGCAGACGAGGAAGGCCAGCAGCAGTCACAGAGATGACTACCTCAGCTAGGGCACAGGACAATCTAGAGCTGTAAATACATTTGCAAAATTTGAGAACGGTATCAGCAATATCAGGAATGGCAGTAACCAGTAACCCATATGCATTAATAAATTCAGAAACCCGCCATGGAGGGACAATCCGCATTAACTAAATGAGCCAGGTCGCTACCAGCCCTATCTGCATAAATATACTTGGAGTGTGATTTAAAGAGCAGCTGTCGGGTAACGATCAGTAAGATGAGCAGTCCAATCAGATTGGGCAGCCAACCCCTGGACCCAAGTTTCTAGATTCTAGAGAACGGCAAGCAGTCTCCAGCGCAAACTCCCATTATCCATAAAACATTTAAGCAGAGTCCCTCGGATAAAGGAACAGTACTATTGGCAAAGAAACCCTGCCAAGCAGCCTACAGCTCAGAACCCGCCCCATCTGTAGCAGCTAGGAAGGGTGCAATTTCCATAAGGACTGCTCTCTAGGGCCACAGACAACAGAAGAGGAGAGTGATCAGATATAACCTTGTTTTATATTCAACATCAGATAACTTGAGAAGCAGACAATCAGAAACTAATGTCAAGTCAATTGTAGGGAATGAGCAAAAGGAGGAAGAAAACCAGGAATTTTGCTGAATTTCACCCTTCAAGCATCTACCTAGCTCAGACTATCCACAAATCTACCAAATCCATCCCCACCCTGCACAGAGCTCGTCATAGGAGACTCACACCATGTATCAAAGACTAGTAAGAATGCTCGAAGCAATTGCTCTGAAAGCTAGTCTGCTACCTTGTTATTGTCTGTTTGTGCATGTGTGCGAGAGAAAGATGTAGTTTCACTCACTGCCAATAGATGGCAGTGTTTCGGAGACACAGGACGAAGAGGAAGCAGCGTGGCTGCACAGCATCTCCACACTGTAGAAGCATTTCCGGATGTCTTTTATTACACTCTTAATAGGGTTATTACATCTGAAATATTAAACACATTAACTATATGCTGAAAGGCATAATAATATATGGACTGTTGATCCATAGACAATTGTGTGTAAAAGGAATTGGTCTCTGATATAACTGGTTACCAACAACTACTATCCCTGCTATTATACTACGCAGGTTTGACATATACTAAATGTATACTTTACTCTCCACTCACCAAATATCCCATGTCGATTGTGCTGCGTGAAGCCTTTTGCCCAAAGGAGACTCAAGCTGGTCCCGTAACATCTGACATAAGCAATACTTTGTATTGGTATAATGATTATCGTACCGCACAGCCTGAATAGAAAAATATACAATAAAAATATTAATAAAGCCACAACTTTATATTTAATTAGAATTCTCTATGCGTCATTCACCAGGTTACAAGCTATTGTACACAGCACTGCACATGTAATTCTCACAGATGCCTATTGTTCTCTAACCATCTCATTCTCTTCTTCTCTCTTTTGTCTACTTGACTCTTTCTTCTGACCACTTCTATTTCTCTCTTTTCTGTCCTATATTTTATATGTTTCTGCCTCCTCCAGTTCCTGTTCCCATCATAATTTCCTCTTATTGCTCTGGTTTTAAAAAGATACAGATTTTGTCACACAGCTCCCAGTAATAAGTGCAAGCTCAGAGGTGTGTCATAACTATACTGCATCCTTATATGGGGCAGCTATATAAAAACTGTGCACTGCACTGCAGGGAACATCTATATACAAAATGTGCAATGCGTTGCAAAGGGTCAGCTTTATACAGAATACATTGCTCTGCAGGGGATCATATATGCAGACTGCAATATCCCACAAAAAAAGTGGATGATGTCATCAAAAAATGACGACATCAGAGTTCATCATTCCACATATTTTAGGATTCTCTCTCTTACGGCCAGTTGTAGAAGTAGGGAAAACAAGAATTTGGTACTCACCGATAATTCCTTTATTCCAAGTTCACAGAGGACACTGAAGTCTGTTTACATTGGGATAGGGTAAGTGTTACAGGAGTCAGCACTTTTTTTTTTTTTCAAGTGCGGCAGGCTCCTCCCATCTACCCCCTCCCATACTCCAGTCTTAGAAAAAACTGTGCCGGAGAGGAGACAGACAGACGGAGAAGACAGACAGAAGAAAAAACAGAAGAAAAAAACAGAAGAAAAAAACAGAAGAAAAAAACAACGTACAACGTATTCAAATCATACATAACTTACCAAAAAGAGCAGCGCTGGGTAGGAGTTCAGTGTCCCCTGTAACCTCGGAGAAAAGGAATTATTGGCGAGTACCAAATTCTTGTTTTCTCCTTCATTCACAGGGGACACTGAAGTCTGCTTACGTTGGGGACGTTCCAAAGCTACCCCCATGGGTGGGAGAGCGCTGAGAGTTCTGTATCACCGCACTACCAAATCGAGAAGCTGAGGTTGCAAAGGTGTCAAACCTGTAGAATTGTACAAAGGTCTGAGAGCTGGACTAGGTGGCAGCCCTACAAAGTTAAGGCATGGACACCTCGCGCAGCAGCCTAAGATGGACCAACTGAGCGAGTAAAATGTGCAGCAATTTCAGACGGTGGCCTTTTTGCGGAAGCTAAATGTGCTTGTTTCATCGGGAGGCAAATCCAGCAGCTGTCTAGAGGCTGGCCAGCCCTTCTTGGTTGCATCATAAAGGACGAACAGAGCGTCCGTCTTACGCAATTCTGCCGTTCTGTCCACACCTTACTACGTCTAAAGAGCTTGCATCCTCAGACAAGGTAGGAACCACTATGGGTTGATTAATGTGATATGCCAATACCACCTTTGGCAAAAAAATCTAACCGTGTTCTAAGCTCCGCACGGTTTTCATGAAAAACCAAATAGGGGAAACGACAAGAAAGAGCACTGAGCTCGGATACCAGTCAAGCAGAAGCCAATGCCAGCAAAAGTACCATTTTCCAAGTGAGTAGCTGCAAGTCTACAGACTCTAAAGGTTCAAAGGTTTCTTATTGCAAAAAAGAAAGTACCACTGGGAGATCCCAAGGCTCCGTTGGGGCCACTGCCGGAGACGGAATATAGAGATCTCCTTTAAGGAAGGTTTAAACCTCCGGTAGTAAGGCTAAACTCTGGTAGAAAAACACTGACAAGGCTGAATCCGATGATTATGAGAAGAATTCACTTTCTTATGAGCTTTCAGCAACATGGGAATGACAGAAGTTGAAATACCTCAACTTTTCAACAGCATGGTTTCAAAAGCCACGCTGTGAAACGCAGATGCGGTTAGTCAGGGTAAACGAACGGTCCTTGTAGAAGAAGGTCCTCTTGAAGTGGAAGGTGCCAAGGATCATCCACAAAGAGGTTCAGAAGGTCTGGATTCCTGAGCTGACCACTGTCCTTGGAACTGGTAACCTAGAAGAACCGCACCCCAGCCTCTGAGGCTGGCGTTAGTTTTCAGAATGGTCCAATAATGTGATGCAAAACGGTGACCCTCCAACAGCTTCGCCGTGTTGAGCCACCATTGGAGCGACAGTCGATTTTTGTGCGCCAGCGTCACCTGTTTAGCTAAAAAGGTCTAATTGGAAAGTTTGGGAATTAAAACGTCCAAAAGACAGGGCCTCGAAAGAAGCCACTAGTTTTCCCAGTAGTCGTATACAAAGGTGTACCAAAACCAACCAGTTTCCTGTAACATTTTCCTGACCAGCTCCTGTATGGATTTGCTCTTTTCCAGTGGCAGAAAAACCTTGTTCTGTACTGTATTTATGAGGAGTCCTAGAAACACCAGTCTTGGATGAGAAATTGACAAGTCCAATCCTGCTGGAGTTGTTCCGAGGAGGGTGTCATTATCAGCAGGTCGTCTAAATAGGGAATTATGGCAATTTCTTGAAGACCATGCAGGCCATTATCTTCGTAAAAATCCTTGGTGCTAAAGATAGGCCTAATGGAAGGGCCTGAATTTGAAAATGTAGATCGCGAACCGCAGATCTCAGACATCTTTGATGTTCCTGAATATGAACATGCAAATACACGTCTTTTATGTCCAGGGATAGTAAGAATTACAGTGGTTCCAGACTTGCAATTACTAAACGAATAGATTATATCTTGAATCTGTGGTACAAGATATACTTGTTAAGGGTTTTGAGATTTAGAATTGGTCGTGCAGATCCATCTGGTTTTGGAAGGACAAAAAGATTTGAATAGAACTGGCCCGGAGGAACTTGTATTAGCTTGGCCTGCAAGAGAGTATTTATAGCTGTCTTGTTTTACTCTTTCGACTGAAAGTCCTGTAGTAAAGAACCAGTGTGGAGGAAAGTCAAATTCCAAACCGTACCCACAGATCTTTAGAATGTAAGCTCTCACGGGCAGGGCCCTCTCTCTTCATGTGCCTTTCTTAGAATATATAAACCACTGCCACCCTGATAATTGCTTCAGTGTCCTGTCCCCTGATGCAACTATCTGTATTAACCATGTACTTGTCCTAATCTGTCTTGTAATGTCATTTTGTTTTGTGTTTGCTCATAACTATGCTCTGTACAGCGCTGCGGAATTTGTATGCGCTATATAAGAAACTGTTAATAAATAAATAAATAAATAAATAAATAATTTCTCGAACTCAATTGTCGTTGCAAGTCTGTAACCACTGTTACCGGAAAACCAACGGACGTGCTCCCACTCTGGGGACCCCATCATGCCAAAGGTTTTCCGTGGGCTCAACCTTTGGATGACGGGAAGCTGTGGTGGAAGACAAGGAGAAAGAGGGCAGATTTCTGCCTCTACCTCTGTTTGATGTGGCAGATCCTCTGGGTTTTCCATTATATCTAGAGGACCCACGAAAGGATCGAAAAAGACTTACCTGAAAACTTCCTTTTTGCTGATGGCGCAGCCAAGGGTAAAAAGGTAGATTTCCCAACACTGGGCAATGAGTGTATCCATTCCCTGTTCAAACAGTACCACTCCAGCATACGGTAAAGATTCCACCGCCTTCTTGATCGCCACTTCAGCCTGCCAGGACCTGAGCCAAAGAGTATGCCTCACAGATATGGATGAGGTTGAGATTTTTGCCACCAATTCCGAGACGCCCCTGGAAGCTTTTCCAAGGTTCACTGGAGATTCCTTAATATGTTCCGCTAATGGAATCAATTGTTTGAAGACCTTTGGTAAGTTCTTCCGCCCATACCTCCATTGCTCTATTAACTTAAGTGCTCACTAAAGCAGGTTTAATTAGCCCATACACGCTCTGTTTTGTACTTTTAAAGTACACATCGTATCGGATCGCATGCCTTGTGCATGCAATGCGATCCGATGTGTACCTAGTACAAAAAGTATGTGCAGCACATACTTTTTGTACCATACCACGTGATGCGCGGGAGCGGGCATCGCATAGTACAGAACGGAGCCGTTCTACAACTAACCGTGTATGGGCTCCTTATGAAGAATGCATGCTATCACGTAATAGACTTAAGGGTAATTTCTAACCTATGGTTGGAGGGTTCCTTCAACGCCACTGCTACTGACATATCAGCTAGCGGAGGATTTTCCCACCTGGCACGTGATTCTTGTGGAAAAGGGTAGTCAATACTGAACCTTTTGGACATTTGGATTTTGTTTTATCAGAAGTCTTCTATGCGTTCAGTTAAGGAGACCCCAATTTCTCAGAAATGGGAAAAGTATCCGGAGATTGGTTGCTCCTACTGAATAACGACACCTGAGCTGGAGGATCCTTGTCAGCAATATTAAGGGTCATACTTAATGCTCTAGTTAGGGCATCTATGCCCTGAGAATCCTCCTCCTCTAAATCCTCCACCAAAGGCAGATCCTGATCGGAGTCATGAACAAATTCCTCTTCCTCAAGGGCAATGTCCTCCTCAGAGTCATTAACCTGTAATAATGCTGGCTTAGCCCTCATTTTAGGCACGGCAGCTGATGGTGCTCTCTGTGAAGCTAGAACCTGCGCTGAATTAACTAAGGAGTCCACTGAATGGACCAGAGCTCTGGCCCAGGAGGGTTCTGCTGAACAAACAGAGGCAAAGTGATTATGAATCACCAGAGGATCACCACCCGCAGTGGCGACTGGACACATACAGGGGCTCCCACGATGCAGGCAGACAATGATTACCCTCTCTGCCTGTCCACTGTCCTAAAAAGTTAAAATGACAGCCTTCGGTAGGAGACCGAGTCCAATGGAACAGACTCCTCTGGCACTTCTTAGACTGGAGTCTGGGAGGGGGGATAGAAGGGAGGAGCCTGCCACACTTTTAAAATTGTAAAGTGCCGACTCCTGTTAACACTCACGCTATCCCGACGCAAGCAGACTTCAGTGTCCTCTGCGAATGAAGGAGAAAGAAAATGTGAATCTCATAATAGGTGCTGTAAGCGCTGGAGGATTCATTTTGAATATAAATATGCCATTTTAAAGTATTGATGCCTTTTCAAAGACAGTATACACCATAAGGGGGAAATTTTAAAAAGTATTAAATGTAAATGCTCCATGCTTCAAATAGTGATAAAATGGAGAGCAAAATATCAGATTATTACCTGGTAATATGTTTTCCTCTACTCCACCATGGCAGCCATTACAAATGGGTTCCTCCCCACTGGGTAGTGCTTCAGAAAGGGAAAAAAAGACACCAGCCCCTATAAGAAGGCCCCTCCTCCTGGCCTCAGTGTCTTTGCATTCTCCAGCTTTAAACAAAAAACATCATTAATCCGCATAACACGTTAAGTCATAACACATCGGGACGGGAATATATGCTGCCATGGTGGAGTAGAGGAAAACATATTACCAGGTAATAATCTGATATTTCCTCTACCTCCCCCATGGCAGCCATTACAAATGGGTAATACCCTAGCAGTTGATATATGGGAGGGCATACTCACGAAACCAGAGTTACTTCACTCCAGACTTCAAATTAAATAAGAAGGTACTGCTTCAGCCTCCTTCCTTAGATCACCGCGCTAAGGACGCTTCTCCCGACCTTAGCATCTGATGACGACATCACATCCACACGATAGTATGAATGGATGACCACCCGGCTGCTTTGCACAACTCCAATACTGAGGCAGATCCTTTCTCTGCCCAGGAAGATGCAACCGCCCTTGTAGAATGGGCCTTCAGACCCACTGGAGGCTCTCTTTGCCTCATCTGATATGCTCTGCAGATACAGGCCTTGATCCATCTAGCCAATGTGGCTTTTGATGCAGCTTGACTCTTGTTTACTCCTTCCGTTAAAACGAATAAATTCTTCGACTTCCGGATGCTTTTCGTATTCTGTACGTAAATCTTCAGCGCTCTCACAACATCTAATCTGTGTAATCGCTCTTCTTTCACATTTGACGGATTGGCACAAAAAGAAGGTAGGATTATATCCTGGTTGATGTGAAAGTCTGATACAACTTTAGGTAAAAATTCAGGGTTAGTTCGCAGCACTACCCTGTCTTCAAAAAAATTCAAAAAGGGCTCCTCTGCCCAGAGTGCCTGCAATTCTGACACCCTCCTTGCGGAGGTTATTGCCACTAAAAAACTGACTTTCCAGGAAAGTAATTTAAGTGTAGCCTCTTGTAGCGGCTCGAACGGTGCTTTCGTCAAAACTCCTAAAACTAAATTTAAGTCCCACGGTGCCACTGGCGACCTAAATCTTGGTTTGATCCTTTTCGCAGCCTGGACAAACCTGCGTATGTATCTGTTCTCTGCCAGATCCCAATCTAACATTGCTCCCAATGCTGATATTTGTACCTTCAAAGTACTTACTGCTAAGTCCAGTTGTAAACCTGCCTGAAGAAATCCAAGTACTGAAGCAACTTTACTCGGTATTTGTTGGTTTGAACTACACCAGGACAAGTATCTCTTCCACACTCGATAATATATTTTGGATGTCGATTGTTTTCTTGCTTTAAGCAAAGTGTTGATCACTGAATCACAGAAACCTTTAGATTTTAATGTAGCGGCCTTGGACTAGGAGATCGGGCCATTCGGGCAGGAACCATGGTCCGTCCACTGCCATTTGCATCACTGTAGCAAACCACGCCCTCCTTGGCCAATACGGAAGTATCGCTATCACTTCCGTCTCCTCTCTCTGTATCTTTCTCAGTAGGCGCGGAATAACTGGAATCGGCGGGAAGACATACGCTCTGGACATGTTCCACTCTGCTGTCAGGGCATCTACCTGCTCCGCTTGTGGATCTCTGAACCTTGAGAAGTACCTTGGGACTTTTTTGTTGCGACATGTGGCCATAAGATCCACCTGTGGCCACCCCCATTTCTCTACGATCATGTTGAACAGGCTGTCGTTGAGCGCCCACTCGCCCGGTAGGCACTCTGTTCTGCTTAATGAGTCCGCAACCAGATTGTCTTTCCCTGCCAGGAAGACTGCCGAAATGCTGTGTACATGACACTCTGCCCATTCCAACAACTGGGATGTTATCTCCATGAGACGTTGACTTCTCGTCCCGCCTTCACGGTTTATGTACGAGACTACCGCCCGATTGTCTGATCTTATGTTTAGGTCTCTGGCTATCAGCAGATCCTGGAACTCCTGACACGCCATGACCACCGCCTTCATTTCCCTGAGATTGGAATGTGCGGCTTGCCACCTTGGAGACCACAGTCCCTGTGCAATGGACTGACCGCATGTCGCTCCCCAGCCTCCTTGGCTGGCATCTGTTGTTACCGTGACCTGGTTGACTACTCCAAACGATTTTCCTGCTTCTAGTCGTTCCACTAGGCCAAATCTGACTTTGCGGCTCTTGTTAATATTATCTTCTGAGTAAGATCTTTGCTGTTCTTGTTCCATTGTGACAGGAAGCAACTTTGGAATTTCCTTGTGTGGAACCTTGCCCATGGTACTGTCTCTAATGCAGCCGCCATCAATCCCAGTATCTCCATGCAGTCTTGGGATGACACGACTGATCTCCTCATAATTAATCTTACTTGGTGTACCAATTTCTCTCTTCTGGTCTCCGTGAGAGACACTCTCATGTTTTGAGTATCTATTGATACCCCCAAGTATGTAATCTTTTGAACTGGCATCAGTTGACTCTTCTTTACGTTGATCAGCCATCCATGATGTTCCAGACATTTGAGCACTAACTCTGTGTGTTCCCTTACCAGATCTTCTGAATCTGCAACAATTAAAATATCGTCGAGATAGGGCCAGAGTTTTACTCCCTCCTGTCTCAGCTTTGCTATGATCACAATCAGCACCTTTGAGAAAGTTTGCGGGGAAGTCGACAGGCCGAAGGGAAGAGTCACGAATTGATAAGTGACCCCTTGCAGACGGAACCTGAGAAACTTGTGATGGTTTGCGTAGATGGGTATATGTAGATAGGCGTCTTTTAGATCTATGGACGTCATGTAATCCCCGCGTTTTAAGTCTGGGATTATCGATCTCACCGACTCCATCTTGAACGTTCGGCTTAACACAAACTTGTTCAAGCGCCTTAAGTCTAGGATGGTTCGAAAACCTCCTGACGCCCTTTTTTACCACGAAGAAGCGAGAAAACCATCCCTGCTTCACTTGCTTCTTCGGAACTACTTCGACAACTCCTTGTCTTAGCATTTCTTCCAGACTTGAAAATAGCGCCTGTCTCTCCCCCATGTCGCTGGGTACTGGAGACTCCACAAAGAGATTTCCTGGAAGTCTCATAAATTCTATTCGATATCCGGACTGAATTATTTCCAGAACCCACCTGTCCGTGGTGGATTCTCGCCAAGCTTGGTAAAACTGTTTGAGCCTGGCGCCAACTCTCTGTATGACGGCGTCATTGTTGCTCCTTTTGGAAAGGAGCCTTCCCTTCTCTCCCTCTTTGGGCATGAAAGGACGCCCGAGACATCCAGTTTCCTCTCCTATAGGCCCTTCCCGGCCTAGAAGCCCTGGAATCTCTGTATTCCTGATGCTGGAATCTATTAAATTTTGCTGGAACATTCTTTATGACAGCTTTATCCTGGGGCAACCAGACTGATTTGCCCCCCGAGATTTTAGTAATTAGTTCAACAAGCTGTTTTCCAAACAGATACTCCCCTTGGAATGGTAGGGATAGCAATTTATTTTTCGACTGCACGTCAGCCGCCCATGGTTTCAACCAAAGGGTCCGATGTGTCGCCGTTGCAGTGGCTCCTGCTCTAGCTGATAGGCATATGGAGTCCATAGTTGCCTCACACATAAACTCTACAGCCAATTGAACATCTTGGACTGTTTTAATAAGTTCGGACCTCTTAATTCCGTCCAAAATGTCCGCCTCTAATTGCTGGCACCGGCCTCGCATTACACGAGAGGTAACAGCCATAGCAGCCGCTGGCTTCAGGGATGCCTTTGCCGTAATGTACTGCTTTTTCAGACCCAGCTCAATCCTACGCTCCATAGGGTCTTTGAAGATATCGACATCTTTCAAGGGAAGTGTAGTCTTCTTTGACAGTCTAGAGATAGCTGCGTCAACCTTTGGCGCCTCTTCCCATGTCGACACCTGATCCTTGTCGAATGGGTACATTTTTGTTACTCTGGTGGAAACAGCCACCCTCTTATCCGGGTGTTTCCACTCCTCAGCAATGATAGCTTTCAAAGTCTGAGACAAGGGAAAACATTTCCCCTTCCTTTTCTTATCCTCGAACAACAGTTCTTGTAAATTAAGGTCCTCTTATTGATCCTCAATATTGAGGGCCTTATGGATAAGCTCTAACAGATTATTGATCATATCAGGATCAAAGTCCTCTGACTTATCCTGAGGTATGTCTTGATCCTCATCCGGATCCTGACCCAGCATCTGCGCACAGGTTATATGTCCTCCACAGAGTCATCCGACTCGTCACTTAGGACCACATGCTTCCTTTTTCCAGACATTTTACTCAGGTATTCTTTTGTAACAAAAAGTCCCTGCTAATGCTGTTTTCAGCATATCCACTAGGTTCGTCATTTGAGCCATGGGTAGAGGCTGAGGGGCCTTACACTCCTCACAGAGGCTGCCCACATGCTTTTCAGGTAAAGTTTTATCGCATGAAAAACATTTAGGTGAGTGCATTCTCCTGTGTTTGGCTTTACTCTCCTTTTCCTTGCTGGTCTCAGACCTGCAACAGCCCAAACACCATGTTTCATACATTTTCCAAATCAATGCACCATCACCTGAACACCACAAAAGAAAACAATTCCATAACCAAAACGACCAAAAACCAAAACCAAAAGGGACCAATAACAAAAACCAAAACCAAAAGACCAAAAAAATAAAAATCACCAAAAATCACACAGTTTGTGGCTTACCCTGATTTCTTAGCTGCCTGCCGATTTTTTTCTTCCATATTAAAGCCAGCGGTGCGCCCTGACGCTAAATTGAAATAACAATTAAGTCCCCTGCACAGTCAGAAAAAGCCAGCAACACACAAGCATTGATTGCTGCACATACCTGCTCCAATAATGACCACACCTGCATGCAATAATAGTAACACCTGAATGCCTCCTTGTTACAAACCAACTCCCTGCACAAAGAACAACTTAATAAAAACAAGGAATTTAACTCTGTGTGGCATGGAACTCAGGGCTGGAACCATGCCACACTTTAACTGAAATTAACACAAGAGTAATACTTTAAACAAGAAGAAAATCAGGCTCACCTACTGTAGAAAATAAGTTTTCCTCCTCAGCACAGCTACCAAGCCATTAAGCATGCTGCTATACACACAGGGACCCAGACGCCGGCTTACTTCCGCCCTTAATAGGACGGAGATGGCTTCACAAGCCAGCGCCGCGCACCGCCGCTGACGTCTGCCTGCTTTCACTGTGGATTAATGCAGGCCAAGCGTGCTGCGGCAACGCTATCCCGCGCCGCCATTAGCAACACGCCTGCAGACGCCGCCGCCTGTAGCTGCCCCCGGAGGGGTCCGCATGCGGCCAGGGAGATCACATACCTCCACAAAGGGCTCGGCCTGCCCTCCCTCACTGCTGGATTGCCGGAGCTGCCGCAGGGGGACACAATTTTTCCTCTACAGCCTCCAGGGTAAGCCACCTCTCACACACTACCCGAAAGGGAAAAAAAGACACTGAGGCCAGGAGGAGGGGCCTTCTTATAGGGGCTGGTGTCTTTTTTTCCCTTTCTGAAGCACTACCCAGTGGGGAGGAACCCATTTGTAATGGCTGCCATGGGGGAGGTAGAGGAAAAACCACCAATCAGCTCCTAACAGTCCTACTATAGACTGGGTTTAGAAAATGACAGCAAGGAGCTTATTAGCTGGTTGTCTATCACTCTCCACTTGATCACTTTTAAAGCTTAGTGCATGTGGCCCATGATGCTTTATGGTTCAAATAAAGGACACTAACTGTGCCTAACAAGTCATCTAACATCAAGAGACATCAAATTCATGCCCCACACGGGGAAGAATCTCCTGCTTCTCGTACAGTATCTATAGCTGCCTACTTAGAGGAAACTCATTTTCCTTCTCTGTTGGGAGAGGCAGCTGTTGAACTTGACACAGATCGCGAATGGCACGTGCCAGGGCTGTCCTTTGTCGCGAGGGCCATTCGTCAGAATGTGAATATACAGGGGACGTACATGGGTGGCAAGGTATACAAGTTAGCCCTGTTCACGGACGATATTCTTGCAGTGATCTCTTGACTTCTGTAACAAACCTTCCAGGGGAATTTCGTTGTTTTAGAAATCTCTCTAATTGTGAGGATAACTTGGATAAGTCGATAGCTTTGAATTTAACATCAGACAAATTTTCAGGTCCTTCATCTCCCCCCTTTAAATGGCATCCCACTCAACTGAAATATTTGGGAGTTACTTTGCATAGGGATCTTAGATTGACCATTCTACTTTCCCCACTCTACTTGCCCAGCTACGCTCAGACCTCTGTAATCGGGGTGGGAATACGATTTCATGGTTGGGTAGGATAGGAGTCATTAAGACATCTACCTTCTCCAGACTCTTCCCACTGCCATACCATGCTCTTGATTTAATGCCCTGGAAAGGAACGATACAGGTTTTATCTGGGCAGGACGTCAACCTAGGTTCAAACATGACATTCTATACAGGAAAAATATCTGCGGGGGGACTCAGCTCCCACATTTCCTATCGTACTATCATGCTGTGCTCCTTATGTGAATTGTTGTTTGGACCCACGAATTCGATAGGAAACAGTGTGTAGATATTGAACTCCCTCTTTTAACTTCTAGATCACCTTGGCTTTTTAACATCCTGTACAACATCCACTTGCGGGACCCACATTTACAGGTTGGAGTCGTCTTCATTCCCAGACCTTTATTTCGTCCCCAATTTCCCTGCTTCTGCCTCAATTTGGAAATCCCTGGTTTCCACCAGGTACTAAGTCACAGTCCTTTAGGTCTTTCCTTTAGGTCTTGGAAAGACAATCGTATTCTAAGAAACAATCGTTTGATTCCCTGATATACAATCCAAATGGGAATTACCCAATAATGAAATCTGGAGATATCTCCAATCTAAGCATTTCCTTAGGAGCTTGCACTCTCTTGTGGAAGGCAGACGGTTGACTATTGCATTTGAAAACTTGTGCATCCAACCTTTTACCCGCGTCATCTCCTGTCTACAATTTACAAACATCTAGTCGGACACAAATTCTCCTCTAAACCTAAATTTATTAGGGATTGGTAAATAGAGTTTGGTGATCAGATTGTAGAGGGTAACTGGGAAGAAATTTCTTACAAACGTCTCATCAACAAATATTTTGAAACAGGAAACACACTATAAAGTCTTAAATCGCTGGTATCGCTGCCCTAGCATGCTGGCTAAAACATTCCCAGGAGTCCCTAATACCTGCAGGAGATGTGGAACAGTGGTTGGTACACTCATGTATATTTGGTGGGATTGCCCGTGCCTCCAGTCACTCTGGCAGAAGGAACAAGTCTCTTAGGTCAAGTTTCTGGCTTTTGAACCTAGAACATGCACCTCACTCACATTTTAAATCAACTCTAGTTCGGCATATTATAAGTGCCTCGAAGGCGTTGTGCATTGGAGGTCGACAGTGGTCCCAGTATGCTTGAGTGGTCTGCACGCTTCGATCATTATAGGACTATGGCGGATCTTTGTCTGCACTAGAAACGCAAAAGACAGCTTTCACCACCACCTGGTATCGTAGAAAGAAACGGAACATTCCAACTCTGGTAAAAAAGCAAAGGGTTCCCCTTTTTTGTACATCCTATTGTTTTCTCTTTTTGTTAGCGTATATTTTATTTGACTCTCGGCCAAGGGAGAGATTGACTCTTCATCTCTGTCTTTTTCTTTGTCCTTTATCTCTCTGTTTCTTCTCTCTCATATCTTGCCACTTTCCTTTTGCTTTACCTTTTTATTAGGCAAGTCCAATTTATATGGGTTACTGGAGTTAGTATTATGGTGTGTACACATGGGGAGATTCCTTTGCTAGACGACTTAATGGTGTGTTCACAGGGTACAATCCAGCATGAGATTTTGACTCTATACTGAATATTGCATCGGGATTGCATGCAGATCGCACAGGTTTTTTACCTTGCGATCACGATGCGCGCTCCCGGCACAGCACAAATTGAAACACAGATATACAGTGCAGCAATGACTGTATAGTGCAAATCTATGAATTGTATGTAACTAGTACAGAGTTAGCAAAGATTGCAAAGCAAGTCGAATAGCACAAGAATCTCATTGTGTGTACACACCATAAGATTTATGTGCTATACAATCTTTGCTATCTCTGTACTATTAACATACAATTCATGCAAACTACATTAGATTTGCACTATGTAGTCATTGCTGCCCTGTCTATCTGGGTTTCGATTTGTTCTGTCCCGGGAGCGCGCATCGGGATCGCAAGGTAAAAACCTGTGCAATCTGCATGCGATCCCGATGCGATTTGACTATATAGAAAAAAAGTCATGCTGGATTGTACCGTGTGTACACACACCATTAATTAACTATATTTGAAAAAGACACAAAGACAAAAAAACTCACATGTTTAATGTAATCACGCATGACCTCTTCTATAGGCAAGGAGCCCTCTCTCCTGAACAAGGAAGGATTCCACATGGCCGCCCGTGCGATCATTACAGATGAGGCAGCCGTCACTGATCGAAATGCTTCTATGTCTCCGAACTCTCGTATAAGCTCCTGCGAGCCTCCACTGAAAACAAAGAAGATGTTACAGAACAATGTAGATAGTGACGCCTTGCAAACAATGATCGTATACGAGATAGTCAATTATTGCTTAAACACCTGTGCGACATGCACTCCTCATTATATAGTTATAGTTACATAGTAGTTGAGGTTGAAAAAAGACTTAGGGGGGTATTCAATCTGGGTCACTATTTACGACGGGGGGGAAATAGCGGTGAACGCCTATTCAATGCTGTTTTTCCCGACAGCATTGAAGAGGCAGATCCACAGAATGGGCCCGACTTTAAAAGCAGTCGGGCCCGTTTTGTCGATTTTGGCCGTGAATTGTCGCGATTGCAGCCGAATATCGACAATCCATGGCCGTTTACGCAGACACGCCCCCTTTTCCTGATCAAAAAGTGGGACTTTGAATCGCACCTGGCGATCTGCGGTCGAGCAAAACGAAAACAGGCCAGGGTCATGGCTGTTGGGCCAGATATACACAAAGCTACTAAAAATAAGGCTGTTTCTGTATGCATATAGCTACATATAGCTTCAAATCCATTATATATACAGAGCAAGTACAGATAAAACCACTACTGGTATAAAGAAAAAAAGTTAACAAGGCAGCTACTGTAGGTGAAACAAGGTTGCTCTATTAGTTTACATGTCAGAACTGCAAAGCAAAAAAAGTATTTAAGGTTTATATGAACTTAGCAATAGGTTAGAATTTGGACTTACTTGGCAATAACAGGAATTGATATGGACTCGGATATTGCCTTGATAAAGTTGCAGTGAACAGGGTGTTGAGGCCGTTCCTCTTTCTTCCTTTGCAGGAGAGAAAAACCAATACAAAAAAACAAATTAGATAAAAACAGATTCAAATAAACAGCCTAATTATAATGAACTTCCC
This sequence comes from Crinia signifera, assembly GCF_055691185.1. NCBI lineage: Eukaryota > Metazoa > Chordata > Amphibia > Anura > Myobatrachidae > Crinia > Crinia signifera. The sequence continues at coordinate 3,915,913 of NC_139227.1, read as the reverse complement.
CGTTTACGCCTTTAACCGTGCGGGATAACTAATGTTATATTTTAATAGATCGGACTTTTAGGAACCCGGCGATACCAAATATGTTTATTTTTTTTATTTTTTATTTATTTTTATTTGTGAAATGGGGAAAGGGGGGTGATTTGAACTTTTAATATTTTTTAATTTTTTTTTTTTTTTAAACTTTTTTTTTTTTTTTTTTTTTTACTTTTACTACAAGGCCCCCTAGTGTACTTGACCACTAGGGGGCGCGATCGCCTGTACTAGGTTCAGCCATAGAGCTCTATGGCTGAACATAGTGATTTTCAGCACTTCCTATTACATCCTGCCTCAGGCAGGATGTAATAGGAATGCTGACATGGCCAGCACAGGGGTCTACATTAGACCCCTGGCTGCCATGGCAACCGATCGGCACCCTCCGATCTCGCCGCGGGGGGCCCCGATCGGCGCCGGAGGGGGGCGCCCCCCCTCCGATCAGCTATTAAAGCACTGCGGGCGCTTTGCCCGCGGTGCTTAAAGGGTTAAACGGCCACGATCGGCGAACTCGCCGCTCGTGGCCGTGAGAGCAGGTACCTGGCTGTAATATACAGCCATTACCTGCTCTCTTTCAAGCCAGCTCACTCCGTGAGCTGGCTTGATTCCCCCGCAACCGACATATGACGTACATGTACGTCATATGTCGGGAAGGGGTTAAAACTCTGATCCTGAATCTTCCATGTATGAATCTCTGACACAAATCTCTCAGTGTGTGTGGACTCATTATCTGAGAGATTCAGTTTAAGGGAAATCTCTCTGTGTGTGGAGCCCTTATGACACCTTTTTTTTTAGCTCATTAACACTGTGATCAAACAAGGAGTTTTGTGGTTTTCAGGGTCATATTTGCACAGGGGCAATCATAACCACTGCAACCCTATAACAGCGACAGACTAGGGAATAAGGATCTTTACAAGGTACCCATTACCTCAGGGAAATCAGATTGTCTGCACGAGCCTGGGGAGTAATGCCCCTCCTTGAGTGATACCTGGTCAAAAACATGGGCGAAGCTCTATTTTGAAGAGTTACCACTGAGAACGAAAGTGGTGGGCTGATCAGGACTGGGTTTCATTTTAGGTCCGAGACCTCTAACTCAATGTAAAAGTCCAGAGTTAAATAGTTACCACTTCTATGTGTAGCAAAACAAAACAAATAACTTGTTTGAGGTCCAGAGCATTCATTGGTGCACAGACATTTAACTCCCTAAAGGCCCCCATACACAACAACGATATATCTGATGCTGAAATTGGATGCAATTTCCCTTGACCTCCCCCTGGACCTCCCCAGGAATTATTCCAGACTATTTGGTACTTTGGTGTCATTTTTTGCATAAGATATATCTCATGCAATTGATCAAGCTGAGCTGGCGGAATCGGCCGCTGGGGAGTTCCGTCGGTACCAGGCTCGTGCCCCCTTCCTGGTGGAAGCTGGCGGTTCGATCGCAAGCCCCAGCCTGAATGAGAGGGTCTCCATCTGTAATTTGCTTATTTTTAGGTTCCACAAACGTGTGTCCAAATCTCAAAGAGACTGTTGGAGACTTAACAATACGAAGGAGTAGTGGGGAAAAAAAGCAATAAATGATTTACACTTTATTCTCTTAACCAGCTCAGCGATGTCATAAAGTCTGTATTACAATATCTCATGTCGCACAGTTGTCACACATGTCAATGAGGCAAACTTTGATAGATACCAACAAAGTTCCATTTCCCTACATAAATAGTCATCCATATTAATTATATTATGACCTTACATTATGTCTAGAGGCCCCTCTGGCATTAAGAGACACAAGCCACTGTATGCCATACAAGTACAACGGGCCGGCTTTACATGGAAGTAGAAGGAATAGAGGGAGACTAGAGGGCAGAATTGGTCTAATATGCTAGAAAGTAAAAGCTCTACCTTCCATGAACAGCGATAGCTGCAACTCCAGTGCTCTCAATCAGCTTCGCCAGACTCACGGTTTCTTCCAGCTGAAAGATGATGAATTTAACAGATCAGGAAAAACCGTAAGAAAAAAAATGCACAAAACAGAAATAATGGCACATTTAGGGTGAGCTGTACTAAGCCTTGAAAAGTGATAAAATGAAGAGTGATAAACCACCAACCAATCAGCTCCTACCTGTTATTTTTCATACACAGCCTGTAACAAGACAGGTAGGAGCTGATTGGCTGGCTGTTTATCACTCTCCATTTTATCACTTTTCAAGCTTAGTACATCTGGCCCTTAGGGTGGTATTCAATCCCCGGCACTATTTCCGAATGGGGAAATAGCGGCGGGCGCCTATTCAATGCTGTCTTGCCTGAGGCAGATCAACAGAACAGGCCCGACTTTAAAAGCTGTTCGGCCCGCTTTACCGATAGCGGCCGTGAATTGTTGAAATCATGGCCGAATCTCGACAATCCACGGCCGTTTACACAGACACGCCCCCCGTTTCACTGATCGGCAGGCGGGACATTGAATCCCGCCTGGTGATATGCTGGCAAGCAAAACAAAACCAAAAAGAAAGGACCAGGGTCACGGCTGTCGGGATGGATTGACAGTCATGACCTGGGATTGAATAACCCCCTTAGTATCAAAGCCAACAATTACAGATGAAATGATACTCTATACATTATGTGGGGGGAGGTTAGAATCAGACAGTAACAGTAGTTTTGTGAAACATCTCTCTCATTCGGAAATATTCAACCTACAATGGAAGCAGGCACCTGCTGGAGATGCACTGGGGTAGTCTCTGCTAGTGAAGTGACTCTGGTGAGGAATGACGCCCTGCTAGTAGTGGATGGAAGTCACACACAGGCATAGGTTGTGCGCACTGTATTAAGCCTTAGAGGATGGTGCCACAGAGGGGGTATGGGTGGACATTGCTGAGAGGTAACTAAATTTAAATACAGGTAGAGTCTCCCTTGTCCAAAATGCTCGGGCCCAGGAGCATTTCGGATTGGGGATTTTTTCGGATTTTTAATATCATTTGTTTCTTCATACTCACCGGGTCCCTCTGTGTCCATCTTTCAATGATGCATTGTGCGATTGCGACAGTGAAATCGCCGGCGCACCCCCACAATGCATCATTGGGACCAGGAATGCCTTGAAAGATGGACACCGAGGATCACCTGGCGACCAGGTGAGTATAAAATCAGTTCTTCTAGCTGCTGGGAGGGCGAAAAATTACATATTCCAAAAACCGTAGGTTTCGGTTTGTGTCCAAATTTTAAAGAGCCTGTTGGAGACTTAACAATACTAAGGAGTAGTGGGGGGGGGGGGTGTGTGCAATACATTATTTACACTTTATTCTCTTAACCAGCTCAGCACTGTCACAAATTCTGCATTACACATCCTCATACATACCGTGGTTACCGGATACTCAACCTGTACTTACAGCATCTATGCCTTTTATAATAAGACACAATAAAATGGGGCCTTTACACCCTTGCTACGGTTTGAACATCCTGCTGCTGTGTACCCTGAATATATTTAGTTCGTTTATATAGCACTACAAAATCACAGCACTGTACAGGAAAAATAGGACAGCGTCCATATAACAAACAAACCCAACAAGCAAAGCTCAGAACATTCAAGAAGCATAATTGCAATAAAACCAAGAAGTAATGCACATGCGCAAAACATAACCAGCAAGGTATAAAACACCACAAGGAATCGCACGGAGCGGACACGAGGAATAAAACAACAATGATTCGGTGGGAGTGCGCAAGGGAAGTTCTGGCTTCTAAGGATTTACATATTAACAAGGAAAGACCAGACTGAGACACGGTATGGGAGATAACATGGAGTGAGGATGTAAACAGATCTAGTGCCAGATGGAGAGTGGTAAACAGCCAGCCAATCAGCTTCTACCTGCCATGTCAGCAGGAGCTGATTGGTTGATGATTTATCAGTCTCCATTTTATCGCTTTTGAAGCTTAGTGGCCCCCAGTCTGGGTGAGCAAAACTGGTATTGGATTGGAGAAAGCTATAAGCTTAAATGAACAGGTGGATTTAGAACGAGCAGATGACGCATTGGTAAATGGTGTGTAGGATTGTCTTGGAAGTGAAAGTACAGATATATCCTCATACATCTTTGCTAAAGTAACCACAAGTACATGAAGGGAAAAGGGAAGTGGGATGGAGAACGCACCAGTCTTATTGAGCACTATGTTATATTGATTAATATTTGTGGTCTAATTGGTATATTTTGGGACTACTGACTACATGAGTACCATCTCACAATCGGTCACCACGCCCTTTAGATATATTCTAGGGTTCAGTGTGACAGTCAGTGGTGCACCCCTGTCAGTTCCCTGATTGGACAAAAGTGCCGATAAAAGGGCAGTCAGGGGGACTAGACAGGACACACACAATCAACTTTGAGAAAGCTGAGGCGAAACGTACGTCAGAGAGCGGCAGGTCACGTGGTGCACTCACGTGACCGCAACCTAAACCAGTCCAGAGAAGCTCCCCATTGAACCAGACGCAGCAGTAAGACACAGCGGAAGAGACTGATCCTGCCGGCGGGAGAGGTAACAGGGGGACGCCAGGAGTACCTCGCGTCATTGCGAGTAAACACTGGCGGCCCGCTGCTAAGAGCCGGGGCTAGAGACACCCGTCCATAGGGGTGAGCGGCAGCGCTAACGGGCGACACCCGGCGGTCACGCACAATCTGTTATCAAATGTGCGGGCGCATGGGGTTTTGTCCATTACACTATGCCCAAAAGATAGATTACCTTACAACTGGGCGGGATCCCCTAAAACCAGGGAATGAGTCACTGAAGGATATCAAGTAGCTACATGACCTTCTAACAGACAAACACTGTAACCATATTATATGTAAAAGCATTGCAACTGTTTGTATACTATACAAATGTATCATCTTCTGTGTGGTAAATCAGAGATTTAGAAACTACATGTAGTTAAAAGGAAATACTTTTCTGCATATTGTCTTGTGAACTGTGCCTGAAATATTAAACAAGTACATGGTTCTGTTTGGTAGGAGAATAATTTTTCCTTTTGGGGAAGGCAATTAATCAATATTGTCTGGAAGCAAATTAAGGCTGGTAATTGTTTAATCAATAATTAATTGACAATATCTGGAATTAAATAAACACTGGTAAAAATCTTTTATTCAGAGAATTAACATTGTTCTGAATTAAATTAATACGGGTGATTTTTTCATTCACCAATTGACTATTATTGTCTGTAATCAATACTGATAATTTTTAAGCAGAAGTTAATTGACATTATGTGGAATTTAATTGATGCTGGTAATAAGTAACACTGTTTGGAACTGAGCCAATGCGGATAATCTTCTACTTTTGAGATCATTTTATGACAAGTATGTGGTGGTATATTCTTAAGCATTGACAGTGATAACTTGTATCTTAGTTAATTCCACCATATTTGCAAAGGAACAACAATGAAATTAGTAGTTAAGAGCTGTTGACTTTTTGAATAATAGATAGGTCTAGAAGAATAGAGGTATTACAGATAGAGAAATTATTGCATAATATGTGAAAAAGAAAAATAGACCAAAAGGTACAGAGTGGATAGGATTTATACTCCTTATATGCTCTAAAACTGTACTGGATTCCTTTTTCTCCCCTCATGACCGATATGAGAGCCGACCATTAGCAAGAAATGTATCCTGCAATGCTAATGTAGTATCAGGAGCACCTTGCAAGAATTGCCGGCACTGGAATCGGTCACCTGACTTTCCATAGGTCAAAACCCGGGTGGACCCCACTCTCTCATTTTCCCTCCACTGTTTATCTCAAGAGGGAGAAAAGCAGAAGTGGAGTTCCGCTGACAGGGGTGACCACTGCTATCTGTGTAGTGAAAAATCCTCCTTTTCTCCCATATGTCAACATTTCATAGCGAACTAAATAACCAACTGTGACCCATTGGTGATACCCTGCAATGCCTAATATGGCAACAGGGATGCCGGGGATAATCACAGTGGTATGATAGTTGGCTATCTCATCTACCTCAGTCATAACCCTGGGACAATACACTCTCTCATTCCCCTTCCTCTGCCCCCAATGGCATGAAGGGTGAACAGCAGAGGTAATAAAGGTCCAGAAGGGCTGACTATCTACTATTCCATCTTTTGCTTAAAAAATTTTTGATAATTTTTTTTTTATAACATAATTTGTGGTGAAATAAGATTTATACCCAATGAGAGTGTGTAAAAGTGATGACCAATGATTTGACCACACAACCAACCCGAGTTAATGGGTAAAAAGTGGCTGGATATATGACGGTCTTTTTATCACACTTTTTCTCATAGAAATTCTTTACAAATATTGTTCGTAGATATCTCTTAAAGAGATCTTGTACATAGATTTTTTCCATGCGTAGTGAATTACAGATTCGCAATTCTCCATAAAAAGAATTGTCAAATAACTGTATTCGAATATGCAAAACATGGATAGTTTAAATCACTTATAATTTCGCGGTGTGTAATAAATAAGTAAGAGGTCCTTAATTTTAATGAAGATCAAAATAAAAGTTAAATATTAATAAATAGTCATAGCACACATAATATTTTGGGACGCAAGGGTGCCCCCAAACAGAGTTTTCTTTCTTTCTCTTGTTCTCTCTTGAACTAACAGTCACAAAGTAACCACAAGGTCAGGTCTGGTAAGACTAAGCTAGTGTCAATCTCAAATAGAAGACATTGGGCCTTATTTTAGTTCACTCTTTCTGACAAAATCCTTCTTAGATGGGCAAAACCATGTGCACTGCAGGTGGGGCAGATGTTACTTGTGCAGATAAAATTAGATGTGGGTGGGGTTTTACTTCAAAGTGAGATCTATATTGCAGTGTAAAAATAAAGCAGCCAGTATTTTCCCTTCACAGAAACAAAATAACTCACCCAAATCTAATTCTCTCTGCACATTTTACATCTGCCCCCCCCTGCAGTGCACATGGTTTTGTCCATCTAAGAAGGATTTTGTCAGAAAGAGTTAACCAAAATAAGGCCCAATGAGACTAGGATGCAACAGGAGACTGTGCTAAACAATCTGCATACAACAGGGCTACGATGCTGTTCTCCAGGTCAAGTTACTTTGTGCTCCATACTCAGGGGCGGCATTTACTAAGAGGAGAGTCTATTTCACATTGGATGTTGCTGTGGGCAACCAATCAGAATCTAGTTATTATTTATTTAGCACCCTCTAGTAGATAATAGACTTTTATCTTAGTAAATTTCCCCCTCAGACTCAGTCACACGCAGTTATTTAACAAACAGTCCCCTTAGTGTGTCACATCGCGGTTTTTAGCACAATAAGACCCCTAAAGCTGGTGGAGTTGCACAGGACTTGTCAGCTCACTTTTGACAGGCATCGCCCCCTGTTTCACAAACTGAGGCTAGATGAATGAGGACACACCTGTAAGACGTAGTCAAAGCACTGCTCACTGACAACAGTAGAGACGACTTTAGGAATTGTTAAGTGAGATCTATATATAAAAGGCTAAATACTCCTCACCTCTGAGGTGAAGTACCGCCAATGACCACTAGAGGCCACTCAACAGACCAAATTGCTCCTCAACAGAAAGTGTAAGCTAAATGATCGGTTTCAAACTTGGGGTAAAAAGATTGAATTGCACGGGTTACATCAGTGGTAGCCAACCCTAGCCCTCGAGAGCTACCAACAGTTCACATTTTCCAGACAACCTAGCTGCTGCACAGCTGCACTCATTAATCACTGACACATTTTAAAAGATCCACAGCTCACAGCTGGAGCTAATTAGCTCACTTGTGATTCCGTGAGGAGACCTGCAACACATGCACTGTTGGTAGCTCTCGAGGACTAGGGTTGGCTACCCCAGGGCTAGATGGTTTAAGGGCTCCAGGTGCCTAAGTTGGGGGTAGGTTATACAGGGGGGGGGGGGGGGGGGGGGTTGGGGTAGGTTTGCTTCGGGAATCAGTTTACTTTTTATTTTGGGGAGTTGGGCATATATTTTTTTATTCTAAGTTAACTTGGTCACTGCAAAATATAATAAGCGATCTCTACTTAGCGGGAGGATGCGGTTTACCCCAGTCCGCAATCAATATTTCACTATACATTCTATAATACTTTCGGCTTGGTCATGCCCAAATGGCGCCTTCGGAGAATGAAGTACCATGAATGTTTCCTGGAGATATTCTATATCCATGTGATATACGAACCTTGGTCATCCACATAGACTGTATAGTTATACTGTGCTTTCTCCTGATTGTTTTGCAGTTTTTCATTGTTGCCCTAACTACCCTCCTATATGTATGGGGTGTTTGTCGTTTTTGTTTTATGTAAAAATCTCAATAAAAATGATTGGGAAAAAAAAGATTGAATTGGAAATGTTGAAACCAGGTCTATTACCTTAGTACTATAAATAAAGCAGTGAAAACTCAGCGGGACAGGACAATGATCTTACCGTAGGAAGAATACGTATCTTACAGGTCACCGGTTTAGAAATACCATTTACCAAAGTTTTCAGTATCTGTGGAAGAAAATATTCAGGTAACTCCACATATGTTTTAGAATCCTGTTGATACATACCATTTATCTGGGATCTAGTCACATCTGATCATAATGCATTCTGAACATAAAAAAATCATAGTGGACACTTGAAAAAAAAAAGGAGATTTATTTTCTTAACTGAAATCCGTTTCTTCGATTCCATAGAGGACACAGGCTGTCTGCGGGGTATAGGCTGGTGAATACGAGTCTCGGTACCGAATGGTTGACTTTACTTTCCCCGCCACCCAGGCTACTCTCCCCCACCCCCACCCACAGACTGCTAGTTAAGTTACCATGCCCAAGGCAAGGAGCAAGGAGGAAGACTGGCACACACTCAGTTCCAAACACACAGTAGATGTGGATAGGGGAACTGGAAGCAGGCCAAAGCCTTGCCAGCCAGGAGCTTCACAGTGGGCAACTTGTGTCCTCTATGGAATCAAAGAAAAGGATTCAACGGGCCAACACAAATCTCCTTTTCTTCTTCCTCCATAGGGCATTCAGATTGTACTGCTGATCTGCACAGTGAACCCATCACCCAAAAGCTGCATCAGGGGAGGCAATGGTATAGAGACATTTTAAGCAGAGGACCACGTGACTGCCAGGGCAAAAAGGTACAAACGTGGCGATTCTTCTAAGCAATTTTGACAGGTGGTTTTCCTGAATTGCCCCATATGTACACAGCGGGCAACAGCGATACACAGGACCACAAAGGTGTATAGCAGATAAACATTAAGTTGAGCAAGTGATTGATTAAAATTCCCCTTTACTAAACCAACAATTTATCAATGAATACATACATAAAAATAGCAATAAGAAATCAGCATAAAATTTCTAAAACGATAGCAGTGATAGAAATTCCCAGTGCGCCAATGGGTATAGGTATCATCGAATAGATCCTCAATAGGCCAAAGTGGACAAATGTCACAAGGTAAGTGCACTTTACTAATTGTAGATGACGTCACCACTATGTTAGTGTGTTCCAATCCCCAAAGTGGGCTCAATCCTCACTATTGGTGCGGGAGTCCTTTAGCAGCCACTGGAGGAGAAGCAGATGGAATGTCCCGATAGAGGACACCAAGCTCCAGCCTCACACAGATGGCCAGGAAGAAATGAGCCACCGGAGGAGTCCAGGGTACGGGCTCCGCAGCAGCTTTACCGCCCGGCCAAATAGACACTGCAGGCAAGAATATTTGGACTAGATGCTGCAGTGTCAATTTAAATGTACACGTGGGCTGCTGCTGTAAATGGATGTGGCTTATCTCCAGCAGCAACATCACGATTTTGACTACGCAATATTGCTTAGTCAAAATCTCCCAGCTAGTGCCCTGTGTGTACACCCCTTAAGTTCAATGGAGTCACTGGAGGTACAAACGGAGGCTGCATGTGGAGGACACCCTATAATAGAGTCTGTAGGGACATGAAGCAACAACACAATGGGCCTTACTCTAGTTCACTCTTTCTGACAAAATCCTTCTTAGATGGACAAAACCATGTGCACTGCAGGTGGGGCAGATGTAACAGGTGCAGAGAGAGTTAGATTTGGGTGGGGTTTTACTTCAAAGTGAGATCTATATTGCAGTGTAAAATTAAAGCAGCCAGTCTTTACCTTGCACAAAAACAAAATAACTCACCAAATCTAATTCTCTCCGCACATTTTACATCTGCCCCACCTGCAGTGCACATGGTTTTGTCCATCTAAGAAGAAGGATTTTGTCAGGAAGAGTGAACTAGAATAAGGCCCAATGTCTCTGAAAGAGCAAAGATAGGGCTGAACCCTCCACCTTCACTGAAGACAGACAGAGGCCCAAACCCCAGACCTTTCTGCAGGAAAGACAGGTATAAAATCTGTAGCCAAACAAAAGTTGTAAGTTCTTAAAACCTTGTGATTACACCTGACAGATTTTCTGGGAATGGAGCACGGGGCGAATGACTCATTTTAAGCTCTTAAAACAAATGTATCAAGAGCCAACCTGTCAAAACAGGGCAAGCCAGATCTGTATGGAAGCACGGGCCCTGAGACAGAAGATCTGACGTAGAGGAAGATGCAGTTGATGGCGAGGCCTACACGATCTTTGTACTAGGCTCTGTGTGGCTAATTGGGAAGAACAAGGACCACCGTGCAGCCCTACAACTTAAACTAGCGGAGGAACCATGGAATCCGTGAAATTGGATGGAAGTGATACATGAGAGGGAATGTCCACCAAGTCTCATAGGCCTACTAGAACCATGGTGTAGGAGTAGCATATCAGCAGTTTATGGACCCCATGATGTTTATTTCCATTAGGCCCCAGGCACCCCACCTCGAAGACTTGCGATGGTTGTGAGCAGGACCCAGCCTGAATCCAAAAGTGACAGCCCCTGTCCAGGTTGAAGTGATAGGAGCCACAACAAGGAGTTACAGACGAGATAAGAATAGCATCTAAACAAAATCTCTCTCAAAATTGCGTAGTCAAAATTGGCCATTAGCCAATATCTCACTGTGTGTACAGGGCTGTAGACTGTAATAAAAATATAGCATTGTGCGGTTTACACGTCTATATAGGTGGCTAAAGTATTAACCCAACTAAAGGTGCCCATACACGGTGTGAGGGTGCTGTGAGATGCACGCTCATCCCATCGCACAGCACATAAAGTCTGTGCAGCCAGTGCTTTTTGAAGTAGCTTCGGATCGCATTGTGTGCGATGTGATCTAGTTAAAAACGCATGAAAATATTGTACCGTGTATGGGCACCTTTACATACATGTCAAAAGGATAGTTTTCTTTTCTTCATGCCACAACACAGAACAGGTTTTGAATGATTTTGATTAACGGAATAAAAACAAAAGCGGTTCCCCGTCCTTCTGAGGATGTTAGCTACAGTATATTGTATGCATGAGTACAGGAACAAAACAGAACCCATACATTAACCATAAAACTTACTTTCTCAATGTTCTCTGGATTTGATAGAAGCGCTGCTCCCATGCCACCCTAAATAATAAGTCATTTTTTGTTAACAATAGTGTTTTTGACCATTCAGTCATCGCCTGTTTTCATACAGCGTATTCGTACATCTGGGAAGCAGTAGCACTATTTACAATAGCTTGCACAATTAACACACCACAGAAAAGGTTTAACAGCACCGAAGGACATACGTGATGTGATTATGGTACAGAATTCGGATGCTGGCACTAAGCGCGTGGTTATAAATGATGCCACCAGTTACAGGAATCTCAAGTGGGAGTGTTGGGACAGTTATGTATCTAATGAGCCATGTTCTTGGGACTGACTAGTCACACCCCGTCCCGTGGGGGAAGTGATCCAATGAGTGCATTCTGAAATGAAACCGAATCTTCACTAAATAATACCAAACATCATATTTTGACATCTTCTATAAACATAAAAGAACCAGGTTACTTGAGTTTCGGTACACACGCTTAAAGGGTCGGTGTCCCCTGTTCCTGCAAGTTATGGTATAGAACAGTGGTTCCCAAGCCTGGTCCTCCAGTGCCCCCAACAGTGCACGTTTTCCAGGCACTCATTATTCAGACACATTTTAAAAGATCCACAGGTGGAGCCAATTATGTCACTTATGATTCTGTCTGGAAAACGTGCACTGTTGGGGGTACTAGAGGACCAGGGTGGGAACCGCTGGTATAGAAGATCGACATTGTCTAGATTGACCATGGTATGGGTGACCATGCTTAGTCAAACCCGTCTAGTTAGACACCTAAAGATGGTCAACAGCATCTAGATCGGCAGTAATGGTACAGTACTTAGACGCAGGTCTGCGGGAGCGTGATGGACAGTCAAGGTCAACATGAGTTTTTCACTTTTTTGGTGGCTATGTGGACGTAGGTCATGGATATGAAATGAGTGCACAGTGTCCCCTTGTATGGTTTGCTGCACTCAGCCCACTATTAAAATATAACTCTAGGCCCACTTGGATGGTAAAGTATGAACCAAGTCAGCTTAAAGCAAAAAACCATGAAAACTCAATGTTGACCTTGTGTCTATTAATCACGTTCCCGTGAACCCAACTCTCGTGTCTAAATATCGTTACGGTCAATCTAGACAGCGACACCCCAGGCAGGGAAGAGGAACTGCATGGGTTATCAAAGATGGCGGGTGCTAGAATGAACACTATTATAATAAACTATATATTCAGAAGGAGAGACCGTGACGATTATCTACCCTGTAGTCACTGTAGTCATCCAGAGCGAGCTGCCCAATCGGTTATTGTCTGCCGCTGGTGAACTAGTGAAAACAGTGAGCATTGGTCATCTGCTGGCTACACAGAGTAAGTGCCTACTGGTCTGTGCGCTGACAGTGGACAGTGGATAATTGGCACGGTCTGCCGGCTACCTGTCCGCGGAGAGCACCCCAGTCCACCTGTATAACTGGCAGTTAAGTGTTCATACTCAGTTACCACACAGGGGTTGGCTTCAGCCTGCCTGCACTTGCGCACCCTGGGGCCATTGATTGATAATAGCAGACGCGTCAATAGGAAGTCTGCAGTAAACACCCCGAGTGAGATCTTCTGTGGATTTATGAAATGAATGCGCAGTGGCTATCTGAAGCCAAATAACTATTCAAGCATCTTAAAATACCAGCATTAATTGCAAGGACTACCATTATTATTATATATCAATTGATGGGAAAAGGTGAAATACAGTCCGATGTGATCAAGGAATTTATATAAACGGAGTGCAATCGTGCACCGATCCTAAATAATACATTAAAATGTCCCCTTTTTTTCCTGCAACAACAGAAAGTAGTTGGCGACCCCAAGTTAAGTGGTCCATGTATATTTTTATTTAATCAAAATACTGATTAGCATAAAGTATTCTTTAATATTTATATATTTTCTGTATATACTGCATAACATTTTTTTACAGTCAGCCATTTGTTTGGCAATAACAACAAAATTGATTTTTAAACAAATTGAATAAATTATCTGTAAGAATAAAAATACATAATATAATATTTATAATTGTATCAGTTTGTTCAGACTTATGTGCACCTAATTATATAGCGCAGTACCTGAAGTGTGTTTTTTTTTTGTGGTTATGATCTCTGTCATTTCGCTGGCTGATCGGAAGGATTACATTCCGTGCATGGCCAACTTAGCCTGTAATTACCAAGTGTTTCAGTGAAGCTGTAAAAATGTCAAATAACTTTATAAGGTGAGGGCTTTGACATAAAATCTATTCAACCTAAATGATGGTGCACCCACACTTAGAGGGATAATTAAAGTGTGCTAAACATAAATAAGGACATAGGGTGTGTTTTCTTCTCTCTCTCCTGGAAGCACAATATGGATGTAAGGCACATACCTTGGTGGAATACTCCTTTGGACAGCCCATATTAATGTCGATAGCAGCAACATCATCTTCTCTACATGAAAAGAAAGGTTGCATAGTAAAGTAGCAAAATAAACATTTTCAACTCCTAATTTAAATGTTTAATACTATATTCTAATGCCACGCATTAATTGTGGTAATTCTTGCAATACACTGATATTATTTAAATGCAACTGAAATTATTCTGCATTTATAGAAGGGCATTGACACCAAGGCCAAAATTTACATTATACTCACATAAGTTTTGCAACATTTAATGCCCGCTCTGCATCAGACGTCCCCTAAAGGCAAAAAAATATAAGAAATAAATAAATACAGTCTTTTCCTGGAGCATTGCTAGTAGCAAATCACAAGTCAATTTTACATGAGATTTAAATTGCTAGATATCTTGGTTGATGGTACAATTTATACTCTTTTGAACTTATATGCCCCAAATGTCTCACAGCTTTCCTTTTTTGCAGCCGTCTTAGAAAAAATTATAAACATCCACTTGGTCATCGATCCATCTATGGACGGGATGGAGGTATGTAGTACTCAAATTGGCCCTTCAATGACCCAACTTGTCCTCTGCTCCCAACTTGATATATTAGACCAACCGTCTTCAGACATGCCTTACCCGTCTTACTCGCTTTGTTAAACATAGACAATCGGTACAAGGCATTAGAGCGGCCATTGCTGCTGTAACACATAAACGTACCCAGGAAAGATGTAATTACATTCTTTTCAATTTAGATGCTGAAAAAGTGTTTGCTAAAATATCCTGGTCGCACCTAAGAGAGTGCTGCATTTTCAATGTTTATGCGATCTTTACAATACACCTACCGCACAAGTAGTAGTTAATAACATCTCCTCCCTACTATTTATTTTAGAGAGAGGCACAAGGCAGGGATGTCCTGTGTCCCCTCTCCTCTTTAGTTTGGGCCTTGGAGCCCCTTATACGCTATATTCTACAACTCCCGGGATTTAAAGGGGTACAAATAGGTGATAGGGAACTCCGTATTACTGCATTCGCGAATGATATTTTACTTTTTATCTCCGAACCTCATTATATTATTCCCTTACTTATTGAGACAAAAACATTTTTCATCCTTTGCAGGATTTTCGGTGATCTTTCAAAAATCCGAAACGGTTATACAGTATGTACTTCAAATGACTTCACTTTTAGGGGTAGATGTATGAAGCAGTGATAAGGGAAGAGAAGTGATAAATTGCCTAGTACTTTATACCGGCCAATCAGCTCCTGACTATTAAGTTACAGGCTGGGTTTAAAAATGGACAGTTAGAAGCTGATTGGCCGGTGATAAAGTAAAAGGCAATTTATCACTTCTCCTCCCTTATCACTGCTTCATACATCTACCCCTCAGAGGCAGATTTATTAACCTCGGTGAAGTGATGAAGTGACTGGTTTTTATCACCGGCCAATCAGCTCCTAACTGTGAAGTTACAGGCTTGGTTTGAAAAATTACAGGTAGGAGCTGATTGGCCAGTGATAAAAACCAGACACTTTATCACTTCACCGAGCTTAATAAATCTACCCCTTTGTTTCTAAACCGGATTTATCTCTTCTTAATTCTGCATTTACTAAGTTTATTTGGAACAACAAAACACCCAGGATTAGTGCAAAAGAACTCTCCCAAACTACATATAAAGGGGGTGGTAAACCGGGCAGACATAAGACATAGCAGGCCTTCTACGCTTTGCCATGGATTGGATTAGGGAATCAAATATATACTGTATACAGATGTGGCTTTAGAATCCCAATTATGTACTCCCCTCTCCCTCAGTTATCGCCTACATACTAATCTTCACACAGTACAAACCCCCCATTATAACAATATCTTGTTAAACTCTACTGCCCAGGCATGGAGGCTGTCCAGGAGGTCTTGGCCTCCAATTTTTACATTCCCCTTTTCTCCCCCTAGTTGGCAATTTAGAATTTTAACAAGGAACGGCTGCAATGCCCTTCACTACATGGCGCTCACATGGTATCCTAGGAATTTGTTTCCTTTTGCATAATATGCCACTTCTGTTAGACGAGGCGATGGAGAAACGTAATATTAACCCCAAGATGTTCATTACATACAATTCAGCATCGCCTAATCTACAAGATGCTGATTATATCAATCCTATGGACTCACTTATACGTACAGGCACAAACTCTACATCTTCTATTTATTCACAAATCCAAGTTGAGATTCATCTTGAAACCGAATGACCACAAATTGACAAGTGGGCCTCCCAAGTCACTTCCATATCTTCTGAACAGATAATGAAATCCTTTTACTCATCTTTGAAGCTTATTCCAGCAAGCCCATACCAGAAAATGTCCTACAAGATAATCCATCCGGCATATCTATCCCCAAAAGGAGACATTTAATGGGTATATCCGACACTGCAAGCTGATATTATGCATTGTTTTTGGGACTGCTCTCAAATGTGAAAATGGGCATCTTATTTCGTTATACTGCCTCTTGGGCAATCTTTGGATTCCTGGCAGACACACTGGACATTCCTAGAGAAGAAACTAAAAGTGCTTTTATCAGCTGTAGGCCGCAAAGTGATCCTGCAACAATGGACTGGCACAAACTTTATGACACCTGCCCTATTCCGTTTCTGGGATAAATGTATTCAGGCCCTGCCTCCCGTAACTATACTTGCTCACAAACAAGGCTTTCGATCCACAACGAGAGCCGGACGCTGTCCGAGTTCCCCAGCCGCTAACACCCGCGGTCCACCCTTCACATCTAGACACTGCCTAAGTCCCCTAACCGCCCACACCACCAGCGGCAATTCCAACAGCTATAAATGTCGGAACCGGCAATTACCGGCATTTAAGAACAGGGTTAGAATAGGAAACTCCGTGGACTTCTCAAAGTATCAGAAAATAGCTTAAACATTTTTGCCTTTTATTTATTCATTTATTTTTTGTTTATCATTATTATATTATATTATCTTATGTCTTTATTTTAACTTCATCCTAGAATCCACCTTTTTGCTTGCTCTTTCTGCCCTTCCTTCATTTTAATCACCGCTCTAAAAAATCTTTCAGCAATCATTTCCATGTGTGTTTGTCACGGTTATATTTAGAGTTTATACACTTTCTATCCTTTGATGAGTAATTGTCTTGAACTATTATGTACGTGGGAAATATACTGTTTGATTGAATTTGGATATTCTGTGTAAGCATTCTTTCACTGTATGTTACCTTACCATTTAAGTTTCAATAAAATATATATATGGGGGAAAAAAATCTGATCCACCTGTGCAAGTTAGATCACCCTTCAGAATGAGCGCTGACGGCTGATGCAGCAATTGCACAACATGTAGAAAGATAGAGGTTTACCTTTGGGAAAGACAAGAAATCACAATGGCCTGTACAGTATGTGCAGTTCTATGGCATTTCCGAGTTATATTTAAAAAGGAGAAGGAAGCTCTTGATGACAAAGGCAAAATTATGTTATGCTGAATAATGCAATTTCAAAACTTTGAATTATAACTTGGGAGTTTCTGCTACATCCCTAACTTCATAAAATCGTAAGTGCCACACTCTAAATCTCTCTACATCTCCATATCGCAAGGGCACCGGGCAATTACAACTTTAACATTGAAATAAGAATTCGGGAGTGCCGAGTGTTCAGAGACATATATAAAGGACACACCAGACCTTTTACTAAGGCACCCGTAACATCATACATCGACCCAGTCCTCACTGCTATTCTGCACAAAGATATCTGAGTGGGATTCTTCATCACACCCTTATATTTCAAGATGAACATTTTCTGTTTTTTAAAAATGCCAAATATTGCAATGATATAATATTCTACACCAGATACATTGATGATGTATTCATCCTGTTTTGTGATATGATGAATACCGTTAATACCTTGGACACGAACATCAAGTTCACATACAATGTCCAGAATAACAGCACACACTATTTAGACGTGTATTAGATGTCAAGGTTATAAAAAAACACAATACATTACAAACACTAATCTATCACAAGCAGTACAAAGAAAAAGAGGGGGTGAAACCGCATTTATCTAAAAACATGCAACAGGTGTAGGTAATAGTATACAAGAATTTATTTAAAAATAAGTATATTTTTTATGCTATATGAACTTATTTGTACCTTACATTACTATCCTGCTATTGTTAATTTATGTTGTGGCCTTATGTGAAGTACTTCATGTTCAAAATTCGTACTGATTAAATAAAAACTATTCTGAAAAAAAAAAAATAAGTATATTTGAAAATGATAATTCATAAGACCATAAAAATCAATGGTACCACAAAAGTAAGTAATGAGAGCCTGTATAGTCACCCACAGTTCAGCCGTATAATGTCCTGTAAATGTTCCTATGTTGCTTCTCTCATTTGTAGTGGCCAGTAAACGGAGGGGGACTTGTTTAGGAGAGGTGCTGATCTCCAGTCCAGGGAGCTCCTGTTGTTGTTTGGTGCTCTACCTGGTGTTTGTAGTTAGGCTGTACCAAAATTTGTGGCTTTGGCAGTGGGTTCTAGAAGCTGGTCTGGTCGCAGGAGGTGAATAAATAAATTGTCTGGGTGTGGGTGGCCTTGCTCTCTTCCACCGACACTTAACTCGAAATGGGGGACTCCTTTGTGCATCTGCACAAGTAAATATGTAATTTATTTCCTGCGTTGTCCATGTGGGTTTTATTATGTGGGGAAAACCATTTGTATGTTCAAGGAACGTATGGCCCAACATCACAGTGCCATCAGACTTGCCTTAGAGGGCAAGAAAATTGATCAACTGGTGGCACAACATTTTTCCGAACGCAAACATACCCAGGCATCGCTAAGATACAAAATCACTGACACCATCCCAGAAGACAAAAGGGACGGCGATCGAGCAAGAAAACTCTTGCAATTAGCGGCTAAATGAATATTTATTCTTTGAACTGTTTTTTTGTGATGTCTATACATTGTAATCTACACAATCACCATCAGTTTTCTCCATTATATCATATTGTTAGCATATGCATTTATTTCATTGTTTCCGTTGTTGTAAATATCTGTATTGTTTATTCTATGCTGTACTTGATTAAAGTGTCTGAGACGGATGATGTCAGTATCCTTCGCCTGCACTCAGAGCACAAGGTCTCCTCACCTGTATATACCTGAACTTGTTATTCCTGAACACTATTAATAAAATCAAAATGTTGAATTATACTTGAGTATTAGGGAGTTTTTGCTACATCCCTGACTTCATAAGACCGTGAGGAGCAATTACTGGGGTACAACACCAGAGACAGCATATGGAGGTGATGAGCGGCACTCGCAGGGATTTTCAATGACTCCCAGATGGGTAAGTATGTTGACGTTTCGGACTTCACTCCATTATAAAGATTAGAAGTTTCTAGTCTTGATAAAGGAGTGACGTCCGAAACGTCGACATACTTACCCGTCTGGGAGTCTTTCATTGAAAATCCCTGCGAGTGCTGCTCATTACACACACACACTTTTCTTGAATATAGTTCAAAATAATGAAGGCTCTCACCATCTGGAAAACAATCCGATCTTTCTCCCTCTCACAGGTCTGAAAAATGATTCTCTCTGTGGGAGCCACATAATCCACCGTCTGAAGAACTTCTAGCAGAAGTAAAAGAAAATGTGCTACTTTAGTACAGGACTTGATGTGTTCAGTATCGAGTGAATTAATCAAATACTCACATTTTATAAATAATTTCTTATTTTCATGCAAAACAAAAACAACTATACATATAAACATAGAATTTGATGGCAGTTCAGAACTTGTCCCATCTAGTCTGCAAACACTTTCACGTGAAGGTTATTGTGTTTACTTTTTTGCTAATTAAGCTACTAGTTCATTTTTAGATTGTAGGAGGAAACCGAAGTACCCAAAGGAAACCCACGCAAGTACGGGGAGAATTCCACACAGATAGAGCCATGGTGGGAATCAAACCCATGACCTCAGCAATGTGAGAAGGCAATGCTAACCGTTACACCGTCCATAATATAATGTAGGTAAAAATAAGGTATATGATTGAAAGAAATCTATACAGTTCGGTATAGCAAAAAAAGAAGTTTGGTAAATATATTAAACAATTACAACCTAACTTTACATTCTGTTCACCTTTATTATTGAGAACATCTACTCTTTCATAGAGGGCATTGATGTTATTGGCTGGAAGCTGAACTGGAACATTCAATAACTCAGCTATAGCAGGGGTGTTCATAGTTGTTCAACTTCTAGATTTGTCTGTTGTCCATCAGTTTTTAGATATCCAATCGAATATCATAATTAGTATTCTGGAAACACTTAGCGGGGTATTCAATTAAGTGCCGTGTTTTTTACTCCATAGTATTCAATTGCCCGCATTTTTCTCATTTTTAAAGTACCTTTTTTCTGATCTTAATCGTAATCGTGCATGGGGAAAAAGGGCAAAATCTGTGAAACACCCACAAATTTTTGTCCATGTTGTATTGTTCAACCACACATTCAGGGCCCCATGTGCACTGTACGCATTACACCCAATATAAATACACCACGACACTGTGTATATCAGGCTGCTGCTGCTCTCTGTATCTGCCAGGAAAATGTAAAAAAAAGCAGGGAAAAGATAAAGCCACAATGGTGGTCCAATCACTGATGGTCTGATATATTGTTCCGGAAAAAGAAAAAAAAATCTATATTTTTTAATTTTTTTTGGGGGGGGGTGGCAAATTTGTCTTGAATAAGTTTTTAATATACGTTGTGCCTGAACACATGGATGCCCGAGCGTCTGAACACCCTCTACATCAAAGCGGCTCTGAACTTAACGGCCTGAAACAGGCAAAGCCGGCAGCAGCAGACCCAGGGGAGCAGGGTTAAGACCAGCAGCTTGAGTGGCGACTATTTCTGGGGCAGGACAAACCAGGCCTGGTAGGTTTGTCCAGCCCCAGGGAAACCCACCAATCAAGGAGTTAAAATAAATTGTGCATCCTTAGGGTCAGTAATGTGGTAGCATACAGCAGGGTGTCTGGTTGTCCACATGTATTATAATTGGCAGGCAATGGTTTTACATACATACAACCTGAGGTAAAACGCAATCTCAAGGTGCAATAAAGATAACAAGTCTGTCTAAATTACGTTCCTTGATCCATATACGGGTGCTCACAGCGGGTGACCATCGAATGATTTAAAACCTGCACGCTAGCTGCAAATGGAGATGGGGGGTATTGCGGCATGTGAAGGGGGAACGGGCGGGCGGCCGTGCAGGCAGTGTTTGGTGGATTTTCGCAGCCTTGCAAGTCAGCCAGAATAAGGCCCATAGTGTGGTAACCACTGGGTTAAGGCAATCCCTTATAACTGTCAATGTGAGACAAGATATCATTGATATGATCCACTGAGACTGGTATGTCTTGGAATTTTCTCTCTGTATGGACCACCATACTCCGAATACCCTTACACTGCCCCCTCTTCCACCTCCCAGTACATCATATTTGGTATTTATTTTGCTCATACATCAAATCATGATATGCAATGCAAGGTGGCCGGTTTAAATACTACCATTTGCTTTATTGTACAGATGCAAATTATGTACTTATATGTTAGTTGGGCGCCCACTACAGTTAGTGCGCTCATACCCCCACTATCCATGTCGGCATGGAGTTGATTTTATATAGTGTGGTGAGAGCAGCGAGCCAACGAGCCCGAAGCGTGGCGAGCGTAGTGAGCCCCGCGAGGGGACGCGTAAAACTAAGCAAATAGCTTAGTGGGCGTCCAACTAACATATAAGTACCGCAAATTGTTTCTTTATGTTTAGACATAATACAAAGAAGTGTTTTTACATAGTATAACCATGTATTTGCAATGTTATTGCTACCATTTGCGATATCAAAAAATACTATAAACATAAAAATATTATTCAAGAAGTTCTTGTTTACGTTTCAACAGCATTCTTACCATTTACAACTCGCTTACACTGCAACATCTTTAGGTCAACCAGCTCCTACGGGAAATCATATTAACACTCATCAGCACACACAAAACTTTACGTATATGTTACAGTCCCTGTACACAACAGTGGTGTTCTACGCTGCTCACCAAATACACGGTTATAACTAATATATGCCTAGAGATACAAGTGCTTGTTAAGTTTCCAACAAAATATAACAGTTCCAGCTAATATGATAAAATAACTTTAGAACATATTGCCTGCAGAGGAACCAACAAGAAGCTGCTTAATGACTCCCATGTTTTCAGCCTGGACTATGAGGAGAACAACCAGGGAAATCGCATTACTCTTAAGGTAGTGGTTCTCAAACTCGCTCCTTAAGACCGCAAACCAGTCACATTTTCCAGATCACCAAGTTACTCACTGGCCCTTATTCTGATTGAGTCGGATGGCTCCGTGTGCGGTCGGACGGCCGATGTTTGCGCATGTGCAGAGGCGTATCTGCGCATGTGCGAACACCTCGCACGTCTGAACACGACGTGCGATCTGATCGTATGGAAGCATCCGAGCAGGGGGTGGAGAGGGGCGTGAAGGGCTGTTTGGGCTCATTACCATATGCGTATGCCGCGCGTTTCATGGGCATTCCCATGAAAACACTGGGCGTACGTATGGTAATGCGGCCGTGACGCACGTGTGGGGGGGCGGACATATGACATAGCCGGATGCCAGCTGCCCGCCCATATCCCTGCTTCCATACGGAAAAATGTCCAAGTGGTCTGGAGCACTCGGAGCTGTCTGACCGCTCGGTCCATCATTCGGGGGCCGGCGACCATCGGAGGATGGGGGAGGTTCCCACAGATGGGGGAGGTGTTCACATGAAACATCCACTCGCGGTCCGTTCGCTCAGCATCTTACCGCATTCGGACGGTGTGAGTGATCCATTACGGTGGGCGGGGCTAAGAACACTCAGATCCTGTCCGAAATACGCATCCGTCCAAATCAACTAGAATAAGGGCCACTGTGAGGATACAATTGTATTTGTGGTGCTTTCTTATTTGCAGTTAGTTATATCATTTTTAGACCTTATGTTCCCCTGTCCCTCTTGCTGGTGTACCTATTCCCCATGTACAGTATGTGCTCATTCAAAGAACTCAAACTTTTGCATTAGCCTGTATAATATTACTCAGGTAAACACAGGTGGATTGTGACCTGGTGACATTCTGTGTACAAGGCCATATTTTAGTTCAGTGGTTCCCAACCCTGGTCCTCAAGTACCCCCAAGAGTGTACCAAGACTCCATACAGAATCACAAGTGACATATTTAGCTCCATGGTGGATCTTTTAAAATGTGCCTGAATGTGTGCACCTGTGTACCTGCCGGGTGACCTGAAACACGTGCACTGTTGGGGGTACTTGAGGACCAGGGTTGGGAACCACTGTGTTAGGTACTTGCAAGCTTTTATTGGCATCTGTTATCCTAATATGGCCACACAGGAAGCACCCATCAGGAAAATGTAATATCATTGGACAGGCACCTCATGGGTTAAATCCCACCAAAGGGAATACTCTGCACTTAAACCCAATTTCCATGACATTGGTCCCTCTATTTCCTGCCCCTTGCTCCTTAGCCCTATTAGGAGCCTGACCCATCATGTGGTAAGCAGGAGACGGACAAATGTGGTAGAAAGCAGATTAAGAAACTGGGCAACTTCAACAGAGGAGCACAGCATATGGGATTTTGGGAGTTCCCTTATATTACTCACTGGCCTTGGCTAAGGGTTAAAATCTAAATGTACATTGTGGGATGCATCCCCTGCTCTGAGTGGGCTCAACAACTTTCCTGAGTGGACTTGTACAAATGTACTCCTGCAGACTACTACACTATCACTGCTATGTGGATCCCATGATTATGTTGCAGTGTGGAACCCTGTGTAATTGTATAGGCTAATCTGCTATCACTGCTGTGTGGAATCAGCAATAGTTCTGCTTTGTGGACCTTTATCTTCTACAAGGACTGCCTATTGGGATTGCTACCTGCATATTACTCCTGCACTAGATATCTCCTATACATGTATAGTACCGAATTTCTCTGTAGTGAAAAAGAAGCCATTATATAGGTTTCATCTTCTAAATGTCTGGGTGATTAGACCCTGTATCCTCACATTTTACAGCAGTGACAGTGGAATCACACAGCCCACGAGCACAGAAGCCTGGTCACATCAGAGAAGAGAGGATCAGGCCCTATGTAATGAAAGATGAACTGCAGTGATGTGGCTAAAGAAAGTTCACAGATGCTCATCTTGTGAAAAAGGTCAAATATTTTCAAGGAAGAGAATCAATGCCCACAATACAGGCCCCACAGGAGGACATACACTACACCTTCCCTTTTACTGAGGTGGAAGATGGAGACCTAGTAAGGAGTTTACATTGTTTGGGGGGGTATTGATCAACTTCTCACACCCGAGCATACCATGGACAGATGGCATTTTGTTCCAGGCTGCCTGGCATATTAACCTGAGCAAAACCCATTGTGACAACATGACAATAGAAGCCCCATTAACAATCTTTCACCTGGGGAGGCGGGGGAAGAAAATACCCTGTGTATCCTTCGCTACCCTAACCTCACATGAAGGTTATGAAGAAGTCTTAACGTTTAGAAATTGTAGAGCGACCTGTAGCAGGGAATGTATTGCCCTAAGCAACATCACATACAGATCAATTGGAGATAATCCTGGAATCTTCAGCGGTTATAACCCCGAGTGGTGCTCCACCAGCTACGTCAACCATGCTGGCAGCAAACAGGGTCATACGGGACAGTACAGAAGGAACTCCAGCCGAGAGACGGAACATGATTAGCATGTCCTGATAACTTCCCTGCAGCCAACAGCTGTATTATTCTCAAAGGAGGGTCCATCTTTGGCCCCAGGCATTGAGGAACCTAATATTGGTCATGCGCCTATTTGGTGTTTGAGGGAGAAATAAATGGACTGACCTTGGACGGCTCTTATTTGTATGAAGGAGGTTGAGTGTACCCCCTGCCCCTGTGCGCCATTGGCAAAGGTATAAGTTGTCCTCTGGGGGAAAGTTTGCGATTACTAAATTCCCTGATGATTAAAGTGGATATGTTACAATGTAATACTGTCCTGGCGGGGTATCTAACAAAGCTGCCACATACAAAACGGCCCGCTCTGCACCCCCCCCCCACTTGGGAATGTTCATTCACAAAAACTTATACAATAGATCAACTAAACAAATGTGTGTCAGCACGTATTATACGTATTTGTGAGTAGGAAATACAAAAACGTTTATTATTTTGGAGTCACAATGATCCACATACATACTGTATGTGTATGACAACAGGTATGTGATGTTATACATATGTTAATATCAAGTCAGAGTACATGTGATGGATACAGGTTAGAATGTAAAAAACAAGTCACAGTTGTACTGAACAGTTATAAGGACAGTGTTACAGGCTGCAAGTGGGTTACAACTTATTTGGAGCAAGCATTCGTTTGTGCTGGTAAAGACCAAATGTTTCAAAACATTTCTGAGTTCTGAGTAATAGACTGGAATATTGTAAATGGGCAAATAGTGTTTTAGAGGGTCAGCATCCCATAGCCCCTTGGTTCACAAAAGCATTCCGGTGCGGGTCTCCGTATGTCCTCTTTAGTTCCTGTCCCCACTGGTGGTCATGTGATTTCCAGGGTCAGCGATCGCACTCTTTAACCCCATGTAACATACAGACTTAGATGGTGGTAGGAGGGAATGTGTTTTCCAGGGCACACGCATTCAATCCTACAATAGTGAGTTTTTGAATATCTTCCAATACGTATTAGCCACCTTCGGGGAGATCTGAGGGTGCTATCTTAGCGGTGTTCAGATTCATAGCAGTGGCTTCCGCTGAGGTCATCGGTGGGCATTTCGTCATTGAATGTGTGGCGAATTTGCATTGGTAAGCAATGTTTGGATACTGCGCATGTACATATACTTTAATGCACATGTGCAGCTGCTTGGTGCAAGTGGCCACGGCGGGATTGACTATTCACTGGCTGCTCGCACACAGCAATGCAGGTGAGGGGTGGCAGCGAGCGGTCACGCACATGGGTACTCCCAGAGTTTCATGGGCGTTCCCATGGTAATTCTCTGCTGATTATTATTATTATTTATAAGGCACCGCAAGGGTTTCCTGCGCCCAACAAAGGAACAGGACAGGGAGACAAAACTTACAGTAAACAAATAACAGAAATAGATTACAGGTAAAACGAATGTCACAGTTCAGTACACATTACAGCTTAAAGGTAAGTAGTGAGGATTTAATCAACGTAATTCTAGGGACTGGTGGCCAGAGATGGAGGTGAGTATGTGGACAAAGATGGTTGCTGAGTGTTTGAGTATGGGAGAGCTGTAAGTGACATGTGAAGAGAAGAGGGCTTAGCCGACAGTAGGGAAGAGGGTCCTGCTCTGAAGAGCTTACAATCTAGTAGGAAGGGGCAACAGACAGATTACATGAGGTGCAAGCAAGTGAGAGGTGGCTTGATGGCAGAATTGGCCATTAATTGGGCCAATTGGGTATGGCAAATAGTGGCCATTAATGGTATATTCGAGGTAAAGTACTGTTAGACTTTGTTCAGTATGTTCAATCCTTGCATAATAAAAACTGGGAACTTCTCCTGCATTGGCCTGTGCATTCTATGCTAAAATATTACTCAGGTAAATGTAATTTCTCATCGGAAAGTCTCCTCATGGGTTAAATACTACCTGCACAGGAGATATTCATGACAAACAAATTTCAATGCCATTGTTCCTTATATTTGCATCCCTTTGTTCCTGTCTAACAGTCCTCTCAGAGCCTGACCCAGCATGTAGGGAAAGGACAGATGTGTGAGGTAGCAGGTAGAGAGCGGATTAAGAAACCCACCAATCAGGAAACTGTGCAACTTCAAAAGGTGAGTACCGCATCATGGACATTTGGAAGGTCTGAAACGCGCTTGAGCAGGTCAGCTGTTGAGGTTAGTCGCTGGCCTTGGCTAAGGGTGACACTCTCTGGTCAGGTACATTGTGGAAGCATCACCTGCCCTGTGTGGGCTCAACAACTCTCCTCTGTGTAATTTCCAGTGTTGTGTGGACCTATATAAATTTACTCCTGCTGACTACTTTACTATCACTGCTGTGTGAAATCCATAATAGTGTTGCAGTGGGGAACTCTGTAAAATTAAGTGCTATCACTGCTGTGTGGAATCCTTGATAATTCTGCTGTGTGGAACAGTTTGACTTTAAATCCTGCGTGGAATTGTTGTGGAACTCTGTCTTCTGTGAAGACTGCCTATTTGGATTGCTACCTGCTTATTGGGCTCAATTCAGACCAATTTGCAGAGCTGCAAATTTACACCCCAGTGATGGCTTCACAGGTAGATTGACAGGTGGCCGGCACCACCATAGATTCGGAGACCAGCTATCCACAGGCCTGGTCAACCTGTGGCTCTCCAGATGTTGTCAAACTACAAATCCCCTCATGCCTTGCCACAGTTTTGCTATAAGGAAGTGTGGCAAGGCATGCTGGGATTTGTAGTTTCACAACATCTGGAGAGCCACAGGTTGGCCTGTTCTGAGCTATCAGGTCTGAATCGTGACCATTGTTTCTGAGGTACATTTACCTCTTGTTCCTGTATATTACCTATTTCTGTGTGTGGTGATAAAATAACCATTATTTTGGTTTAATCTGTTCAGTGTATGGGTGACTAAAAGAACCCTGTATCCTGGCAAATTTAAAAGATTAACCCCTTCCTGACAGAGCCAGTTTTTGCGTTCCTGACAGAGCCCTTTTTTTCAAATCTGACATGTCTCACTTAAGTGGGGATAACTTTTTTTTGCTTTTACTTATCCCAGTGATTTTGAGATTGTTTTTTCGTGACACATTGTACTTCAAATTAGTGGTAAATTTGGGTCGATGCAGTCTGTGTTTTTTTGTGAAAAATACCAAAATGTCGTAAAAAAATGGAAAATTTAGCAATTTGCAAAATGTTAAATTTTCTGCTTGTGAGACAAATAATCTTACCACTCAAAATAGTTAATAACTAACATAGACCATATGTATACTTTATGTTGACATCATTATTTCAACTTCCTTTTAATTTTTTGGGACACTAGGAGGCTTCAAATATGAATAGCAAATTCTCAAATTTTCAAGAAAATTTCAAACACTGATTTTTTTAGGGACCAGTTCAGTTCTGATGTGACTTTGAGGGACTTGTATGTGAGACACCCCCATAAATGATGCCATTTCAAAAACTGCACCCCTCACAGTATTCAAAACAGCATTTTGGAAGTTTGTTAACCCTTTAGGTGTTTCACAGGAATTAAAACAAAGTGTAGGTGAAATTTCAAAATTTCTTTTTTTTTGCAGAGTTTCAATTTTAATACGTTTTTCTAACGAACACAGTAGATTTTACTAGAGAAATGTGACTAAAAATTGATTCCCCCAATTCTTTTGTTTTCATAAATATCCTATATGTGGCCCTAGTGTGCACGTTGACCAAACCACAGGCTTCATAATAGAAGGAGCACCTACTTGATTTTGGAGCCTCCTTTTTATGAGATTTTTTTTTAGGCACCATGTAGGTTTCTAGGCACCATAAGTGCTAAAAGTTAGGAACCTCCCCCACAAGTCACCCCATTTTGCAAACTACACCCTTCAGGGAATTCATTTAGAGGTATAGTGTACATTTCAAACCCCCAGGGGTTTCACCAATTTTGATACAACTGGGCTGTGAAAATGAAAAAATTTAATTTTTCATTTTCACAGCTCAGTTGTATCAAAATTGGTGAAACCCCTGGGGGTTTGAAATGTACACTATACCCCCTGATGAATTCCCTGAAGGGTGTAGTTTGCAAAATGGGGTCACTTGTGG
Source organism: Crinia signifera (assembly GCF_055691185.1). Lineage (NCBI taxonomy): Eukaryota > Metazoa > Chordata > Amphibia > Anura > Myobatrachidae > Crinia > Crinia signifera. The sequence goes on along the minus strand of NC_139227.1, from coordinate 3,887,220 downwards.
GGGGGTTCCACTGTATGGGTGCTTCAGGGGTCATTCAACCAGAATCTGTGCTGCAAAATCCAAAAATCACTCCTTCCCTTCTGAGTCCTGCCATGCACCCAACTGGTATTTTTTGGTCACATGTGAGGCATTGCCATACTCGGGAGAAATTGGGGCACAGATTTTGGGGTGCTTTGTCTCCTTCATTCCTTGTGAAAATGAAAAATTTTGAGCCAGATCTGCATTTTTGTGTAAAAAAATGTAATTTTTTACACAAAAATGCAGTTCTGGCTCAAAATTTTTCATTTTCGCAAGGAATGAAGGAGACAAAGCACCCCAAAATCTGTGCCCCAATTTCTCCCCAGTACGGCAATGCCTCATATGTGACCCAAAAATACCATTTGGGTGCATGGCAGGACTCAGAAGGGAAGGAGTGATTTTTGGTGGTGGAATGAATGGTGGGTGCTATGTCGCATTAGCAAGACCCCCGAAGCACCAATACAGTGTAACCCCCCCACATGTGACCCCATTTTGGTCACCAGCTTTGGGAGGGGGGCTGGCGCTGCGGCTGGTGGGGGGTTGGGAGGGGTGCTGGCGCTGCGGCAGCCGGGTGGGTGGGAGGGAGGGGGGCTGCCGGGTGGGAGGGGGGGGGGGGCTGGCGATCGGTGGTGATCGGTGCTGTACTTAACAGCACCGGTCACCACCGATCACTGTGTTACCGAGCGGCTTAGCCGCCGGTAACACAGAAAACGCTGCAATTGGCTGTTCACATTTGAACAGCCAGTCGCAGCGATCGCCGCGAGGGGGGATGTCTGCTGTCAGGGACAGCAGACATCTCCAAACTGTCACCGCGTCTATAGACGCGGTGACAGTTTATAAAACCATGACGTATATATACGTCTTCGGTCAAGAAGTACCTCCCGACCATGACGTATATATACGTCATATGTCGGGAATATCTGTCTGGAAGCATATATATATATATATATATATATATATATATATATATATATATATATATATATATATACATACATACATACATACATACATATATATACACATATATATATACACATATATATATACACATATATATATGTGTATATATATATACATATATATGTGTGTATATATATATATACATATATACACATACATATATGTGTATATATATATATACACATACACACACATATATATATATATTTATATATATATATATATATATATATATATATATATATTTCATTATAGCCCAGTTTTTTATTTACTGCTGCTGCTGCAGCTTGCGGGGGGGGGGGGGAGGGGGGAAGCGCTGCGTGCGCTCATGCTGTTGCTGCTGGGGGAGCCGGGGGAGCCTGCTGTTCCCCTGGAGCTGCCGGGTGAGTGCCGGGTGGGTGGGAGGGGGGTGCTGCCGCTCGGTGGTGATCGGTGCTGCACCGATCACCACCGTTTTCTGTGTTACCGAGCGGCTTAGCCGCCGGTAACACAGGAAACGCTGTGATTGGCTGTTCAGATTTGAACAGCCAATCACAGCGATCGCCGACCGGGGGGGGCACCCCTGCCCCCCCTGGGCGGCGAGGGGGGATGTCTGCTGTCAGGGACAGCAGACATCTCTTAACTGTCACCGCGTCTATAGACGCAGTGACAGTTAGAAGGCATGACGTACATTTATGCCATGTGTCGGGAAGTACTTCCCGACCATGACGTAAATGTACGTCAATTGTCGGGAAGGGGTTAACCGGTTGGATCTATTTATTTCACATGCAATTCTGTGATGAGACCTGAAAAACATGAGCTGTTTGGGGTCCTGAGGACCAAGTTTCAGAACCACTATACTAAGGTGATTTCACTTCTGTACAAAACAATGCAATGTTGATTTATTTTAGGAGCACATTCTCTATCTGATGGGAAAGAAGCAAAAGGGAATAGAACACACAAAATATGTTCCTTCCTGTGGACATACTGTAGGTTATACAGTATGTGTTTAATCTCAGAACACATGAGGTATAAAGGAAAATAGAAACATGTTATTAGCTCTAGAAAAATAATGAAAATAATATTTTGTTCCAATAAATAAATACAAATATATATTGTTAACTATATTTAAAATAAACATCATAGCAGCAGACACAGCTAATATGCCACAAAATACTGCTAATGGATTCTGTGACGTTTTCATGCAAATAACATTTTTCCTGTGGACTTTCTTACCTCACAATACACAATATCTGCACCATAATCAAGAGCAAGAAGTCTCATGGGAAGAGTACCTATACGAACCATGGGAGCCAAGATATTTTTGTTACAAAAAGAAAGTCCCATCGTCGTATGGATCCTGTAGAAACGAAATGTAGACAAGCAGGACATAAATCACAAACAATCCTATAATACAAAAAGTTGAACACTTAATTTATAAAAACAAAATCGGAACAAAATTAAAGTGAAGTTGGAGGCCAACAATTTAGGCAGGAATGGGTCAAACCCAGAACCGGCTCCAGTCATCAAACTCTGCCACCCTGGAGCTTGTAGTGTCCGGTGGGGTTGCCCGTGACACTGGTCACCAGAGAGACGGGGAGAGGGAGATTACATTCTCCCCGTATAGTCCGTGGATGTAGTATAAACCTGACGAGTCAGGACCATACACGGAGGCTGATGCAAGGCGACCAGTGTTGCGGATTCCCCCCCTGCACTCCCCAAAATTGTAATGACACACCCTCAGAGGTAGCGATTGCCATCGTTACCATTGATGGCAAATCTGCATCTGGCCATCGATAGTGTTTAACTATGCAATGGATGACCATCAATATATTTACATATCGATGGTCATCCATTGTATTTGATTGATTGGCCTGTGGGCCAATCAAAGCACAGGGGGCGGGGCTTGGTGGGTGTTGGGGGGCGGGGCCGGTGTCACGGCACTTTGAAAAAAAAAAACATAATTTTGCTATTCCATCGATGGAGGGAAACCATCTGGTTCTCCCCCATCAATGGCAAAAGCATTCGACATCGGCCATGAACCATCGATGATTTCTAATCAGCAATGGTCATCACTACTCGGAGGTGTGTATAAAAAAACCACCACTGAAGGGGTTAAAACCAGGTGACATGTAGGCTTGAAGTCATCCAGCCACATGACCTGTGTAATTCATTAGTGTCTCGGTTTAAAGGGACAGGGCCAGATTCTCTAAGCTTCAAAAGTGATAAAATGGAGAGTGATAAACAGCCAGCCAATCAGCTCATGCCTGACATGTCACAGACTGTGTTTAAAAAAATGTCAGGGGATTGGCTGGCTGTTTATCACTCTCCATTTTATCACTTTTGAAGCTTAGTGCATCTGGCCCACAGTATGGTAACCCTACTTATTAGCAATCTTATACTTTCTCACTAATTATAACTCCCCAGAACAAAGAATGGACACTAAACACATAACCACATTATAGGACGCACATTATTAGGGTAGTAAGTAAGTTTTAGGCATAAAGATTATGTTTTTTAATGAAAACCTTTTCACTAAAACAAAATAGTAGCAGAAGTGTCCAGTGCCTGAATAATGCAGCGAGCAGGAGCAATGTCCGGCGGCGTGTAGCATGACCAGCCCTGCCCTGAGTGTCTGTGTCTGTACCCTGGTCCCTCACCTCTCCTCCTGCATAGCCGCTTCCGCAGCACCACACGTGGGTGTCACTCTCTCCCCTCCCCCCTTCTGTTTACGACTGCGCGCTGCTCCGACGTCACTTCCTGCGCGCCCACGACGTCACTTCCTGCGCGCCCACGACACGCTTCCCCGGCAGTCACCTCCGCTGGTCAGGAGGACCCGGCCGGCCCGTGACATGCTGGCCATTGCCCGCACTGAGCTGCTGATGCAGCGGGTACGGAGCGCGGCACTCAGACTCGCTCTCTCCACCGCTGAGCTCCCGGTGATCCGGCTCCCTCACCGCACGGAGCTCTGGCACGGAAGCCGTGACAAGGAGCAGAACGAGAGCGGCGCCGTTTTCTCCCCCCGGGGCGGGAAGCTCCTGATCAGTACCCGCAGGCGGGAGCTAGTGCAGTTCTCCAGGGACACCTGCGGCAAGTGGGAGCAGTCCGCGCTGGTCAGCCGGGGATGGAAGCACCGCCAGGCGCTCGGGGACTACTTCACTATCAACAGGCAGCGTGAGCAGCGGCACTGGCCGGAGACTGAGGACACCTTTCAGTCCCTGCAGCTGCATCCCGGCCTGCTCGGTGCTCTACAAGCCATGGGGATCACCTGCCCCACCTGGGTGCAGAAACAGAGTATCCCGGTGCTGCTGCGGGGCAGGAATGTGCTGTGTGCCTCTGAGACTGGCAGTGGGAAGACCCTGGCCTACCTTGTCCCACTGCTGCAGCGGCTCCTCACTCAGCCCGGTGATATGGGCTCCACGGAACCTCGCAGCCTGGTGCTGGTGCCCTCCAGGGAGCTTGCCAACCAGGTCACCTCAGTTGCTAGAAAATTGGCTGCACCCTTGGGACTGACTGTGCGTTTCGTTGGAGGTGGCGGAGGCCGTAAATCAATAGAGAAGCAGTTTACCTCTAGTGCCTTAGACCTATTAGTGGCCACCCCTGGTGCTCTCGTGAAAGCCTTGAAGTGGGGAAAACTCAGCTTGGGAGATCTCTGCTTTATTGCCCTGGACGAGGCTGACACGCTGTTTGATGACACCTTCTCGGGGCTTGTTGAAGAAATTCTCATGCAGGCACAGATCGCTTCCCACGCCAACGACGTTAATAGTCTGGATAGGAAAGCCCAGCTAGCCATCATAGGAGCCACTTTTCCTAAAGGTGTTGGTCAACTGCTTGGTAATATGACCGATCTAGGCAGTATCTACACCATCAAAAGCAAAAAACTGCATTTTCTCATGCCCCATATTGAGCAGACATTTAAAAGACTCAAAGGGTCGAACAAAATTTCAGAACTAGTGGAGTTCCTGAAAAAAAATGCAGCAGAGAAACACGGATCGGGGATTCTTGTCTTTTGTAACTCCTCAAAGACCGTGAACTGGTTGGGCTATATATTGACTGACCATGACATCAAACATTCCCGGCTCCATGGCCAAATGCCTGCGGATATGCGTGTGGGTATTTTCAATTCTTTTCAGAAAGGGGACAGTGATGTGTTAGTTTGCACTGACATAGCTTCCAGGGGTCTTGACAGTTGTAGGGTCGAAACTGTGGTAAACTATGACTTTCCCAACACCCTAGAGGATTACCTGCATAGAGCAGGAAGGGTGGGTCGCGTTGGCAGTGCGTGTCAGGGCAGCGTGTTGAGCTTTGTAACGTTTCCTTGGGATGTCGAACTGGTGCAAAAAATTGAAAATGCTGCTCGGAAGAGAACTAGCCTCCCTGGCATGGAGTCCAGCATAAAAGAAACTGTTCAGACCAATGAGCTTACAGAAGACAAAGAATGATTATAGGCTATATATGTATTTCCTAATTAAATGACACAATGGAGCTACACATCTAATGAGTTCTGTACAAAAGTTCTAATCATTGCATGAGATAATGTCAATGTATATTATTATTGTATGATATATTTAGACACACAAAGAAATAAATTATTTTATTAACCTATTTAGTGTCAACTGCGCTCTCTAAATAGTGTTCTATTTGTTTCCAATAAATTAAAGTTGGCTTAATCTGTTTTAAGAGTTTTCAATGTAAACTTTGAACATGTTTCTGATATGGAAACTATAATGACATATTTTTGCATCCTGTTTTGTTCGGGAGTAATTTTGTCTGTGCCAATCTACTTAATATTTAGCACTGAGTTTTGATCGCCTTGTCAAAAATCTTAATGTGTCTGCTAAACAGAAATATACTGAATACTTTGTTGCAAAATGGGAATTTATAACTTTGTTGTTGTTTGCTTACTTTTATCTCAGCTCTCGCTGTGTGTGGGCTGTCAGCTCTGTGTGCTGAGCGACGAAGGAGCAGAACAGCCCAACCTAGCATAGCTAGGTTACCCTAAACACATCGTTATGTGTGTAGTGCCCATTAGTCTATATTTGTTATGCCCCTGAGGGCTATATTATGATGACTACCCACAAATTTAAGGAAGGATAGCCTTACATGTGCCAGCATTGTGGACCAACCTGTAGCAGTAGATTTCCGGGACATCTCTGAAATACCAGACAACTGATCATGTACCATCGTCTAATCGAGGTGATGATCATGAAAAAATATTATTGCTCCTTGGATTTATATATTGAACACAGTGGCCTATGTGGCTATAGTAAACACATTACCTGGAATTCATTTATGTAGTAGTCTAATATATATCACAGAGCTGTCAGTCTTTTCTTTTTCAATATACCTGTATGTACTATATCTTTAATACTTGAATGATGTTTACAGCATGGTATCATATGATTGTATTACTATATATCATTACATTTTTTATGGCTTTACGTTTCTCCTGTAACTTTGTTTGGTACTTATTTCCTAGCACGGCGCCCGCGATTTCGATTGTATTGATCGGGTCGGAAAAATTGCGTCCATCGCATGCCAACCAAATCGCATGCGACGCGATCGACCCGATTTCTACATTGGAATTAATGTAAAATGGTCCCTGATACCTGATTTTACATTGATTTCAATGTAAAAAGCCCCAAAACCCCCCCATTTTAATAGCAAACACCCCCCCTAACGCCACCCCACTATTGACGCCAACCCGAAGCGTGGCGAGCGCAGCGGTACGCGTCCTCCGACCTTTTCAAACCCCCACTATTCACGTCGGCGTGGAGTTGATTTTATATAGTGTGGTGAGGGGACCACCTCGCTGCGCTCGCCACACAATATAAAATCAACTCCATGCTGATGTAGATAGTGGGGGTATGAAAAGGTTGGAGGACACGTACTGCCACCCCTCGCGGGCTTGCTGCGCTCGCCACGCTTTGGGTTGGCGTCAATAGTGGGGTGGCGTTTACAATGGGGGGGGGGCATTAACCATATACAATGAGAAGTGGGCCATATTGGCCCATTTCCTATTGTTCCCTATGTAAAATCGGGTGAATCAACCCGGTTTTAACTTTAAGAATAATTTAACATTATTCTCTATGGGAAAATCGCGTTGGTCGCATCGCGGCCCATTCTAATGGGCCGCGGTGGACCCGATCAACGCGATTTTGTCTTTCACCGGCAAATGCTGGTGATTGACATAAAATCGGGTCCATCGTGTCGATCGCATGCCTTAAGTACCTTAAACTTAAGGCATGCGATCAACCCTGACGGGCGCCGTGCTAGGAAATAAGTACCCTTTATTTAAAAAAAAAAAAAAAACATATATATATATATATTTATATATATATATATATATATATATTCTTGAGTCTGTGTGTCTCCGCAACACTGCCATCTGTTGGCAGCGAGTGAAACTACATCTTTCTCTCACATGTACAAACAGAGGCAATCATAAGGTGAGAGAGAGAGTCCATTTTCTTAGAGGGTGCAACATTGGAGGAGTGAGTCCATCACCACCTACTCGCCTAATTTAATCAGACAGCACAGCTAGGCATACAGTACAATCAATCAACGTTTTGTCTTGACAAAGGTCCCAGAGGCGGACCGACACATTGATTGTATGCCTAGCCATGCTGCCTGATTAAGTTATTTGGTCAACACTACAAGACTGGTGAGTGACTCTGCATCAGATAGAGATATTGAGACTACAATTTCTTTGTGACTATGTAAAAACGACACTAAGTGATGATAAGACAGGAAAGATTGGTCTATGTTTGTGGCGTGGTTAGTTGTATTATGGGTATGTGGTTGACAAGCATAAGGTCGAAAGTCATTAGGTCAACACCACTAGGTCGACATGTGTCTAGGTCAACATGGGACAAAGTCGACACAAGCATTAGGTTGACATGGGGTTTTTCACTGTTTTTGGACCTGACATGTGCCAAGAGGCGGTATTTCATACCCTACCATCTACTAGGGTGTGGTGGGAGAATAAAATAATGCACCGAGTGCAGCACAGCACCGAGCCTAAAGCATGGAGAGCGAAGCGAGGGGCCGCGGTGCACTTTATCCTGTATCCATTTCGATATTCAGGTAAAAAAACAGTGACAAACCCCATGTCGACCTACTGACTGAAGACCAACTTACGGTCGAGCAAATGGTCAATACCCGCATTTTGTATCCAATCCCTGATACTGTATATCTATAAATACAGGCCTGGTTGTAGATACGTAAGTGAAGAAGGTTCATTCCCCCATTAGATTCGGGTTGCTGACGTTTCAATGCTTATTTGTGGCCGTTTATTTTGCCATATGAATTTGCGGAATGCCGTGTTTGTTTTTTTCATCTATGGTGGTTAGTGAAAGCGGTAACATTTGTAGTGGGTACAAAGTCTTCTGGATTGTTATCATTTTTAATAAATGAATGCGGCCTAAATAGGATAGAATAAGATGCTCCCAATTTTCTATCTCCTCTTGGGCCTTATTCTGATTGAAGTCCATCAGACGCTGCACTCCGCTCACAGTGACGCCCCCCCCCCCCCCTCGCACGCCGTGCCCTCCCCACATGGCTGCGAATGGATGATTTACATAATCATCCATTCGCAGGCAGGGAGAAATCATCACTCGATGGTCGTCTGAGAAATTGGGTGAAGTGTCCGGGTTTATATAATGCTGCTGGAAATCTCCAGTATTTAGTTGTAGTTTCCGGGACAGTTTTCCAAAGATGGATTGAAATAAGGGCGTGGTCCGATATTAGAATGTTGTGTGTGTATGTTGAGTTATCTGGAGAACAATGAGTTAGAAAGCAAGAGATATTATGTTCTGGAGAAAGAATGATAGACATGGTAATTAAATGTGTAACTTCTGTCATTTAGGTTAAATATTCTCCAGGCATCATGGAGGTTACGTAGATGTTCTAGAAGTTGTATTCCTTTGCCTCCACTAGAAGATTGTGGTGTGTTTTGATTTGAAAGGTATACTTCACAGTTGAACTTGCCCCCTATATTAGATTATGAGGGGTGCATTGCAATAATAGATTAGAAATAGCTTGGAAAAATGTGGAATTCGGGGTTGACAGGCAAATAGATTTAGTAGCGTGTATGGCTATATAAGAAGACGTATCAGTTAAAATCTACCTTCCTCGTCTGTGTCAACAATAGTGTATTGCAGTCATTTATGAAAAAGGATCACTACACCTTGTTTTTCGGAAACCTAGGGGGCTGATATCCACTCTCTGATCCACCTATCCCTCAGGGGTATGCCTTGTGACAATGACCAATGTGTCTACTGTATAAACACTATGTCCGGGGAAAGAGGTTTTAAATGAGTGGACACTTTTTTGCGTTTCACAGGGGAGTTCAGGCCATGTATGTTCCATGAGACTATGTATAGTTTGTCATGTACGGTACTAGTGGGCGTATTTGTATGTGAGTTAGGCATTAACCAATTCCTTGTTTGATCTGGTAGGTTGCAAAGGTTTTGAAAACTGTATTGCGGGAGTTCCCAGACTGGCCTTCAGGGAGCCCCCATAAGGGGATGCATCTGCTATCCAGCCATGTCCATCCTTAACAGAATACTTAGCGCTCCTCCAAAGATCTGCGTCTCTCATCTACACTCATTACTCGCTCCCATTCCCAACTGCAGGACTTTCTTCGTGCTGCACCCACTCTGTGGAATGCCCTCCCAAGCACAATAAGACTCTCCAGTCTCCAAACCTATAAGCATTCCCTAAAATCTCATCTCTTCAGGCAGCTTATCAAATTCCAGAACCAGTCACAGAACCTTGCATTCTGGTGGAATCGATGCAATAAAGAATACAGTATCTATCCTTATGTATCAATGCCTATTTCCCTATAGATTGTAAGCTTGCGAGCAGGGCCCTCCTACATTTTGACTGTCTGTAAATACCCTGTTTGTTGTATCACTGTCTCCTTTGTAAAGCGATACGGAATATGCTGCGCTATATCAGAAACTGTTAATACATAAAAAAAAAAAAACAAGAAACAGTAAAACACTTATTCTGTCAAAAAACATGTAAATATGTGGTAACAATTAATGTTGCTCCAATCCTAATCAGACAGAAAAAGAAAAGTACTTGTGTATTATCACGGCGCCCACTACGGCATTTGCGTAGTGGGCTATTCAGGGTAGTGAAATTGCATTGCGTGCCATTATTGTATGGCATGCGATGCGATTTTCCTATGTAATGTATTCAATGCTCTCTGTCAGTGAATACATTACAAAAATCGGGTCAGATAAAAAATTGCATCGCATGCCATTGTTGCATGGCATGCAATGCGATCAGATATCAGTGCCGATTGGACATATAATAATGTCATTTATTTAGCGCCCCCTCCCACTAACCACGTCATCCCGAAGCATGGCGAGTGGCGTCGGAACGTTTCTGGCCGACCTTTTCATACCCCCACTATCCAAGTCGGCGTGGAGTTGATTTTATATAGTGTGGCGAGCAGACGCATAATACATGTAACATAATACGCATCCCCTCACGGGATTCGCTGCGCTCGCCATGCTTCGGGCTCAGTGGCTTGCTACGCTCGCCACACTATATGAAGTAAACTCCACGTCCATGTGGATAGTGGGGGTATGAAAAGGTCGGGCGGACGCGTTACGCCACCCCTCGCCAGGCTTCGGGATGACGTGGATACTGGGGGGGATTACATTATGTCATTTAATGATATAGTACATTAAATGCCATTATAACAGGAAAAATCACATCGCATGCCATACAATAATGCGTTGCGTCGCTACATTTGCATACATAGTAAAATCGGGTGCCGTGTTAATACACAAGTACCGAAAAAAAACAGTGCAAACAACACCAAAATAGTTAAAAATTACCTTGAAATAAAAGGTTTTTCCAAATAACATCAAAATTAGTCTCGTGTATCTCTATTTCAAAATGGATCAAAAGCACATATTTATTCCTGGCTCGTCTCAAGTGGGGAACGGGGGGAGTTTTCAGACAGCACTGGGATACAAAAGACCTAGCTTCAAAAAAGTGGGTCGTTCTATTTATAGAATCTTGAGTTTGGCAGGAAACAATAAGGTAAATTGGTGGCGGCTGTCAAAAAGGATTTTACAAATAGGGCAAAATTCCCTGGGTTTCTGGGAAGCTACCACCGAGAAATCTTGGAAGATCAAGCTCTTTCGGCTTTTTTCTGATTCTGAGCCTGCTCTGCGATGGGCACATAGTATCGCCTCATTATCTCGATAATTCAAGTATTTTGCGATGACTTCTCTGGGGTGGTCCTCAGCTTAGGCTCGTTCTGGACCTAGTGTATGTGCCCTCTCAATCACAATGGCCCCCACGTCCTAAAGAGCGGGTCAGATTGGATTGGAGGTACTGTAATTCTTGAATTCCCAGGAACCGCAGGTTATTTTGAAGTTCCTATTCTCCAGGCCGTCAATTTTGTTTAAAAGGGTTTTAATGGTTGTTGTTTGGTTGTCTACAGAGGGTTGAATCGACATGACTGCATCATCTTTATCGCTAACCCTCTGTTCCACCGTTGTAATTCTCTTGGTATTTGAATCAGGTTGTGAGACCGCTGAAGCTAAAGTGGTTTTAAATTCAAAAAATTGTTGGTCCACCACAGGCTTAAGTACTAACAGCATCTGATGGGGTCACCAGGGGAGTTGATGAGGGTGAGGGCATGGAGACCAATTGAGAAAGAAAGGGAGTGTGGATGGGGATAGGCTGATTCAGCCATGGGGTTGGGAGTGGGAATGAGAGTGGTTTGAGGGTTTTGGTCCCTTGTTATTTACCCCTTGTCGTGTTTAGAGAGGAGTAAGGCATAAAAAATGTGGGGTATGGCTGTCTGCCAGGAGCGGGTATAGCAGTCTGAGAGAGATGTAATCGGCCCCCTTATAGGGTGTCCTCATAGTCTGCTGCTATGCCCAGGCTCCTCCACGGGTGCAGGGTGGAGTTGCTAGCCACCTTGGAGCTGCTCCAGTTACAGTGGGAGGTACTTATGTATTATCTGGACTCCCATGTTAAATGCACCCCATTTTTTCATACCCCTACTATCCAACTACGCATGGAGTTGATTTTATATAGTGTGGCGAGCGCAGCGAGCCACCGTGCCCGAAGCGTGGCGAGCGGACACGGTCTCATAAGAAAACCGGGAGCCCAGATATTACATAAGTACCCAGTGGGATACTGCCTCAGACCAGGGCTGCCAGGGGTTTCTTCGGCAGTGTTGCATGTGCTTGGCTGCGCGACTAAGATGGCGGCCGCACTTCATGCTTCTGTATGTCTGAACTGGATTCTGGTAACAGTAACATTGTAATTAAGGCTGAAAAAAGATGTTAGTCCATCGAGTTCAAACTATCTAACTGGGTAGATAGGTTGGTGCAGGGGTTCTTGTAGGGAGCCGGTTCCTGTAATGGACACTTGACGGTACTTATCCTCTGTTGTGGGTCGCGCCGCTGGAGGCACTTATATAGGATCCGGATCTCATGAGAATCCAACAGCGGGCTGACTACGCTTTGCCTTGGTCCGGGTTCTGAGTTTGGACGATAGGGACGCAAGCCCATCTCCGTTGCCTGTTAGTTGAGCCGTGAGCGTCCTCCTCAGAGCCACTCCCAGCGGTTTGTTGTTTATTTTAAACACCAGGTGACAGCATAGCAGGTTAAATCCATATGCAGTCAGTATTCCAAGCAGTAGCATACAGGCAATATCTGTATAACAGACTCTGGAAAGGCTCCAATGGTCCCTACAATAGAACACCCCCGGCCTATCGCCTAGGTAGCTAATCCACCATCAAGAGCAGGGGGACTCTGCCCTGGAAACCCTTATAGCAAGAAATCCCAGGTGCTGCTGATTACACACCTGGGATTCTGCTACTGCTACCAAAACCTGGTCTGGATCCTCCACATTACTTTCATGTGGGGGAATGCTGACATATATATATAATATTTCTGATTTTTGAAATCCGAATGCTACCGGACTCTGCAATCTAAGCACATATCCGATACATTCGGGTCTTCCCGTCCAAACGCGGACCAAGGCAAAGCGTAGTCATCACGCTGTTGGATTCTCACCAGATCCTATATAAGTCCGGGTGGGGGCGGCGCCATCTTCATTCTAGTCCTGGAGAGGTTAGTAGGAGGACGTGTCTAAGTGACTCTATTAAAGTAGCGTGGCGATCTGCTATATCAGTCTGGGGGTGGCTCTGCTCTGCTATGCCCAGTTCAGTGGTGCTGTACACCATAATTAGAGTGGCTGACCGGTGTGTACGGTGTACGCTCCCGGCGGTGACACAATCATTTTTACTGGGGTGCCCTTTGTGTATTGGGTACACTCTGTGTTACACAATAATTAGAGGGGCTGCCTGTTGGGTATTTGGTACACTCCCAGTGACACATAATAATTACAGGTCTTCTCATGGAGGGGAGAAAACAAAAGTAGGCAAGTATGGTGAACACTAATGCTACTATGCGGTGTAATTTTAATAAAGGATAGTACTGTGTGTTATAATGTGAATAAAGGGCACTGCTGTACATGGGGTACTAATGTGTGGTGTAGTTTGAATCACATATACTACTGTGTGGTGATATGTGAATTGGTACTGTTCTGTGCCCATGTCCCTTCCACATAAATCCACACTCCTAGATTATGTGGCACATTCCGAAGGCACACACTGTCTCTATTTTAAATATGAGGGGGGGCAGGGCACCAATTCGCTTTCTGGCACAGGGCACCAAAATATCTAGTTACTCCTCTGCCACCTACAATATAATGTATTGTAGCTTACAGTATGATATTACTGTGTTGTTTTTATTTATCACAGAGCCTTAAGCACAGAATTAGACAGCCGATGATCAGGCAGAAGCAATTCTATCACTTCTCCTTTCCTGTTTACTAAAATTAATTTACTTGACTGCACAAAACAGATAAAGATTTATCTTGAGTTGTAGGCATTTTGTTATCTTGAAGTCATATGATTGTGAAATACTATGAATTCCTCCACTGTGCATCTCACAACACTCAGTAGACACCAGGACTGCCAACTAGTAAGTTTATTGCTTTCTGTATATATCTATCTATAATAACAGAAATAACATACATTATATCTGTCAATTTCAGAGCCTTATACACCCAACACTAATATTTTATATTGCCTTTTTAATTGTCACAGGAATTTGTCTTGTACAGTATATTGCAGTCCAATATGTTATTTTTGAGAGCCGGTTAAGATGATATTCTCCCCTATTTATATGGTTATAGATACAAAAGGACACAACAAAGTCCCAAAAAAGTTTTCTTATAACACACTCCCCTTCCACTTGCAAGCAAAAGACCAAACCTCGCAAGTAAAAATGGAGGTTTATCCCAACAGCATAAGTTTACAGATACAGATGAAAGTTCTGACGGCTGTTTCAATGTCAACTGACAGTTTTCCTCAAGGCATGTATTTATATGTATATTTTTTTTCTATTTCAAGAGTTTGAAGCACTGGGGCAGATGAACTAGCATTAAGTGCATATGCTGCACACTAGTTAACTGGGGTAATAACTCCTTTTCAAATGTATTACTGGTGCACCGGCAAAGTGCCAGCATCTGAAAGTACATACACACTTTCCAATGCCAGCGGCTTGTAGCGACAGCAGGGGAAGCTTGTTAACGAGGGAGGGAGTCATTAAAAATGTGCGGGAGCATGCATCATCAATGATAATTAAGTGTACACACTAGGGCCCTTATTCTGATTGAGTTGGATGGCTCTGAATGTGGACGGACGGACGGCCGATGGTTGGTGTTTGCGCTTGTGCAGAGGCATTTCTGCGCCGAATACGGCGTGAATTCCGTACAGAAAACGATCGGTCAGAACAATCCGAACAGGGGGTGGAGAGTGGCGTGAAGGGCTGTTTGGGCTCATTACCATATGCGTACGCCCCGCATTTAATGGGTGTTCCCATGAAAACGCTGGGCGTACATATGGTAATCCGGGCGTGGCGCACGTGTGGGGGGCACTGACATAGCCGGATGTCAGCTGACCGCCCATTCCCCTGCTTCCATACGGAGAAATGTCCGAGTGGTCTGGGGCACTCGGAGCTGTCTGACCGCTCGGTCCATCATTCGATGGTCGGCGACCATCGGAGGATGGGGGAGGTTCCTACAGATGGGGGAGGTGTTCACATGAAACATCCACCCGCGGTCCATTCGCTCGGCGTCTTACCGCAGTCAGACGGTGTGAGCAATCCGTACAGTAGGCGGGGCTACGAACACTTGGTTGATTGTCTGTGTGTATACATGTGGTAGGGAATATAGATTGTAAGCTCCACTGGGAGCTCTCACTTTCTCTCACTTTCTGAATATCTCATCCTATTAAATCTCATCCTAGGTGTGATCTCTGCTCCTACTTCCCTCACCACTTCTTCTCTAAATAACCCTATACTGTTGTCCCTGGACACAGAGAAGTCCTTCGCTCTGGTGGAGTGGAACCATCTCTACACCTCTCTAATGCCCCTTTCAGACCGCACAAGTTAAAAGGTTTTTTTTGCTGTCTGAACGGGTCTGAAACGGTACCCAGGCAGCAGTGAGCACTATTGGTGCCCAGTGCCTGCATATTTAATGAGCTGGCAGCTAATTACACATGCGCATATGTTATTAGCAGCTCATTACATATGCGCATTTGTAATGCACGGCCGGCTCGTTAAGTATGCAGGCACTGGGGACCAATAGTGCTCACTGCTGCCCCCCCCCCCCCCCCCCCCCCCCCAATGTGTTTAAGAAAACCCCGTGCCTCGTGCCTTACGATCCCGGCTGTCGGCTCCTGCTGCTTATAAAAAAAAAAGTGACTTTCGGAAAATGGCTGCCCCATAGGAAAGACTGTTTGAAAAAACTGTCTTTGGTATGGGGCAGCCATTTTCCAAAAGTCACTTTTTTTTTATAAGCTGCAGGAGTCTGCACAGCCTGGTTCTGCAAGGCATGAGGTACTGGCTGCACGGGGGGCTATGATGCATCTATCAAACTGACATAGCACGTAATGTTCTGTTATCAGACCCTTTTATCATTCAGAAAGGAACTAGACAGGGATGCCCTCTTTCCCCTATCTTATTTGCTGTTGCATTAGAACCCCTGGCCATCGCCCTGAGGTCTTCCACTGTATATACTGGCATACATATAGCCTACTTAGAATTAAAATGATCTTTGTTTGTGGATGACACATGAAAAGGTCGGGAGGATGAGTAACGTGTCCGCTCACCAAACTTCAGGCTGGCATGGATAGTGGTGGTTTCAAATGGAGGCATTTGACAGTATGTAACATGGAGCACTGGCAAATGCGTCCTTTATTGTGCATGAGACGCACTTGCGGCCGCACCCCCCCTTTGTGCAGGAGACGCACTCGCTAACAAACCCCTAACCCTGTCAGCAGGTTTGCCGCACCCTGATGCAATCCAAACACCCTGATGCAATACTTACTGAGATGCTCAAGCGTCTGAGACACTCCTGCATCTCAGACAGATAGAGCGCCTCCCCGCCGGCGCCCACATGATCCCCTCTTCGCCGGCACTGCCAGCGGAGAGGAGATCATGCGGGCGCTGTGTGAGAGGCACTCACTAGGCTTGCCAGGGATGCCGGTGACAGAGCTGCAGCTCCTGGGGACAGTACGGTGACTACGCTGCCTGTCGGGGTCACTACGCTGACTGCGCTAGGCAGCCGCTGGGCTAAGCTGACAATGTAGCGTAGCCGGGCACCGTGATAATACACAAGTACCTATTTTTTGTATGCTTTATAATATGCTTTGATTGCTACAATGAACGCTAAATGTAGCATACAAATACCAGGTGACCATAAACAATCACAGAGGGTTACCGCTACACCTGAGGATCCTGATCACCAATGGATTCTGATAGGCCATTGGGCTTTTATATAGCAAAAGGAAATTTGACCCCAATATCTTCTGAGGAAACCATAGGCACTTACCTAGCGGAGAACTGCGTCAAGAAAGGGGTTAAATCTACCAGCACAACCACCCTCAGCTCCGGCGAAGCCTCCTGTGCCCCTCCGGTCCCCTTTCATCCAGCGGACCATGCATGTCCCAGAGTGATAGCTGCTGACTTCACGCCCAACGCCTGACAGCCGGACGGACGGCGGCGACAGCTCCACTTCCCAGGACTAGCACATGTCGTACGGCGCTTAGCCAACGCACCATCTCTCTTCTAAAAGAGACGCCACAGCCGGTATTGATCATTTGAACACTGCTGTATAATTCACTGCTTTAAAATATAACCTCCGGTAACTGCGATAGAGGCAATCTACAAAAGGCTCCCTCCTAGACAGGTGGTGCCTCGGGGAGCTACAATCATCCTTGGGACAATTTAATTCATCTGGCGGCACTTTCTATACATATAAGGAGGACAAGGACTAACCTGAAAATTCATTAAATACGGATGGTAACTATTTCCTAAACACATATAAAGTGCATCTACCTTCTAAAGAACATTCTATAAAATGTCCTTAAGTTGAGCTATACATAAATATGGTCATGCTGGTTGATTTATATAAAATGTAATTTTATTGCTATATCTTTATTATTAATTGTTGATTTTCTATTGTTATTTGTGTACAATAAACACTTTTTATAAGTAATCAAAAATTGGCTTTGCGCTCTCTCACATGAGAAACATCTTTTAGCAAGTAACTGAGGCTCGTGGCTTCCCTGCGGTACCTGGCTACTGGGTAGTCGTTTGAAGTCCTCAAGTTTGGGACACACATCTCTGCGCAGGCTTTGGGACACATCATCCCTGAAACCTGCACGGCTATTATCGAGGTGCTTCAGTACGAGCATTGTAAGGTAAGAAAATGGCACCACACATTGCTTGTTGTTTTAACAAAAAGTTTTATTATAAAAACTGCATTTTTATTTTATTTTTCATTTCAAAACGTCACTTTTTTATAAATATGTGGCCAACATGGCTGAACATTAGCAACTTAGCGACTTTTTTATTTTAATATCTACAGTACCTCATAATAGCCTCAAAAACCAGACGTGGTTCTTTAACATAGGTCTATATGATTTATGTTAGAGTGCACTCTTCATATTTTATGTATATTTTTTATTTCTTTTTTAATTAAATATATATGAATTCAGATATTTGTTTGATTGACATCTGAAGATGATTTATCACTAGTGAGTTATCACTACCTATTGCCAGTGATTCTATAGTGAATGTCACCACTGCCAACTATTGGCAGGAAGATGGTTCCCCCTGGTACTATCAACCTTTCCCTAGCAGCATGTGTGCAGTGTACCCCTGGCAGCAGGACCACTTAATGCCATAGTAGCAGAATGTAGCAAACCTACTGCAATATATAATATATAAGGGCATAATGCGTTACATTTGTGAACCAAAATAAATGGTAAATATATCTAAACAATATGTTGTTTTTTTTAAATATCCGATCAACATGGCTAAACTTTTTCAAACACTATAAACTTTACAGTACAACTTGGTACTGTGTCCTTGGTGTTGGTATGTAAACCAAGGGCACCAGGATTTTAAAATCATCCTACATTTAAGAGACTTGTCTTCTCCACTTCCTGCTTATCCCCCTCTGACATCAATGACATAAAATTGCAGAGGGGGCGGTGGATATATGGCAGGCTTGGGAACAGTCGCTGAATTGGGGAGAAGATTGGAATTGAGGAGGAGGCTGCATAGTGGTGGAGGGGTGGGTGGATAGGGTTGGGGGTTGATGACAATGGGAAGGGTTTCAGTTTTGAGGAGGGGTATGAGGATGAAGTTGGTAAGTGGAGGCCTGTGATTGCGGATAACTGGAATGGTAGGTGAGATGCTGAGGAAGATGGGTATTGGTGGAAGGGTTGGTGGGTGGTGAACTAAAGGTAAAAGGGACATGAGGAGTAGGTGTTTGAGGTTATGGCCCATGAAGGTTTCACTCTGGTGTCACTTGTCCTGTGAGTGTTTTGTACAAAACCTGTGACACCAGGAACTGGCACTCTACTTGCTGGTGCTTGGAAAGTTTACGCATGGTTTTGACAACATGTGACACAAATGGAAAGGTTTGTGAATTAGATGGATAGCGCTCAAAGGTAACTATATTAGAGATCAATCAAACCTCATACAATGATAACAAACCTCAAACAGCTTGGTTGCTGAATGGTCATGTGGCTGGCACAAACAGTCACATTACCTTTTTCCTCCCCTATTAGATAAGCAGGGGAGACACAATAGAACAGGACATAGTGCCGGTCAATAAAGTAAAAAAAAAGTTTGAATACATAGGTTGCACTTACAATACAGTGACCCATATAAAAGCATGAGACAGGTATTCCACAAGGCAAAGCAGCACGCAGGTGATGTAATAGAAGTCCTCTAGTCTGGGTTCGCTGATCCAGAACGGGGAGCCACAGTCCAGGGTCCAACTTCTCCAGGATGCGCCTCTTTAGGATATACTGGTCCAGCAGTAAGAAGTAGCACGCTTAACGCGTTTCGGAATTGTGTTCCTTCGTCAGAAGCATGCTAAACAGTCCACAGACTCGGGTATATATACCCGCAGACAATCAAGTACAGCTGGTTACTAGCGCTGCTAATCGGCGTACAACTTCCGGATTCCCACTGAAAACATGGCGGTGCATTCCAACTCCCGGAAGCGCGTCACCGCAAAATCATATGCCAGCCGGAACCCCCTATCTAAGGATAGACAGCGCAGTTATGCGTTCCACTTTTATTCCAAGGTGTGCGCTTGCGTTCCATAGCTCCCCCAGCTTCCATATCAGCTTATACAGACAATATAACAATATACTTATAGAACTTTTTGCTTCAAAGGGAACGCGGAAGTGGTTTACAATAACATTTCTCTTATCATATCCACGAGCTATGGAAATAGAAAAATAAAATTAGTAACAATACACAATAAAAACTTTTGTATTTAAAATAAGGTGAATCTTATACACCACACCATTAACATGCACTATAATAGGTAAAGAAGAGTGAATGGTACTAAGAAAGGATCGGTTTTAATTCAAATTCACTGTTTAATCCTTTAGGTACTAATGTACCCAAACGATATATCCAGCGCATCTCCGTTTTAGAAAGCCTTTTAGCTAGATCATTTGTACGGCTTTTTGGTATAATTTGTTCAATGCCACAGAATTCACAATGTGGCATTCATTTCCATTATGGACTGTACAGTTGGACCCTGGACTGTGGCTCCCCGTTCCGGATCGGTGAACCCAGACTAGAGAACTTCTATTACATCACCTGCATGCTATTTTGCATTGTGGAATACCTGTCTCATGCTTTTATATGAGTCACTGTATTGTAAGTGCAACCAATGTGTGAAAACTTTTTTTACTTTATTGACCTGCCCTATGTCCTGTTCTATTATGTCTCCCCTGCTTATCTAATAGGGGAGGAAAAAGGTCATGTGACTGTGCCAGTCACATGACCATTCAGCAACCAAGCTGTTTGGGGTTTGTTATCATTGTATGATGTTTGATTGATCCCTAATATAGTTACCTTTGAGCGCTATCCATCTAATTCACAAACTTTTCCAAATGTCTGTATTCTTTAGTAGTTTCTGGTGTTTCTACTATTGTGAATTTGGGTATAGCTGCACTTGGGTTTTATTGCGCACCTGTTGGTCAAATACCTTTTTTGCATTGAACATATGTCACAAAGTCATCAAATTCATTTCCGGAGCAGTTATGAACGTGCCTCAATGGTCTTTAACAAATTTGGGTTTCCGTGGCTTCCTCCTGGCACCCTGTTGCTGTGATGATTTTGCTCCTCCATTGATGTGTTTTGTAGGTCAGGGGTACGTCTGAGATCTTCAGGTGTCTGTAGGTCTTGTGACTGTAGTGAAAAAAAAATATTTATAACATTTTCAAACAGTTTCTGTTTCTTTTACAGTTCCCCAGAAGCGTAGTAAAATGGCAAGCTACAGCAGAGGAATATGTCAGATGCTGGAATTTCCCAAACTGTGGTGGTACAATAGAAGGAAAACATGTGCATCACTAAACCCGCCCACAGCGGTTCAAACTACTTTAATTATAAAGGCTACATTAGCATTGTTCTCATGGCGGTGGTCAACGCAAACTGTGAGTTCATTTTCCTGGATGTTGGGAAAAATGGCCGATGCTCAGATGGTGGATCGTTAAGGAATACCAATTTCAATGATAGGCTCACCACCAACTCCATTCATCCACCGCCTGTTGAGCAAACAAAGAATGGTTTGGGATTTGTGTTTGTGGCAGATGAGGCCTTTGCACTGCACAAATACATAATGAAGCCCTTCCCGCAAAGAGTCCTGAACCGGATAGGCGCATTTTCAACTACCGTCTTTCTAGGGCCCATCAAGTTAATTGAGAATGCATTTGGCATTCTCAGCAACCGATTCAGGATCTTCCACCAACCCATCAACATGAGGCTGCACAATTTGACTATGCAGTAACAGCATGTTGTATACTGCACAACATGCTCCGACGCAAGGCTACCAGCAGGACCAGAAGAGCTACTGCAGATTTCTTCGCTGGCAGCACCTGGAGTAGCCTTACGCGGCACTGCAAGGGAAAATGACAATGCCTTTTTCAATGGGGAAGGAGCTGTGGCATGGCAGGAAGCCATCAGATAATAAACATTTTACCCCATTGTCCTCCGCCACATCCTGACTCCCCTCTTCTGACTCTGCCATCACCACTAGGGACTCATTAGCACCGTTTCTCCAGGAGGAGGTGTAGTTCTTTCTATTACCACAGTGGTCTGCACTGGCCTCCGATCTCTGCTCTCATAAGTCCTCTGCAGAAAAAAAGAAAATGAATAAATATGAAAAAAGTTGCATTATTCTGGTTAAATAAAGTTGGTTTTCTAGTTAGTGCTGTGAATTCTCTGAAATATGTTTTGATAATACAAGAGCCGCTCTCCCTGTTGCCGAGCGTTCGCCAGATCGCCTAGCTGGCGAGTGCTGGCAGAGGGCGGGCAGGCAGACGGGGACGCACTTTTAAATCTGCAAGGCGGTGGGGAGTGGGGACCGGGTGCTTGGTGTATCTGGCCCCTTATCGGACTCATTTTTCCTTGTCCTTATATTCTTTTTCATGCACAACCTAGTTCTATATGTAAGATGCACTATGTTTTTTGGGGGACTGAACACCCTCATTGAATCAAACTATTGAAACTGTTGGATGTGTTTTAACAACACATTATGCAAAATAGTTGCTTTATGCCAGGCATGCCCAAAGTCAGGCCCAGGGGCCAATTGCGTCCCGTGCTGTCATTTCAAGCGGCCCACAGCCTTCAGCTGGAAGCGGGCAGAGCATCAGATGTGGGAAGCACAGCACAGGACACTAAAGGTGGGGCCCCGTCGTGCGTACCTTTACCTTGCTGTCTGCTGCAGTGAGGAGGTGCTGGCCGCTACAGTCAGATGTGTTTAGCGTCCTAGCCCTGCTGCTGCAATCGTGCAAGGGGAAAGCTTGCTTCCGTAACATGCAGAGCGGAGGAGGGCAGTAGTGGGAGCCCAACCATCTCCTGTCCTTGCAGTGCTTGCTTTGCCTCTCCGTCCTCTGGCTCACACAAGGGGCTGGGAAACATACAGAGAAGGGAAGGGGCAGGCAGGGAGACATACAGGCAATGGGGGCAGAGTGGGGGACATACAGTGAAGGAGGGTCAGGCTGGGGGACATACAGTGAATGGGGGCAGAGTGAGGTACAGGGTGAATGGGGGTCATACAGTGAATAGGAGTCATACAGTGAAGGAGGTCAGGGTTGGGGACATACAATGAATGGAGGCACTGATGGACATAAAGAGAAGGGGGGCAGGCTGGGGGACAGAGTGAATGGGTGCAGAGTGGGGAACATACAGTGAATAGGGGACATACAGTGAAGGAGGGGCAGGCTGGGGGACATACAGTGAATGGGAGAAGGCTGGGGGAAATACAGTGAAGAGGCAGGCTGAGGGAGATAGAGTGAATGGGGGCTGAGTGGGGGACCATTCTGATGTGATTAATGATTCAAAGAATGTCAGGCTGAATGGTCGGCCCCCACACATTTACAATTCACCAAATCTGCCCCTTGTTGCAAAAAGTTTGGACACCCCTGCTTTATGTACTCTGAACCAAAAGGGTAAAGTGTCAACTCTAACTAGCTGCAAGTCATACTGAACAATGGCTGAAGCAGCACTTCCTGTAATAACAAAATATCTTTTGTGTAACAAAACAGTTCCTGTATGACAAGAGGATAGCAGTGATGCAATCCATATACAGCATCATTTACAGCCACATTCTCTTATCATCAGCCCATGACAGAGACAGATAACAGGAGTTAGGTATAAGTGGCAATAGCACTCGAATCTGTTAGCGTAAGGGGTGTCACCATTGGTTGATTGGACCAATGAGGGGTAAATGGGACTATGGGGAGCTGTATAGGGTATGTCCAGTACCTTGAGAAATTGACTGGAAGGAAAGATTATACTTAGCGCTCACAATAATGTGTGGGAATCTATCTGTAAGAGAATATCAACCACTAAAGAATGAGAGGTAGTCAATGATGTAAAATGATATGGTTTTTATTAATTAATATAATTAATGTGAAATGCAAATGTGCAGTCCTGGTTACCTCACAGGAATACATACTATATAACACACCGTTATATACTGTAGTAATAAACATTGGTGGGCAGTGGTGTTTAAATATACATTGGTAGCAGTAGGCACAGTGGCGTAACTATAGCTCCGCAGCCCCCTGTGGTGGCGGGGAGGCGCAGAGAAAGTTTGGGCGCCGGGGGTCTGCACGGCTATAGTTACCCGCTGCTGTCTGCCGGTACCTGCCTGCCGCGCCGTCACAGTCCCGTCTCTCCCAGCGCTGGCTCCTGCTGCTATAATGAAAATGGACACTTAGAAAATGGCTGAAGTATGGGGGCAGCCATTTTCTAAGAGTCACTTTTCATTATAGCAGCAGGAGCCAGCGCTGGGAGAGACGGGACCGTGACCGCAGATGCGGCCGGGCAGGTATGGGCATGGGCGGGGCACCGAGGGGAGGGGGAGTGGCAGGGGGGGGCGCAAAAAAAATTGCGGCGGGGGGGGGGGAGGCGCAAAATAGGTAGTTACGCCACTGAGTAGGCATATAAAAATATATACATCAGTGGGCATATAAAAATATACACATTGGTGGCCAGTGGATGTATAAATAATATATACACATTGGTGGGCAGTGGTGGGTGGATACATAAAATAAAGACATTGGTGGGCAATGGGGACGCATACTCTGTGGCGTGCTGCTGGGGAGAGTTGCCCGGGCCCCTACCCTCTGTCAGAGTGGTGGGGCCCGGGACTCAAGTATTCCCAGAACCCCCACTGTCGGTGGCCCTGCAGCCAAATTCTTCAGAGATTAAATTCGGTTGTTACATGTTTTGCCTTTAATTGCCCGTTTCTGTGCATTACGATTTATTGTAAAAATGTGTCTCTTCTTATTTTGTTCATGTGCAAGTCTTAATAAAAATGTATTATTGAAAAAAACAGCGGCGGACACAATGGGGAGTAGGTGCGGCGGGCGAGGCAGGCTGTCGGTGCACAGCTCCGGCGCCTTGTGATCCTTCGGCTCCCGGAGCTTGTGCTCTGCCCTTGCTATGCCCCTGAGTGTGTGGAGACTAAGTAAGAACCGGAACCAGACAAGACCCCCCCCCCCAGGTGATATGTCTTGTCTAGATGCCTGTGTTGGCTTTACAGCTGTCACCAGGGACATGGGGAGGGGGAGATTACAGCCTCCTCGTGTGGTCTGGAACGTTCCATTTTTTTTGCTACACGCCCGTACCATTCAGACAGGCTTTATTCTCTCCCTCCTTCTCTCCCTGGTAGAGGGAGCCCTCACCGGCAGCCCTCCCGAACAGGACACCCCCCGGACCAGACACTACAAGCTCCGGAATGACAGAAATTGATGAATGGAGGATGTCTGTTCCGGCGTTCCTGGGTCCTAACAGATCCGGTTTTTACCCATAGCTCAGTGTGTGAAAGAATAATTAACTGTCAAAAGACAATATGATCCATACAACACTATAATATGCATGTATATTGTGAAGTTATCAGACTCACTGTAAGTCTGTAATTATTATATTTTATTAGGTGTAGTGATTATTGTACTTTTTAGTCCGTCTGTACCCTCTTGTTCTATTCCCCAAATCTGTGTGTATTTCCAGAACCATAGTATTAGACTGTATATTGCCCAAATATGGTCGGACAGGAAATACCCAGGAAAGAACAGTGTATGATTTCACCAAAATGTTATGTCCAATTACCATACTATTGTTCCTGCTATTTACAGGAGAGTGATAGCTGAGGGACAATCTTCACAGGGGGTGATCAGCACATAACGCAATCAGCTGGTTATTGTTCCTTGTATTGACTCTCCCTTGCATATCTCTGGTCACTAGCAGACTTACTGGAACCGGACCCAGCAGGGGGGCAGCAGCAGAGGGACAGCTGTAGATTACCTGGGGGGGGATATACCTGACTCTTGAATCCACCAATCGAGACCCAGTGCAAGCTCACTTTTGGTATGTGCACCGTGGGAATTTAGAAGGTTTTAAAATTACTTGTACACTTGGTGTGGAGCGTCCGGTGCTGTGTGGATTTACACAGGTTTCTGCTATCACTGCTGTGTGGAATAAGTGATAGTTTTGTGATTTGGAACTGTGATGCTACAAGGACTTGAACTGCTACCTGGATGTTTCTATGCTACATTTTGCCTCTTGCTCCTGTCTTTATCTACTTGTGTGTGCTGTGATAAAAATAAACCATTCTTCTGGTTTCATCTGCTCGGTGTCTGAGTGATTGAGGAACTTGTACCCTCACATTTGGCGGCAGCGACAGTGGGATCATTCAGACACCAACCATCGAGCACAGAAAGCACAGAGAACAGAGGATCAGACCATATGTAAGGAAACGGAAAATGCAATAAGGTGAAGTTCAGCAAGTGAGCAGGTGTCAGTCCTGTGAAAGGGAAAATGTTTCCAAGGAAAGAAAATCGATGCCTCAAGACCCCTGGAGCAGAGGAGCTCAGGGATGGAGGTTCTTCAGTGTATCGGCAGGCTGGGAAGCCGGATCTGTTATTTATTGTCAGAAAAATGCAGTATATCTGGGAGTACTGGGAAGAAGCTCAGCAGATGATCAGCGGGTGGAGAGTATCCAGCATACAGGACAAGTTGTGTTACCTGGGGGATGCATTCCTGCACTGTAAAGGTCAGGCCACCTCGTGGAATCTGCTGGGGGAGCCAGAGTTTGTGGAATTTACAGAGGAAGTGATTGCTACAGTTACCCAGATGCTACAAAGGGGACAATATTCTGAGGCTGAAGGACAAGTCCAGAATAAATTGATGCCCCAGATAGAACCAGAGGAAAGGTCCAGAATGGGGCTACTGCAATCTGGGCAGACAACCGAGGGGTCTGCCACAGAATTATTTGTTACCACGAGAGAAGGGTCGTTGTCAGGGGGGCCCCTAACTGCCCTTGAAGAAATGAGTATGAAAGAGCTGATAGCAGAATGTCAGCTGCGAGGTGATCAGCACATAACGCAATCAGCTGGTTATTGTTCCTTGGGTACATGTGTATTTTGGCGGCGCCCCCGATGTGCATCGCACAATGAACGCATCGCATCGCATGCCATGTACTGGATGGCATGCGATGCGATGCGATTTTTTCCCCCTATGCGATGAAAAATCGCATAAGCACCAGGGGCGTATTTAGGGATGAGGGCGCCCCTAGGCACAACAATAATGTTTACTAAGTAGGACAGTTTATATGGGCAGTATCTGCATGTCCTATCCATTTACACTCTATTTAAGATGGAATATAGTACAGTACAGTGGATATTTTGCAGTAATTGGTACATTTTGGGCTGACAGTACTATCACAGGCATCCTAGTGCCGCCCCCAAACATGTGCCGCCCCTAGGCCGGTGCCTCACGTGCCTAATGGGAAATTCGGCTCTGATAAGCACCCTAAAGGGTGCTTTTCAGCACCCTAATGGGTGCTAACAATGTTAAATGCACCCCCACGCCACCCCCCCCCCCCCCCACTATAAACGTGAACCCGAAGCGTGGCGAGCGCAGCGTAAACGCGTCCCTTCGCGGGCTTCACAGGTATCCGCGTCCCCTCGCGGGGCTCGCTGCGCTCACCACGCTTTGGGCTCGGTGGCTCGCTGCGCTCGACACACTATTCTATTCTCAACTCCACGCCGACGTGGATAGTGGGGGTATGAAAAGGTCGTAGGACGCGTACCGCCGCCCCCTCGCGGGCTCACTGCGCTCGCCACGCTTCGGGTTCACGTTTATAGTGGGGGGTGGCGTGGGGGTGCATTTAACATTGTTAGCACCCATTAGGGTGCTTAACATTGTATAAGCACCCATTAGGGTGCATATACAATGTTTAATCGCATCGCATCGCATTGTATGCCATGTACAATGGCATACAATTTGAAAATTGTATGCCATCGCACAGTATCGCACGAAATCGCGACGCATCGCATACCATCGCATGCGTTATGGTATGCGATGCGATGGGCGCCGCCAAAATACACAAGTACCGTTCCTTGTATTGACTCTCCCTTGCATATCTCTGGTCATTAGCAGACTTACTGGAACTGGACCCAGCAGGGGGGGCAGCAGCAGATGGACAGCTGAAGCTGGGAGGGGGATATACCTAACTCTTGAATCCACCAATCGAGAACCAGTGCAAGCCCACTTTTGGTATGCACCGTGGGAATTTAGAAGGTTTTAAAATGACTTGTACACTTGGTGTGGAGCGTCCGGTGCTGTGTGGATTTACACAGGTTTCTGCTATCACTGCTGTGTGGAATAAGTGATAGTTTTGTGATTTGGAACTGTGATGCTACAAGGACTTGAACTGCTACCTGGATGTTTCTATGCTACATTTTGCCTCTTGCTCCTGTCTTTATCTACTTGTGTGTGCTGTGATAAAAATAAACCGTATTTTGGTTTCATCTGCTCGGTGTCTGAGTGATTGAGGAACTGGTAACCTCACATACAGTATATGAGCTAAATTAGATCCATTCAACACTATAATTATTTGCTGAACTACAGTGATGCTTTGGTGTCAACATTGCGGATAGGGTTAAAGTTACTCTGGGTTATGACCTTATCAGCATTATGTACATCGACAGATGACATGTTAACTTTACATTTCACATCCATGTCGACATTCAGACCATGTTGCCATTAAGGTGTAAAAAAACTGGATTTGCACTTTCTTGTAAATGAACCCCACAGTTGCTTGTGAATAGTTTAACATAACTGTAAAGAGTTAACGGTTGCTAAAATTGTCCTACTGGTGCCTATAGTGTTCACTTCCTCCTTATTGTTCTCAGAGTTTACCCACTGGAAGAGCAGAGCGTTTCTGAGAATCTGAAGGCTCTTTTGTAGATCGAAGAAGTAATAACAGGTATAGTTAATCTGACGTGTTTGTACATACTGTATATATTGTTTACTAAGCATGTTTATTATTTTATTTGTAATACATTGTCAGATTGTCCTTTCCCTTTTCCTCATTTACTATCTTCATTGTATATCATTTTTTTCTTTACACATAAGCTTTATAATATAATTAGGGGGGTATGCAATGTGGGATCACGGCTGTCGATCCCCGCCAACAGCCATGATCCAGGACCATTTGCGGTCAGATCGACCGTATAACGACAGACGGGATTCAATGTCCCGCCTGCCGATGGGCGCAAAGGAGGCGTGGCCGCGAAAACGTCTGTGGATTGCCGATCTGCGTCCCGGATAACGACAATCCACGGTCGTTATCGGCAGAACAGGGCCCGACAGCTTCTGAAGTCGGGCCCGTTCTGCCGTCATCCAGCATCAATGCTGTCGCTAATGACAGCATTGAATAGGGAGCCGCCGCTATTTCCCACGTCGGAAATACCGGCGGCACATTGCATACCCCTCTTAGGCACTTATTCTAGTTAAATCGGACGGATGCGTATTTTCGGACGGCCGCCGAGTGTTCTTAGCTCCGCCTACCGTACGGATCGCTCACACCGGGGCCCAAGTAATTTGTTATATTAATAGATATACAAAAGGCGAGGATTACACATCTTCGAGCCACAGCCTCTCAACTCCTTGTGATAAACTGGGATTTGTGGACTGAGTACAGTGACCCAAAAGTGGGATTGTCCTGTCAAAGTTAGGACATCTGGGAGATATGAATTTAGAATCTTATGTAGGAAAAGGCTAATGCTGGTCTTCACCGCGTGGGGAGAATTCAAGTGTTTTACCCCCAGTAGCCACTAAGTTGCCTTCTGCAGAGGACAGGAAATCTCCTTCCTAATGTAAAAAGGAGATCCCTTAATTTTTAACACCCTCTAAATGGTGGTGACAGAGCCGGCCCTAGGCATAGGCAAACTAGGCAAATGCCTAGGGCGTACCCTAGGGGCACCAGCAGCTTCTGCTGATTAAAATGATATGCAGCATGCCTATATTCTGTGTGTGAGTGATGCTGTATCTGCATATGAAATACAGTAGTGTATGCATGGAAATCACTGTAACATAGCATTCCTTATGCAGGTACAGCCACAGTCGCACACAGAATATAGGCATGCTGCATATCATTTTAATCATCGGAAGCTCCTTGTGTGTCCTGGTCACATAACAATGCAAATAAGATGCATTTTCAGCAAAAAAGGCACCCAACGTTAGCAGAAATGGCCAGGAGCTGCATGGCCTATTGAGTCAAGATGTATGAGGAAACATCTGTATCCAAGCAGAGGCAAAGGTCACAGTGTTAGCGGCTGTGCGAGTGCTGTCTGCGGGTAGGTTGGTTGTGCAGTAGTGTTCGGCTTATGTGTAAGAGGGAATTATGTGTGTCATGTATAAATGCATTAATAATGTGCGACATGTGTAACAGGCATTATGTGTGTCATGTGTATAAGGGTGTTAATAATGTGCAACATATGTGTAAGGGGTATTATGTGTATCATTATGTGTATGAAGGACATTAATAAAGGTTGGCATAATGTGTAAGGGGCATTATGTTTATAAGGACATTAATCATGTGTGTCATGTGTAAGGGGCATTACTGTGGTATTATCAGGGGTGCCGAGAGAAAGGGGTAGGGGGTACAAACTACCCAGGCCAAAGTCTGCTGGAAGGGCCCCTCCCCTTAAGTGACAGCAGCAGCTGCAGCTCTTCTCCTCTGCCCAGCACACACTGCTTTGTCCTGGGTTGCAGTGGGGCCATGGAGGTGCTTTAAATACAATATTTTCTCAGGATATTTTTTCTAAGGTTATAATGTGAATAATGTGAGGAGTAATGTACATAAGGTAAAGTGGTTACTACTGTGTGATGTAACGTAAATAAGGGACACCATCGCATGATATAATGTGAATAAAGTTGCACTACTGTGTGGCATAATTTGAATTGGGGGTGCTATTGTGTGGCCATGCCCCTTCCCAGCAAGAACACACCCCTGTTTGGGCTGCGCACCGAATGTGTGCACTGTTTCTATTTAAAATATTGCAGGTGGGAGCACCAAAATGATGACTGCTATGATGAGGGTTGATGGTGCTGGGAAAGGGGAGCAGGGTCAGAGGAGGAACTAGTGGCTGTGCTAGGGGGCACCAGCCAAAATCTTGCCTAGGGCGTCATTTAGGCTAGGGGTGGTGACATGACTCCGACTCCCCCCCCCCCTCCCCCCCGGGACCTGTTCGTGAACACGTAGAACTGGTCCTGCTCATGTGCGAAGTACCAAAAATTGTAACATTGCAATGATGAGCACAAGAATGACCAGTCCTGAATTATGTTGGTAGTTTATAGTTGGCAGATACACATTGATATACATTTATTTACCAGCCTTTAGTCATCACTGGGTAGGGGTACAGAGCATAGTGCCATTTCAGTTCTTTTATTGACCTAAAGAAAGTTGTATATTACAATGTAGAGAATCTCCGATGGTAGAAGTTTACTGACACACAGCGGTTCTGGAAATTTACCAACTGCTTGTGCGTGTTACTGTAAACTGAACACCATTTGCCTAATACTGATTCTATCGCACATCGTCTGTGTGACGTATTTTGCAAGCTGTGCATCTTCTATGCAGAAGTTATGCTTCTTTAGACTGATATATAGGGAAGGGTCCTGAACTGGACACTTTAACTACAATGTAATGATTATAACTGTAATGATTGGTGCCACTCTGCTGAGACTTTTAGTGCTACCCACAAAGAGAAAGAATGAAGGCGGACTTTTCAAAAGTTACTACTGTAATTAGAATTGTAATACATGTAGCAATCAAGTATGCATTTAAGTAGAGTTTTTTGCATAATCTCCGGTGCACCCCGGACCACCCCTTAGATTTGCCTTTGCTACATACAGAGGTGGATTTGCACCTCATGGGGCCCTAGGCAAGATACTGGTTTCTGGCCCTCCTCCCTCAAACAATTCAACGCACTATTTTTTGCTGCTGATTGCGGACAGCATTGATAGAGTAGCTTGTTGTGTGCAAAGTCTACTGATAAATGCTCAACTGCATAAATATCGGTATTGCGTACAAATCTGAATCAATCTCTACTTTTGAAAGTAGGCTTAATACCTGTGTCCACTGACTGCCCACAAACAGTTGGTGCAGAAAAAGAGAGTGTTCCTCTGGGAAAAATTTGAATGGCCAGGATATCGTAATGGGGCCCCTTGGGACTTGCTGGGCCCTAGGCAGGTGCCTAGGTTGCCTTGTGGAAAATCCACCTCTGGTGGGTCCTATAACAAAATCTTAAAAAATCCACACCCCCTGCCGCTACTGTCACCAGAGGCAGAACTCTGGGAGGCAATGGAGTCATCTGCCGCCGGGCTCCTGCACCCAAGGGGGCACCTCTCCTACCCTGCAAGTATGAATCACCTAATTGAAAGCCGTCAAACAGTTATGTGGCTGACTCCCCCTCTTAGTCTTAGCAGGTCCATATATGTCACTCTCTCTTTGTTTTAAGCATAATATACAAAACATATTTTTATATAAGTTGGTGTGTGTGTGTGTGGGGTGGGGGGGTGGGGGGCACCCATATTTATCTTGCCTCCAGGCAACTGGTACGAACTTACGCCACTGACTGTCACTATAATACCCCTTAGGGTATAATACCCCTTAGGGTGTGTTTTAAGATAAATATTCTAAAAGTCTGTGATCCATGATCACGTTTAACTTCAAACCCTCAATTGTAGAGGGTATCAAGGCACCTTCATGGAATCATAGCAGATAAGGCTGCCTTATAAGGATTTTTTCCGGTCTAACCCTGTTGTCAGTTATAATACATTTTGATAGATGGTATCTTTCAACTTTATGAAAACCCTGATTAACATACATAGATTTCTAACTTTGTACATTTATCTTTTCATCTACAGGACCCAAGAAAGTCACCTATTATGGCGTGGAGCAAGAGTGCACGTTCAATGAATTCAGCACTCACCATCGTACATATTCTACTCTACTTCTTTATTTCAAAGTATTCATGTTCCAATGATAATCTTCTCCAGAAAGCACAGAATCTAATGAATTCGTTCCCACTGATTGATGGGTATGTTTGACAAATTACTGTCTGTAAGTTTTTTTCAATAGTGTTTTTATACCTAAGCCTTTTAGTATTTTTAATATTTTTTTTAAAAAATTGTGAAGGCTGCCTGTCGCTGGGTATAAGTAGAGCTGTGGATCATAGCCGCTTCCCTGGGACGAAGCACTCTTTGGACGAAGCACGCTTTAATTTTCCATACGGTACAATACAATAGAAATGGCTTAAACAATCAAGCTATAACAAGCTACAGTACTATAAATAAATTATCATTCAATACAAAAATTCAAATGGCTTAACCTTACCATAGAAAGATTTTTCTTTATAGATCAACCAGATAAAAGGCCAATGGCTATATGGCTGCTTACGGTACATAAAAAAAAAAAAAAAAGAAGAAGAAGAACCAAGAGCACACAAAACATTTGTATGCATACTATCATTAATAGATAATATTTGAAAACCCTGTATTTGCAATGAATGCAATGTAATTCAGAGGTGCAGCCGACTGACAACCTTGAGAATATCACCTTGCGCCAATCCAATCCTTTAGAAAATCAGATTTCAAGAAAGAAATGGGGCCTACACACAGGGCAATTTCAGGGCATTTTTTAAGTGATCTAACTAGATCGTTTAGAAAATTCCCCTACATTGCTCCGTGTGTAGGGGCCCTAACGATAGTGACGCACACCATCGCTATCTCCATAATGCATAACCTTACATTTAGCTTGTACTGTTATTACAAACTTGCAATGTGATGCTTTAATAAAAAGTTATATATATATATATATATATATATATATATATATATAAAAAGACGTCTTGGAATTTGAAAAGGTTCAAAGAAAAACAACAAAATTAATTACGGGTTTAGAGTCGGTTGGTTAGGAGAAAGGCTAGCCAGGTTAGGTATGTTTACATTACAAAAGAGGTTACCTCTCGCCCGCCTTGCCCCTCTCCAATCCATTCTTAATGCCGCTGCTAGGCTCATCTTCCTCCGCTCCTTACCTTTCTTCACTGATCTCTATCCACATTCCCTCCCGTCGTCTTCGCTCCACTGCCGACCGCCGCCTGACCTCTCACCTAATCACTTCCTCCCACTCCCATGTCCAAGACTTCTCTCGCGCTGCCCCCCTGCCCTGGAACAACCTCCCGCCACCCATCAGGCTTTCTGATTCCCTTGCCTCCTTCAAGTGCTCCCTCAAAACCCACTTCTTCCGACTAGCCTATCCCTCCTCCTAACCTCTTTTGCTCCTCCTATCCTGCCTACCCTAGCCCTCCATCTGTTCCCATCCATTCCTACTTATCCTATTGTTTTTCATTCGTCCACCCACCTCCTTTAAGTCTGTTAACTCTTATGAGCAGGGCCCTCCTTCCTCACGTACTCACCCTACCTCTTTACCTCACCTGTGCTCCTGCCCTGTTCTTCCCTTCCTCTACTTCATCTTCAGTCTCCTCGACAATTTCGACACCTACTTCAGAACTGATGCTGATTTTAGTTCTACCAGCTATACCCCTATTTATGCTGTATTTTATCTACACACCCTGTTCGTTACCTTGTAATTTGTTTTTTTTTTGTTGGCTATGTACGGCGCTGCGGACACCTTATGGCGCCTTCTAAATAAACAAACTACTACTACTAGACATCTATGTATTAATATAAATTATATTTATGGATTGGTATGTTTACATTAGAAAATAGGCATCTATGTATTAATATATATAAACACATAAATGGTAAATACAGTAAGCTTTAGGGTGATGTATTTACCG
This sequence comes from Crinia signifera, assembly GCF_055691185.1. Taxonomy (NCBI): domain Eukaryota; kingdom Metazoa; phylum Chordata; class Amphibia; order Anura; family Myobatrachidae; genus Crinia; species Crinia signifera. Next base: position 3,852,956 of record NC_139227.1, on the reverse strand, counting down.
TGATGGCTGTACACAGGACATGTGGTCATCCCCTGAGGTTAGAAGAGAGGAATTTTCTCACCAAGCGAAGCAATGGTTTCTTAAGGGGTGTACACATAGAGCGAGTTTTGCTAGTGAGCGACTAACTAAGTGATTTCACTAAGTGATTTCACTAGAATTAACATGGTTGGTATTTAATTGCAAATCGCCTAGTGCATGGGTCTTCATACTGTGGCCCTCCAGACTTTGAGCTGAAAGCCGCCCAGTGTGTATGGCCCTGCTATGAGCAGTAAGTGCTGCTGCGCGCTCCCGCAACATCGCCGGGAAAGCCACTCATCTGCTGGTTATAACAGCAGATGAGCGGCTTTCAGGACGGCTTTGCATAGTGCTCCGCTATACAACGCCGTCCGTCCGTCCCCCCCCCTCCATCAGGGCCGGACAGGGGGAAAGCCGCTCAGTGTGTATGCACTGAGCGGTTTTCCCTGCAGCGATGAATGCGATCATCGCTGTCCATACACGCTGGGCATAGTCACCCAGTGTGTATGGACCTGTACAGTGTTTCCCATAAAGAAGTTACACTTATATTGCTTAATTAGTTGAAATACTCCTGGATACATTGCATAACAAGTATTCATGTCATTTCTTCTAGACACAATGACTTTGCCCTGCAGCTCCGAAGGCTCTACAATAACAGGATATCAAACATTGATTTGTGGACTTTAAATGACACCAATACCAATCTGAAAAAACTTAAAAGTGGTCATGTGGGAGCTCAGGTACCTAACGTACAGTATAGCAAATCCATATAGTACTGTTTAATAGCCCGCCAATACAGTGCATACGCTTTAATACATTTATTCGTCCCCAGTGTATTTACACTGGTGAATGTGGTGCGGCTCTGCGCATATGTGCACATGTGCAGGGCAACTGTCAGAAAAGGGGAACCCCCAGTGTGTTATGGGCATCCCCATGAAACCGTTAGGTGTTCCCCTCGGAATGCAGGTGGGCCAATGGGTGGTTGACATCACATGATCACATGATGTCAGCGCCCGCCCCGTCTTAAGCAGACTCCAAATGAAATAAAGGTCGGTCTAGATTGACTTATTTCCATAGGGGAGAGAACATTTCGATCACAGGATTTCTCTCCCCTTCGGCCGCATGTGGTGAGGGGATGTGTTCATGTACATCCCCATGGCGGGTGTGGATCGTTTGGTCTACAACAACTAGGTCGACAAGCATTGGGTCGACAACACTAGGTCGACATGGTTCAAAGTCGACATGGGTCTAGGTCGACATGGGCAAGGTCAACAGTGAAAAGGTTGACATGGGGCAAAAGTTTGATATCCGTTCTCCCCTTACATACCTCTGGGAACTGCTTCTATATATCACTTTCTCTTACTGCTTGCTGTACTCCTATCTCCAGTGACATCTGTCTCCGGTTACCCACCTCAACCAAACCCCTTTACCTGGAATAAGCCTCATTTACAATAGGAGAGCACTATGGGCCTTATTCTAGTTCACTCTTTCTGACAAATTCCTTCTTAGATGGACAATACCATGAAGCCACTAACCTATATTTTTGGCTTCAGCATGCTGAATATTAATTGGCAGGTGATAGCAACAGTTAGATTGCTTAGAAAATGCCCTGAAATTGCCCTGTGTGTAGGCCCCATTGGTTTCTGGAATCGTAACTCAAACCTCAAATTTTATCTTACTTTGCTTATGCTCCTAAATGTCCATGTCTGGAGCATATAAGACGTCACAAGGAATACATTTAGCAATATCTGCTAGTAATGATGAGCATGTCATACATTTAATCTTAATTGATCACGTGTACACTTTAGGGTTCCTATGTTCATAATTGCATACTTTGAATTATAACCATCTTTTGTGTTCCCTAGTTCTGGTCTGCGTATGTTCTGTGCAATGCTCAAGACAAAGACGCCGTAAGGCTGGCCTTAGAGCAGATTGATGTCATCAAAAGAATGTGCAGCAAATACGAAGAACTGGAATTGGTAACAACAGCCCAAGGTTAGATGGAAATCTCACAATATATATAAATATTGTGCGGAAACATACACACTTGATTGGAATTTTGTTTTCAGAGAATTGGATTACTTACAATAAGAGTGATGTCATTATTATTTGAGTTCATTTGAGATTTACGTTATTGGTCTTAAAATGTATCTTAGCAATTTACAAAACACGGCAGAGGACATCTGTAAAATAGCCTGGAATGAACACTAGACTTTCCATAAGCACCACTGCAACATAAATATTTACCACGATTTGTTTCTGCAAACACAACTGGAAATTGGCTCAAAATGCACTTTCCAAATAGAGCATTCTTGGGGCAGCGTGTTTGGATAAGCATACAGGGACGCTGTGCTCTTTGAGCTGGTCCTGGATTTTAAAGTAAACAGGAAAAAATTGCTAAGGTCCCCCTGTATTTAAAGAAGCAATCTTGTTTCCCCAAAAAAGCAAGTATGGCCCCCCATATTGTGGAAACCAGCACTGGGCTTCATTAGCCAAGGAGGTAATGCCACAGCCAGGGGTTACATTTATGCTGGTCTTCGTAGCCCTAGCATTACCCCACCAACTATTCGGCTGTGGCCAGGGTTCCCTGGGGGTGTGGTGACTCCCCTATTACAGGCACCCCTCCATGGCACCCATAGGCCCAGGCTCAACCACTGTGCTATGCCTGCCACCCCTGGGCTGTGGTTGGTGTCGCCTAATCCAATGTAGAGCAGTCCTCTTCGTTCCATGAGTGGACGGGAGCTTGTTGACGACCTGGGGGTCGACCTGGGAGTTGACAGCCTGGAAGCAGACATGGCTGTTGATGACCTGGGAGTCGACACATGAGTTGACGGCTTGGGAACCGTCACAGGGTATACAGGAACTGCACCTGTGCTGACTTGGGAGTCGCAGATGGTATGGTCCTTTAAGGGCAGCGGCAAACTCTGCTGAGGGATGCTGTAGTGCTCTGTCCTCTTCCCTTGGGAGCTGGAGATGGTAGACAGCGAGGACGGTAACCTGGCAGGTGCGGAGAGACAGGAAGCTTTATTATCAGCAGCAGAAGACAGCAGCAGATTGCCCAGGGTTTTGCACAGGGTAACCACAGGGACTAAGGACAGGATCCTGGAGCCTTGGAACGCTGAGGACTGGATATACTCTGGAATCAGACAAGTTGTTCAAGGCAGGGGTAATGGGCCAGAGGCCTCAACTATATCCCCGCTGCTGGCCTGTGATTGGCTGCAAGCCGCAGCAGCAATTAAGTCCAGGAAGTACCTATGCACACCTTTGGCCACATGGGTCAGAGCACAGGTCAGAGTAGCAAGGTCACAGAGAAATCATTGGACAACAGAGTCATGTGATTGCAGGTGTCATGGCGGTGCCCATGTGGTATGGGCCTGGCCCGGAACCAGCATGGAACACTGCCAAGAGTTCAGGGTAATGCCACTCAGATCGTGCCATGGAGAGTACCTGGGGACGGCACAGGACAGGGGCCTGCCCCGCAAGACACACCAGTGAGCGGGTAAGGAACACGGGCACATGCGCAGATGCGAACGCACACCGCGGTTTCTGACAGTGGGTGATGCTATGTCTGCAAAGACCAGTATAAACATGTTCCCTGGCAGTGACATTACCTTCTTGGCTCGTAGAGCTCAGTGCTGGTTTTAAAGATACAGAGGACCCTTCATCATTTCCCCCCTGTATTCCCAAGGGCCAGGTACTGTTTATATAAATATTGGGGGACTGCAGTGATTTTTCCCCCCTGTATTTTTAGAACCAGGACCATTTCAAAGAGCCATGGGATGGTTATGCTTAGGGAGGAGGACCCTGCAGCTTTTTTTTTATAAAGTGACCTCTATTAATCGCTTTCACATAATGAAGCACTGGCAGCCAGTTTTTTTTAAAGTGCCAATCATTTACACTGCAAAATCAGACTGGTTTTGCACTGTAAATGATTGCTGCTTTAAAAAAAAAATGGAGATTTCTTACCAAATCTCTCACTTTTTGAATCTCTCAACCTATTACATTTCACCCCATGCTCAGTAGTGTTTGGCTGCCAGGAAATCACCAAATACGAATGAGTAAACCAACGGAAAACACAAATCCAGAAAACAAGAGAGCTTCGTAAAATACCAGAAATCTAAAAAAATCATGTACATTCATAACCAGCGGAGTTTAAACTCGTCTGAAACACAAATGATAGTGAATTTAATCAATTGTGGATTTAATCAATTGTACAGTATGTATATATTGTGACAACTTGGACAACAATGGGGCCTATGAAGAAATGTAACCTTTCTAGGCAGTGTCTTGAGCTTGTACTGATCATGTGGAATGAAATCCACCTATTTGCATAGGGTAATATGTCATCTCTATATATTACCAAGATCCAACAAGATAAATACATAGGGTAGGATTCTCTAACGTCTGCCGCACATTGCCGGCTGAGTGATATCAATAATCTAATTGAGCATCTACCAATATATATGTCTGCTGTTAGAGGCATGAGGAACAGGCATTCAGAGGGTGTTAATCCTGACATGCCACAAGGAGCATTATGGGTTTTCTCCAGGTATGCAGCTCTTATTTTAGGTATATTTAAGTAAGATACATTATCATGTGGCTCTATACTACAGTAGTTATTTATAGGACCCACACTGGGGTTAAGATGGTTGTGGGGATTGGTATGGTTGGATGGCTCTGAGGTGGCACACACGTGTATGCTGACAGATGATGAGGAAAATTGCTGGGCTGAAAAACGCTCAGTGCATACTGGCAGGATGCTATGGAAAGCCGTCCACCTCCTCGCTCACCTGATGGTAATACCAGCAGATGAGCGGCCGGGCCAGCGATGATGCGGTAGCCCGCATCAGCACTCACCACTCTGAAAGCTGCTGAAACTAGTAAACTGAACGGCTTTCAGCTCAAAGTCGCCCAGTGTATTTGGGTCTTAACATTTCTCCCTTACTAATAATCTCACAACACTATTCATATTATATATGACTCATTTTATTGCTCCCAAGAACGAGAAAGAGCAGCGGTCAGACGATTCTGTGACCCTGGAAAAATGGACAACTTCATCCGGTACCTACAAAAGAAAAATGCCCATTTGGCTTGACAGGGGTTAAAACATTGGGCAGAATTTAATTATAGAAGATTTTTATGGTCATTCAGAATGGTAATTTCATGAGGCACTCCTTCAAGCAAATATCTCAGCTCCTCTAACACCAACTTGATTGCGAGTAATTCTTGGTCTCCGATGGTGTAGTTGCGTTCTACGGGCATGAATTTTCTGGAAATGAACCCGCAGGGATGGAGATGGCCATTGGATGCTCTCTGGGATAAAACTACTCCTACTCCAACAGATGAGGCATAAACCTTTAAGGTAAAAGGGAGCAAAACATCAAGTTGTTTCAGGACTGGAGCTTAAATTAACTTCTTTTTTAAAAGATGAAAAGTTTGAACAGCTTCTTCAGACCACTTTGCCGAATTGGCACCTTTCCTGATGATGGTAGAGAAAATTCTTATACATTTCCTATAATTTGGTGACTCAAAGGAAGCGTTGAACATCTTTTAACGAAGAAGGCCACTCTTGGTTGGTTGGATCCATTCTAAGACCAGACCCTGAGATGTTGTATCCAAGGAATGGAATAGACTTCACTTCAAATACACATTACTAAAGCTTACAGTATAAATGATTGGCACGTAGTCGGGATAATACCTCTTTGACCCAATCTTTCCAGATTATTTGCAAATATAAGAATGTCGTCCAGATAAAAGACAACGTATCGATGGAGCAGATATCAAAATATTTTGTTCACAAAATGTTGGAATAACAACATCTTTTTTTTTTACTAAGAAAAACTAGGCTGCAGTGGGTGAGGAGGATGGTTGGGCAAACCCCGTGGCAAGATTTTTCTTTATGTAGTCTGCCATGAGTTGCGTTTCGGGAAGTGTGAGGGTATAGGTACAGCCTCTCGGTGGAGTCTTCCCAGCCAGGAGGTCTAATGGACAATCCCATTCCATGTAAGGTGGCAGAATGTCTGCACCAGTGTTGCTGGAGACATTGGTGAAGTCTATATATGGATGAGGTAGATCAGAAGATTTGGAATCTGAGCTACAGTATGTGCAGGAAGGAAATGTTGTAGACAAGTACCAAAACAGTAGGACCCCCATGACGTAACTTGGGAAGTTTTTCAGTCAATTTAGGGGTTGTTGAGGTGGAGCCAAGGCAGGCCAAAACAGAGGATATATAGCTCTCGGTATCACGAGGAATGCGAACAATTCGAAATGAAGGATCCCCACTTTTACTTGAAGGGTAATAGTAATAGTTGTGCAAGTAATAGTTGTGTCAGCAATTCTGCTACCATCTACAGCAGTTAGGCATATTGGATGTGGAAGTATTTCAATAGGTGAAGAACACAGAGCAATCGTTCCCCAATACCTCCAGAATTTTTTCATAAAAAGACAAAGAAGGAGAAAACAGATTCAGGGTCATGAAAAAAATCTTTAAAAATTTTAGTTTTGTCCCAGGATGGTTGAGGTTCCTACCTCACTTACATAACAATGTAGCGAGGGTAAGATTATCTGGGTTTCTTTTTAGTCAACAGAGATTTTATCTGTTCTTCAATAAGGGTACCTTTACTCACACAAGTAAAAGCTGTAACAATCATCAAAAGGTATCTTTTCAAGATGGCGTACCGGTACTCACGGTTAAAATTGACAAGTTTACTCCCATAAAGGTATCTTTATCCAAAATTCTTTATTTTATATAAAACATTTTTTATAGACAGCAGTCACAGTACCGTATACACAGTTGGGGTACGGCCGATAGTCACAGTACCGTGTACACAGTCAGGGGCAAACGCAGGATTTTCAGTAGGGGGTCTCCAGAGGGGCGGAGCAAAGCACGGAGATGGACACTTAGGTGACCCAGTATATGCCGGGTCAGTTAAAGTATTATAGATAGACCAAATGTATATAAATAATAATAATAACATATATATATATATATATATACACATACATACATACATACATATATATACATACAGGGGCGTCAACAGCAGTGTATACCCCTGGGCATAGCAATGTATTTGGGCCCCTACCGATCCTCCAGCAGTAGGGGTGGGGGAAGCTTTGATGTCCCGCGGGTGGTAGGGGTATTATATCAACCATTCAGCATGTAGGGCCTGGATCAGTAATTTCCACTAATTACCCCTTTACAGCACAGATGGTGGGAGATGGGGTGGGAGAAGGGGGCATTGGGCTGAATGAAGGGGCCCTGATACATAACTTCCAGGGTGGTAGAGGATGTTTAATATGCAGAGGAGGGGTGTATAGTGGAGTGGGCTTATTATTCAGAATTGTCTGGTGGTAGGACAGCTTGCTTGACTGCAGATATATCCAGTTCCCGGAAATACTAATGGAATTAAAAACAAGAGAATCCCACCTACCAAATGCTATTGGGGACTAGGGGATCAGATTTCAGGAGGCAGAGCAATCTGCCAACAAGTATATAAAACTACATACCAGGTGTGTGGAGCTGGAGCAGTAACCAACTGCTGGAAGGCTGATATCTCTGGTTCTGGGAACAGTAGAGACAAGCTGCTAGTGTCCATCAAATGGAGAGAGTCCCAGCTTTTGGAATATACCCTCAGAAAAACTCTAAGTCAGACAGAAACTGAAATATCTGACTGGGAATAGCAATTAACAGGCTTGGATGGGGACCACTGCTTTTGAAGTCAGATATCTCCGGTTCCCAAGGGCCAATTTTAAAATTCTTATACCCATGGAAAGAGGGGACCCTCAGCTTTCAGACTGTGGCCATTAGACTCCTGGGGGGTTTCTGGGTACTCAGAAACACCCCTGCATGCGCTACTGACAGTTGGGGTACGGCCGATAGTCACAGTACTGTATACACAGTTGGGGTACGGCCGAAAGTCACAGTACCATATACACAGTTGGGGTATGGCTGGCAGTCACAGCACCATATACACAGTTGGGGTATGGCCAGCAATCACAGTACTGTATACACAGTTGGGTACAGCCAGCAGTCACAGTACCATGGCCTTCATTCAGGTTGGCTCGTGAGCTGCCTGAGACGCTGCCCACCCAAATACCCCCCCCCCCCCCGAGAAATCATTTAATGGTTGCTGAGCAGGGAATGATTTGTCCTGCCTGCCAATAACTCAGTCTCAACTGACTTTTTGCGAGCGCAATCCCCGACCAGCGGGACAGGGACCGAATTTGGATGACTGTGAGTGATCCTGAATTGCCCCCCATTGGGGGTATGGCCGGCATAACTAACATGGCATTACTGAGGAAATTTTAAACTATCACCATTATTTTACTGTATGTAGTATAAAGCCTTGCCCCATGCAAGAAAACCCAACAAGCATTGTATCCAGATGTAGGTATAACACTTACTGTATGTGCAAACACTGTGGCGAGTGCTCTGCGTGAACGTGAACACTGTGGTAGAGATACGCCTGAATATGGCTGTGGTAGAGATACGCCTGAATACGGCTGTGGTAGAGATACGCCTGAATATGGCTGTGGTAGAGATACGCCTGAATACGGCTGTGGTAGAGATACGCCTGAATATGGCTGAGGTAGAGATACGCCTGAATACGGCTGTGGTAGAGATACGCCTGAATATGGCTGTGGTATATTAGGTCAAAACCAAAAGGTCAACAAAACTAGAAAGTCAACAGGAATTTTGCACTTTTCTGGTGACAATATCAACACCGAAACATGTGGACCCAAAGTATATATATATATATATATATATATATATATATATATATTATACATATATATACATACCTCCCGACATGACCCTCTCCAGGAGGGACAGAATGCTCTGTTTCTGGACTTCCTTCTAAGTTTATGATCGCCATCACCTGATTTAAACAGGTTATTTATAACAAAGGTGTTTCCCCACAGGTGCTGGTGATCTTAAATGAAGAGGGAAGTCCAGGAACAGAGCATAGTGTCCCTCCTGGAGAGGAAAGGTTTAGTCAGTTGATAAACCTCAGATGGGACAGCTTCCACCCGAAACACATCAAAAAAATTATCAACTGGCTAACACGGTACCAAACTTTTTTCTTTTGACTCCTGGAGAGGGTCATGTTGGGAGGTATCTATTTAGCTGTAGAGTATGATCTGTTCATATATTATATATAATATGTAATTTAATGTTGCACCTCATTTTCTCTTAACTCAGGTATTGAGGACACCAGAAAGATTGCATGCCTGATTGGTTTGGAAGGCGGTCACATCATAGATAGCAGCCTGGCTGCCCTTCGGATGTTTTATGATCTTGGAGCCAGATACATGACTCTAACACACACATGCAATACTCCATGGTAATGTATACTGAGTACAGCACTGCCGTTTTAAACTTGATGATTGATTCTGAATATTAATTGGTCACCAAAGTTTCCAGTCAATGGAAGCAAAGTGATAGAAATCCTTCATTCGTTCACTTTGATATTTATTCCTTTACTTTGTACCAATAGTATGGACAATAGTTATTGTCTGATATCCAACACATAAATACAGCAACTGTACGGTAACCAGAATCTATTAAGAGTTCTTTGTTTCACATAAAATCGATGTTGGAGAACAGTTTATCAATACACTTGAATTCAGATGTAAATAACAATGATGCAATACCCAACCCAGTTTGTCTCATGGAGACTTCATTGTCCACAAATGTAGAATACATAATTTCAGATAACAGAATAGTATAACAACACAATACATAAAAACCCATCAATCTATACACGTCATTGATTGTAACACAGAAATAAGACATCGATACAACATTATTGGATGTTAAAGTTCCTATCATTCCAGCATTGGTATAATTTGAACCACCAGATATGTGCTACATCTACCCACCTTTATCTCTTTAGGACTCTGATACCAATATGAAGCCATTGTCCATATATTTATAACTATAGGTACACACACACACATTATCATCTATATACTGTATATGTCTAGTGTCCGCATGTCTCCGAAACACTGCCATCTGTTGGCTGCAAGTGGAACTGAATCTCTTTCTCTCGCACACATGCACAAACACAGAGGCAATCACAAGGTAGGGCTAACTAGTATATAATAATTGTTTTGGATATGTTTTAAATGTTCTTGACCTAATTCAATTATAAAAGACAATTTCTGAGAAGTTTTTTTTTAAACAAAATTCCCAGTTAAATAGTTCTCCTAAGGCAGTATAGTCTCCATTTCACTTACTATGCAATGAAAATCTGAGCTTGGCCAGCAATATACAAGAGCTTAAATAGAAATATTTTGTTTTATTATTATTTTTATGTCATTGTCATCACTGTAGATCTACCAATAAGCAGGTAATCAGGCATCAGACTATTGCACCAATTCAAATATTTATTAAGTATGAATATTTAGCTGAATTAGGTAGCTCAGTGTGCCTCATTATTGGTTCAGTATTTGTACATAAATTGTTGCATATTTTATGAATCTTCAGGGCAGAGACATCTGATGAAAAGACCCACACATATTACAGAGGAAGAAAAGGCTTGACAGATTTTGGCAAAGTAAGTTTATATATTTGGATACTTTTGTATTTTGTATATGGCAATGTATGTGTACAATAATAGGGCATAATTCAGAGTTGATCACAAAAACAGAATCCTTCTCAAATGGATAAACCAGGGTGCATTGCAGCTGGGGAAGATGTAACATGTAAAAACAACAATGTGAGAGCTGCTCAATCAAATTAGTAATGCCCCCCAGGTGCTGCAAGGGAGGAAGGTCCATATACATATATTGGTGACTATGCCCAGCGTGTATGGACAGCGATGATTACGTCCATCACACTAAGCAGCTTTCCCTCTGCCCGGCGGCAACAGCAGGGAGAGGACGGCTTTACATAGCGCAGTGCTATGTAATACCAGCAGATGAGCGGCATTCCCAGCCATGATGCAGGAATGTGCAGCAGCGCTCATCGCCGGGCCATACACCCTGGGCGGCTTTCAGCTCAAAGTCTCCCAGTGTGTATGGGCCTTTAGATTTGGGTGGGGTGTGTTCAGACTGAAATCTAAGTTGCAGTGTAAAAATAAAGCAGCCAATATTTACCCCAGTGGTGTCACTAGGGGGGTTCTGGGCAGTGGCAAACGCAGGATTTTCAGAAGGGGGTTTCCAGAGGGGTGGAGCAAAGCACGGAGATGGACACTTAGGTGACTGAATAAAAAAGGGGGGGTGGTGGAAATCAGTGCTCGAAGTGAAGTGCCGCGTTGTATACCGGCCCACTTCGAGCACTGTATGTATGTATATGTATGTATGTATGTATGTATGTATGTATGTATGTATGTATGATGAAGGGGTCACGTACCCTGAAACGTTGATTAAACATCCAAAGGTCTATACAGTGGTAATTCGCCATACCGGAGGGCACCAGGGCAAGACACGCCAGCTGGGGCAACAGAGTGCTGGGGCCACGAAATTGTGTATATATATATGGTACTTGTGTACAATCACGGCTCCCACGATGTCCATCGTATAGGAAAAAATCGCATGCGATCACATGCGATTTTTAACAGAAATGCATCCAAATGCATTGAAATTAGTATCAAACATGTTCAATGGCCCCCAAATGTCATTTTTGAGGCTGTACCACCCCCACTATCAACGCAAACCCGAAGCGTGGCGAGTGCAGCGAGCCGGCGAGGGGCGGCGGTACGCGTCCTACGACCTTTTCATACCCCCACTATCCACGTCGGCGTGGAGTTGAGAATAGAAAGTGTGGTGAGCACAGCGAGTCACCGAGCCCGAAGCGTGCCGAGTGGACACGGATACCTTCACAGGTATACGCGTCCCCTCGCGGGCTTCACAGGTGTCCACGTCCCCTCGCGGGCCTCGCTGCGCTCGCCACGCTTCGGGCTTGGTGGCTCGCTGCGCTCGCCACACTTTCTATTCTCAACTCCACGCCGACGTGGGGGTATGAAAAGGTCGTAGGATGCGTACCGCCGCCCCTTGCGGGCTCGCTGCGCTCGCCACGCTTCGGGTTCGCGTTGGTAGTTGGGGTGGTACAGCCTCAAAAATGACATTTGGGGGCCATTGAACATGTTTGATACTAATTTCAATGCATTTGGATGCATTTCTGTTAAAAATCGCATGTGATTTTTCAAAAAATGTTTAAAAACTGAAAAAATCGCATGCCATCGCATGCCACTACATTTGGAATGCGATGGCATGCGATGGGAGCCGTGAAAGTACACAAGTACCATATATATATATATTAATATATTTCTCTCTCTCTGGGTGGAATGATGTACCAAGCACGGTACACCCACCATCTATCGGGCCGATACTAATTGCATATGCGATTAGTAATGCAAAGGGCAGCTATCCCTCTGCAATGCAGGGCCAGATGAAGGAGGCCAAATGGGAAGGGCGGTACAACATGAGTCATTACATTATGTGACATCAACCTTAGTGACGCCTCTGATTTACCCTGCACAGAAACAAAATAACTCACCCAAATCTAATGGGGCCTACACACGGGGAGATTTGCTGAGCTGATGATAGATTGCTTAGAACACTCAGCACACAGCGATGTGTCAGCGATCTGTCAGGGCCAGTGTTCTCTGAGGAGAATACTGTCCCTGCCTGGCTAATCGCCGGGCAATAGTGGTGCGCGGAGCCGTGCATCGATATGGCCCCTACACATGGAGCGATGTATGGGAATTTTCCAAGAGTGACACTCCATGCGGACTGCACACCCAGAGTGATGCCGCGGCTTAATTCCCAGTATATCCTGCCCAGGGCTATTTTTGTGCAGGCTCCAGCAGGAACTGTGGCCCTTATTCTAGCTCACTGTTTCTGACAAAATATTTCTTAGATGGACAAAACCATGAGCACTGCAGGTGAGGCAGGTGTTACTTGTGCAGAGATAATTAGATTTGGGTGGGGTTTTACATCTGCCTCACCTGCAGTGCACATGGTTTTGTCCATCTAAGAAATATTTTGTCAGAAAGAGTGAGCTAGAATAAGGGCCACAGTTCCTGCTGGAGCCTGCACAAAAATAGCCCTGATCCTGCCCCAAGGCCTACTGGACAATGTGGAAAATACACTGATTGCAGAGCTGCTGCTGAGAGGTCCCATCTGCCCCCGGCCCCTCTCTCAAGGTTTGCTGAGCAACATGGGGTTGGCTTAAGAGAAGCAATGGTGTCTTATATGTCCTGGATGGATTACATTGCTCAAAGAAAGCCGGTAATGTGTCTGGTATCCCAACCATAGGCACAAGGATAAAATATGCAAAGCAGATTTAGGAGGGGGTGGGGGGGCATTTCTGGAGCATCTTTATTTATTGTGAGGCAATAGCTATTTTGTGCAATGCAACTTCATTTTTGATGTCTTTTAATCATCTACTCACCCAAAAATCTAAATGTCAAAGAGTTCCCATGGAGTTCTGGGAGAGCAGTCCGCCCACCTTCATCCGACCCACTTCATTGTAAAATCAGTTTGTCAGCATGGCTCCACTGCCACCGGCATTGCCATCATTTATAACTGCATTCTGAGGGGCAAGATAACGTCATCTGTGTCACTATCCATTGGCACCAGCCACTTGAACCTTTAAGTTAGGAACTCCGAGAAGCAGAGATAATTAGATTAGGCAAGTTTATCTATTGAATAGGTTGGTAATAAGGTATCAGCTACTGTAGCTTGTGTTTTGGAAAGTTCTCAAAGTGCCCTAACAATTTTCTTATGTTCCATAGATTATTGGTGACTATTCTTTGTAAATATAATAAGAAATGCAAAACATATGGTCCCACTTTTTTCAGTTAAGATCCTAAAATTTCAAAATGTTTTTATATTTTAGGAAGTGCTAAAAGAAATGAACAGGATCGGAATGATCATCGATCTCTCCCACACCTCCTTCATCACATCTCGAGAAGCCTTAGCAATAACTAAAGCCCCAGTTATATTTAGTCACTCAGCGGCATTTGCTCTGTGTCCAATAAATCGTAATGTTCCGGATGATATTCTCAGAAGTATTGTAAGTTTCTTCTTTTTCTATTTTTATAAAGTGGGTTGTTCTGATCCTGAAACCTCTTGTATTTCTGATTAGGAACGTCTACCCATAGAATGCTCATACTGATAGAGACTGTCTCATTAGGCAGCCTGTGACTGTTAAAGGGCAGGAGACCAGACAATTTATTGGCTTTATGGTAATGTGCAGGGCTGGACTTCTGGAGAATGACAGCTCAGCCGACCGGCACTATGATCTGCTGGCTGGCTCTTATAAGACAAGAACTGATAGAAGCTCTGCCTTCCAGTGTTCAGCTCGCCACCTGGCATAGACAGGCATGGATGTGCAGCGAGTCCAGGCCCTGGTGACTCACTGTATGTCCCATTGAAAATGTACATACCATGCCCCCTTTTTAGGCACATACTCTATACCAGCACCCGTCAGAATTTCGATTCTGAATGGAAAAAGCCGCCCTGAGTGCGGCGAAACGCGTTTTTGAGGACCTTAACCCAAAGGTGGCCGGTGACCTGTGCTTACGTGCGCCAATTGCACCTCACAAGTGGACATCTTTCGACTGCTGGGCCCGGCGCAGGTGAAACACACCCTCCACACGCTATTGGAGAGCCGGCAGCCCAAGAGATTGTGACCGCTATTCGCAGCTTGCACGGTGTGTCTCGACTACAGCCATCAGACCACCGGTATACAGAGCACCCTCCTTCTCCGACTGAGCCCGCTGGATGGATCAAGTTTCGGAGCCTAGAGGAGAGCGGCACCCACCTAATATCAGCAGTTTGACGCTGGGCACCAGCACTTACAAAGGTACAGGTCACCACCGGTCACGGGTAAGACTGCTCATTAATGAGCTCCATCTAATAAGGACCAACAAAGTGTCACCTCTGTTTCTGCCCCATTTACCACCTGGAAGCATTTCTATGAACGAATCCACTTCCGCATTAAGTGACAATAAATGGGAGATTTACAAGTGTAATAGTGGTGCACCTATGGATATACAGCTGTGCTTAGAACCCGTGCACAGCACACTACTCAATCAGGACTTAATACTGGCCAATCGGTGTCTATATGTTTGTTTGTTTTTTATACATTTATTGTTGTGTTTTCTTTGTTTTATATTAATTGCATGCATGATATTATCTATTGAATATTATAATTAAATTGATATTTATGTACAAGGTTTTTTCCTTTAAATCTGCACACAATTGAGGACGACATCCCTCTACCATAGGGCAGCCATTTGTACACGGCACATAACAATTGTCCCTGGCATACAGTAGGTCTACATGCCTGGAAGGTCAACACAAGCATTAGGCCGACAATGGCAAGGTCGACAGTCAAAAGGTCGACATGAGTTTTTTAGCCGACATGTGCCGACAGGCGGTATTTTATGCCCTACCATCCACTAGTGCGTGGAGGGAGAATAAAATAGTGTGCCGAGCCTAGCGTGGCACTGTGCCGACACAGCGAGTCATGCAAGGGGCCGAGGTACACAGTCAACATGGGCAGTGTCCATGTCGACTTTTTTGACATTTGGGACAATGTTATTTGGAAAACTCATGTCGACCTTTTGACTGTCGATCGAATGTTTGTGTTGACATTCCAACCATGTCAACCTCAGGCATGTCGACCTATTTCAGGTGTCGAGCGAAGCCATGTTGACCATCAGTGGATGACCAATGACCCCGAGAACCATCTATAAACCCTCCTTTATTTAGGCTTTTTCTGCAGTATATTATTTGCAGTCTATACTTTATAACACTAATGGGAACCCTCCAATGACGATGTGCCGACATTTATGTCACAGTAATATACACTTCCGACACAATAACAAGATGCATTTATAAAATAATTTGTATACGTTTCCTTTCCCAGAATGTTTCCCAGTTCTCATGCGTCACTGTAGCTGATATAAAATACACCAAGATATGGGTTCTACAAATTAAAAAAACGATGATGATGATGATGATGATGATATTATTATTATTATTATTATTATTGTATTTAGAATGTATTTTGTGTTTGTTTCAGAAAGAGAACCGAGGGTTGGTAATGGTGACTTTTCATTCAGATTTTGTTGCGTGCAGAAAGACAGCAGACATATCGGCAGTAGCAGGTCTGTATTTCACGCTTTCCTTTTCCATAATGTAAGACATCATTACCATGTACAAATTCAGTCAGAATATCTGATGTTACATTTTGGTAAAAAATATTTTTTTGCCATAGGAGGAATAAATATAACAGAATAGTATTTTTGTGCAACATAGAAATTAAAGTTTAAAAACAATATTCATATGTGCATATATTAAACCTAGAAAATGACAGCTGGGCAGAGAGCGATGTACGCTGCCCGGCTGTAGTCTAGGCAGGAGCATTAATATTTCCAGTTCTCCATCTGGACCGCCGGCAGTCAATCAGGAGAAGCATTGGTGGTATTGGTAGCCACTCCTGATTGGCTGCCGGTCTGCGAGCTCCTGTTGGCTCGCAGTCCAGCGGGAGAACTGAAAATTTCAATGCTCCTGCTTAGACTACAACCGGGCAGCTCACAGCGCTCTCTGCCCAGCTGTCATTTGTTTAAATTAGGTGCGTCCAGCAGCTGTCTCACTCCCCCTTGGCAGCGAGCAATTCTCTCCCCCCCCTTGGCAACAAGCTATTCCCCCCCCCCTTGGCAACAAGCAATCCTGCCTTGGCAACAAGTAATTTTACTCCCCCTTTGCAATGAGCATTTAACTCCCTCTTGGCAACAAGCACTTATTCCCCTTGGCATCGAGCATGAAGCCCTGGCATCGAGCAAGAACCCTCTAGCAATGAGCACATACTGTAAGTAAGCGGCACTTATGTGTCAAATATGTAATGGGCATTACGGTTTGTTATATAGTATGTAATGGGCATTATGGTATGTGGCTTTATGTGTAATGGGCATGACGGAGTGTGGTCTAAAGTGTAAAACCACGCCCCTTTTTGTGATGCCACACCTCCTTCCCATGAGACCACGCCCTCTTTTCAGCGCCCCGCCTTCACTGCACAAAGCCGAAATAGGGGGTGTGGCTTAATGTAAGGCGTGGTCTAGCAGGAAAACAATTACCTTATATCACACTTTTGCAACCTGCATGACCAGACATTGGTTGCTGCAGGAATTGTTATTGTCCTCCCGCACTTAAGTTGGCCGGCTGAAGGCCACACACAGTGACCTAGTACACCTCACAGATCAAGGCCAAACAATGACAGGCTACTTAAATCATTATACACTATTTATCCGTGATGCAAATTACACATTACGCCGTACACTGTGATGACGATTACATATTACGCCGCACACCGTGATGACAATTACACATTACACCGCACACCAAGATGCCCATTAGACCCCACACTGTGATGGCAATTACACAATACTCCCCACATCGTAATGCCCATTACACATTATGCCCCATGTGCCGCTGCCGCACAACTGATGCCGTTTACTAATATGCCCCCACAGTGCCAGATATGCCCCCACAGCGCCACACATATGCCCCCACAGTGCCACAAATATATGCCCCCACAGTGCCACAAATATATGCCCCCACAGTGCCACACATATGCCCCCACAGTGCTACACATATGCCCCCACAGTACCACAAATATATGCCCCCACAGTGCTACACATATGCCCCCACAGTGACACAAATATATGCCCCCACAGTGACACACATATGCCCCCAGTGCCACACATATGCCCCCAGTGCCAGAAATATATGCCCCCACAGTGCCAGAAATATATGCCCCCACAGTGCCAGAAATATATGCCCCCACAGTGCTACACATATGCCCCCACAGTACCACAAATATATGCCCCCACAGTGCTACACATATGCCCCCACAGTGACACAAATATATGCCCCCACAGTGACACACATATGCCCCCAGTGCCAGAAATATATGCCCCCAGTGCCACACATATGCCCCCAGTGCCACACATATGCCCCCACAGTGCCAGAAATATATGCCCCCACAGTGCCAGAAATATATGCCCCCACAGTGCCAGAAATATATGCCCCCACAGTGCCACAAATATATGCCCCCACAGTGCCACAAATATATGCCCCCACAGTGCCACATGCCCCCACAGTGCCAAACTCACTTTGTCTATGCTGCTTCCGAGGGGAGCGCATCTTGCCTCTCTCCTTCCCCTTCAGTGTGTGTACCTGAGCTGAGCCGTCAGCCATTCATATCTCGCGCCCGAGCTTTGATTGGCTGACAGCGGCAGCCCAGTGACTTGAGCGAGGGGACGGAGAGACGCACGATGCGTTCCCCTCCCCTCTCCAGCGTGTAGTCGGGCCGGCCGGGGAGACTACGGCGGCGGCGGCTACTGGGTGTTGGGTGGGAGACTGCCGGGCGCCCTGGCTGTTTCAGAGGCGGACAAGCCGTGCGGCGCCCCGGGCTGCTGCACGGCTTGTCCGCCTCTAGAAACGGCCCTGTCTGCGATCCCCACCATTTAACCCCCTCGCCGGCCGCATTAAATATGGGTCATTGTGTCTGCTGACACCACCTATCCAGGTAGAAAGGTCCAGTATTTAACTGCTCTGACAGTAAAAAAAGTTTTTTTTTACCCTTCTAAGGGTACACAATCTTCTTTCTTCTAGTCTAAACTCATGCCCACATGTTCTAAAGTTCTTCTTTAAAGCAAAAAGGGTGCCTGACAGTTCATTATATTGGCCCCTGATATATTTGTACAAAAATTCTCATTCACTTTCTTGTCATCTTCCGCCTTGGCTACTGCAACATCCTTCTCTCCGGCTACCTCTCGCCCGCCTCGCCCCTCTCCAATCCATTCTTAACACCGCTGCTCGGCTCATCTTCCTCTCCCGCCGCTCTAACTCCGCCTCTCCCCTCTGTCTATGTCTTCACTGACTCCCCATTCCTTTCCGAGTTCTCTTTAAACTCCTCACCACCACCTATAAGGCTCTCTCCTCCTCCACCGCTCCTTACCTCTCTTCACTGATCTCTATCCACATTCCCTCCTGTCCTCTTCGCTCCGCTGCCGACCGCCGCTTGACCTCTCACCTAATCACCTCCTCCCACTCCTGTGTTCAAGACTTCTCTCGCGCTGCCCCCCTGCACTGGAACAACCTCCCACCACCCATCAGGCTTTCTGATTCCCTTACCTCCTTCAAGTGCTCCCTTAAAACCCACTTCTTCCGACTGGCCTATCCCTCCTCCTCCTAACCTCTTTCGCTCCTCCTATCCTGCCTACCCTACCCCTCCATCGGTTTCTACTTATCCTATTGTTTTTCATTTTTCCACCCACCTACTTTTAGTATGTTAACTCTTATGAGTAGGGCCCTCCTTCCTCACGTACTCACCCTACCTCTTTACCTAACCAGTGCTCCTGCCCTGTTCTTCCCTTCCTCTACTTCATCTTCAGTCTCCTCGACAATTTTGACACCTACTTCAGAACTGATGCTGATTTTAGTTCTACAGCTATACCCCTATTTATGCTGTATTTTATCAACACACCCTGTACATTACCTTGTCATTTGTTTTTTATTTTGTATGTACGGCGCTGCAGACACTTTGTGGCGCCTTATAAATAAATGAACTACTACTACATGTTAAGCATGTCTCCCCTTAAATGTCTCTTTTCCAGTGTAAACAATCCCAATTTGTTCAATCTGTCTCCAAAGCTTGAATTCTCCAACCTCTTTATACCGCTTTCAGACCGCACTCTTGCCTTGTCCTTGCGGCCCCAACACTGGTCGAGGTGCGGTCTGAAAGGGCCACCTCGGGTCAAGCAACACAGGAGTTCAACCCTGGTAATGACCAATGTTGAACACGGCTCTGAATTGTGTCAAGTGCAGTGTGAATGGGTAGCCTGGGTCGAGCGACCAAAGTCCCGTTCACAGTATGGAGAAGGCAGCGCTGTCAGCTCCAAGTGCTGCCTCCTCCCAAGCCCCCAGTGATGCGCCACCGCTCAGCTCCGCCCCATATGACGTCACCAACCCGGTGACGTCACCGACATGGGGACATCACAAGCCAGGTCGGACGCGGAACTTTCAGACCGCAAATGCTGTGTCGCTCCGGGAATGAGACGAGTGTCCTAATCCCGGGTGCGACCCAGCATTGCGGTCTGAAAACTGTATTATTAGCTTTGTTGCTCTTCTTTGGACTTTTTCCAGTTCAATTATGTCATTTTTGTAGTGCAGGACCCAAAATTGTACTCCATGATTCTAGATGTGGTCTAACCAATGCTTTGTAGTATAGCATGAGTCCCTAGTCTCCCTGACCCTACATATACAGACTAGAATCCTGTTCGCCTTATTCGATGCTACATGACACTGAGCACTACACCCCGGTTGGTTGCAATTTGTACTCCTAGATCCTTTTCTAGTTCTGAATTACCCAGTGCCACCACGCATAGGTTATACCTAGCACACTGGTTATATCTCCCAAGGTGCATCACCTTGCATTTATCCACACTGAACCTCATTTTCCACTTTTTTGCCCTCTCTTCTAATTTATTAAGATCGCTCTAAAGCGCGGAGACATCTTTGGTTAATCTCATTACTCTGCCTAGTTTTGTGTCATCAGCAAAGATGGAAACATTGCTGACTATACCCACCCCAATATCGTTAATAAATATGTTAAATAAATGGGGCCCTAGCACTGACCAATAAGGAGAGCCGATCCATCTGTAAATGCTGTGTTTAAAACAAGTACATTGTATTTTGTGCATCGTGTTGAAATCATCTGCGCTGCCTGTTCTTGGTGACTAGAATGGTGTGATCCCAAATCTGTGTTATTATTTGCAACTACCTGGGCAAGCAGGGTTTATTGTTGATGCCATGTTCTGTAAATACATCTGTCAGATTTCCCTCTATAGCGTTATTGTTCTGTATAGTATAATGTAAAATGCTCTGTATGGGCACCACCTAGTGGCTGATACACAAAACACTTGAATTAGAGGTGAGGAGCCGCATTTTATTTTAATTTTATTTAATAGCATAATATAGTTAAACATTTTTCAAATGCTACTTAATGCTTAAAACAAAACAATATGGAGGAACTAAGAGAGGACATTTATTGGAATATATTTTTGTAATGTATTAAAGTATCCTAAACAGAACTTTGTTAAAGAGACTTTAACCAATATATTTTATTTAAGATTTAATATACAATTTACAATGTTCAAGATTCTCAAGGAATGCATAATACAAAAAAAAAAATCGGGGCAATGTCCTTACTAGATATTGCAAAGAACAAACTTATTTTCTAACCTTTGAATTGTAAAATGACATAAATTTTGCTCTAAACTACAGTATATCTTCTAGAGACTTAAGCTCTTTTTTTTTCACAGACCATTTTGACTACATTAGGAATGTGGCAGGTGCAGAGTCTGTTGGAATTGGCGGAGACTATGATGGAGTAAAAGGGTGAGTTACTCTATTTATATCCTTTCTGTTTGACTTGCTTATACAACAGCAACAGTTGTTATAGCCTTGGCATAAATGTATTTTTCCTCGTTTAATTTACCTTAAAATACCAACTAACTGTGTTTTGGACGCAGTTTGGACGTGTTTTGGACGCAGTTGCAGCGGCACCTTTTTATGCAGCAGTGACTGTGTCTTTTGACTAATGCTGCAGTTAAAGGCATAGGTGTGAGCAGACCATTTATTAGTGGGTGCACCAATAGAAGGCGTGTCTATTACCGCCTACTGGGCATCAATGCATCCTAAACAGAAGGTGACTTATTTATGTATATGGGCTTCAGCATAAATCATCCCCCCCACAAACACACACACTACAAACAGGGACAGTTACACACACACACACACACACACACACACACACACCATAATGCCCATTACACATAATGCCACACACCTAAATGTCCATTACACATAATGCCACACACTGTAATGCCTATTACATATTATGCCACATAAATGCTACTTACCTACATGCTCGTTGCCAGAGGTATAGTGCTCAATGTCAGGTATACATGCTCATTGCCAGGCATTTCACTCACGTTGCCAAAGGGGATTACATGCTCATTGCCCAGGGGGGATTTGCATGCTCGTTGCTAGGAGGGACGTTACATGCTCATTGCTATGGGGTGTTACATACTCATTGACTGAGGGGGGGTGGTGTTACATGCTTGTTGCCAGGAGGAGTCATATGTTCTTTGCTAGGGGGGTATATGCATGTTGTCAGGGGGAAGGGGGGTTTGCATGCTCGTTTCTAAGGGGACTTCCATGCTTATTGCCAAGGGGACTTACATGCTCGGTGCCAAGGTGGAGAGGGGATACATGCTTGTTGCCATGAGGTTTCCTTTCAAACAGAGTGCCAGCGCTGCCGGAATCCACACTTTAGGGTCATGCTGGGCGTACTGAACTCCTCTGACAGACACTAGAGGTACCTCAAGTGTCTGTCTCCTCCAAGGTGGTGGCCATTTTTGGAGAGGCCTTCATAATACAAACCATGTGCACGCCTATGATCAAAGGTCTTCCTACTATTACAGCCACAGGCTGCAGTGCTAATGTGTGAAGATCCAGGGTTCCAAATCACTCAGGGGCAGTGATAGATAATAACCAACAGTGGTTAACCAGAACGGGTGATAACAGCTCAGCAATCTCCAGTAACACAGTCCAAACTGACAGTTTCCACAACAAACCACTTGCAGTATATCACTCCTTGGGGTGTACATACAGTGAGATTTTGACTAGATGGTGCAGCACCGAGGATCTATCTTATCTGAAGCCATCAGGGGTGCATTGGATGTTTCTTGTGTGCTATTGCATCTGAAGTACAGAAGACCCTGGCCACTCCCACCCCGAGCCCTGCCCTCCCGGCATCTTAACAGCCGACTGACACCCGCTATAAGCCACCACCATCTAGAAGCAGGCTTGGCAGTGCACTGCGCTCCCCCCCCCCCCCCCCCCACACACACACACACAGGCCGCTCACCCTATTGACCACACTCCACCTCCCACTCCTGCTGTTGATCAACTGGAAACATGAACCCCTAAACAGTCGATCGTCTGAACCCGGCAAAATGCCCAAATGCCTGAGCACTCGAATACCCAATCACCCAAACAGCTGAGTGCGTCTGAACAGCTAAGTGTCTGAACATGCCCGAACGCGCCCAATCGTCCGAATACCCAAGCATTATCAGAACACAATCGAACACCCGAATAAAGCAGCGCCCGAACTTACCGAACACCTAAATGCGGCCAAACTCCACTGAATCCACGAATACCCGAATCCATAAATCCCCAAACGCTCCAACCCCTGATCTCATCTGAACCCCAAACCTCCCCCCCCCCCCGAAATAAATAGAGTCAATAGAATTAAATAGAAAGGTAGATCTCTTCCAATCACAAATAAAAGGATAATGTAGAGTACACACCAGAACGATTAGGGCTCAATCCCATTAATCTGGATCCAATTCCAACCGATTGTATGTAGAATGGGCATGTTTTTGCATGTTTAGATCCAATTTGGATCTGATTCCAATCCGATGCGCATCCCCGCTGTCGTTTGGTCATTTTTCAGATCCTACCTGCTGCAGGTAGGATCTGTAAAAGATCCATTCAACTGGATACAGACTCAGATTGGATTGGGATCAGATTGGATGCAGATCGTTAGCAGATCTTTAGCAGATCGTGTGCTCCAACTGATCATGCGACCATCACACAATCTGCTAACGATTTACTAACAATCAGGATCCTTCTGGTGTGTACCAGGCATGAGTCCTCCATTTAGTGTATAGATCAGTGCAGGAAATTAAAAAAAAACAATAAAATTCAAGTCTGCAATGTCAGATAGTTCCGTATATAATATGAGCACAGGTTGTTTGTGGTGAGCACATAACCTATAGAAATAAGGTGTCTGCACACCTAAGGCTAGTATGGTGTCTGTCCTTATAATGAAGCCACAAGTTGTGCGGGCACCGGGCAGAAGGCATTATGCCACACACTGTAATGGAGGGGAAATTGAAAAGAGAAAGACACTACAATCATGTCAGTAACCGCCAGGGAGTCACTCCCCAGGGAAGGAGGATTCTTTGTGGCACTTGAACCAATGGCTTTGAGTCTTTCAGAAACCCCGCCTGCCGCAATGTGGCCAGACTAGCCAATCTGGCCATCAGCCTCTCTGCCATTTTTCTAAACTGCCAGATAGCCAGTCCGGGTGTGGTATAGGGGTCCGACTGTCGGGACTCCGTCCGGCACCCGCCAGTCCAACCCTGGCTTTCAGGCCAGTGATAGCAGAAGAAGCCGTCTGCCTGTGCATCGGAGTTGTTGACTTTGATGCCTGTCAGTCATTACTGTAGAATCTTCAGATGGGTCCTTTTTCTGACATGGAGGAGATGCACCTAAATTGTATAACTTATTGTTTTGTGCTTAATGGCACTGTATCATCTTCAGCACAGGATATTTGGGTATTTTTGGCACCAGAAAGAGTTCAGTTACCAAACTTTACACCAAACTTGGTACACATATCAATTACAATCTGTGAACAAACACTTTGGGGGTAATACACCCCTAGCACCCCTAGGCAGGGGTGAGGCAGCAACACAGGATATTTCAACAGGCAGCATAACTCCAGAATGGCTTGAGCCATTTACACAAATAATGGGGGTAAGACACCCCTAGGCAGCAGCACATAGTATTTCAGCAGATAACATAACTCTTTAATGACTGGATCCGAGATGTGCAGGTTCTGATTTACTCCGATTTCAAAGCAGGACCTTATTGGCTATCCCAAATCACATGACAGGATCTTATTGGCTATCAACTGTCAACAACTGTTTTGAAATCAGATCCTGCACATCTCTAAGCCATATACACCAAACTTGGTACACATATCAATTGCAACCTGTGAACAAATACAGGGGGGTTTAGCACCCCTAGGGGTGGGACAGCAACAGAGACTATGGGCCTTATTCTAGTTCACTCCTGGCAAATTCCTTCGTAGATGTACAATACCATGTGCACTGCTGGTGGGGCAGATGTAACTTGTGCAGAGAGAGTTAGATTTGGGTGGGATTTTATTTCAAAGTGAGATCTATATTGCAGTGTAAAAATAAAGCAGCCAGTATTTACCCTGCACAGAAACAAAATAACTCACCCTAATAGTTTTGTTCATCTAAGAAGGAATTTGCCAGAATAAGGCCCAATATAAAGACATGCATGATAGGTCAGAGATGACAGGTTTGCATGTGACAGGGGCAATGACATGACGTGAGGAGGGGAATGGAGATAGCACACACAGAGTTATACAGTCCAGTAGCAGGGTCCCCCAGCAGCACAGAGTGTATCAGGAGATATATTTATACTGTGTGTTTAAAATTGAATTTGATTTTTGTAAACAAAATCCCAGGCAACGCCGGGTAATTTCCTATTAAAAAACCTATAAAACACATGATAGAGAGTGAGGAATACTGTGTCCATGGCAAGATTAGTGATTAGAAAAGACAAATAATACAGTCATTTTCAATTACATAATTGTCGTACTCAATTTATTGATTGTAGGTTTCCTGATGGCCTTGAGGATGTGTCAAAATATCCACTACTGATTAAGGAATTGCTAAAACGTGGATGGCAAGACGACGAAATAAAAGGAGTATTAAGAGAAAACTTATTGCGAGTATTTAGAGAGGTGGAGAAGGTAAGAGGAAAGGAATGTGGTTACTAATACCCCTTTTACACCAAAAATCCTGGATCCGACCCGGCATTTGGAACAAGGATCCAAGCTGGGTTGGATCCGGGATTTGCACCGCTTACATTGCGGTGCCTACCCGCAGTGTAGAAGGAGGCGGCGCTTGGAGATGAGATCATCTCCAAGCACCGGGACCGCGGTCATCCACGCCGGGACCGCTGATCGCCGTGCTGGGGACAGGCCAGCACCAATGTAAGCTGCTGGGCTGCCCCCAGCCCCCGTGCACCCCCAGCCATCGTCCGGGAGGTGAATGGATGCCACACACACATAGGCATTCATTCACCTCCTCCGCTGCCACCGCTGCTGTCTGCAGAGTATAGCAGACAGTAGCACAGGCTGTGTGTGCCCCCCCCCCCCCCCCTGACCTGGGTAGAGGGCGGTGTAAACGGGTACGCTGGATCAACCGACCCGGCTCCTGTTTACATAAATTTGGGATGTCCAACCTGCGGACGCTGCGGTCCGTTGGTTGGACGTCCCCCATTCATGTAAATGGGAGTCAGTTGACCCAGTGTACCCATTTACACCACCCTCTACCCAGGTCCTAGCCGTGTTCTACCCAGGTCAGGACCTGGGTAGAAGTCCTGTGTAAAGGGACACGGCATGACCCATTTACACCACAGATGACCTGGGTCTGACCCGCCGATGACCCGGGATTTTGCAGCAGTGTGAAAAGGGTATAACAGTGGTGGTTTTTACCTATGGGCTGCAGCAGGGGTGGTCAATTATTTCAGCTGGTGGGTCACTTCATATTTCTGGAGTGCAGCCCTCTAATATCTGATGGAAGTATTGAGTGTGGTCATTCAAAAGGGTCTGTGTCTTTGA
This sequence comes from Crinia signifera, assembly GCF_055691185.1. Taxonomy (NCBI): domain Eukaryota; kingdom Metazoa; phylum Chordata; class Amphibia; order Anura; family Myobatrachidae; genus Crinia; species Crinia signifera. The sequence goes on along the minus strand of NC_139227.1, from coordinate 3,826,408 downwards.
ATGTAATGTAGCACACCATATACCTCTTTTACACATCATGCAACACAATAGTAGGCCCCTTACATTAGTAATTCCACACAACTGCCCCCATTAGTAATTCCACACAACTGCCCCCATTAGTAATTCCACACAACTGCCCCCATTAGTAATTCCACACACTTCCCTCACATCTCCACACACCTGCCCCTATTTAGAAATTCCAAACACCTGCGCGCCAGTCTTGAATAATGGTGACGTTTGCAGTCCCACGCAGTCATGGCGACTCACCCATCCTCAGCAGCCGCACTGCGGCTGTAGTGACATGCGGGGATCAGGCGGCTCAGCGCTGCTGTATATGTGTCCGATGGAGGCTGCGTGTGTGCTACATAGTCCTGCAGCCTCTCACACATGCGCCAGGCCACGCCTGCCATGCACATGCTGAGCGTCGGCTATACAGGACTACTCCGCGCGCACACAGCTGCCAACGGACACACATACAGCAGCGCACAGTGGCTGGCCAGTCAGGAGATGTTCAATGGGGCTAATAGCCTATCAGCGCAGCACTGGCCTCCCTCCCTCTCTGTCACTGTTACTGTCCCACCTATGGATCTCCCCCTGAGATGGCTAGCCAACATCCAGGTTGCCCTGCTCGGCAGGTGGGCGGGGCTACACAGGACCAATGGGGGCGGGGCTAGAGGGTATTCGGACAGGGGTGGAGCTACCGGTGGTTGCTGCTGCTTCTTTCTCAGCATAAGGGAGAGGAGAGGCTGCTGTATTTTAGACCCGCCCAGCTAACCTACCCTGCACTCTGCAAATACTGTAGGTAGACTGAGTGCTGTATGTGTGATATATGTGGGGTGGTTAGTGTAAGGCTGGGGGGGGAAGGTTTAGGCCGCAGGGTACAATGGTTAAGCACTAGCAGGGAGGTGCAGAACTAGCCTGCGGGGGTCTAGATGGAGGGTTAGGTAGTGCTTCACTGTGATAGAGCGCAGGCTGTTGGGTGAGATAGTGCGTCAGTGTTATAGAGCACAGGCCGTAGGGTAAGGTGGTGCGTCAGTGTGATAAAACGCAGGCCCCAAGGTGAGGGAGTGCGTCAGTGTGATAGACCACAGGCTGCAGGGTGAGGGAGTGCGTCAGTGTAATAGAGCGCAGGCCGTAGGGTGAGGGAGTGCATCAGTGTGATAAAATGCAGGCCCTAGGGTGAGGGAGTACATCAGTGTGATAGAGCGCAGGCCTTAGGGTAAGGTAGTGCGTCAGTGTGATAGAACGCAGGACGTGAGGTGAGAGAGTGCGTGACTGACAGAAACTTGGCCCCAGGGTGAGGAAGTGCGTCAGTGTGATAGAGTGCAGGATGTGGGAGTGCGTCAGTGTGATAAACAGACAGCTGACACCTTCTTCCGCCCATATCCGCCCTCTTTCTGTCACTGTCCGAAGGACTGTGTGAACGCTTTCTTCGCAGAGACCCCTTGCCCAGCGGCGATCCGCTTTGTACAAGTACAACGCACGTGCGCATTGCGCTACATATGAATGCCCAGTTTGGACCTGATTGCAGTCGTGCAAAAAACGCAGCTGTACGATCAACTCTAAATGACGCCCTGCGTATGGTCATTGGCATTTTAACACAGGACCTTTCTTAACCCCTTGAGTGGTGGCTTTTGCTGGGACAGGACAAACCTACCAGGGCAAGTTTGTCCTGCCCCAACAAAACCCCCCCACAGAAAATATGCCCCCCTCACCTCCGCCCTGGTGATTGTACGCCGGAGCTCCCCTGCTGCTGCCCCAGCCGCCAGTCATAGCAGTGTCCACAGGTGGCAGGCTCGGGGATGTTCGCGGCGGCTCAGGAGGACTCGGACACCTGAACTCCTAAGCGCTCCCGAGCCGCCCAAAGCTGCTGCCTGCTCCCTGCAACTAATGGCGGTGGGGCAGTGGCAGGGGAGCTCTGGCGTACAATCGCCGGAGCAGAGAAGTGAGGATGGAGAGGGGAGGTGGGGGGTGCCTGTACAGGTGATGTGCCACTGGCGCACACCTTGATATTAGTGGTATGCCCGGAAATTTTCAAGGACAGCCCACTGCAGCAGCGCAGCGGAGCCTGGAAAATTTCTGGGAATACCACTCAAGTGGTTAAACCATATTTCACGCAATAAAGGAGTTTACAGGTTAAGGGGGCGGAGCCCTTACAAGGGTGTGAAGAGCGCCCGTAGGGCACGATATATATTATATACATCGAAAACGTTTGACACCAGACTGCGTGCTTGTCGCTTTTCTATCCGGGTGCTGCCTTATTGCGCTAAATATATATATATATATATATATATATATATATATATATATATATATATATATATATATATATATATATATATATATATATATATATATATAGTTGGAGGTCCGGCACTCCTCACTTGCCCCTGCTCCACTCTGTACCTTGACCTGGGTGCCCGCTGTACGCTGGCTGCACCAGCGCTTGTCAAATAGCGTGTGGAAAGAAGCGTCACTCTAGGTACTTGTTCAAATAGTAATTACTATTTGAACAAGTACCTGGAGTGACGCTTCTTTCCACACGCTATATATATATATATATATATATATATATATATAATGATTGGATGGCTGCGGCACTCCTCCTGGGTCTATGGGTGTACGGCTGGTGCCCCCCGCAGAAGATCCCCTGGGGGTATCGATAGAGAGCGTGGTGGGTGCGGCGGCACTCAAATAAACTGATAAAGAGACCACCAGGTCTTGAAACGTTGGGTTATCCAGGTCGTTTTGTGTCAGTTTATTTGAGTGCCGCCGCACCCACCACGCTCTCTATCAATACCCCCAGGGGATCTTCTGCGGGGGGCACCAGCCGTACACCCATAGACCCAGGAGGAGTGCCGCAGCCATCCAATCATTATATATATATATATATATATATATATATATGTGGCAGGGGTCTGGCACTCCGATGTAGCTGTTAGAAGCTGCAGCCGGTGCCTTCACAAAGGAATAAGTACAATGGCTGGAGGTGCGGCACTCGCGGCTTCGTTATCAGAAATTAACACACCGTGAGACGGTTTGGGGTGATCAACGTTTCAAATAGCGTGTATTTGTCATCAGGTCCTGATGACAAATACACGCTATTTGAAACGTTGATCACCCCAAACCGTCTCACGGTGTGTTAATTTCTGATAACGAAGCCGCGAGTGCCGCACCTCCAGCCATTGTATGTATATATATATATATATATATATATATATATATATATATATATATATATATATATATATATATATATATATATATATATATATATATATAATTTATTTGTGAAGAAACAGGAGACAGGCGCACAATGAGCGATAAAATTCAGTTCACATTTATAAAATATAGCAGCTCACGTACAACATACTTCGTCCAACAAGCGACGAAACCGGTTGGGCGTGTTTCTGCTGTGACGCATTGGTGGAGCCGGGAAATCTGACCGACGGGACGCTGGGAGCTCTGCGGCTACGGTGTTTTTGTGAGAGATGACCACCCGCTCTTTGCTATGATATGCTGGCAAGCTGTTACCTGTAAACCTATATGTACGTGAGCTGCTATATTTTATAAAAGTGAACTGAATTTTATCGCTCATTGTGCGCCTGTCTCCTGTTTCTTCACATGTACCTTGGGACCGTGGAATCGGTCACTTCGGAGGAGAGGTGCACCGTACTTGATTTAAAAGAAGTGATATATTAAGGACTAGCGCAGCCTGTTTGTTTTTCTATATATAATTTATTACCTACAGTACTCATCATATTATTTATCAATATATACAAATGTATTTGTTGAAATGTTTTAGGTGAGAGATGACCAACTGTCCTTGAAACCTTCGGAGGAAGAAATTCAGGAAGAGGAGCTGAATACCGACTGCCGCTTAAGTCTCAGGAAATTTGTTCCACCAAGAAGCATGGCGATGTCGGGAATTCAGGAAAGAAGCATTTCAGTTCCTATACTGATAGCCGGCATATTCTTCTGCATATATTTATGATATTGTAGAAAATTAGTGAAACTCAGCTCAATTCCATGTATAGAATAGAGAGTGTGGTATGTCAATACCTAGAATTGTGGCACCCTGGGCAGCTGCCCATTCTGCCTATACATTAAGATGGCCCTACCAGCAATATCTAAATAAGTACTATAATTTATATTCTAAGGCAGGGGTTCCCAATCTTTTTTGATTCACGGCACCCTAGAGTATCAGAATCTTTTCACGGCACCCCTAGGCCCCAAAAAAAAAAATTAAAATTGGGTTTATATGTGATTCTTAGGGTCAGTTATGTGGGAAAGGGCAGGATTTGCTTCTGTTTGTACACATTTTATTATTGGCAGCCACCAGCACTGGTTTTGATCATAAATAATTAACCATTAATGATTTGAGTTGGTCCTGGACTACCAACCCAGGGCACCCCTGCATGTGTCCCGAGGCACCCCAGGGAGCCACGGCACACAGTTTGGGAACCACTGTTCTAAGGTCAAATATAGCTAAATGATTTACTTTTGGTACCAGTGTAGAGAATAATTGCAATGTATCTCTTTACCACTCTACCAAAAGTAGGACTGTATCCTTTCATAACATTTCAGTTAGAGGAAGCTGCCCACCCTCTGAATGTGTGTAACCCCCACAGTGACCAGGGAGCATATACCTCCACCTGCCTCTTAGCCGGCAGCTAGACCGTGAATACGGCATGCTCATTGGTGAATGGTTGGAGCTTATTGACCAGAGTACTGACAACTGTTCAACGATGGAGAGATGGCACGGGAATGCAGGAAAAGTTATAATGTATATTCCCATGAATTTATGTGTAGGAACCCCAGTGCAATGCTTTGCCCACAGACTTACAATGCTGTTAAGAGGGCTCTGATTGCTGGAGCCTTTGATAAGTAATTCTCAGTGTTATTGCATCTCCAACAAGTACTCTTATGGAAATTAAAACATTTAGGATAGAAAATTGTAAAAAAAAAAAAAAAAAGACTTTTTTTTTTTTTTTGCAAGATTCAAAATAAGTTCACCCTTATCTGGATGTCAGTTGTGTAAAATGGAGTAAAAGCTACATATGCGCTATACTCAGTGGCGGCTCCAGGAGGTGGGGATACAGCACAGTCCAAAATTCAAATAGGGGGTGCAACACCAACTGCCATTGAATCAGTTTGAAACGGCACTTGGTGGCAGCTGCTGTGCCTCTCCATCTGAATATTGAGCTGTACTGCAGCTCCTTCTCTGGAACCTCCGCTGGCTTTACTGAATTCAGTGACAGAACAACTATGTAGAGAACTACCTCCAGGCACCGTTACTCCTGGTAATACCATGTAGAGAACAACCTCCAGGCACTGTTACTCCTGGTAATACTATGTAGAGAACAACCTCCAGGCACCGTTACTCCTGGTAATACCATGTAGAGAACAACCTCCAGGCACCGTTACTCCTGGTTATACTATGTAGAGAACTACCTCCAGGCACCGTTACTCCTGGTTATACTATGTAGAGAACTACCTCCAGGCACCGTTACTCCTGGTAATACTATGTAGAGAACAACCTCCAGGCACCGTTCCTCCTGGTAATACCATGTAGAGAACAACCTCCAGGCACCGTTACTCCTGGTTATACTATGTAGAGAACTACCTCCAGGCACCGTTACTCCTGGTAATACCATGTAGAGAACAACCTCCAGGCACCATTACTCCTGGTAATACCATGTAGAGAACAACCTCCAGGCACCGTTACTCCTGGCAATACCATGTAGAGAACAACCTCCAGGCACCGTTGCTCCTGGTAATACCATGTAGAGAACAACCTCCAGGCACCGTTGCTCCTGGTTATACTATGTAGAGAACAACCTCCAGGCACCGTTACTCCTGGTATTACCATGTAGGGTTCATGGAGTCATTTTATTATAGTGTAAACCTGCTTAATTATCTCACTACATTCATTTCCTTTCAAATAAATTACTGACATATTTTTAAACAGCTATTAGTCTATTAATCTAGGAATGTTTCTAAGCTTATAAAAACCCAGTTTGAACAGAAGATAAGATACTATATTATATTATAAATTGTATTCATAACGTTATGTTTGTGGTGCAGTTTTATAAAGAATAAACAAGTGTGAAATCTAAATACTCTCCCCTATGGGGGACCATCCCTCCTCTCCCCCTCTACATCATTTGTCATTACGGCCTCAAGTTCTTTGGAAAAAAAGCAACATTACTGTTAGAATTACTGAAAATTTTTCACAATATAATATACAATGATGTCAGTCAGTGGCGTAACTATAGAGGGTGCAGGCAATGCACTTGCTACAGGGCCCAGCGGCCCCATGGAAAGGCAATCAGTTCCCTGCACCTTTCATTTTTTTTTTAAATGATCACAGAATCACAAGGGTACACAGAGTGGTACGTGTACCCACAGGTTCCAGTCAGCCGTGGGAGGGAGAGGGAATCTGTAGGTTCTGAGTCAGGGTACGCAGAAGATGGTGGTCCGACTATCCGCATGTTTCACCCAGCGGAGGTAGTGGGGAATTCTGCATAACTGCATGTTCTGGCTGGTGGAGGGAGATTTCCCCATGTGGTTTGGGGGGAGGGGGGAGATTCGCAGTGATTATGGATACTAGGCAGTGGCCAGTGGGGGGAGAGAATTAGATATTAGATTTGGGTGGTGTTTTACTTCAAAGTGAGATCTATATTCCAACTCACCTACACTAGAATCGCCATGCCGCCACCATTCGGACGCATACAGTGCCCTTCAGTGCATACAGAGAGCTCACAACGCCGCTGGACCCGGAAGTGACGTCTATGCGTTCCACTGGACTGGAAGTGTCATGGCGGTGCACTCCATGGCTGCCGGAATTTGGCGTCCAGAGTACATCACAGCCGATACAACTAAACAATGGATGTACGTTCCACCTCACATGGGGGGGAATTTGGGTGTGCTGGGTGGCTTGGGGCGGCATTTATCTGATCGCTGGGCTCTAAAGATAAGCAGCCAGTGATCAGGTCTGAATAGGGCCCATAGTGCTTGAACCAATGGTATCCTTCATCTCCAATGATTTGTTTACCGCGCATGTCCAGAACAAGAGCTGCATCCTCGGACACAGTGCCCCTAAAGCCTTTGGCTGTTGTTTTGGGGTGAGAGTTTGCATCTTCCGAAGCAGATTGGCTGTCCTCTACAGCAGTGGTTCTCAACCTTGGTCCTAAAATACCTCCAACAGTTTACGTCTACTACGTCACCCAGCAGGTGCAGTCATTACTCACTGACACATTTTAAAAGATCACAGGTGGAGCTAATTATTTCACTTGTGATTCTGTGAGGAGGCCTGGAAAATATGCACTGTTGGGGGTGCTTGAGGACAGCATGTATTTCCCGGATTTCCTGATTAACTCAAGGGTTACTCAGACAGCCAATGTCCATGCAGAGTAAGGCCAATGCTGAATCTTCGAACACTCGGGTAAAAAAGGGAGCATCCAGCTGAATGCACCCCCTGCACATTAACCAACAGAATACTATACATTTGTGCTGTACACAGGAGAGAGCTTGTTACTGCATTCACAGAACTACAATAAACGTCATACTGTGTCATACAGCATATCTGATACTCGTCTACTCTCCCAGAATGCCCGCGAGCCTCTCAAAGGTCAGGTGGCACATCTGGTCCCTGAGAAGTGTGGGATAGTCCAGGGTTGCCGACCCTCCCGGAATTTGCGGGAGACTCCCGATAATCGGGCCCCCCCCACTGAGCCCCCCCGATCGCGGCATTTAAATGCCGTAATCCGCGGGTCTCAGAGGAGGGGGCGGAGCTACAATGGCACAATCGTGTCATTTTAACCCCCGCCAGTTATTTCGGCTATTTGTCGTAATGGGGGCGGGGCTTAATGACGTCACCGTTAAGCCGTTAACCCCCCCCCCAAACTCGTAATGAAAGATTCCTTTCCGGGCTTCTCCCGGAGAGGCTTTTTTGCAAGTCGGCATCCCCGGGATAGTCTCTCGTCCAGCATACGCGCGCACACACACACACCAATAAATAAATATAAACAGGATAACATACGGTTTTATATTTTATACCATAAACAAATTTATTCAACTTTGGTAGCAGATAATACTTTTTATATATTCATAAACTTTTCTAAAAGTTTGTCAGTGACAAAACATTAACAGTGCATTTAAAAAGGCAGCAAATACAATAAATGGGTAAGTGGAAACATTTAGAGTTTGCATATTTCCTCTTCCTGATACAAGGAGACATTTAGAAATGGCGGGGGCTGTAAACAAACATGGTTGTGTGATTTTGTATAAAAATGTTTTGGGCTCCCACTTCCGCACTTTCCAAACCACACAACCTCCCAAAGGACACTCCCGCACTATGCTCAGAAGCTTGGGATTAAAAGGCACGGCGTTGTAGGGAAATCCTGCATCAAGAATAGATGGTGATTACTTCTCTTCCTCCTCCTCGGACCAGCAAAACCCTTTCTAAACCTTCCGTCAAAACTTCAAGGAACTCCATATCTTAAGTTAAGCTAAGGATTCGTAAATATTGGGTTTTTAAAAAAACAGCAGTATATAATCAAGAGTAAGAGAAAATGAGGAATTCTTGACTAGTGCATGTTGGCAGAATTTAATATGGTTGTTATAGAAAAAGCGGCAGATTGAGGCATTTCACATTTCACTTTCACGGCTTGCCCCGGCTGTCTCAACATCACTTAACTTCCCCAAAATCCTTTTGCTCCATGTGAGGTTTATGTTCCTCCTGAGTTCGCCTTAGGACCCTTATGATAAATTTCGACACATTTCCTGTCCAGTCATATTTTTCACCTGCCACAACCCATTGTGCAGGCTGCAGATACAATGCTGGTTTCATTGAAAATGTTGCACCATACTTGCCAACCTGACCCTCTCCATGAGGGAGAAAATGCTCTGTTCCTGGACTTCATTCTAGTACTTTACGGACGAAGGGGTATTTAACCAAACCCATTTTTTTTTACTACTGGACAAACACAGACTTTAGTTTTCAATTGCGGCTGTTTTCTGACAATTTTTTGTCATATTTCGCAAATGCAATTCACTTTTTTTAGTTAAAACTGCATTGATGAGACATGCCCCCAAAAAATGTTGAGATAGCCAGCAATTCCGCCAAAAACAAAGTAATTTGCAAATCCACGTTTTTCAACCATGCCAGATTTTTCAGCAGTAGGAATACAAAATAGTATAATATACATTAAAAAATATCATTCATTGAGACACTAGAAGATGGAACTGTTGTCTCATCTGTGGTTACAGACATCTATAGAAATATTTTCCATATTTAAAGATGTTAAATTTCAGGACTTTTTGCTTTTTGAAAAGGATACAATTTTCATCTCCATCTGTGTTTCTAGGGGGGCCTGGCATGTTGAGTAATACTAATTTGGCATCATGTGATCTGGTCACTATAACCTCATTGAGCTTCACTGCAGTATGCATCCTCCGAACATTAGAATGGTTGCTGAGAAGACACCAAACAAGGTCATTCATTGGCTGTGATAACACATTTATAACAGAACATATACTGTATAAATGGAACAGAAATCCAAATTGTCAGTTTAATCTCTGCCATGAACTTTCCCCATAACTGACTACAACTAGGTTACCAGTCCTAGATCTAAAGCTGGGGACACATCTAAAGATTTATCTGTCCAATCTATCTTACGGGAACAAAAATCTGGTAATGTATGTGAGCATATGAACACCAAACATTTGCTCTCAAACACTGATAAACAGACAATGGTTGTTTTCAAATGGATTTAACCAATTTGTCTGATATAACAAATGTATTCGAATGATCGTCTTTGACCAATTTTCCAGTGTTTGGGAGCAATTGTTTGTTTCTCATATTCTCCCATACATTACCAGATGTGTGATCCCACCAGACAGATTGGACAGCTTAAATCTGTAGGTTTGTGCCCAGCTTTATAAGGATTGGTTCAAAAACTGATAATTTAGTATTTCCAAAACCTAATAGTCATGCATGAGTTCAGGTGGCTTAATTATTACCTAAATCAATCTGATTTACATACCGTGGTGAAGCAGGAAGATCTTTAATGGTTGGACTGCAAATGTACCATGAGGACTGGGTTAATGAAACAATAATTAAGCAAATGAGCACTGCACCACTAAAGTCCATGGCTTATATGTAACGAAGGAAGCCATGAACCAGTGCATGTTTTGTACTGTTCTTCACAGTAGTTTGAATTTACTTAAAATTATCATACTATAGAGATATGTGTAGCCTAGCTGTCAGTGACAGAACAGGGCACGAGTGGACCAATAGGCAGGGCCGGCTCTACCACTAGGCCGCTTTAGGCATCTGCCCAGGGCGCGCCACCAAGTCTGCAAATCAAAAAAATCATAGGTTGACGTTTTGCCTTGGCTGCTGAGAAGCCTTGCACCGGCCCTGCCAATAAGAACATGCTGTCAGGGCCGTAAAGCTGGGTACACATCTAAAGATTTATCTGTCCAATCTGTCTAGTGGGAACAAAAATCTGGTGATGAATGAAAGCAAATGTAAATCAAGAATTTGCCCCTATATGCTGCAAATGTTCAAAAACTAATTTTTGGACAAATCTGTTAGATCAAATGGCTGTAACCCATTTTTCTGAATGCCAGTTTTCTTTTTGGAAACAAATGATCGATTTTCATTTATTCCAATACATTACCAGATTTGTGTTCGCACCACACAGGTTAGACAGATAAATCTTTAGGTCCGGCCTGGGCAATTATCACTAATGGCAAAGCACCATTAGTAAAAATAGGAAAGAGTAATTGGCTCCTGTGAGCCTCCACCATCCTACCCTAGCCCAGCAGTCCCTCTGGCCCTACTGCAGCCCCATGTGCTGGGCTGGGGAAAGAGGCTACTGCTGCTGACAGGTAAGTGGGTGGGAAGTGGCCCCCCTATTGGGCCCCTTGGTTTGGGTACTTAGCACCAGCTCTCGGTAGCCCTACATATTCCCATGTTTCCATGCGCAGTGGCTTGCGGTAAAAGAGTCTCAAAGGCAAATAAAAACTAGTAGTCTGTCATTGAAGAGTTTTTTATATCCTATGATGGATTTTGGCCAATGCTAAAAGAATCACATACTATACACATTTAAAAATAAAAATAAAATTACACTTACAGAATTTTCCATTCTCTGGCAGCAAATTTGTAGTAACAAACAAAGTAATAAAAAAAAGAAAACCATAAAAAAATCATAGAAAAAAATAAATAAGGAACATAACCAAGGATTCAACATTGACAACATTTTGACACAAATTAATAGCTTTAAATTTTTTTTTGACAAAACACTTTGAGCAATTGTATATTACTAGTTTAAAAGGGACACATATGGATAACCAGTGGTTGGGAACGCCACCGTTCAGAATACCAAGGCCTGCATCCTGATGGAGTGAATCTGACAGGGGTCAGATAAGTATTCTTACCAGTGGCGGTTTCAACTATGGGTTGCAGTACTGCAGCCCCCCCAGGTAAAGTCCGCCACTGTGCTCAGCTTAAGTCAAACCAGATGCAGTCCGTGAGACTGCTCTGTCTTCACAGTGGGCCTTATTTTGGTTCATTCTTTCTGACAAAATCCTTCTTAGATGGGCAAAACCATGTGCACTGCAGGTGGGGCAGGTGTTACTTGTGCAGAGAGAATTAGCTTTGGGTGGGGTTTTACTTCAAAGTGAGATCTATTTTGCAGTGTAAAAATAAAGCAGTCAGTATTTTCCCTGCACAGAAACAAAATTACTCACCCAAATCTAATTCTCTCTGCACATGTTACATCTGCCCCCCTGCAGTGCACATGGTTTTGTCCATCTAAAAAGGATTTTGTCAGAAAGAATGAACCAAAATAAGGCCCAGTGAGTGGCAGTGACTTCCTATTGGAAGTACAAACTGCCAGTCACCCACAGTAAAGCAGTCCCACTGGGCTACTATAGGCAGAGAGCTGGCTTCCTGTAGGAAGCCACTCCCTACTTTGCCATGCAACTCAATTTGACTTCTTAGGGCTGCAACCTATGCAGTCCATAGAAGCTGGGGGTATGAGCATGCACAGTACCGTCGCTGATACTGCACATGCACCGGTCCCAGCAGTTTTGTCATCTGCACTGTACAGGTGCTGGAACCATGAATGAAGGCTGTAGTGAGCAGCGGCGGTAAGTGGCAGCGATTGCTGGCAGTGTGGACAGCAACAGCGACAGTCCCCCTACTTCAATGAGGTATGATCCACTGATCCTTACCCCCCCACGCATCCCTAACCACAGCCTGACCCTAACCATCCCCCTCTGCAGCCTAACTCTAATCCTCCACGGTAGTGCCTAACCCTAACTCCCGTACAATTCCGCCTAAAACTAACCTCCCTGTCCCACAGCCAAACTGAAGACCTTCTTCTAGGTTCCCAACACTCCCTCTCTGAGACCTAACCCCCCTCTCCCGCAGCTTAAACCTAAGTCACCCCCTAACCCAGGTTGTCCAGGGCTGTGGTGCATTATTCAGCCCATATCAATTTAATGACTGGAATGGCAAATCAAAAAGGTGCAAATGCCACAATCTTGGGAAGACCCTTCCCGTAAGGGAGGTCACTGCAGAAGTAAGGGGGTTATTCAGACCTGATCGCAGCCCTGCGATTTCGCATGGTGGCCGATTATCAAATGACTGCCCATGCATACATATCGCAGCCCGCATGTGTGAAGTCAATCAATGGAAAAATCCAGCATCTTTGCTGACTGCAAGCGATTCACAAGTCTATTGACAGGAAGCCACCGTTTGTGGGCGTCATCTGCCGTTTTCTGGGAGTGAAGGAAAAATGAAGGTGAACCCAGGTGATTTCAGGGAGGGTCTGTGATGTCATCCGCGGCCCCAAATCAGCCTGTTTCTATCTCATTGGCCGAGTAGGTTCTTAGTTACGCACAGACTGCATAGTGATTTATGATTTCCCAAGCCATTGGCAGACATGCGCCAGTTGGGTTTCTACTCTGTCTGAGCAGCGGCTATGTGTTAAATCGCCCCACTGTGATCAGGGCTAAAATTAGGCCCTAAAGTCAGTTACAGCTCATCCCTAGGCTATTACAGCATTTAGGTATCTGTCTGGGGGCTGTGCCCTTGGGACAGCCTCTGGTCACATCGAACTCCACTGGGCCTTACCACTGTCTCCTCCCACATTATACCCCAGACCCTGCACCTCTGTCATTTCTCCCTGGCATCTGACTGTCATACCTGCCCTCCAATCCTACTCTAATCACCTATGACTTTGGAAATCTACCCGGTCAACTAGGTCTTCTCTTACCACCTCATCCCCTACTTGTTCTGTAGTGACGGTGGTCAGAGCACCAACCTCTGGAACCCGGGTGTCATCCACCACTGCAAGGCTGTGTGTTTTCCATTGGACACAGGCAGGGGACCTGCTATGTTACAGTATGTACACAGCAACCTACTGCAAGGGCCCTACTATGGGCAGAGACCTGTAGGAAATACAAACACTGGTGTACCTAAGCAGACAATGCATGGCACCGGCTTACTGTTATCTGGGCATAATCGGACATTCCAGACCAGGGCAAGCTCTGGGTCAGTCACCGTGGTGTACATTCCATCACCACGTTACTGTCCTAATGGGTTTTGTGTGCAACAAACACCAGTTCCGCAGGAAAGCTCCCGGGGCACCAGCTGGATACATTCACTGTTTGTTCTACCCGCTTCTACCTTCCTTCCTGTACCTTAACCCTTTGTACAAAGTCACACTCATTGCACCTTCCTGTCAAGGCCACTGCCAGCTTGGCACCTTGTCAGTGAGATCAGCCTCCCTAACCTCCTGCCTGCGGCTTTCAATTTCTCCTAAATTATACCAAATATGAATATATATTCAGACTGTTATGATAGAGTATTAAATTGTGTGTTGTGGTACGTGTATCTATAAGTGTTATGTTATATGTGTGGCATTTGGCTCAAATTGTAGGCGCTAAGCATAATAGGCAGAGAAACGCGTTTTGGAGCTATACAGTCCGGTCTCCGCTCACTTATTGCACTACCGCTGAGTTCACAGTAAATTGGTGTTTTTTGCAAATCCATTTGTGGATACAGACTTAACCCTTTCAACCATCCGGAGCGCATGTCTGGTAACAGAGGGACATACACCTGGACATTGCCTTATTGGAGAAAAAGACCCAGAATAATACAATAACATACAGCCACCGGAGAGAATACATCTTACATGTGGGACTGGTAACTAGAAGGATCACCGCCTTGAACACTTTGAAAGTTTGTGCCTAATAATTTGAGGCAATTCCAGCCTCTCACTAGCAGCTATATGCCAGCTATGTATGTTATATGTTGTCTGTTTTAGGTCTAATTCATGTATAATTTATACTCGCGCATCCCCTTCAAACAGAGCTCCCCGACGGTCTCCGCGTCTCACCCCACCTCCCCGCAACACCCCCCCCCCCCCCCCCAACCCTGCCCATCTCCCTGAAGTGGAGACCGGCAGGGTTCTCATCCCCCGCGGCCCGGTAACTGGGACGCGCGTTGCAGATTCAGTAGAAATTTGTAACCATCTTCCAATAAGCATATTCTCAGCTCTATACAGTGCATTAATGAAACGATAAGGTTCAACCAAAAAACATATCACCCAAACAGTGATTTCTATATATTTCTTGAAGTACTGACTGCAAAACTGTATTTTTCCTTTATTTTCTCAGTAACATTCTCCCAAAAAATAAAGAACACCCTTGTAGTGTAAGTATACTGTATTTTTTAAATGTGCGAAATTGTGGTAGTCTCTACTGTAACCTTACAAACTTACGGTTTAAGGTTAGTAAGTTCCCTGAAGTGCTCTGGTGCATTATTTTTCACCCTCCTCTCAGCATTGTACTTGTCCTTAGACCAGGTCATGTGAACTTTCTCTGCTTCTATCTCGGTCTCCTCCTCTTCATCAGAGTACAAGCTGTCCAAACGAACAATAGAATGTCTATCCTTCACAAATTGGGCCTGAGATTGAAAATGAAAAAAAAAAAAAAGTTATATTTGACGCACCATGAACATTATTCTTCATGTTTAATACAAGATACAAGAAACAGAACTAGAAAAAGGCCTTTCAAATTGTACAACTCAGCGATACTGTAGACGATAGATCAGACATGAACATGGGCAATATTGGAAGTAATACAGTGCCATGTATTTATATAGGAGTCACATGAGTCTTTTAACCCTTTGGGTGCCAAGAGAATTTGTGAACATTTTCGTTCATCATAATGAATAGACACCAATTCCCATTCTGGTACAGGGCACCAAAATATCTAGTTTCGGCATTGCTGCCACTGAGCACATTAAGTACATAAGAGGCACTACTACGGGCAGGGCCGGACTGGGACCAGAAATCGGCCCTGGCATTTTGAGCTCACAGGCCCACATGTAGTATGCGGGACCCTTGTGCGGCTAAGCCGTGCAGCGAAAAGGGGGCGTGGCATCAAAAAAGGAGGCGTGGCATCACAAAACTGTGGTGTTACACATTATGGAACACACCGTTATGCCCATTACACAATGCCGCACACTGTATTGTCCATTACATATTATGACACACAAGTAATGCCCATATTGTGCACCCAGTAATGTCTCTTACACATAATTCCCACAAGTAGTGCACCTTAAACATTGCCCACATAAAAGCTTCTCCACTATTATTACTATTAATAGCCCCCTGTCCTCTAATTAAAATTTCTGCGCCCCTACAGCCAGACCCCACTCCCCCAATAATAAATACAGAGCCCAGGCCCCACTCCCTCCAGTAGTAAATAGGACCCCCCCCACTCCCCCAGAGCACTCACCCGCCAATGTGGTGGGGAGAAGGACAGAGGCAGCGCTGCTCACCACAGGCAGACAGAGATGGAGTTGGAGGTGCAGATTCTGCATGTACGGAGGGGAGGCCGGGTGTGTCAGTGTCCTGCTTGCTGCTCTGTGATGTGACAGCAGCAGGAAGTGCAACTCGGCCACCGCTAGCCACGCCCCCACCACTTCTGTATGCGTGCATGCACAGTGATTTCCCTCAGCCTGCTCAGCCCACAAACTCTTCCCACGAAGCCATCGGCCCTTCTGATATTTGGAAGAAGTGCCAGATGTCCAGTCCGGCCCTGACTACGGGCATTAAACACCCTTTTTTTCATGGACTGCCTTAGGCATGTGCTTTCTCTTTGGAAAGTATGAGAGGGGCTAAAATTATAGTTTGCAGGGAAGCTCTGAACACTAGCACCAGCCCTGCCAATATCAACCCCCTACAAATCACTGAGGGGAACCATATCTCATAGCTGGTCCTACGAAAGTGAATAGAACTGAACAGAAGGATAAACACAACCCTGGGAGAGAGTGTTATAGTGTGGGGATGTCATGCGTTGGATTTTGTGACTCCTACAAGACTAGTCATCTTGCTACAACTACTGCAGATCAATGTACCCCATGTATATTGCATAGGTAGCATGAAGTGGGGCAGAAAAGTAGTGCCCCATAGAACTGGCTCCTTCTGCCACCGCTACAGCTGAGGTGCCCGGCTATACCACTGAAACGGGCCATGAGCAGCTAAATTAGTAGATTGTCATGGAGCACACATACGGTAGGTGCTTACAGTATGTGCTGCTGGTCAATCTGCGATATGCAAAGGGTGTCTGCTGGTTTGGAAATATTATCTCTACCTCTTGTCCTCCTTTCTACACCTGACTGGACCTCTCCTCTCATATTAGTTATGTTCGGTCAGGAAACTGATTTTAAGCACAAAGTTATTTTTCACTTGATTGTCCCGCAGATCAAGTTTTCTAGTTCTACTTATATTTTGGAACATGCATGGGTACCACCATGTTGAATTTTATCATCCGACCCTGAAGGCCAGTCTGTGATCTGCAGCTCCCTTTCCTTTCAATAGCACACTGCCAGATAAAGAAGTCACAGTACTGAACTTGTTTGTAGATTTCTCCAGTGATACCTGTTTGTAAATATTGTTGGAATTCTTCTCTGCAATCAGTAGATTGATAATCTGTGCACCAGAGAGTATTGTATCAGTGCTGCTGTGACTTTAAGCTATCCAATCTACAGTGATTTTCCATGACTCGTCTCTACACTGCTTGAATCTACTCCCTTCAGAGTACAGCACAAACAGGCTCTAACCAGATTAGAAAGAAAAGTGGGGGGCCCCGGTGCACAACTGAGCAAGTAGACAAGTACATTAGAGTCGTAACTGTGTGGAGGACCCTGGGGTAACTACCCTTGTCGTCCCTCCTATAATATGGCCCTGTGTATGAGACACTGGATGGATAACATAACTGTAGTTACTAATAATACCAATAAATGAACTACAAAAAATAACAATACTAAGGAGTATATTTACTAAGGCGTAATATATCAATATTGCTGATAACCAGCAACTTTGAAAATTATGTTTTATAAATCTCTTCCTATTACCATTTTAAAGCCATTGGTCAAAGCTGCTGATGATACTGTAGGTAGATTTGACAAATTGCACCATATGGAAATCTACCCATAGATGAGAAACATACCTCACGGTCTCTTTCAGTCTTGGTTAGACGCATCTGCCTCAGCATCTGAGAGCGCTGCTCCATCATTAGCGTTCTCTCATACGTATACGCAGAGATGTCACTATTGTGCTGCAAATTTGAAAAGGATCATAAATTAATGTACAACATGTATGCTTTAGTTATAATGGGGCAGATGTATTAAGCCTTAACAAGAGATAAATTCAAGGGTGATAAGGAGAGATAATAAGGAGAGATAAACGTCCAGCCAATCACCTGCTAACTGTCATGTTACAGGCTGTGTTTGAAAAAAGTCAGTAAGGAGCTGATTGGCTGGACGTTTATCTCTCTTTATCAACCTTGCATTTATCTCTTGTTAAGGCTTAATACATCTGCCCCAATGTGTTTTATTTTTAAAAGACGAATTGCATAATAGTGTCCATTAATTATTTATCATAACATGTACACTGTACCGGAGTACACTATGCAGCCTACCACCCCAATTATAATACTGGCACATATAATGAACGGAAAACCTGTTTGGAAGAAGGGTGAACCGCTTTCAAACAATGTGTCTCACTAGCAGCTAATTGTCCTGTAATTAACAACCAATTTAACTAAACTCTATGGAAAAAATTACAAATCGGCTAATATATGGGGGTGAGTGCACAGTGTATATTATCTCCCTATACTGAACTGCAGAGACATGGGGCACCATTGTCTGAAAAGTTTCCAGTAATGTGCCTAACTAGAGGGAAACTTCAATTAGCATTATTATGAATTTCGTTTCAACTGCCCGAAGGAAGGAAAAACAAAATCTGCAATAAGTGCGATTTATGCATGATTGCGAAAATTCACATGAAAACAGGTACATTTTACAATTAAAATAACAGAGATTAATTGAATTACACAACTGGATTGTGGATTCTGGAAAAACACATCACAATAATTGTGAAATAGACCATATTTTTTAGTTAAATATACATTAGATAATTGAATGATCTAAATGGTACACACAAATAAAAAAATTTCACACATTGGGTCTGCAGATCCTATCTCTACATGCTGGGTTCACACATTTTAAGGTTTTCTTCGTTTAAAAAATAGTAGGCCTTGGTGGGCTGCAATATTATCCCTACAAATAGTGAGTTTATAAAAATAGTTGCCTCCCTCCGGGCCTGCCTCTTTGGCTTCTATAGGCTGCAGCCAAACAAGCCCAAGTACTTGGGGTACGCACATGCGCTTTACCGAGGCCAATACTACACTTGCACCAGTCCCGATGCCTTGCACCTGCATTGTACAGGTGCTGGGACTAAAGTTGGAACCGGCTGGGAAGCAGCAGCGGTGGTGGGGGTGCTGGCATTGAGGACAGCAGCAGCCCTCCTCCTACAATTAGGTAGGAGCCGCCGCCGACATAACACAGCAAGATTAAAAGCCTGGTATTCCAACTCTCCTTATTTACTTAGAGATGTGCCTGTCTCTAAACATGGGAACCTTCATCAAGGGGTTATAGAATGTATGGAGGACAAATTCTCTTATACATCCATTACATACAGCCTCTCTTATACATCCATTAGATACAGCCTCTCTTATACATCCATTAGATACAGCCTCTCTTATACATCCATTACATACAGCCTCTCTTATACATCCATGTCAAATAGCTATTGCTTGTTAATTCTTCTACCATTTCTACTACTTCCACTTCTGCTTCAATCCTTAGATGATAAAGGAAGGTCGCAAGGTCTTTCTTCATTTGGATGCTGTTGTCGTCCATTTGTGCTACTGTAAAAATCCTCATTCTGCACTTTTTCCATACCTGCCAAAAGCAAGATACGAAAAAAATAATAATCTGCATCTACATTTTTGAAATGACCACTCTATATGTAAGAAACCAGAAGGTAATAAATTACTTGATATTTACAGTACTATGACCATCATAACCAATTTAAAAGCTCTGAGCTACCAAACCCTAGTAGATACCCCCAAAGGGAAGCTATGGTTGGGAGCAGGGAGCTGGCAGAGAAGGGTTCCTCTAGCAGCCAGAGGAATACTCCCTCTAGCAGGGAGGGTAATTCAGAGAGGAAGGGCCCAAGGCAGATAGTGGTGGCAATCTGTTATCGGGACCGTGATACAGTATGTTGTCTCCTGGGTGCACCATATCACGGACCGGGTGGACGGATTATTGGGAGGGGCTGGGGAAGACCCAGCAGTCTTGGTGCATGTTGGCGCCAATGACAAAGTCAGTGGTAGATGGGAAATTCTCAAAAAAGACTTTAGGGATCTAAACAATAAACGAGGAAATCTAAGGTAATAATCTCAGAAATATTGTCTGTGCCACGCACTAGCCCAGGGAGACAGAGGGAGATTACGGAGGTTAACATGTGGCTCAAAGATTGGTGGAGGAGGGAGGGATCTGAGTTCCTAGAAAACTGGGCGGACTTCTTAATTTCCTTACCAATTTTATTTTCATATTCCTAAATATACAGTAAGATCTCCTTTGCGGTGCTCTAGACTTTTTGGACCGTAAACTTGTATATTGTTATATTGCAATGGGTTCTTTTGCCTAATGCAAATAATAGCAACCTGCAATAGTATTGTTACAAGTGATTCTGAGATATATTTTCTCTTTCTAGGCTCCTTGACAATACTTACTTACTTACTTGTAACATTGTATTCTTATTGTATTACTGTTCATGTAATAATGAAGTCTCTATATCTAATTTCTTTGGTGTGTCTCTTTAAGGCAAAATACACTTTATTGCTCTAGATTTCTATTACAGAGCAATACCTCTCATACATTCTTATACAATAATTGTTTGCTTATAGTCGCTTATTAGTTTCATATCTTCTGACTGTGTTCACCTTCACTGTTTGTGTTGAGTAAATACCTTGTATATTTTAAAGATAACCCACGGCTTCTTTTCCTTGTTTAAATGCTTCCTGTTATTATTGTTAGATTGTAGCGCTCAGCGCCTGTCTCCATACACTGTCTAGTGTAAGGCTCACAGTCTGCCTTGTCCCCTTGCAGCAACGTAGCTAGGCGTCACCCTGAGTGACAGCTCGCTTCAGCGTATAGCAGGGCAGAGACCCCTGACCCTGCTGGCAGCGTTCCCTTTCCTGTTAGGAAGTCCCCGCGTAGTGTGTGCCTCAGAACGTGTGTGACTCCATCCATGCTGTTTGTAGCTCCACGTGCACCGGAGCGCGTAAGAGCAAGCCCCGCTGTAATCCCGTTACAAGCGTGACCTTTGCACAGGGAGATCCATCATCATTGGCAGCAGCGACGACTGGGAGAGATACCGCCAGCGTAAACCAGTTGATAGCCATTAACCCTGCACAAGCCAAACGCTACAGCTAAGTAACAATCAGACACTGTGATCCTCAATGTACCAGTTGTATTACTGCCTGAAGTTAACTGCAAAAGTACTGTTGTAATCTACAAGCCTGCCACTTGAATAAATCCTCCAGTTGGTTATATCTTCGGAGTGTGTCGTCTAACAACCACCTTGCACGTACTTATAGACACTCTGCCAATAGGTTATGGGCCCAGCACGTCACGTGCGCGAAGATTAACCCCCTAAAGATAAAGTGCTAGCGCAGTACATAAAAGAACACAAAGGAATTATTTCTGAATTGCCATTTGTGGAAGAGTTAACGAGAATGCACAGTACAGGGCAAAGCATGAACTTTCCAAAGCTCAAAGGCTCAGAGAATTATACTACATGGAAGTTCGCTATGGAAATGCAGCTTAAGAGGGAGAAGCTATGGAAAGTCACAATAGCCCCACGAGATAGTCCAAACCCAGAAGAGGTAGACAAGGCCATTGGCACAATAGGCCTGGCTGTGGAGCAGCATGTTTATTCTACTATCTGTGGGAAGGAGTCCGCTAAGGACATGTGGACAACTCTACAAGGTGCTTATGAGAATAAAGGCTTAATGAGAAGGATAAGTCTGAGACGCACACTGTATGGAACAAAGCTGAATGCATGCAAGGACATGAACGATTATATTGATAAGATACTATCGATAGCTCAGCAATTGGCATGTGTAGGAGCAAAAGTGGATGAGGAAGAAGTGGCGATGGTAATGCTGCAGAACTTGACAGAAGAATTTGACTTTCTGGTTGTCGCACTAGAGTCAAATGAAACCAAGCTTACAACTGAAGTTGTGAGAGCCAAGCTACTACAGTTCCAAGAGAGAATCCACAAGGATGCCATAGCTGAGGGTTCTGCCTTAGTAGCAAAGGGTGCGAAACCCAAGAAATGCACGTTCAAATGTTATGTGTGCCACAAAGTAGGGCACAAGGCTTCAGAATGCAGGATGAAGAACACTAGTGGCATGCACAAGCGGCATGACAAGAAGAACGAGTCAGCACTGAATGTAACAGACAAGCCAAGGAGGGATCTCTGGTACATGGACTCGGGAGCCTCTAGACACTTCAGCTGCAACAAGGAGTGGTTCAATTCTTTAACACAGTGTACACCCACAACAGTTACCGGGATTGGTGAAAAGGTCCTTACTGCATCAAATGTTGGGACAATCACAGTGAGACTAAGAATTGAGGGACGGACAGTAGTCACAGATATTCAAGACGTCCTGTATGTACCAGAATTGGGAAGTAACCTCATTGCTATCAGCGTACTCGAGGCAAAAGGCTACAGAGTCCAGTTTGCAAAGGGCAGGTGTATGGTGCATAATGAAAGAGGGACTGTAATTGCTTCAGCAACCCGATGCAACCAACTATACGTCCTAGACACAGATGAATGTGGAGCTTTGGCAGCCTCTGCTGAAAATGAGTCGATGGAACTCTGGCACAGACGTTTGGGACACTTAGGATATGATAATGTCCAGAAACTAGCTGATGGGATGGCAACAGGAATCACAGTGAAAGACACCGGAAGACCTGTGTGCGAGAGTTGCATAAAAGGCAAGCAGACCCGCAAACCCATTTCCCAAGTCAGCGAGCAGAGCAGAAACACAGTTAGCTCTGGTGCACACAGATGTGTGCGGACCAATGGAAGAGGAGTCAACCAGTGGTTACAAATACTTCATGACTCTCATCGATGATGCCACAAGAATGACACACGTATACTTCATAAGGAAGAAAAGTGAGGTGATCAAGAAAATTGTGGAGTACAAGAACCTAGTGGAGACTCAGACGGGCCTAAAGCTAAAGGTCCTGAGATCCGACAATGGGGGAGAGTACGAAAATGGAGAAGTAACCGACTTCCTAAAAAGGCATGGCATAAAGCATCAGCTGACGATGGCCTATACGCCTGAACAGAATGGCGTAAGTGAAAGGGCGAACAGAACAATCGTTGAAAGAGCACGAGCGATGGTGAGTGATGCTGGCCTAGAGAAAAGTTTTTGGGCAGAAGCTGTATCTACTGCAGTATACCTGAAAAACAGAACACCTACAGTGGCTGTGAAAGGGAAAACCCCCTTAGAGGCCTGGTCTGGGAAGAAGCCAGACATCAGTCATCTCCGTGTCTTTGGGAGTAGAGCTTATGCGCATATACTAAAGGAGAAAAGGAAGAAACTTGACCCAAAATCAAGACAGTGCATATTGCTAGGCTATTGTGAGGAGAGCAAAGGATACAGACTCTGGGATGCAGAGAACAGACGTCTTCTGAAATCAAGAGATGTGATATTTCAAGAAACAGCATCACCCACAAAAGCAAAAGAACAAGAAAAGCAAGCACTAGTAGAGGTGTGTGAAATAGAAAGCATACCTGAAACAGAAAATACTGAAGAAGGAAGCAAACCAACGAACAGAGCTTCTATAAGTAGAAACAAGGACATACCAGCCAGAAGATATGAGGAAGAATATGCGAATATTGTTTTCAGTGAACCTCAGAGTATTCAAGAAGCGAAAGCGTGCAGTGATTGGGAGAAATGGAAATCTGCAATAGACACAGAGCTATCAGCACTGAGAGAGAACGATACTTGGACCATAGTAGATAGGCCAAGCAATCGCAAGACAGTCAAGAACAAGTGGGTCTTCTGCAAGAAGTTAAATTCAGACGGAGAAGTTGTCCGTTACAAAGCCCGTCTTGTTGCTAAGGGATACACACAGAGATCCGGAATTGACTATGGGGAGATATACTCACCTGTTGCGAGGTATAACACTCTCAGGTTAGTAATTGCAGTCGCCACCTTACAAGACTTACTGCTATACCAACTAGACTTCGACTCAGCGTTCCTAAATGGAGAACTACTTGAAGAGATCTATATGGAATCGCCAGATCATTATAATGAGGATGAACTTCAGACAGAAAAGGTGTGTCTTCTGAAGAAATCCATATACGGCCTGAAGCAGAGTGGTCGTTGCTGGTACATAAAATTGGACACAGTACTACTTGAAATGAATTTTATTAGATCAGAGACTGACCACTGCCTTTATCACAAAACTCTGGGAGAAAAGTTGTTCATCATAGCAGTCTATGTGGATGATATACTTATAGCAGGTCACGAAGATCACATTACAAGTGTGAGAGATCAACTAAAGCAGAGATTCAAGTTGAAAGACTTAGGTCCAGCCAATCATCTGTTGGGAATGAGAATTGTTCAAAACTTGCAAAAGGGAACAGTCACAGTCGACCAACAAATGTACATCGAGGCAACAATCTTGAAGTATGGAATGGCAGACTCCAAGTCAGTAAATACACCAATTGACAAAAGCATCAAGATTACAAAAGGTATGTCACCAACCACACCAGAAGAAGCAGAGGAAATGCAAGATGTTCCTTACAAGAGCGTGGTTGGATGTCTTATGTATGCAAGTATTGGAACCCGTCCAGACATCACTCATGCAGTCAGTCGGGTGAGCCAATTTGCAATAAATCCTGGAAGACAACACTGGATCGCAGTGAAGAGGATCCTGAGATACCTAAAAGGTACAAGTTCCTTGAAATTAAAATTCGCCAAGACAAGCAATTCAAATTTGAAAGTCTTCTGCGATGCCGACTGGGGAGCAGATGAAGATGATCGTCGTTCCCACACCGGTTACCTGTTCACACTGGCCGGAGCTGCAGTTAGTTGGGCGAGTAGAAAACAACCAACCGTTGCTCTCTCAACAACTGAGGCCGAATACATGGCTCTTACAGAGACATCAAAGGAAGCACTCTGGATCAAAGAGACTTTGTGTGAGTTAGGTCTACTTTATGAAGAAGAGACTATCAGTATCGCATGTGACAACAGGGGAGCAATAGATCTTTCCTGTACCACCAAGCATCATGGAAGGTCAAAACACATCGCGATAAGACACCACTTCATCAGAGAACTAGTGGAAAACAAGTCCATCGATGTTTAATACATTGCAAGTGAACAGAATGTTGCTGACATGCTCACTAAAGGACTGTCGTCAAACTTGCTTATTAAGTTCGTGAAGGACTGTGGACTTGTCTAAGTTCAAAATGTTGATTTGAAGTTTTGATGTTCTGAATGTCTTTTCTCTCTAACCATATTTTCGGTTACAGGTATTACAAAAGGACAAAGCATTGTATTAAGTTCTTTTATGTAGCCGAAGACAGCCTTGAGCGAGGGGGAGTGTTAGATTGTAGCGCTCAGCGCCTGTCTCCATACACTGTCTAGTGTAAGGCTCACAGTCTGCCTTGTCCCCTTGCAGCAACGTAGCTAGGCGTCACCCTGAGTGACAGCTCGCTTCAGCGTATAGCAGGGCAGAGACCCCTGACCCTGCTGGCAGCGTTCCCTTTCCTGTTAGGAAGTCCCCGCGTAGTGTGTGCCTCAGAACGTGTGTGACTCCATCCATGCTGTTTGTAGCTCCACGTGCACCGGAGCGCGTAAGAGCAAGCCCCGCTGTAATCCCGTTACAAGCGTGACCTTTGCACAGGGAGATCCATCATCATTGGCAGCAGCGACGACTGGGAGAGATACCGCCAGCGTAAACCAGTTGATAGCCATTAACCCTGCACAAGCCAAACGCTACAGCTAAGTAACAATCAGACACTGTGATCCTCAATGTACCAGTTGTATTACTGCCTGAAGTTAACTGCAAAAGTACTGTTGTAATCTACAAGCCTGCCACTTGAATAAATCCTCCAGTTGGTTATATCTTCGGAGTGTGTCGTCTAACAACCACCTTGCACGTACTTATAGACACTCTGCCAATAGTTATTAGGTATCACCCAGTGGGATTTTTAATAACCTTAATAAATATTGTTACAAGTTAATCTGAAGGTGGCCACACACTGCTGCGATGTCTAGCAGCAGTGTACTATACCCTGCGAGCAGCAGGGACGCATGCGATCCACAACAATTTGTGATGGAGGGAGGTTTGAGGTTGGGTGGTCGGACAGCCGGCAGGTCTGACCACTGACTCAGCTCCGATGTGCATGGAAATGTGCATCAGGACTGAGGGGACATCAAGCTGTCATCAGAATCGGCTTACACCACTTTTACACCAGAATGCCGGGTAGGACCCCGGAAATTGAACACGGAAATTGCCAGGGCATGCCCTGCCTCAGACCCCATTTACACTGCACTTCAATACGGGTTATTCGCGTGTAATGCCTTTTTACACTGAAAATGGATCAGCCCTGTCTTTCCTTGCTGGTGTCATTAAAAACTGACCTTTTGGGCGGTTTGAGATGAGGTCACAAGAAAGGGAAAAGGGAGGGGGTGGGGTCTGCTCCCAGGATTGCAGCTGTAGTCAGGCTGAGGGTGATGCTGTGGGACACACTGTGTGACAGCCAGCGTATGTTGCGGCAGATGAGGCTGTAAACTCACTGGGGAGAGTGCTTCCAGCACAGACTGTTGCTGTAGTGTAGGGTACAGGCTGCAAACAGCCTGGTAACGCTGCTTCTGCTGCGCTGCTCCATGTGCGGGTCTCCGGCAGAGGACATCATCTGCCAGAGCCGCAGAAGCACCAATCAGCTCTTTGCAGCCTTCTCCCCACCAAATAACCATTTACACCACCGGGCCCCGGATAAGCCCCGTGTCCGACCCTGAACATTTGCCGGGTCAGATTCCCGGGGAACAGTACCCGCGTTATTTTTTTTTTCAGCCCATTTACACCACGCCCCGGACTGGAGCGGCAATATCCTGGGTCCAACATCTGGCGTAAAAGGGGTATGGAGTTCTATTTTCTCTTTCTGGGCTTCCTGCCAGCATTAGCTTGTAACCATGTATTTCATATTTCATTGTGTCTCCATTAGCATTAATCTTGAAAAACCCCAAAAATAGTGGGTCTCTGGCACCCCTCACTTAGAGAAATTGGGATTCTACCTGACCTTTTGTGGGTCCCAACGGAATAAAGCCTCCTCTCCCCATGTCAGGGGGAAGTATCAATTTCATAGTAGGTAAGGCTGAAAAAAGACTTGCGTCCATCTAGTTCAACCTGGTATAGATATCCATTGCTGATTTGGTAGGTTCTGGTATTTTACAGACAAATTATATTATATTAATTGGCCCACTTACATAAAGATACATATACACTAGAAAAGATAGAACTCTGAAAACAGGGACAGTGTGCGCCAAAGACGTGCGCCAGAAATTTTAGGGCATTTTTTGTGGGGAGTGGGGGGGGGGGGGGTGTGGCCACATAATAGCACCAATTTACATTGCAAAACACACTGTAATGCCTAGTACACATTATACCACACACCATTATGCCCAGTACACATTATACCACACACCATTATAGCACACACTGCAATGCCCAGTATATATTATAGCACATACATGGGGGGGTGGGGGAAGGTATTTTATGCTCGAAGCCCAGGGGGCTGGAAAAGCTAACATGCCGCTCAGCAGATTAGGTGAGCAGCCGTCTGCGTAGCTCTGAGTTGAGCAGCGTGTCAGCTCTTCCAGCCGCATCCAGTCCCCTACCACTGCGCTGACAGCCCGCTCACTTACTCCGCTATTACAGCCACATTGCGTCCTGTCCCCCCGCTCTCAGCAGCCGAATGGACATACATGGCGGGGGGGGGGGGGGGCGGCCAAAGGGGACTGAGTGGGGGGGAGACGACTGAGTGAAACCTGCTCTCAAAATGCAGGGTGTGTAGCGACCTGTAAAACTTGCAGTGATTGGCTGCTGGGCGCCACTGCACAATGATTGGGTCCCAGCAGGCCACTGCAATGATTGGCTCACGGGCGGCTCACCGGTGCAGTAACATCACATCCTCCGGGACCCATTAATTTGGAGAAACTGAGTCCCCGGTGACCATTTTAGAGTAAAACACACGCTATAGCATGTTTTTGCAAACCCTGCATTAAGATAAAATTATACACCTAAAGGCCCCCATACACTATGTGACTTCTCCAAGGACTCTCTGGTAGGGTAGCAGCCCTGCATTACAATAGTTATAGTGAAAAATAGATGTAGATTACAACACTCAAAGTTAAATGAAGGCTGCTATCTATTTGGTGAGGAACTGGTGTGGGCACTTCTGCTGTCCTCTTGGAGATTTGGTGTGATTCACCCCCTGGGGCTTGGTCATGGTCAGTACACTTCTGGGTGGACGATATTCTGGGTCGTCCTGTATTTCATTAAGCTCAGTTTTTTGCCTTTAGTTTAATACAGTTACACTAAATTTTTAAACGTACCTTATGCTGTTTTAACAGAAACGGCAGCAGCATAAGCATCCCACCATCATGCACAATCCACCATACATCAATATTTCCTTCCAGGTAACGCTCATAGTTGCTTGGATAGAAAGAAACATTTTTAGGGACCATAAGTGCCAAATGGGCTGCGGTTGTGCATCGTACAGTCTCTGGAGAAGAAAAGAGGGATGTTACAAAATGACCCGCTTCTAGATCATCTGATATAGAAGATATGATAAAAAATCATTCCATTTTCAAAGTGGAAATTTATTAAAATGCATATCAAGCTTTCGGGTTGTAAAAGCTGTAGGAATGTATCCTGAAGAAGGTGGTTACACCCTGAAAGCTTTAAACGACAGAGCAGCAGCACAACACATGGCAGTTTAATACATATATATGAAGCCCTGCCACACATCAGAGGAGAAGGTGCAAGATAGAATGTTCCTTTAACAAACCAAGCCCTCCAGCGACAGGGACTGCAGCTTTTGTGGCTGAAGTGCTTGGTTTGTTTGGGCCCCACAAAACAATTTTAAGGCAACAGCTCTACAGTGGCAAAATGTCATTATCGTTGCCATCCTCAACTTGCAGTCACAGTACTTATATGCACAGTGGGGTACAGCCTGCAGAGTCACGGTACTTGTATGCACAGTTGGGTACAGCACAACATGTTGTTTTTTTTTACTTTTGTTTACTTGTATTTGTGTGCTATGAACACACAGTACGGTACTGCAAGTAGCGTATGGTCTGCAGATCCTCAGTATGCACAGTGGAGTATGGCCTGCAGAAACACAGGACCTGTATGTACAGTGGGGTATGTAGCCTGCACTCAATAATTTTTTTTTTTTTTAAACTTTCAGAAATTGTTGTTTTTTTTGTACTTTTTAAACTTGTATTAACTTGTACCTGTGTGCTATGAACAGGTGTGCGATGGGGAATGGCCTGCAATCACGGTACTTGTATGCACAGTGGGGTATGGCCTGCAGTCACAGTAGTGTATACTGTTATAGTGGGGTATGGCCCGCAGTCACAGTACTTGTATGTGCAGTGGAATACAGCTAGCAGTCACAGTACTTGTAGTGGGGTATGGCCCGCAGTCAGAGTACTTGTATGAACAGTGGAGTACAGCCAGCAGTCACAGTACTGTGTGCACAGTGGGGTATGGCCTGCAGTCACAGTACTGTATGTACATTGGGGTACTGCCCGCAGTCAGGGTACTTGTATGCACTCATTTTATTATTCCACGGTTCCATCTTGTGTATTGTTACATTTACAAATCTTTTAGGTTTCTTATATTTGGTAACATCTTCTTGCATTGTTGCATTTGTTGGTTACTTCCTTATTTTTGAAGGGTTTGTACGCTCAGGCTAGCTAATTCCATCTTGTGGCACCTTTACTCCTGCAGCAGCCTTGTCACCCATAAGACCTGGCGGCACCGGGGAGGGGGTGGAACTAATCTACCCACACGAATGTGGCTGTTATAGGTGAAGCCATAGTATGCAAAAGGCAAAAGGGACATCAGGTTGTCCTCAACAAGTCTTAGTAAAGAAGTTTCTGTCCTCAACAAGATGCCTGCTCACCCCCTTCCTAACAGGTTGCAGTAAAAAAGAACAAAGTTGTAGTAATTAGAGTGAATTCACAGGAGAGTAATGTTATGAGTGCAGTACCCCAGGGATCACCACTTGCTGACATTGCAAATAGTATTTAAGGAAAAAATGCCTTTTTGCAGATTACACAAAAGGTGTGTAATCGGGTAGACACATCAGGAGTGGTAAAATAATGGTTGATGATCTAGATAGACAAGAGGAATAGTAAAGAGTATGGCAATTACAGTCTAATGCCAAAACAGTTAAAATCATGCACTCGGGTCTCAGAAATCCAAATGATAAATAGTATCTATGGAACCATATTGGAAACTACAGAGGAGGTAAGGGATCTAGGGTGACTATTTAAGGTGATTTAAGGCAGGTTATCAATGTAACAAAGCAATGAGGAAGGCAGATGCTTGGTTGCATAAGGGGAGGAATTAGCAGCAGAAAGCTGCAGACACAGCAAAATGCGTTGGTGTACTCCGAAGGTGGCATCATTTCAGTCCCACTGTATATGGCCATCATCATCTTTTCATGCTTGTGACCGGACCAGTCTCTGATTTCTACTGCAACCTGAGATCGCACATCCACTTCAAGAGGACCCTTTAACATCCAATACTGGCTTCTATATGCAGGAGGACAGAACCCTCCATTAAGCCTTCAGCCAAGGGACTCCTTATCTTTCAGCTGCACCAATCTTGGGAGACACGGACAGCACAATGGTCCATTGGACTAATGGGTGAATCTTTTAATGTGCTTATTTCACCGCATGTGGGATGTTTGTGTGTTGTAGGAATAGCTTACATATAAGCTTACTTGTATACTCATAGGCTCCTCCTATAAAGGTATCATTCGCTGGTTTCTTAATGCTGTATATGTTCATGAAAATCCACAAAGGCGTAATGACATATAAAAAGTTTTTTAATCTTATCCAAAAACAAATGTAATAAAATTGCTTTAAAACAACATGAAGGTATCTCCAACTCTACCCTGGGAGAGAATGGTAGTACTGCCCAAGATGTGCGCACCAGAGGTAGTTGATCAGAGTGTCCTGGTATGCGGACAGCCTCCAGCATGCACCAACGCGTTTCAACTGTGAGTCAGTCTTCTCCAAGGTGTATCCTCTATCTGTGGCTGTCTTGTATTTATACCCCTTCCTGATAGGTTACCTCCTCTTGGGTCCGTATACAGGAAGTGAAACAAAAACACATACTTTCTGTCTTGTTACACTGGTAGGATACCCAAACCACTATTTATGGGGGACCTAGGGGTGTAATAAATTACTAAAAAGTGGTTGTACATACATTATACAGAAAATGGTATTATAACTCGGATTAAAAGTAGAATAGCATTTCATTGCTATGAAACGCATACCATTTCCAGTTGGGCATTCCGCGACGTCTATGTGTCATACCCGGATGCAATGGTGATAATGAAATGCACTCCATCTGTGCAACTCGTGGAGCGCACCAGCCCACAGGATGCAGCTCCATCCCAGCGCGGTCCTTTGCGCCTCACCTTTGTGGCGAGTGGAGCGCATTATACTTTTGCTTTATGAAAGCGGAAATTAGGACGATGTGTAGGATGGATGGCATGTTCTTTCACCATGTACATTTAGAATGCCCCCGATGAAGTCCTAAAGGACGAAACGCGTATTGTTATGTCGTTTTCTATATGTGGCACATCTCAAACTAAACAGTTAGATGTTGAAGTCAATAATGGAAATGCATAGCTGAAGAACCCAATGCAGTGTTTGTGGATTGTCCTTGAATAAATGTATTTGTTTTTAGAATTGATTTTATAGGATTTTTATATATACTTTATATTAAGCCACTAAGAATTGGGCACTGGTGAATTAATCTACAGCGCACTTCTATTCTTTACATATTCTGGTTCCTCGTAATAGCGAGGTTCTGTAGAGGTGCGGCTTCACTCTGAAGGGCCACAAAACCTTCCGTTCCTTTGCTGTAAACAATTCAGGGTGATTGATGCAATGATTGATACAATCCTACAATACACTGTAGCTCACCAATAAATGTTTTCCAGGATCGAGGATCTTCACTTTGCCTCCAGCCATAAGGCCATCCCAGCATCACAGTATTATGCTTCATCCCCCCAAGTCCACATGACTGGATCAGATGCGAGATTCCTTCTCGGACTTTACTGGAAACAACAGTCTGGCAGAATCCTTTTACTTTCTCGATCTCCATCATGTTTTTAATGGTCTGAAATGGTCCGAAAATGTATATATCAAAAAATGTGAATAGAAAGATCATGATCAAAAAGAAACACACATAAATTATATTTACCACTGTAGACGTTAAAGTTCTACTATCATCGAGAAAAGATTTTTTAGTAATGAACTTGGTACTTGTGTATTTTGGCGGCGCCCGATTTCAGCATCGTTCGATGAACGCATCGCATGCCATGTACCCGATGGCATGCGATGCGATACGATTTTGACCCCCTATGCGATGAAAAATCGTATAAGCACCCTAAAGGGTGCTTTTGAGCACCCTAATGGGTGCTTTCAATGTTAAATGCACCCCCACGCCACCCCCCCACTATAAACGTGAACCCGAAGCGTGGCGAGCGCAGCGAGCCCGCGAGGGGCGGCGGTACGCGTCCTACGACCTTTTCATACCCCCACTATCCACGTCGGCGTGGAGTTGAGAATAAAAAGTGTGGCGAGCGCAGCGAGCCACCGAGCCCGAAGCGTGGCGAGCCCCGCGAGGGGACGCGGATACCTTCACAGGTATCCGCGTCCCCTCGCGTGGCTTGCTGTGACACATGTGAAGCCCGCCAGGGGACGCGGATACCTGTGAAGGTATCCGCGTCCCCTCGCCACACTTTCTATTCTCAACTCGACGTGGATAGTGGGGGTATGAAAAGGTCGTAGGATGCGTACCGCCGCCCCTTGCGGGCTTGCTGCGCTCGCCACGCTTCGGGTTCACGTTTATAGTAGGGGGGTGGCGTGGGGGTGAATTAACATTGTAAGCACCCATTAGGTTGCTTATACAATGTTTAATCGCATCGCATGGCATCGTATGGCATTGTATGCCATGTACAATGGTATACAATTTGAAAATTGTATGCCATCGCACACTATGGCACGAAATCGCGTTGCATCGCATACCATCGCATGCGTTATGGTATGCGATGCGATGGGCGCCGCCAAAATACACAAGTACCATGAACTTTGTTAATACAATAATTAAAAACATGCAAATAATTGAACAGTTGTCTGTACTCCGTTCCTCACTGTTCTGCTCCTGTTTAGCTGGGATACATAAAAGCCTCTGACACAAGGGAATAGCAGTATTGCAATCCTGTGAATACTGAAATCAGGGTAATGTGGCATACTTACACACCGGCGATAGTAGCCCTATTTCTAAGCGATCTGAATAGATCACTTATACCCCTTTCAGACATACTTTACCTGGGATTTTAAACCCGGTACAATCCCAGGTTTTAAAAAATCCCGGGTCCATTACAGGTGCACAGGATCTGGATTTTAGTTGACTAAAACCCAGAGTAGCGCCATTCAGACATACGCTAGTCCCGGGATTATGCACGTAAAAAATCCCAGGATTATTGCGTATGTCTGAAAGGGGTATTAAAAATTGAGCACGTATTGGTCTGTGTGTAGGCCCCCAGCGACGTCAATGTGCTGTGCATACTTGCCTACCTGACCCTCTCCACGAGGCAGAAAATGCTCTGATCTTGGTAATGCCATCACCTGTGGGGAGCTAGGTAACTGATAAGTCCGACTTCTAAGAGTACATAACAATGCCTTCTGAGTAAAAAGAAGGCCTTGAATCATTTATTGAATTCTTTTGATGCGATGGTCAGTTACCATTGCACTGAAAGATTCAATGGCAGAAGCTCATCTATCATTTGATAGTGGGCTTCCACTGTTCCTCCCTACTTCTGAGGGATACAGAGGGGAGAAGCTTCTGTTTACAGCTCCAGCTAATTGTGTTTGTGCTATCTCCTGTGGTCCCATGGTGGTAGTATCCCCCAGAGTGGATGTGAAAGAGATAAGGAATATTAGTACAGTATGTTTTAGTGCACTGGTCAGTCCTATGGGTGATTTATCTATACCGACTCCACCTGAAGAATACTCTCTGTACGAATACAGTACCTGTTCAGCAGCTTGTACCTCCCCGTAGCTGTCCAAAAAGTTTCCTTGTATGGCTGTGCCAATAATGGTTAATCCCTTGCCAGCTTTCAGCTGAGAGGCAAAAGTGAGTAGTCGCGGGTACTTGACGTGTAAGTCCTCATCCAGTTTTAAGAGAACTAACAACTGTGGCCTAGAAGGTAACAAAATTAGCAATAGTGTTTCAGAGGCAACATATCAATGTGAAATTACAATTAAGCAAAGGTTTTATGTAAAACTAAAATTATTGTGACTTGCTCATAAGTTTCAGATGTGCATCTGAATATTGGTTCTTCCTCTACACAATATATTGTTCAGAATGAGCCTTTAATATTTCTCTACAATAGTCTCCTAATAAGCCTACTGTAAATACTGCACATTGAGGCCACTCAACATAGGAGGCCACTTCTCAACCAATAACACCCCTTCATAACTGCCGATACTGCTCACCCAACAGTAGAGCTCAGTGCAGTACAGCAGCAGCAGAATATATTGCAGCAAATACGGAAGGCTTTGTACAATCCATTCATGTTATTGGGTTATTGTATGCAGAGCGAAATGTGGTAGAAGCAGTGCCTTATATATAGTGTGAAGAAGGGACAGGAGGAAGCCCTAGGGGGTATTCAATCCCCAACGTGATTTCCATCAGGGGAAACAGGGGCGTGTGCCTATTAAATGCTGTTGTTTTGATAAATTCCCTCAAAGGGTTAATAAAGTTCTAAAATCTATGGGAAACCGTTTTAAATAGAAATATTGGGACTTCGGACATTTCATGACAGGATCCAAAACATTAAAGAAAATATTATATCATTTAGATACACATTCTTGTGCTTTGACAAAAATATATTTTTTTTAAATCTTAACCCTTTGAGCGCCAAGTGAATTGGTCAAAATGGGTGTGAAAATTGCCAAGCAAATATTTTTATTCACTGTGAGGACCTGTAATGTTTATTTTACATAGGAAATATAATCTTTATTGCCACAATATATTTTATTTGAATTTATATAACAAATGAGAGCAATGCTGGGATTTTTAGCAGATATTTTGATCATCTTTTACAGAGATGTTGGCAGTACAATGGTAAACCGCACAAATGTTCAAGTGTTCCTCAGGCAGATTAGGCTTTCTTTTGGTACCCATAGGTGAGTATTTATTTAATTTAATGGATATAAAATGAGGGGAGGAAGAAAGAATGTAACAGTAAACACTATTCAAACATTATCTATTTCATGCAATACTGTAGTTGCCAAACTTTAAAAAAAAAAGGTGCCAAATAAATGTACTTTATTGGATATTTGATATATATTTAGGGAAATTCCTTGGTTTTTGGCCTCTTTATTCTTGCTACAACTCCCGAAGTCATTAAAAAAATATCTCTGCCCACCAGCAGGCTTTTATCACGTCAGTAATGGAGCCCACACACGTGGTGATATCAGGGCATTATCTAAGCGATCTTGGTAGAAAATGCCCCAACATCGGGGCCGCGTGTCGCTATCGCCAGCTGACTAATATCCAGCATGCTGGTTATATCTAGAAATATTGCTGGGTTCTCACCGGAGAACACTGGCCCTGACAGATCGATCAGCACACAGTGCTGGTACATCATTGTTGTGGGCTGAGCGATCTTTCTAAGCAATCTAGCATCACTCAGACAGCTCAGCAGATCTCCCCGTGTGTAGGCCCCATAAGACCAACAGAGAATACGGGGAGTAGGTTAAGGCAATATTGGTCAGGGACAAAATAACTGCACATAAATCAAGTTGCTAAACGTATAAAAGTTGTATAAGAAGCATATAGTTGTATCCATCTCTGAAGGTCTCCATCATAGGGGGGTATTCGAACCATTGACGATCTTTCAGACAGTTGGAAAAATCTGCTCGTTTAACCAATTTTCAGACAAATTTACATTCGACCCATTCAAAAATTGAAGCGGGTGGAAAACACGTGGCTAAGGGAATTACTTGCCGATCAATGTATTTTCGTTGCAAATGCATCCTTTTTAAACTATTTTTTCAACCGTTTTTCCCTGACGCAGATTCGATTTTAAAATAAGTCAAAAATGCATTTGTGAAAACGGATGAACGGAAAGGTTATAAAACATTTAGAGCATTTTCCAAACATGGACATTCCCTTTAATAAACAAATGAGTATCTTATGTCAAATGAACCACATACATTAAGGTTAAAGGTCACGTATTAGCATCATTAAATATATACAAACCTAAAGTGTATGCCCATGTGAGGTATGTAAGAATATATTTAAAAAAATAAAACAAAAAGGAAAGATAAAAAAAAGACAACATCTACCTCCAGTTTTTTGTGTGTGGCGGTCCTTCTTCCAGTCTCAACAAGGCATATCTAGCTGCACTGAGAGAGAGGCCTCGGATTCCATCTCCCCATTCTTTCTCCGCTCTGTCAATATACAAGTTACAGTATGTAAGAATGAGAGTGAACAAAAGCAATTCCAGAGTTAAAAGCAATCTGAATGTATCATCCTGTATGACCGGTAGAATGGTGGTGTAACTGGGCATTTACATTTATACAGTGAAAAGTAGCAGTCATGTAGTGTGGGAGGCCTCCACACCATGTCTCCACCATCCAACCTGAAAATGCAGGTTTGTTGGTCTCCCCTGGATATATACCTCGAATTCATCTCAGAGATATATGGTGGATGGGCTTCCATAATGACTTCCGGGGTAGTAAACCCATACGTCTTACAGGTTTTATCAGGAGAGCATTCCTTTGTCCATTTCTAGGTTCAAACCAGTGTTATTAACACCACTACGCAAATGGCAGGATATATTGCATCTTTGATGCGATGCTTAGTACGTCCCACCCTTTATCTCTCTCTAATTTATTAGCACATCTGCCCTGTGATGAAATGAGCAGCAGAGGGCTCTGACGGAATGGGGCATGGGAGCGTCTTGTGCGTGCGCCCCCTTCTGTCGGCAGGGCCGCCGACTAGGGGGGTTCAGGGGTACAGCTGTCCTGAGCCCCAGCCTCTGGAGGGGCCTGGGCAGCTGCCCACAGTGGCACAGCACCACCTCCTCCCCCGCACAGATCCCCCCACCCGGCGCCGGCGGCCAGGCGCGCAAAATACACAGTGCAGCCTGCAGAGCGCCAAGCCTAGGATACAGAGAGCAGGCTGCACTGTGCAGTGAGTGCTCCGAGCCCCGGAGGGAGAAGATGCTGCGCTGCCGCCACCGCTGGTAAGTAATAGTAATTTGGGGGGGGGGGCGGAGGCGGGGTGCCGGCGTGCGAGGGGGGGGGGATGCCGGCGTGCGAGGGGGGGGGGTGCCGGCATGCGAGGGGAGGGGGGGTGCCGGTGTGTGAGGGGAGGGGGGGTGCCGGTGTGTGAGGGGGCAGAAGGTCAGTCCCGGGCCCCAACATTATTAGTGGCGGCCCTGTCTGTCGGCTAGCGGTGGCTGGCGAATGGTGATTAGCTAATGCTGTGTACACAATGTGCCATTTTGGCAATTTTTTCCTTATGATTTTGACTATACAGTTACCCAAAATCGCACTGTGTGAGGGGCTTGGATTCCGTTGTGATAACGATGTGCGGTGAAGGTATGGCAAGTAGAAATAGACTGTGCCGCGGCCACCAATAGTAACCTTGATTCCAGCCAACATAATTTTGCATGTGACTTATTTATATACATATATTTATTTAGTTTTTTTTTTATATAAATAGTAGTGTAATAGTCCATTGAGTCCCGCTGCCGGTGGGACAGTCTGCACGAGAATGTGAGCTTTTGTATCATTTATGTATATCCTGATGAAATTCTATAAAGAATGAAACGTTGATATTACTTCTGACTGCTGTCCTTCATGAGCCATCAGGAGTGCCGCTGTGTTTGCAGTATATCTATCTCCCCTGAAGTGGAGGCACCGGGTGCAGTAACTCAAGAAATTTGGAGTGCCGGACCATAGAACCTATATATATATTAGGAATACTAGAGAGTATGGAATATATAGGTGTTGTTTTTGCCAAACAACCTTTAACATCCTAACATGAATATACCGACTTAGATAAATGATGTTACAAAAATGAATTATTATTATTATTATTGGAAAATGAAACACTTACCCTTGGTATTCTATGTATTTGTAAATCATTCCAGCAATCAGCATAGCCACAAGTGCATAATACCAAGAGGAAATGAACATCAGAGCCAAGCAAATACTCATACCGAGGAAGGAAAGAGCCCTATCGGAGCAGAAAAATAGAATCAAATAATGTTTAGCAATGTAATAAGACGATCTATTAATGCAGCTGCGTAAGATATTAAAATATTATGGAATTCTTAAAAATATATGGTACTTGTGTATTTTGGCGGCGCCCTCGATGAGGATCGCGTCCATCGTGTGTGAAAAATCGGGTCCATCGCGTCGCGTCGTGTGCATTAACATGGCACACGACGCGACCGACGCGATGGACCCGATTTCTCCATAGGCTTCAATGTTAAAATATTTTAACATTGAAATCGTGTCGGTCGCGTCGGTCTTGTGCCATTATAATGGCACAAGATAAGATGGACTTGATAAAGTCCATTTTACATGGAATAAAATGGGAAATGGGCCAATATGGCCCATTTTTCATTGTATATGTCCCCGTCATGTCCAAATATAACTGCCCCCCCATTGTGAGCGGCACCCCAGTATTGACGTCAACCCGAAGCGTGGCGAGCGCAGCGAGCCCGCGAGGGGCGGCGGTGCGCGTCCTCCGACCTTTTCATACCCCTACTATCCACGTTGGCGTGGAGTTGAGAATAGAATAGTGTGTCGAGCGCAGCGAGCCACCGAGCCCGAAGCGTGGCGAGCGCAGCGAGCCCCGCGAGGGGACGCGGACACCTGTGAAGCCCGCGTGGGGACGCGGACACCTGTGAAGCCCGCGAGGGGACGCGGACACCTGTGAAGCCCGCGAGGGGACGCGGACACCTGTGAAGGTATCCGCGTCCGCTCGCCACGCTTCGGGCTCGGTGGCTCGCTGTGCTCGCCACACTATTCTATTCTCAACTCCACGCCGACGTGGATAGTAGGGGTATGAAAAGGTCGTAGGACGCGTACCGCCGCCCCTCGCGGGCTCGCTACGCTCGCCACGCTTCGGGTTGGCGTCAATACTGGGGTGCCGCTGACAATGGGGGGCATTTATATTTGGACATGACGGGGCCATATACAATGAGAAATGGGCCATATTGGCCCATTTCCCATTGTTTTCTATGTTACATGGACTTTATCAACTACATTTGATCTTGTGCCATTATAATGGCACAAGTCCGACGCGACCGACAGTATTTCAATGTTAAAAATATTTTAACATTGAAGCCTATGGAGAAATCGTGTCGGTCGCGTCGGTCGCGTCGTGTGCCTTAACTTTAAGGCACAGGACGCGACGCGATGGACCCGATTTCTCCATCGGGTTCAATGTTAAAAATATTTTAACATTGAAGCCTATGGAGAAATCGCGTCCATCGCGTCGCGTCCTGTGCCTTAAAGTTAAGGCACACGATGCCCACGACGGGCGCCGCCAAAATACACAAGTACCAAATATATAAACAGTCTAAAACATCAATGATGTCAGCGAGCATCTAATGTTATATATGAGATCATGCCTCTATTGTACGGTAACATATATTGGTATAAGTAGGGATGTGCAGGTCCAGATTTACCAGGATTTCAAAACCGGATCTTATTGGCTATCCAGCTATCACATGATTTGGAGTCAAAACATGTGACAGCCGATAGCCAACAAGATCCCGTTTTGAGATCCGGGTAAATCCGAACCTACACATCTCTAGATAGAAGTAGTCACAAAGGATTAGTGTTTATTCTGTATTATTAACTATTAAAGTATTGCCAATAAATCTCACTGGTTATTGGGACTCACTATGTATAGAAACGATTGCAGCAGGTTATGTTATGAATGGATAGCCAAGCTTCTCACCAGTGGTAATATTTAAACCTTGGTCTCCAGTTCGGTGTTCTCAGTAGAGTTTGCACAGCACATGCTAAGTTAACAAATAAGTAACACATCAAAAAAAACCTGTGAACAAAAGAAAAAAGAATCTATTAGTTATTGCTTTTCCAGCATGTTTACACATCGAGCTTCATTTTAACTTTGGTGGAATAGTGAAGCCTACATACTCCTGCCAATTTCATGCTTGGTGACACAATGCAGTGCTGGCTAACCCAGCCCTAGCTGGTGCACAGGTGTAATCATGATTAACTCACACTTTCAAACATTCATTCCTAACTTACACATTCTAAAGATCCATAAGCGGGGCATTTTAGAAGAGGAGGAGGCCAGTGTGTGGACTCCTCTGGCCGGGCGTCCTCCTCTTAGATGCGAATAGCAGGGTTTGAGCACTCGGACCCTACTAACAATGCACAGATCTCTGGAAAAATGGGACGGCGGCCATTTTTCCGGCAATTTCTGCACCGGCAGTAGTTTGAAGCCTGAGCATCAGAGTACTCAGACAGCATTGTACATGCGTAGATCGCTGGAATAATGGCACGGCAGCCATGTTTTCAGTGATTTTTGCAGCACTACTGCCTCCGTCGCTGGACTCCGGATGGTAAATATTAAAAAAAATGTGTACAGTGTGTGTGGTGTGAACCACCCTGTGCACCGGGCACACTACACCCATGATGAATACACCACTGTCCACAGGTGGTATGGAAAACGTGTACTGTGGGTAGATCTCGAGGACCTGTTTGGCGGACATAATGATTGTCAATCAACCATAAGTATTCCAAGTAATTATATACAGCAGCTCTAGCGTAATAAACAAGTGTGACAAGGAAAGGCCGAGCAAAAGTACAACAGGTTCTTTATTTCTCCACAGCAGTCGGGTTATTCATATGGATGCAGCAAAGCAGCGCACAGGGAGTTAGCAGCATAGTTAACAAACAGTTGGTACAGCATTCCAATGGCCCCTAACATAGCCCGCATCCCAGATTATTGCCTGGACAGCTTGTTCCCCATCAGGAGCATTGGCCTGGTCTACTTGGCAGAGTTAATTCCGTAGCTGCAACCAAAACCTGGATTGGACCCATTTAACTGCTGTAGTGTGAAGAAAACGTAAAAAAATGTATTAACCCTGTGATACTCCTTCCCCCTTAGGTTCAACCACCTTGGTGAAGCTACATATTTTCAGGAAAGCTATCTGCCTCGCCTAACTCTTGTGCTATTCGCTCGTGAACACACCACTCCGCCATCCTTCAGAGTTCCCCCTTCTTCACCCTCTTCCTCCTTCTCCCCTAGCTTCACCAGAGGGTTGTGAGATCAGGACCAACAAACTTCCTAGAAAGAGCATCTGTATCTGATGCTTCCCAGGGTGGTGCTGCCCTTCAAACTGAATTGGCTGTAAAGCCAACGAATCACGCAAGGGTTTACTTTGGTTTAGGCCATGTTAGCACTACTTCTACTGTGTTAGATTGAGGCTTAGTCTTAACTTATCATCTACCTACAATATAATCCTATATACTTTGCTTCCACCATTTCGATGGCACACTTTTCTGGGTTTGCTTGTGCCCGTGGAGACTGTAATACTGCCTCCACCTTTGTAAGCGGTGACTCCCGGTCAGAACTAAAAATTACAATGTCACCTAAATACGCTGCGGCATATTCTCTTTGAGGCTGGAGCAACTTGTTCATGGCCCTTTGGAAAGTAGCAGGAGCCTCATGCAAACCAAAAGGGCAGTAATTTATACTGGAAAGACTTTCTTGGGTGGAACAGGCTGTCTTGGCCTTGGCAGCTAAGTCCAAGGAATTTGCTAGTACCCTTTTGTCAATAGTAGTGAGATACTGACTTGTTGCCAAATTTTCCACTAGCTTGCCAACATGGGGCATAGGATAGGAGTCAAACTGCGAAACTTTATTCAATCTTCAGAAGTCATTGCAGAATCTTATGGCACCCGAAGGCTTGGGCACGAAGACAATAGGATTATTCCATTCACTGTTTTACTCCTCTATGACCCTTAGATGCATAATCTCCTCAAATTCCTATTTTATTGCATCAGGTATACGGTATGGCCTCTGTTGTATGATTGGAGTTTTCCCCAGGAAAGCCACAAAAACATCCTAGTATTGGGCCACTAAGTCTATGACTTCTTGTTTCTGGCTGGGACTCAAAGTCATCTCCCTGGAAACCTGACAATCTGGGTTTTTCATGGCTACTAAAGAAGGTGGACTGGTATCTCCTTTCCAAGGGTTAAATAAATTACCATGGTAAATTTGGGTTTCCTTCCATCTACCCTAAGGCTGAACCTTATAAATAACAGGTCCCACTGCCTCTAGGATCTCGTAATGTCCATGCCACTGAACATACATTTTATTCTGAGTGGTTGGCACAAGAAGCAGTACTTTACTTTATGGCTTGAAGGATCAGTTGCAGTATCGTCATTATTACGTTTTTGCAGCTGATAAGCCCTTTTCATGTGCTTGTTCATAATTGGCCCAATTTGCCTTAACCAGTCATAGTTGTGCCACAAGCTGAACAATGTTAGACTCTTGGGGTGACTGTTTCTCCCATCTTTCTTTTATCAAGTCTAAAACTCCACTGGGCTGTCTTCCACATTCCATATATTGAACCGCAAACATCAAATATAGTAGAAGAGGTCCCAATCCTGCTTTTCCTGAGACACTGCCATCAGGCTATCTGTCTGTGGATGGTAAACTGATGTAGTAATATGATCCACCCCTAACAGAAGACACAGATCCTTCATTACTTTGGAGGAAAAGAGGAACGGTGGTCCGACAGAACCTCTCTTAGTATTCCCAACTGGTTCCATAAGATTAGTGCTTCGGCAATACTGCTAGACTTGATATTAAGTAAAGGCACGGCCTGCCGGTATCTGGTGGCATAATTAACCACTACTATTATATGCTGAAACCCACAAACATATTTCTCCACTGGGCCTAGAGCATGGAGATGGCAGGTAGGGGAACCAAGGCACCCTGAATTCTGGTTGATGCGCTGTTGTTTGACACACTGCTACAGTCTGCCTGCTTGGCCTGCAGCCAAGTACTGACCATCCCACTGTATACACTGAATGT
Organism: Crinia signifera; assembly: GCF_055691185.1. Taxonomy (NCBI): domain Eukaryota; kingdom Metazoa; phylum Chordata; class Amphibia; order Anura; family Myobatrachidae; genus Crinia; species Crinia signifera. The sequence continues at coordinate 3,783,525 of NC_139227.1, read as the reverse complement.
ACAGTAAGCCAAGTACTGACCATCCCACTGTATACACTGAATGTACAGTAAGCCAAGTACTGACCATCCCACTGTATACACTGAATGTACAGTATGCTAAGCACTGGCCATCCCACTAGCCACTGCATACACTGCATGTACAGTATGCAAAGCACTGGCCATCCCACTAGCCACTGTATACACTGCATGTACAGTATGCTAAGCACTGGCCATCCCACTAGCCACTGTATACACTGCATGTACCTTATGCTAAACACTGGCCATCCCACAAGCCACTGCATGTCCAGTATACAGCTACATTCACAATGTGACAATTCCCCTGTTAAGTACTGTACATTGTCCCAGATCATGGTGTACCTTGTTGCAGATGCAGGACATGTACCGTAATGCTGAGCATTAGCCACTGTACAGTGTCATAGATGCTTATAAATGAATACGACAACATTGCAGCTATCATACAGTACATGCAAATTCTTACATTGACAAGATGGGTGCTACCATGTCCAAGGAGGCGATGAGAATTCCCAGCTCAGCAATCAAAGCTGTGAGGAGGAGAGCCCAGGTTGGCTCACCGTTTGCTTTACCATGTCCAAATACCTGTCCAAAAAACGTTTATTACACATTATTCAATTATTTAGGACTAGATCAGGTGTCACAGTTTACAATCTATAACAAGTGAAATTGCCCAATGATCACTAAAACCAATGAAATATTTCCTTGTACTTGTAAATCATAGCTTGTTATATGCGATGCCCACTCAGCGGGCACGCAGGTGCTGGCAGAGTAACATTAGCAGCACCACCAAATATTTTACTAGCGTGATAGTTCTGAGGTTTGCTTCAAAATCTGATAACCCAGCCAGATAACACATCGGGGGCGCCGCTATAATACACAAGTACCCCCAGCCTATTTCATCAGCTGCACTTCTGTTACAAAACGTGTTTTAACCGTAGCCAAACACACATACAAAGTAAGACCTTTAATTAGAGATAATCTTACACACAACAGATTGAGGGGGGTACACAATCCCGGGTCACGGCTGTCAATCCCTCCCGACAGCCATGACATTGGCCCATTTGCGTTTTGCCCAACAGCATATCTGCAGGTAGGATTCAATGTCCCGCCTGCCGATAGGCAAAAAGGGGGCGTGTCAGCATAAACGGCTGTGGATTGTTCATCTGCGGCCAGGATTGCAACAATACACGGTTGTTACCGGCAGAACAACTTTTAAAAGTCGGGCTGGTTCTGCGGGGATACGGTCATTAGGTCTACTAGGTCAACAAGCATTGGGTCGACACCACTAGGTCGACATGCAACAAGGTCGACATGAGTTTAGGATGACATGGGTCAAGGTCAACATGAATCTAGGTCGACAGGTCATTAGGTTGACACAAGCATTAGGTCAACATGGGCAAGTTCGACAGTCAAAAGGTCAACATGGGGTTTTGCACTTTTTCTTGAGCCAATGTGCCGACAGGCGGTATTTCATGTCCTACCATCCACTAGGGCGCGCCCGAAGCATTGCGAGTGATGCGAGGGGATGCAGTGCCCTTGAAACTGTGTCCATGTCGACTGTGTGGACATTCGGGTCAAAAAAACTGGGAAAAACCCCTATGTCGACCTTTTGACTGTCGATATAATGCTTGTGTCGACCTAATGTCCTGTGGACCTAGACCCATGTCAACCTAGTTCCATGTCGACCTAGTGGTGTCGACCCTCTTCAATGCTGTCGGTAAAGACAGCAATGATTGGGGCCCCGCTGCCATTTCCCCCGTAGGATATAGAAGCGGAGGATTGCATACCCCCCTTAATATGAACAAGAGGAATAATGAGCAAAGAAATACATTTGCTGGTGTTATCACTTGTTCATACCAATGGACTGCATGTAAATTACATGAACAGAAGTGTTGCAGGGTTTCATCGAACTATTCTGCATTAAAACATTTCTTTCTCTTGTCTTTAATCACTGATTTTTTCCCCCCCAAACAAATATTTAAAATTCAATTGTATAAAATGTTGGCAGAGCTTGGACACATTCCTTTTAGTCCAGAAGAACCCTGCAAAAAGCATTTTCTATCACCGTAATTCAAATGTCAGACGTTTACTGTAACAATATAGCAGGTTTGCACACTGTATATATCAATTATTAACCCCTTCCCGACATTTGACGTACATTTACGTCATGGTCGGGATGTACTTCCCGACGCATGGCATAAATGTACGTCATGCATTTAAAGTGTCACCGCGTCTATAGACGCGGTGACAGAGGGGAGATGGCTGCTGTCCCTGACAGCAGACATCTTCCCTCATTGCCCAGGGGGGGCAGCGATGCCCCCCCTATCGGCGATCGCTGCGATTGGCTGTTCAAATGTGAACAGCCAATTGCAGCGTTTTCTGTGCAGAACATGCACAGCCGGGACCAGAGCGGAGAGGACAACTTTGCCTGTGATTTCATGGTGAGAGCTGCTCGGTCCAGGTAGCGGGGCGCAGAATTTGGCCTGTCATGCCTCTCTCTCTGTCTGACTGTAGGGAAGCACTACTGTATGTGTGATCTACCGCTATCATGAGGCGTGGTGCTATATATTATATCCCCTCAACCTTAATATATTTGGGAAACCCTTCTGCCTGTAATGTTGAGCTATTTCAGACTAGGACCCCTCCTCTCCTTCCTTTGCCTCCCTCTCTCTCCCTCCTTCCTTCCTGATCACTTCATGGATTACTGCCTGAAGCTGTATGGGGAGGGTGTATTTCATCAGAGCTTCCTGCACATTTTTCCTCCAGTCTGACCTCTCTATTATTGCTCCTAGTGGTAGAATAGCAGGAAGTGTATTTGATTGCTTGGGGGTAGTGGTTTGTGCCCCTTGTTTGTTTGCACAGCCCAGTTGTATCAAATCTATTTAAATCTATTAAAATTGGAAATCTGCTAAAAAAAATGAAATTTTGAAATTTCACCTACACTTTGTTTTAATTCCTGTGAAACACCTAAAGCAGGGGTGGCCACACTTTCGGACTTGGGGATCTACTGTAAATGTAAAAAATCTTTTGGGATCTACCATAGTAAACAATCATAATGCGATACATAAACAAACAAAACATTCATTTTAGGCTCTAATGAAAGGGTGTTTTACACATAAAATTATTGGCAATGTGAAGTTGTTGCATGAGGCTGCATGTCTTGTGTTAACTCCCTAAACGACGGTTCCAAGCTAGTTAGGCACATATGAAGGCAGTATTTTAAATGCTCATCAGTCATACGACTTCTATATCTTGATTTAATTATTTTCATTTGTGAAAAAGCAGATTCACAAAGGTAGGTTGACCCAAAAAATGCCGTCAAATGAAGAGCTACTGATCTCAAGCATGGATACAGTTCTGCACTGAGTAGTTTCCAAAAATTATTATCAGAAGCTCTTGCTTTCAAAGGGATATCAGATTGCAGTTTTAATATTTCTTCCTCTACATTTGATGTATTCAGATTGAACATAGAGGAGATATTACCAGAAATGTCAGCAATGTCAACATCAGCAAATGGAAATGACATGAAGGCTAGGATAGGTTCAAGCTGCTTAATGTCCTGAAATCGCCTCTCTAGTTCTTCCCAAAGATTTTGGATCTCAGCACAGAATGTATCATATGTGCTGCTGCTCTTGGGATTCTTGTCTATCATTTTCTCAAAACTGGGAAAATTCCTCAAAATTCCCTTTGAAAGCTGTGACTTTAAAAACTGCAATTTTGATTTAAAAGCATTTGTTGAACTTATTAATTGGATAATATTTTTATCCTTGCCCTGAAGTTCAAGGTTAAATGCATTGCAGTGACTGGTTAAATCGGTTAGAAAAGCTAGCTGTAGCAACCATGATGAATCATGCAGCTGAGATGGACTTTCTCCAAGTGATTCCAAGAACTCCGTTATTTCAGGCAACAAGGACTGGAATCGTTCTAAGAACTGCCCCCGACTAAGCCATCTTACATCATTATACAACAGCAGGTCTTCATATTCAGCCTCACTTTCCTCCAGTAGAGTACGGAAAAGTCGTCTTCGTAAACTCCTTGCCCGAACTGAGTTTACAATTTTCATTGCAATGTCCATAACATCATCCATGTTTAAAACTTTAGCACACAGTGCATTCTGATGTATAACACAATGGATTCTTGTAAAATCAGGAAAATCCTCATTTTTTTTACATAGTCCAAGAAACCCATTATTCTTGCCAACCATGGCTGGGGCTCCATCTGTGGCAATGCACACTAGTTTGCTAAGAGGAAGATTATTTTCCTTGGCAAAATTCAGAAAGCCTTGGTAAATGTCTTCACCTCTAGTTTTTCCCTTCATAGGGATGAGAGTTAAAAACTCCTCCATACTACTCATATCAGGAAAAACCATTCTTATAAACACAATTAATTGTGAAGTATCCACTATATCCGTGGATTCATCAAACTGCAAGGAAAAGTAACAACAGTTACTGATGTGTTTTCTCACTTGCCTCTGTAAGTCATTGCCAATTCCCTCTACTCGTCTCACTGTAGTTTGACGAGATAGTGGCATATCTCTAATTGCTTTCAAGATGTCATCTTTATTTTTAAATGTTTCAAATAAAACACTTCCAGCACTAAGGAAAGCTTCCTTCAACATTTCACTATCCTGGAAAGGTTTCTTGTGTTTCACTAAAATATTTGTTATACGGAAAGATGCTTCAGCTGCAGCCTGGGACTGCACAATAGGTTTTGTGAATGTGAGCTGTTGCGCTCCTAAATGAGTTTTCAGGGATTTCACTTTAATCTTCCTTAGTTCACTGTTAGGCAGAAAGTCTTCATCATATTTTTGATGCAGACTTGAGTAATGTCTCTGTAAATTCCCCTTCTTCGCCAAAGCAACCTTAGCATGGCATATTAAACATATGCATTTGTCTTTAAACATTGTAAAAAAAAAATCATGTTCCCATTTTTCATGAAAATGGTACGTTTTGGGCCTTTTAGAAACACTCATGCTCAGCAAGTATGCTAAAACACAAATTAAATATAAAAATGTATTTTAGAATGAATCCAACAGGGTACACCTGTGTTTTTAGAGAAATAAAAGCCAGCAGGACCAGAACGATTTTAGAGCATCCAGATCCCTGGATTTTTTAGATAATACTAGCCAGGAGGCTCAGAGAAATTAGGACGCACCCAGATCCCTGGATGGATTTTTCAGATAACACCAGCTAACAGGCTCAGAATAATTGGGACGCACCCAGATCCCTGGATGGATTTTTCAGATAACGCAAGCTAGCAGGCTCAGAATAATTGGGACGCACCCAGATCCCTGGATGGATTTTTCAGATAACGCCAGCTAACAGGCCCAGAATACTTAGGACGCACCCAGATCCCTGGATGGATTTTTCAGATAATGCAAGCTAGCAGGCTCAGAATAATTGGGACGCACCCAGATCCCTGGATGGATTTTTCAGATAACGCAAGCTAGCAGGCTCAGAATAATTGGGACGCACCCAGATCCCTGGATGGATTTTTCAGATAATGCAAGCTAGCAGGCTCAGAAAAATTAGGACGCACCCAGATCCCTGGATGGATTTTTCAGATAACGCAAGCTAGCAGGCAGAGAATAATTGGGACGCACCCAGATCCCTGGATGGATTTTTCAGATAACGCCAGCTAACAGGCTCAGAATAATTGGGACGCACCCAGATCCCTGGATGGATTTTTCAGATAACACCAGCTAACAGGCTCAGAATAATTGGGACGCACCCAGATCCCTGGATGGATTTTTCAGATAACGCAAGCTAGCAGGCAGAGAATAATTGGGACGCACCCAGATCCCTGGATGGATTTTTCAGATAATGCAAGCTAGCAGGCTCAGAATAATTGGGACGCACCCAGATCCCTGGATGGATTTTTCAGATAACGCCAGCTAACAGGCCCAGAATACTTAGGACGCACCCAGATCCCTGGATGGATTTTTCAGATAACACAAGCTAGCAGGCAGAGAATAATTGGGACGCACCCAGATCCCTGGATGGATTTTTCAGATAACACCAGCTAACAGGCTCAGAATAATTGGGACGCACCCAGATCCCTGGATGGATTTTTCAGATAACGCAAGCTAGCAGGCTCAGAATAATTGGGACGCACCCAGATCCCTGGATGGATTTTTCAGATAACGCCAGCTAACAGGCCCAGAATACTTAGGACGCACCCAGATCCCTGGATGGATTTTTCAGATAATGCAAGCTAGCAGGCTCAGAATAATTGGGACGCACCCAGATCCCTGGATGGATTTTTCAGATAACGCCAGCTAACAGGCTCAGAATACTTAGGACGCACCCAGATCCCTGGATGGATTTTTCAGATAACGCAAGCTAGCAGGCTCAGAATAATTGGGACGCACCCAGATCCCTGGATGGATTTTTCAGATAATGCAAGCTAGCAGGCTCAGAAAAATTAGGACGCACCCAGATCCCTGGATGGATTTTTCAGATAACGCCAGCTAACAGGCCCAGAATACTTAGGACGCACCCAGATCCCTGGATGGATTTTTCAGATAACGCAAGCTAGCAGGCAGAGAATAATTGGGACGCACCCAGATCCCTGGATGGATTTTTCAGATAACGCCAGCTAACAGGCTCAGAATAATTGGGACGCACCCAGATCCCTGGATGGATTTTTCAGATAACACCAGCTAACAGGCTCAGAATAATTGGGACGCACCCAGATCCCTGGATGGATTTTTCAGATAACGCAAGCTAGCAGGCTCAGAATAATTGGGACGCACCCAGATCCCTGGATGGATTTTTCAGATAACGCCAGCTAACAGGCCCAGAATACTTAGGACGCACCCAGATCCCTGGATGGATTTTTCAGATAACGCAAGCTAGCAGGCAGAGAATAATTGGGACGCACCCAGATCCCTGGATGGATTTTTCAGATAACGCCAGCTAACAGGCCCAGAATACTTAGGACGCACCCAGATCCCTGGATGGATTTTTCAGATAACGCTAGTTAACAGGCCCAGAATACTTAGGACGCACCCAGATCCCTGGATGGATTTTTCAGATAACGCCAGCTAACAGGCCCAGAATACTTAGGACGCACCCAGATCCCTGGATGGATTTTTCAGATAATGCCAGCTAACAGGCTCAGAATACTTAGGACGCACCCAGATCCCTGGATGGATTTTTCAGATAATGAAAGCGAACAGGCTCAGAATACTTAGGACGCCCAGATTTTCTCACTATTTTAGATATATTCCTACACTGCACAGAGAGCTCACTTAACACGACTGCTGTGTGTCAGTGTTCACAGCAAATGGCGGGCAGTAAGGGTGACGGAGGTACAGTTGCTTCCTAGCCCAACCAATAGAATGTCTCCCTCCCTTACAGGCAGGCTGTGAACCAATCACAGCCCGTTTAGTGCAGAGTGGAACTGAATGGCCCCTCCCCATTTCCCCAGAACAAAGCTTTTACAGGGCAGGAGAGACCACAGCGTCTGATTGGTTCTTGTATCCCGACACTGTTAACCCCTCTCCTGCCAGTGCTGTCAAAGACACAGTTAACCCCTTTAATTCTAATCCTGTCGCCAACATAGCTGACCCCTCCACTATTAAAAGGTACTTTATTTTTATGGTAGAGTAGGCAATTTTGGGTTGGGGCGCAGGTGTCCTTCCCCTGTTAGTGATGAGCTAAGCGCCGCTGAAGCACTGAAACCGCACATGTAGGAGGATCCATACTATAATAAATACACTGACACTGGCAGGATCGAGTGCCAAATCATCACAGAACTACTGAATACTATCTATTTTAACCTGTTCATGTTGGTGCTCGTCCTCCCGGTGAGTGTGACTGGTGCTCTCTGCTCTCACAGGCTCTCTGCAGCACGTACGGAGAGATGAGGCCGGCACAGGAGACACACTGCACCGGAGCTGAAGCGCAGGTGTCAGACCCCTTTTGGCTGTGTGTCCCCGATGCAGTGTGTCTCCTGTGCCGGCCTCGTCCCTCTGTACGTTTAGCAAGCCGCAGCATCTGACACAGGGGTCTGACACCTGCGCTTCAGCTCCGGTGCAGTGTGTCTCCTGTGCCGGCTTCATCTCTCCGTACGTGCAGCAAGCCGCAGCATCTGACACAGGGGTCTGACACCTGCGCTTCAGCTCCGGTGCAGTGTGTCAGACCCCTTTTGGCTGTGTGTCCCCGGTGCAGTGTGTCTCCTGTGCCTCGTCCCTCTGTATTTGCAGCAAGCCGCAGCATCTGACACAGGGGTCTGACACCTGCGCTTCAGCTCCGGTGCAGTGTGTCTCCTGTGCCGGCTTCATCTCTCCGTACGTGCTGCAGAGAGCCTGTGAGAGCAGAGAGCACCAGTCACACTCACCGGGAGGACGAGCACCAACATGAACAGGTTAAAATAGATAGTATTCAGTAGTTCTGTGATGATTTGGCACTCGATCCTGCCAGTGTCAGTGTATTTATTATAGTATGGATCCTCCTACATGACATGGGGAAGGACACCTGCGCTTCAGCCTCCCGACAGCTGCCTGCTCGGCATCGCGATCGACTGGGGACAGGCCTGCGGTCCACCAGTCGATCGCGATCGACGCTTTGGCCACCCCTGACCTAAAGGGTTAACAAACTTCCAAAATGCTGTTTTGAATACTGTGAGGGGTGCAGTTTTTGAAATGGCATCATTTATGGGGGTGTCTCACATACAAGTCCCTCAAAGTCACATCAGAACTGAACTGGTCCCTAAAAAAATCAGTGTTTGAAATTTTCTTGAAAATGTGAGAATTTGCTATTCATATTTTAAGCCTCCTAGTGTCCAAAAAAATTAAAAGGAGGTTGAAATAATGATGGCAACATAAAGTAGACATATGGTCTTTGTTAGTTATTAACTATTTTGAGTGGTATGATTATTTGTCTCACAAGCAGAAAATTTAACATTTTGCAAATCGCTAAATTTTCCATTTTTTTACGACATTTTGGTATTTTTCACAAATAAACACAGACTGAATCGACCAAAATTTACCACTAACTTAAAGTACAATGTGTCATGAGAAAACAATCTCAAAAATCACTGGGATAAGTAAAAGCAATAAAAAGTTATCCCCACATAAAGTGATACATGTCAGATTTGAAAAAAAGGGCTCTGTCAGGAAGGCAAAAACAGGCTGCGGCGGTAAGGGGTTAATGGGTACTTGTGAGTTATCCGGGCGCCCGATTTCAAAATCGGGTCGGATCGGGACATCGCATCGCATCACATGCGACCATCGGATGCGATGCGATGCGATGACCCGATTTTTCCATAGGAATCAATGTTAAAATGGACTGAGTCCATTTTAACATGGAATTCAATGGGAAAAAGGGGTCCTTTTCATACCCCTACTATCCAAGTGGGCATGGAGTTGGATATAAACCTGTGGCGAGCGTAGCGAGCCACCGAGCCCGAAGCGTGGCGAGCGTAGCGAGCCCCGCGAGGGGACACGGAATACCGTTCGCTCGCCACGCTTCGGGCTCGGTGGCTCGCTACGCTCGCCACAGGTTTATATCCAACTCCATGCCCACTTGGATAGTAGGGGTATGAAAAGGACCCCTTTTTCCATAGGAATCATTTTAACATTGATTCCTATGGAAAAATCGGGTCATCGCATCCGATGGTCGCATGCGATGCGATGCGATATCGCATCGCATCGCATCTGATTGTATGCCTTAACTTAAGGCATACAATCAAAAAATCGGGCGCCCGGATAACTCACAAGTACCGGTTAATGTCATCTAGTTTACCAATGTAAATCACGGTTTTTGTCACTGTAAATGTAAAAATAAAGAGTGTTCTTTGTTTTAGTGCTGACCAGACTTCTTTAAATGGATTCATTCAAATACTGTATACAGATTACTGTATATTGTTGGTTCCACGCAAACAAAGGTGAAACATTACAGTTAAAGAATACAGCTGGAGCCCCTCTCACTGCCGGCACTCGCCAGAATGTCCCTGCTGGCGGAGAGCGACTCCATTAGGCTGAGACGCACGCGCGTCTCAGTCAGTTGGTGGCCGGGCAGCAGGGTTAGGAAGGGTGCCGGGAAGGGGGGGTGGCAGTGACTGACGGGGACCGGCGGCGAGGACCAAAGGGGAGCTCCGTAAGAAAGGGGCATGAGCCTCTCGTGTGTGCGCGCCCCCTACCGATGGATGGCGGGCCATGGTGGCTAGAATAGGAGCTACAGATGGAGCCCCCGCAAGCTCCAATTCCAGATCCCTGCTTATAAAAGATAGGGAGTGAAATTTAATAGGATGAGAGATTTGGTCATAAATCTCCAGTATTTTTAAAGCGGCAATCATTTGCACTGGTTCAATCAAACTGGTTTTGCAGTGTAAATGATTGCCGTTTAAAAAAAAATAATGGAGATTTCTTATCAATTTCTTTCTGAATCTCTCATCCTATTAAATTGCACCCACAGGGTCTACACATTGATTGTAAAATAAAACAATATTAGGGTTTTGATTTTCACCACCACTTTCAAGGAAAATAGTGGTACTTGTTTCCTAGCACGGCCACCACGATTTCTATCGTGGTGGTCGTGTCGGAAAAAATCGCGTCGGTCGCGTCGGGTGCATACCAAAACGCACACGACGCGACCGACGCGATGTACCCGATTTCTCCATAGGCTTCAATGTTAAAATAATTTAACATTGAAGCCTATGGAGAAATCGGGTACATACTGTCCATAGGCTTCAATGTTAAATTATTTTAACATTGAAGCCTATGAAGAAATCGGGTCCATCGTGTCCATAGGCTTCAATGTTAAATTTTTGTAACATTGGAACTGAGTCCATTTAACATAGTAAAAAATGGTAAAAGGGCCAATATGGGCCATTTCTCATTGGGTATGGCCCCGTCATGTGTGTAAAAAATAATGGCCCCCCCATTGTGGCCGCCACCCCCACGATTGACGCGAACCCGAAGCGTGGCGAGCGCAGCGAGCCCGCGAGGGGCGGCGGTGCGCGTCATCCGACCTTTTCATTCCCCTACTATCCACGTCGGCGTGGAGTTGAGAATAGATTAGTGTGGCGAGCGCAGCGAGCCACCGAGCCCGAAGCGTGGCGAGCCCCGCGAGTGGACGCTGATACCTTCACAGATCCCTGCGTCCCCTCGCGGGCTTCACACGTATCAGCGTGCGCTCGCCTCGCTGCGCTCGCCACACTAATCTATTCTCAACTCCACACCGACATGGATAGTAGGGGAATGAAAAGGTCGGAGAACGCGCACCGCCGCCGCTCGCCACGCTTCGGGTTCGCGTTAATCGTGGGGGTGGCGGCCACAATGGGGGGCCATTATTTTTTACACACATGACGGGGCCATAGCCAATGAGAAATGGCCCTTATTCTGCCTTTTCCCATTTTTTACTATGTTAAATGGACTCAGTTTCAATGTTAAAATAATTTAACATTGAAGCCTATGGACAAATCGGGTCCATCGCATAGGCTTCAATGTTAAATATTTTAATATTGAAGCCTATGGAGAAATCGGGGGCATTGCGTCGGGCGCGCATAGGCTTCAATGTTAAAATATTTTAACATTGAAGCCTATGGGGAAATCGTGGGCATCGCGTCGGTCGCGTCGTGTGCCTTCTTAAGGCACACGACCGACGCGATGTACCCGAGTACTGTTTTTTTCAAAGGAAATCGCGGGCATCGTGTGCCTTAAAGTTAAGGCACACGATGCCCGCGATTGTGGCCGTGATAAGAAACAAGTACCAAAATAGTCAATGGAACCATAACGCCCCCCACAGCTCACTCACTCGCAGAAATGGGACTATATTATCCTTAGCAATTGCTTGCAGCAATCGAGGCGCTCCAGTCAGACTCTGCAACCCGGCTCCACAAGTAGAAAAGAAAGAGCCAATAACTATGACCCATGGAGAAGGCCACGAAAGGGTCCCAACCACCAAATTCTTGTTCACGGCCTCACCAAACCTATAAAGAGATAATTAGTTACCAAACTAAAACATGTATAAGAACTGAAAGTGAAAACATTACAATTATTATAAATAGACTGACTGACAGACAATGACACTACGAGTTATACATTAGTAAGTCTGTATGGTAATTAACCCATAAACGAAAACATCCACATAAAATAATTATTTGCACATAATTTGATAGATCTTTAGAACAAGCGTTGCATGTACAGATGGAACTCTTTGTTGCGGGTCCTGGCAATTCTATCACCAACGGCCAGGACCCGCCAGCAGACAGAAGGGGGCTCGCGCAGCCCGTTCCATCAGAGACCTCCACTGCCTCCCGTGGCTCCCCGCACCCCCTTCTAACCCTGCCTGTCTCCCTGAAGCGGAGATGGGCAGGGAAAGCATTTCCTGCCACCGTGTTGATGCATGTGAGGTGATCGCACTTCCCCATCAGATGGAGCGCGTCTTCAACAACGCAGGGAATCTGGCGATCCCCAGCGCTGAGAGAGAGGCGCTGCATCTGTACACTGACATTTTTTATTTTTACTCCAGGTAAAACACACAAAGTATTTGTTTCCATAAGTGTTTTTTGTTATTTCAGATTAGTGGCTATAAATTGCCAATCTCTTCAGCCTCGTGCTAAGCAATGTAGCGGTTAGCACAGAACGCTCAGCACACACCGCTGGGGCACATGTGATGTGTGTGGACCAGTGTTATCCAGTGACAATACGGGCAACCTAAAGGTGCATACACACTGTACAATTTTTTTTGACCAATATAGTTAATTTTGGCCCTTCTAAACGATATTGGTCATAATATCTTCCAATGTGCATGCTACGAAAGACGAACGATGATGTGTGTACCCGCCGGTTGTTCATCATGGTTGTTTGTCAACTGAGCAGGAAGCTAAATTTGGATTATCTTTGAGAAAAAGCCTATAAACTTAGCTAGATCATTCATCTTTCGTCAAATTGTTCAGTGTGTATGCATCACTTCTTTGTCCAGGACACTGGGGAAGTTCAAGGGAAATTGGTCATCAATGTCTACATATATTTTTATTGAAGCATTGCATCATAAAAACCATTTAATGTACATTTTTAAAAGTTTGCTCAAGTAACAGAGTGAATGGTATAGAAAACAAAATTAATTACATTTGCATTTCTATTACATATGTAAGTAAATAAACTCATGAACATACAAGACATATATTTGAAAATTGTTAACAATACAATCATTGAGCTCATCTCCCCCTATATGAATACATTTCAGTTAACTTACAATTTACAATTGAATAGGAGGGTCATTACCTAAAGTTCTGGTCATTTACATATGGAATTACTAAAAGACTCATGGATTTATTGTTTTTCACCAATGTCTTTCAGTGTATACATCATCCAGTGTCTACGCACCTAAACAAGCATTTATTCTGCGTGCAGTATAAATCTAGTCAGGTGATGGCGACACGTGGTCGCTAGGCGGTATACACACAGTATTCTGTGCTTAATTTGTAAGCAATCTATTAGATTGCTTAGAAATAGGACAAAAATCGCTCCGTGTGTATGCCCTATTTTTGTCTCATGTGAAAATTAGAAATATTATTGATACTGTTTTTATTTGTTCTTAAAATTTTATTACGTTCTAAAAATCAAACAAACAGCACTTGCACCACTTAAGTAATGAAGCAAGATTACGCCATTGTAAGGTACAGTGTAAGCATTGTGATTCGACAAGTTTCCAAAGTGGCGAGAATGTGGATGTTAAAGGCCCATACACACTAGAAGATTTTCATTTCAAAAGACTTTGCCAAAATCTCTGATAATGCCCATACACACTGGGCGACTTTGAGCTGGAAGTCGCTCAAAACAACAGGTTTGAGCGGCTTTCAGCTCAAAGCCGCTCAGTGTGTATGGCCCGGGGATGAGCGGTGAGTGCTGCTGCGCGCTCCCGCATCATCGCTGGGAAAGCTGTTCATCTGCTGGTTATACCAGCAGATGAGCGGCTTTCAGGACGGGTTTGCATAGCGCTCCGCTATGAAACACCCCCCTCCCCCCCCTCCGTCAGCGCCGGGCAGGGGGAAAGTTGCTCAGTGTGTATGCACTGAGTGGCTTTATCTGCAGCGATGATTGGCATCATTGTTGTCCATACACGCTGGGCAAAGTCACCCAGTGTGTATGGACCTATAGATATATCTATCAACAAAGTAGTGCGTACACACTGAGCTATTTTCCTCAAAGAGTGAGAGATTTTCAGGAGGCCAAAGACTTTGCGGAAAATCATTCATTATAATTTACATAATGGGCGGGGTTTGAATTCCAAGGGTGGGAGCAACGGGCATTTTATTCAGTGCATTTCTGTTCTTGGGGCCTGATTCAGAACTGATTGCTGGGCTGCGTATATTTGGAGCCCAGCAATCAGGTAAACGCCCATGTGCAGGGCTATGATTTTATTTGCAGCCGTGCACGTAGGGAGAAATCCATTCACCTGTGTCAGCATGTATAGGCTACTGCTATAATATTTTGCACACTATAATGCCCATTACACTTTATGCCACACACTGTGATCCCCATTACATATTATACCACACACCATAATGGCTATTATATATTATGCCACATTAGTGCCACTTACCTACACATTAATTGCTAGGGGTTTCTTGCACAATACCAGAGGCTACATGCCAGGGCCTTTATGCTAGATGCCAGGGCCTCCACACTCTATGCCATGGGGGAGGGAAGTGCTCGTTGCCACAGGGTAGTTTAAGAGCGGTGGGGGTGGCGAAAGTGACAGCCGTCCGAAAGCAAAATAGCTGCAGACCTACTCATCGGGCCGGCTATTTCTCCCTGCAGCGCCCACACACAGCGTGTCGCAGACTCTCAGCGCCAGCAGAGAGTAACTAATGTAGGCGTCGCTGATGGATTCTGCAGGGGGAGGGAGCGGGCTGTCAGCCGGACTGAAAGACTTTCATCTTTCAGCCGGGCTACCGTACACATTTAGCGATGATGGCTGAAAAACCAGCGATGTTGCGGGAGCACACATACACACTAATCGATTTTTAGATGCAAATTGCTCAAAACGGCTATTTGGACCGATTTTCAGCTGAAAATCGTTGTGTGTATGGGCCTTAAGACTTTAATGTTCAGTAGTAGTGCAATCCTTTTGAAAAGTCGAGAAAAAGAAGAAAAGAATCAAATGAAAATCAAATAAGAACAGAAAAATTGCTAAAGTTGCATATGCACTATACAAATATCTGGCCAATCATCTGTCCAATCTGGCTGGTTGAAAATCTGGTAATGGATGGGATCAACCATTTGCTCCCAAACACTGGAAAACAGTGGTTTAACTACTTGACCATTTTCCAGTGTTTGGTAACAAATGGCTGTATTAGGTCATTTGTTTCAGTCTAGTACCAGATTTTCATTACAACCACCCACAGATTGGACATATAATTGTATAGTGTATGCCCAGCTTAAGGTGAATCATGATGATTACTTAAAATGTACAAACACTTAATTAAAACATGACTTACTTGTCCCGTAAAACTACACCCTCGATGCACGCACCAAAAAGTACCACGGTGCTGAAATCTGATAGAAGTGTTAAGTAAAGAATTTTTTTTTTTTTAAACGGATTAAAATAGTTCCTCGCGGTTTTCGGGAATAGCTTTTCTGTATTACTACACTAACGGAGTACAAACAAATTAGAAAACACTAACACAAGTTTTCTTCACTGAACTGGCAGCAAGAAAGTAGGCAACTAAGCTTTATATCGGTGTTTGATAATAAATCTAAAGGGACTTTGAACACACAGGATCTATCTCATATTTAGCACCAGATGTACAGTGTATCAAATTTTTATTTAAAGAACAGTAAAGGTCCATACACACTGGGCGACTGAGCTGAAAGTCGCTCAAAACAGCAGGTTTATGGCTGCTGTGTATGGCTCGGCGATGAGCGCTGCTGTGCGCTCCCGCAAAAATTGCCGGGAAAGCCGTTCATGAGTGTCTTTCATAGTGCTCCGCTATGCAACGCTGTCCTCCCCCCTCCATCGGCGCCGGGCAGGGGGAAAGCCACTCAGTGTGTATGCACTGAGTGTCTTTCCCCGCAGCGATGAACGCTATCATCGCTGTCCATACACGCTGGGCATAGTCGCCCAGTGTGTATGGACCTTAACACTAGTTTTTAGTTTTGTGTAATCAACCCCTATTACTATAATTATAATTCACTCGCAGATATTCTGAGTAGGATACAGACCAATGAAGTGGTGATTATAGCTAAAATAGTGCCTATGGGGATTGATTTTTGAGCATCTTTCAGGTCCCCAGATCTGTTACTTCCAGCCATAATACCTGTGTAAAACAAACAAAAATAAACCCAATGAAGTATACATTGCTATAAAACATGGCTAACAAAAACAAAATAAAATCGGATGCAAAAAATACACTCAAGTAGCAAAATGCAATTGCAGAACACGGGAAGCTGCTGGTCGGACCGCAGGAAAAAAGATCCAGCTAATTGGTGAGATAGCTCTTTAGTGGATGGGGGCCTAATTAAGCACAAACTTCAGGTGGGATAATGTCAATGATACAATCGTAACTTATACTAACGAACCTTCAACTAAATACACCAACATTGCCAATAAAATGGTTACATGATCGTATGAACGATATTTAGCTACTATATGCGATAGCAAGGTTAATAGTATTAGGAGTTGAGCACATTATGTGCAACTGATTTATTGACCTGAGCTCAGGGGTTAGTGGGGGGGGGGGGGGGGGTAGGGTGAGGTGGAAGTGAGCTCTAAATTTTAAAAGAAAAGCATTATAGTTTGCAGGGGGGGTGACAAAAACACCACCACTGGCCCAGGCTCTGCCCAATTGGGGAAGGGAAGGAGGGGGAAATTAGGTTGAAGAGGGAGAGGCGTTTCCCCAACTCTCAATGACCACTTTAAACATGGTCTTCGAGATGGTTATTTTTTTTAGGAAAAGCACTGGGGTTTTTTTGCAGTCCTGCAGTCTAGACGTAAAATATGCCAGAATCTGGCGTCATTGCTGCACAGTTTTTACTCCCACAAACACGGTGCCTTGTAAATGCTTTTTTACTTTACTGATGGAAGGCAAGATGTCATGCTTTTGGAAAATATAGTGCTGTATTCCAAAGTGACCATCATTGCCTGAATCCACCAACCCTAACACTGCCTGTAGTTGTGTCAGGATATTCAGCAGGAAGAGAACGGGGCTACCAGCAAATGTGGACATGGTAATACAAGCATTATAGACTGTTTATTTATCCCACTGAACAATCCATTGCTTGCTACCATTTTGGTCAATTGCCCTAGTTCACCAACACTTAAAGCCCCCCCCCCTATTAGAATTATACTGTGATCTATTCAAACATATACTGTAGTCCATGTTTTGGCCTGAGGTTCATCCTGACTACATTTTCTGCTGTCTGAGCCATATTTTCTATGGTGTAATAACGGTCAATGCTGCAAACTCTTCAAATAACTGGGAGTTGATCTGTAACACGTCTTTGCAGTTCTCAGTGAAGGTTCCACTCCCAATGGTCTATTACAAGGATTTCCAAGATTCGGATAGTAGGATTTCATTCAGACTCTAATCAGCTCTTTGTTAACTTCGCCATGGTGGCCAATCGGGCAAGCGCTGAGGATCCCAGCCTCAATCACCAGTCATAACATTGTTGTGCCTTTTCAGGTACTGTCACCCCTATCTGCACTGGTGACTCTGACTGGTATTCTGCCATATCCTTGATATGACAGTCATATAAAAAGCCAATTTCCCCACCCAATCCTCTGTTGGCCATCTAACCCAAGGCACCATCCTTTCAAATGACAACTGGAACACCTCAACATGTAATCTTTTTGTATGATGGCAGGCCCATGTTCACCCTATCGGAGCTGACTGAGCTCTGCACAAAACCGTATGTTTCTCTGTTCCTGGACCGCTGCAATGGCTGGGCCTGTTGCATGGTAGTTAAAGCCTGGAGCACTACCTCCATTTTTATGTGCTCCACACATCCTAGACCAATAACCCAAGTGCATTTGTGTGTATAACGCTTCCTGCAGGTAACCACAGCATCTTTAACCCCTTCAGTGGCAATCCCAAGAATTTTACAGGCTGTGCCTCAGTGCCCAGTCTGGCAAGCCCGGAAAATTCTCGGGCTTGCCACGGTTTACAGCTGGGCAGTGCTGCTGAGTTCAATCACTGAACTCAGGCAGCTTCAGCGCTGCCAGGCTCTCCCCCCTCCTCCTCCTCCTCCCCCCTTCCCTCCAGCTTTTGTATTGAAGTCCCCGGCGCCGGGTTATGACAAGCTGGCTGCCGGGGACAGGGACGAGGTGCCGGTCCGGGCAGCGGCTGATTGACAGTTCAGCGGCGCTGCCCAGACCCAGGGAGGCAGTGGTGTTTCTTTTTTGAAGGAGCGCTCCCCATAAAAAAACTCGCAAAGTGGGGAGCGCCCCCCCCCCCCCAAAACAAAAACACTGAAGGGGTTAACCCTGTTAGAAAGAGGCAAAGTTCCCCCTCTGCAATATTTGGCTTAACAATTTCCTCTTTCCCTGCCAGGTTCCCTTCACCTTAGTAAAACCTCCAGGATATGCACTTATTTTATCTAAGAAGCGATCATAACTTACTGTATCCACTCAAAACATAAGAATGGTCACATTTATATAGACGGTGGATACAGACAGGTATCGGATACTGCTCCAAATGATTTGAATCATCTGACAATTCTTACCGGTCACAGAAGGGAAAAATATGCCAACAAGTACAGTAAATGTGGTTGTGATGTCTGCCAGGACATAAAGATGAAGATTGCTCTTAGATCCCACAACATCTTCGGAGAAGTTTTGGAATTTTTCAAGAAATGAACCTTTTTCTAGGTAATTACTCCACAAGTTATCTGTGTATGTCAGAAAAGAGGCAAACAGTGTAAAGTGTTAATATACAGAACAGAATAGGAAAAAATTGAAGGTGACTTGGAACATGAAAAAAGCATTTTGGCGGTTTCAGTAATGGAGTCTGAACATGTTAAAACACATCTACTATCCAGAACCATAAAGAATGGTACAAAACTTTAGAAGTTCTCCAAAAAGCGTGTTTAAGCAAACAGAGATTAGATGGAATAAGATAAATATGGCTAATAAGGACAGAATTAAAATAAATGTCTTCCTTTGTTAAATCTATGGGGGGTGCTCAATCCTGGATCACGGCTGTCGATCCCTTCCGACAGCCGTGATCCAGGCCCGTTTAGATCTTGCCCGACAGCAAATCGGTAGGCTGGATTCAATGTCCCGCCCATCGATCTGTAGAAATGTGGGAGTGTCCACGTAAACCACCGTGGATTGTCGATCTGCGGCCGGTATCGCGACAATCCACGGCTGTTATCAGAACAGAACCCGACAGCTTCTAAAGTCGGGCTCGTTCTGCCGTGATCCCGCATCACTGCTGTTGGTAAAGACAGGGGAAATAGCGGCGGAACATTGAATACCACCCCAAGTCTGTTATTACCCAGTTTTGTTCTATTGCAGTTGTTCCAATTGTAAAGTGAAATGTAACAATCTGTTAATAAATAATAATTAACAACAATTAACGTCAAAGAACCAATATTGCTTATGCCCAATGTGTATCGTTAACCATATCGTGGGTGCTGCGACCTCATGCCATTTAAAAAAATAATAATTTTGTTTTAAACAGTTTCACAGACAGAACCGTGCACAGATCTGTGTATGGTTCTGTCAAATTTGCCTGCCAGAACCAGGCCACTTTTTCTGGTTATTTTAGTAATGTTTAGGATGTGCTTTGAAAAATCGCACCCTATTATATTTGTGATTTTGATGTTTTCAAAACTATTTTTTGGTCAAGCCAAAACGGATGATTTGTATAACATGTGATTACCAGCAAACTAGATTTTGGCTGTTTCTAACCACAAATAAATAACACCTTAAAAATTATATCCGATTACATTTTACCCATAGAATTTCATTTATAAAGATGTATTGATAAAATATATTTGCTATCCATTTAGTTTCCCTTTACAGATTACTATGGATTGTTGTCTCAACACAGTTCAATACTTTATACAGGTTGAGTATCCCGTATCCAAAATGCTCGGGACCAGGAGAATTTTGGATAACGGATTATTCCGTATTTCGGAATATTTTAATATTTCAATGATATATTTTGAAGTATCTTGCATTTATGCTGTATAAACACATAATATACACACAAATATATTTTATTACCACATAAAATACACACAAACATATTTTAATTGTTCAAAAAACAAGGTTTCAAAACATGAAACAAAATGTGTGTACTATCTCAGCACTGAATTTGAATGCCAAGCAATCATTGTCTTGCACATATATAGTGCCAGTTACATATCATGTCCCCAGTGATGCTGTTACATATGTCCCCAGTGAGTTTTTAGCAAAAAAAAAAAAAAAAATTTTCACTTTCTGGAATGTCCGTATTTCGGAATAATTCGGATAACGGATATTCGGATACGGGATACTCGACCTGTAATAGTCTATTACTTCTCACCTCTTAAAATCCCACTGGCGGCTCCAGGAATGCCAGAAATTTCACTGACATTGTTATGAAGAAAATATTCATCACAGTTGCTGGAAAAATTTGATGACCCACAAAATAACATTGACAACTTTGTAGCAACTGTCAAATTGTCTATTGTTACAGTCTTGGCACAGATGTCAAATTGGTCTCTAGAAAGGGTTCTGTTGCCTAGCACACAAATTCTAAAGAAAAAAAAAAACAGAATTAATATTAGTAATGGTATAAAATATAAAGTGTATTATTCATTTATTCTAAATGACATTGATCCTGATTCAGTATGGATCACATAGTAAAGCATTGATGAATTGGAAATGTGTCAGTGGGTCAAAAAGTACAGAATAGAAAAATAAGGCGATATTGGCAGATGGGGGATTTAACTACTAGAATATAACCTAGTGCCCATGGGAACACAAACCATAATGGATTTTTTTTTTTAAGTGGCAATTAGAAATTATTATAATTAGTGGCCTCTCCAGAGGTTGGGTTGCAGCACAGTTAAAAATTCAAATAGGGGAACCGCATCAACTGCCACCAACTTCCATTCCAAACTGACTCACTGGCAGTTGGTGTGGCTCCCCTATTTGAATTTTGACCTGTGCTGTAACCCCGCCTCTGGAGCAGCCACTGAATGCAGCTTGAATACAGACTGGGACATCCCATGACATCAAAGGAAAAGCCTGGGTAAGCTTTTTTGGTGACAGAGTTATTCTGTATCTTGAGAAGAGAGGAGACTTTGCAGTGATCTGAGGATTGATTACATTTGCTCATTGAAAGGTGGTTGGATATCACTATACAGGATGCTCCATTTTCTAATGAAAACCTGATATCCTAAACATGCAACAAAAGGAGGCACTCTTCTCGCCTATATTTTACACACACACACACACACACACACACACACACACACACATTTTAAAACTATGCAAAACAGTTACTTAGATCCACTTTTCAATGTGAAATCAGATCAGTTTGTATGATTATATACTTACGGAAACCGAGGTGGGTCAAAAATCGATTTGATACCACCTGCATAGATGGACAGGATGGATAAGATGACACAAGCAAGGAAGAGAGATGCAAATTTGTTCACATACTTGACCCCCACAAACACAACAAATGCCATCAGGGTAAGAAATATTGTGCCATAAACTCGCATATTGTTCAGCTTGGCGCTGGGGTCCTCGTGAGAGTTAGGAGAATGGAATATGGCAGCGGAAGGAGCAATGTAAACCTGCAAGGAAAGAAAAATGGACCAGACTAAATTACAAGAGCTGCATCTAAATGTCATCTTTAGGCGTTCAGATTAGATAGGTTTGCAAAGCAGTAAATAGCATCCAATAAAAGGTACGGTGAAACAAAAACATTCCAAAGACATTGTAGGTATGTAAGACAATGTTGCATCATATTCTTGCTTTATGTTCATTTTAAAATATGGAACATACAGTAAAAGAGAACACGCAGAACTAGAACAGAAGATGTAGCTAGGAAAATCTCAACAATCTATACATGTATACGTAGGGTATTTATACCTGATAATTCCTCTACAATGTTACCTCTTGACTTTCTCAACTTCCCAACATATATCATCAAACGACTAATTTCGTTCCCATGCCAAGGCCTGCACTTACCCTATTACCCTACTCTTCCTACACTGCCATGCAGGGATTAAAGTGAGGTGGAACATTTTAACCTCCACATTGGTCCTTCACAGTAATTCCATGCATTCTAGTTTGCAGGGGGATGCGAAAAAACCTACCACTGGCCCTGTCTCTGCCTAATGCGGGGAGGGGAGGGGGTGTAATTAGGTGGCATAGAGAAACGAGTCCCCCACCTCTGCATGACTACTTTATACCCTGATGTTACTAAATATGTTACATAGCGCTTATTTATCTGCCAACAGGAGATGTTTAATAGGGGACTCAACTAATTCAAATTGTTACAAGTGTGGTTCCCAATCTGCAGATTTATATCACTGCCTTTAACCCCTTCCCGACATATGACGTACATTTACGTCATATGTCGGTTGAGGGGGAATCAAGCCAGCTCACGGAGTGAGCTGGCTTGAAAGAGAGCAGGTAATGGCTGTATATTACAGCCAGGTCCCTGCTCTCACGGCCACGAGCGGCGAGTTCGCCGATCGTGGCCGTTTAACCCTTTAAGCACCGCGGGCAAAGCGACCGCAGTGCTTAAATAGCTGATCGGAGGGGGGGCGCCCCCCTCCGGCGCCGATCGGGGCCCCCCGCAGCGAGATCGGAGGGTGCCGATCGGTTGCCATGGTAGCCAGGGGTCTAATGTAGACCCCTGTGCTGGCCGTGTCTGCATACCTATCACATCCTGCCTGAGGCAGGATGTAATAGGAAGTGCATAAAATCACTACGTTCAGCCATAGAGCTCTATGGCTGAACCTAGTACAGGCGATCGCGCCCCCTAGTGGTCAAGTACACTAGGGGGCCTTGTAGTAAAAGTAAAAAAAAAAAAAAAAATAAACATATTTGGTATCGCCGCATTCCTAAAAGTCCGATCTATTAAAATATAACATTAGTTATCCCGCACGGTTAAAGGCGTAAACGGAAAATAATTCCAAACGCCAAAACTACGTTTTTTGGTCGCATCGCGTACCCAAAAAAAAATAACTAAAAGAGATCAGAAAGTCGCCCATATCCCATAATTAAATTAATTAAAAAGTACACTTCAGCCTGCAAAAAATGAGCCCTCACCCAGGTCCGTAGGTGGAAAAATAAAAAAGTTATAAGCCGCAGAACATGGCGACGCAACGCAAATTAGAAAAACCGTAAAAGTTGCGATTTTTTTTTTAGTGGTAAAACATAACGAAAACTATATAAGTTTGGTATCACCAGAATCGTAACAACCCATAGAATAAAGATAACCCATCATTTTAAACGAACTATGAACTCCAAAAAAACCGTAACCAGCGCAAAATTGTGGAATGGCGTTTTTTTTTTTTTTTACCCCACATTGAATTATTTCCTGATTCCCCAGAATATTATACGGTATAGTAAATGGTACCATTACAAAGTACAACTTGTCCCGCAAAAAAAAAGCCCTCATGTGTCTATATAGCCGGAAAATTAAAAAAGTTACGCTTATTTGAACGCAAGGAGGAAAAAAAAAAAAAAAATTAGCATAAAAGGCAATGTCGGGAAGGGGTTAAGTATGCCTAATAATCCGTGGCTTTTGGCTTCAAGGTTATTAATTATTTCACAGCTAATGTGGTCAATGATATCCCTATAACACCAGAATTGGCTTTATTTGGTATACCTTCCTCATAACACTAAAGGCCCCCATAGCCGGCCTGAGTGGCCCGCCCACCTGCCCGGAGGATTTGCCGGGAGTCAAGTACAGGGGAATTCTCGCGAGAGGTCGGTAGTTCCTGCAAGATTCCTCTTAATCAACAGCAGCCGGAGAGTGTCAGTCCTATTCAGCGGCAGCCGCCGGAGCGTGGGACGGCTGCAGCAAGACAATTTGTCAAATAAATGTTTACATATGGACCCGGAAGGATTTCTTTCCCCATACAAACGGCCCTTGGAACAAAAAAGGTTCCCCACTCCTGATGTATAGAGTAATTCTGATTAACTTAATGTTATCTTCATTGAAAAAATTAAGTACATTTCTAAGTGACCTTAAACTTTTCAACGATAGTACCACTTATCTATCGTCGCCCAGTGCCATACTTCCTGTTTGACATGGTAGAAATATCTTTCAAAGGAACCACTTCAAATCCCAGTAATTAGGAGATGAAATTGGCATCCAAACTCACAGCTGTAAATTCAATCTTAAAATAAGTACACACCTAAAGATTCCTGTCCAATCTGTTTATCTGTTTGGTGGGTACTAAAAAAAATTTTTTTCGGACCATGACCATGCACCCGCCCCGAGGTCCAACCCAGGGGCCACATAACCCCTCCATTTTATCGGGGCCCAGCCGACCTGTCGGCATCCCTGCTCATAGTAGGGAATATTGGAAAATAGGTAAGTATACCCTAGTTAAATCAGAACTCATATACAACCACTACAAATAAAAAAAAACTAAAAAAAAACTGGTCTCTTACCAAGAGGATCTCAATTGCTCCCAGTATGTACATGGCTCCGGCAAACGTGGTACCTAAATAAAAGCAGAGACCCACAGCTCCCCCAAATTCTGGACCAAGTGATCGAGAAATCATGAAGTATGAACCACCAGCTGCAAATAAGAAGCAACATTACTAAATTTCTGTTTGTTTTACATACTGTTCTAGAAAAAAAAAGACTGGTTTGACTACAATATATATGTGTCCATTATACACAAAATGGCTGTATGATATCAAATATTAAAAGAAATAACAGCATCTAAGAATTCATGATAAGAGAAATTAGTGTGCATAGGCTTAACTTACATTTAGACATATCTTCCTTTTATCATGGCTAGGCATTTTTACAGAACGATGCAGGCGGCAGAGCCGTCTTAACATTAGTGAGGGTCCCCAGGCAAAACTTATTCACTGGGCCCCCCCCTCAATGAATTAGTTTGCTGGCAGGCCCCTCGCCCACCTGCAGCCTGCGTTGGTAGCCTTCCCCCCCTGTGAATTAGTTTGCCGGGAGGACCCCCTGGCAGCCTCCCCTGGCAGACTCCCCGTGGCGGCACACCCTCCCCACCTGCAAATTCCTACCTTGACTTCCCCCCCAGCGGTCTGGGTCCAGCCATGTGCACTGCACGCAAAAGCAGGAGGGCTGCTCATCAGTAGGTGCTGAGTCCCCCCGTAGGGCACCTAGGGAATTGTAGTATTGGCCAGCAACTCCCCCTCACAGGTCATGCTGCCGGAAGAACAGCGAGCTAGGGTATAAGCCTGAACCCCACAGCCCAGACCCCCACCGTCTATCCCATTGGGCCTCTAGGTCCTAGGGACCCTGGGCATGTGCCCAACATGCCCAATGGGAAAGACGGCCCTGGCAGGCAGCACTCACAGGACTTTGACAGCAGTAATTATAAGGACCAGAATCTCTTTGCTGATGGATGTTTTTATCTATTTAAAGATTTTCATTAGAATCAAAAAGTACAAAAACATGTTAGCTCACCTAAATACCCACCACTGTTCACAATCACCGGCTTCTGGCCACGGGTCCCCAGAAACTGACATCACCTGAATTTGATGGCCATGTTGTCAATTTTTAAAATGGTGTGATCAAGATCATCTGAATTTCTATGAATTCTCAGAATTGTGAGTAGGGAAGACAGTGTGTGACTGGCTTGTTCACAATGATATTACTGGTAGACATACTCCGGTTACTACTCATTTTATGACCCATAAACCAGGATGCTACAGGTGCACTATCTGTTGATATCTTGAAACCGGATAATTTTTTTCCCACCCCCCAAACTGGCAAACGTATAGCCATTGACCTGTACAAGCATATATGTGGTTTATATTATCAGATGCCCCATGCGGATTACTATACATGGGAAAAACCATCACCATTCAGTTTAGGGAGTGCATGGCGCTCCACTAATCCACTATTAGGTTTGCACTCAAGGGCCAGAATTCAGTTCCACCTATTGCCCGTCATTTTAAACTGCATGAACACAACTTGTCAACACTTCGGTACAAGATTATAGATCAGGAACCAAAGAGAATTCGAGGCGGTGATAGATCTCATTTTCTGTTCCAACATGAAACAAGATGGCTACATCGGTTACAGCCGATAGTGTCTTTGGAGCTTAATGAATTCCTGAGCTTTAATTGTTTCCTATACGTAATTCATTTTTGGATTACATTTAATTATTTGCCATTTTGTGTTATATAGTAAATTAGTTTTTGTACTAGATTTTAAGATGACTTTTGTTGCTCTTGTTGTATTATGTATATATTCTTTATCTCCATGCATCCTTCTACTGTTTGCACTTTTGTTACCTGGCAACCAGCTGCTGAGTCTGGAACACGTAGTAGAGCAGACATCGCTGACAGGTCAGTTCCTGGGGACCCGCAGCCAGAAGCCAGTGATCGTGCACTTTGGTGGTGGGTAGTAAAAATCATTAAATACTGTAGATTGAAACATCAATCAGTAAATAGACTCTGGTCCTTTATTTACCGCTATCAGACCCCTGTGAGTGCTGCCTGCATCGTCCTGTAATAATTCAAAATTAGCTACCCATAGGTCAATCATTAATATATCTTAAGAGCACTTCTCCAGGTAGGGATGTCACCACTTTATTGGGCTGCATGGCAGTTCATGCACAACCAATACAGGATGACTTCCTGACCAAGGCCCTATCTGTGCGGGGATTTAATTTCTCCCCATGTTTGTGTGGGTTTCCCATGGTTGGTCTAGTTTCCTACAATATTCAAAAATACTCTGCTGCTGAGAGACAGAAATATTATCTGTAAAGCTCTGAGTAATATGTGCAGATAAATAACATACTAAATTAATATATTGTAAATGAAAAGATATGCATCTAAAAATTCAAATCTCCATATATAGGTGCATATGCTTTCAGTTGTCAAGCTAGACCTTGAAAAACAGATCGTACTAAGTAACCCAAATATCAACGAGTGATAAATATCAAAGTCAATTTGTTGGATATGATGAATGGTTCCCCATGCCCCTCATCACAATGTCCCTTGGAAGGGACAGAAGAAAAAGTTGGGACAGCAGGTATTACCTCATAATCTTCTCTGTCCCTTCCTAACACCCTCAGTACGGGGACACTGTATACCTCCTCTCATCAGTGCTGGATGTTATAAGGTCACCGGGTCTCCTGCTTCCACCGCCTGGTCTGATGCACTTATTTCCCAGGGATAGTTTCACACTCTCCCCAATGCCGGGTCCCCAGCTCATGCTCCTGTACCACTGACCAGCAGCACAATTTAAAAAAAGTGCAGATAATGCATTGGTTATGGGGCCCAGCAGCTTGGTGGGCCCCAAGGCAATCCCCTGAACTTTTATTTAAAATTGTGCTGCCTGTCAGTGGCCCAACAGCACTTTTTGAGTGGTACCCATTAGTCTAATTAGGCTTAGCTGCTTTACTTGGTTAAACCCAACCTTAATGAGTGCAACAAAGAGCAACATTATAATATCGCGCCACAGTCTGCCGTCACTTTAGACGTGAGCTCAAGGAGGGATAAACAATTGAATTCAGCTCTATGAATACATCCCATATTATATTTATATCAATATATTTATTAACAAGATAAACATCCATCTACAGTATATAAATAAAATTGCAATTGATGTATTAAGATACTTGCATTTTTAATTTAGCCTTAGCAACAGAAGTCATGCACTTGATGTGCACTGTAAATGTTTAAAGTTCTTGGAGGCAGTAGGTTCTTACACAGTTTTCTAGCTGAAGATGTAATTACCTGGTACTACGCCATTTGTGGCGATGGCACTCATCGATATAGCTGTGAGGAGAGTCTAAATGAAAATGAAGATAACAAAATGGGAAGAAATAAAACGAAATACAGGACTTCTGAAGAAAAGGAAGAAGCATATGGAGAACACTGTACAGCAAGGAATAAGAACATGTCAAACAACTGAGTTAATGAACTTAAGATAAAAGTGACGATTTCTGATGTTTAACCATGCCTCCAAACTTTTGGATCAATGAAATAGGCTCCCCTGCAAGCCACGGGCCAGCGTGCTCTGCAAAAGGGATGTGGCCCCAGGCATGGCCTCACAAATAGTGCCACAATCGCAAGCCATACCTCCATTTTAACCATTGTGGGGGTATGCCCAGCACTCTGTGATATGATGGCATTGCCCCTGCCCCTCCCTCTCAGTGAGTGACAGGAGGACTCCCAACTGCACCCACCACAGGAAACTGCTGCCTCGGATTGTCCCATCCCCCAAAAATGGGACTGTCCTGCATAAATTGGGACAGTTGGGAGGTATGGTTTAACTATGTAGCATGCATGTAAACACAGAGCACATGTATGTTAGATAACAAAGGGTGTAATTAAGTGATCCAGGTCCTGCATCTTCTTTTTCTTTCTGGATTTCCAGGATATGCAAGATGAGTTAAACTTGCTTCAGCTTTACTTTACCCAAGCACCCAGTTATATTCTAGAGCGCATGTTTTTCTTCATACTAATGTGTTAAGAGTACTGTGCCCTTAATAAAGCCTGATCCAAGTACAGTCCTCCCAAACAACCTCCACCACCATGTAACTATGTGTTGGCTCGGACTATGCATGCAGCGGGTTGATAGAGTTGAATGGAAGCTACAACAACTAAATCGGTCAATCGCCAGTGGCTGTTTTGTGGTCAACCATTTCCAAGCCCGACATTGAGGAGCCAGGTAAGTCAGGGGTCCCACAAGCTGGATGGGCAGTTTGCTTACTCACTAACGGAAGGCACAAGCTTAGGAACCATTGCTTGGATAATAGGCTTTGACAATAGATCAGGTGTCCGACAGAAAGGAGCCTCACTAACAACACACTGAGCCTGGAGAGAATAATCCATGCTTTGTGCAGGAGACATTCTACCACTGGTTGAATGAATTAGATGTAACGACCTAGGTAACCATTATTTTGTAGAGGATACACAGCTGTATCTGTCCTTTACTACAAGTAAACAGAAGCCAATAACTGCAATAAATGACAAACTTGTTGAGCTTTATGAGCATATTAGTGCCAGCTGGCTGCGACTGAACCCTGATAAAACAAAGGTCCTTATGATAGGGCAAAAGACAAGATGGCAGCACTGCCAACCAACAGAACTTACACTTGGTGGTTCAGAATTACTTAACATGTACAGAATCTTGACTTGGAAAGTGGCTTCACACTAAAGTTGGATGCATACTAGTACTGTAGATATATCTGCAGATGAAGTGACCTGCAGATATATCTACAGATGGATCGAGCAGCATGTTCTCCACAGACACAGTCTGAACCATCGAAACAGACATAACAAAGGAGCTGTCAATCACTGGCAGCTCCTGGCGCGGCTGTACAGCCAGTTGGCAGATTGGCAGCGCATATAAATCTTTAGATATACAGGCGTTGGCTGTGTTGCACAGCCGACAATATATCTGTGGCGAGGGTGTGGATTATAGGCTCAACAGTTATTAGGTTGACCCCAAAAGTTCAACACACCCAAGGACGAAATCGGGAAAGTTTGTAAGAACAAAAGGTTGACACCTGAAAAGGATATATGGACCCCCAATTACTATACTGGGTCTCCTTGCATACACTCGCTTCAGTCACCATGCTTCAGCCAGGTGTCTCGCTGCGCTCGGGACACTTTACTGTTCCCAATCACAGTCCACGTGAATGGTTAAGTATAAAAAAAGTTTAAAAAAAAGTAAAAAAAATAAATAAAAAAAAAATCACAAAAAACTCATGCCAACCTTTTTCTGTGTCAACCAGTGGCTTCACTAGCGGGTGTCACCTGATGAGGGGTGACATTACTGTGCCAACTCGTGCTCAAAAACAGGACCCAGTTGCTGCTGTGTAACATTGTGTCCAGAACCCGGCACCTGTACCTATGTAGGAGCCAGCACTGTAGTCAATGTGGGGGGGGGGGGATGCCCCACCCCACCAATCCACCCCTTATTTCAGCGCATGACTTCACCCTGCATATTAAAGAAACCCCTGTGCCATGTGTCCACACAGGTAAGACCATTACCATATTGACCTTCTGCTTGTGTCGACCTAATGACTTTTGACCCATATTCCAAATCCCGATGGTGAATCTGGTTTACATTCTTACAAAGCCCTATATGATACACAACATGAAAGAAAAAAAATGGACTCCTGGAGCACTGTTTATCAGTGTATATCTGTAGGTAAAACGCGTGTGCGCAATTTTAAGTGCAATAAAACTTAACTTTTACTTGTTTTAATACATAAAAAGGAAAAACACTCACAAATAAACATTCACTATCATGGAAATTATTCTCAGTTGTAATTTTTTTTGTAGTTTCAAATATGATGTAATTTACCCCAAAATGGGGAGCAAATTTTTGTTCAGTATCGGTAAAGTAGGCAGCGTAATAATTTTCACGCTGTAGCTTCAAAATAAAACCAACTTCCTGGCAAATACTATTCATGCAATCGGCAGTAGGCTACGAGTAGTTCTTAGGCAGGAATACATTTGTTCCGCAGAGATTAGTGCTCATATAGGGGGTTATTCTTGTTGATTGGCTCGGATGCATATTCGCAGCCTTGCGAGTAAACCAGATCCCGCCTTGTGAATAGTGGTACAGCGACCTACCATTCACACAGCGCGTACGTTCGCACAGCATGCGAATTAATGTTTTACATAAACATCCATTTGCAGCCTGCAGGGGAACACCCACATCATTCGATGGTCGCCAACCATCGAATGATGTGGAAGGCAACATATATGGTTGCTCAAAGTGACCTTTCTTCAGGAGTATTGTCCTTTTATGTATTAAAACAATTAAAAGTTACATATTATTGCACTTAAAATTCTACACACATTTTCCCTACACATATACACTCTACTAGGACATTTAGATTCTGACAAGCAGGACCCCAGCAAAGTCGTCTTTCTTTCTTCCGTATTGGTAACCAAGGAGTAAATCTAGTGCGGATACTCACCACCTCTTTCTTAAAGCCCTACAAGACCAGGGCCCAAGATACCTTAAGCAGCCTCTGACTCCTTAATGCCCCTCTTGATTACTGCAATCTGTAGATGAAGAACTATTAGCAGTACTTATAATCTACATGCCCCTATATTCATGTGAGGGTCAAGCCGTCAGCTTTGCAGCTCTGACTATGTAACTCGCTGTCCCAGTGGTGTATTTGTAATAGGGGCCCGTGTGCACTGCACATGAGTCCCAGGGGGTCCAAACCACACACGCTGCACCCATTTCTACAATATTTATCATCCAGAGTTCAGCCCTGTAGAAAATCGCCAGCAGAGCCGGCCTTATCCAATTTGGTGCCCTAGGCAAGATTTTTTTTGATGCCCCCTAGCAGATGATACCACCACAAAATTTAGAGTTTACACACACAAAATAACATGCTGGTTTATGACATTTTTATTGTTAAAGAAACAGGTGCTAAACGCAATATATATATATATATATATATATATATATATATATATATAAATAACAGTATTTATACAACGGAACCGAACAGATCACTATAAATAACTCCAAACGAAGTATACAATATAAACATAAGAACTGTGCAAACATCAATCAAAAAGTTAAACAAAAGTAGTGCAAACTTGAGCAAAGTAATGCTGATGAAATCTAGTGTTGTTTTACAGCCGTACCCGCCTTGACTTTCTTGCAGCAAAGTCATTTATAACATCATTATATGATAATTGTTGTGAGACAACATGATTTATACTTATAATGGCAAGTCCACTGAGACGTTCTTGCTCCATGGTCGATCTCAGATAGGTTTTAATAAGTTTGAGCTTAGAAAAGCTCCGTTCAGCAGCAGCCACTGTAACAGGAAGAGTGGCAGAGATTCTAAGTGCTACTAACAGATTGGGATATATTTCTGTCAACCTTTTCTCCTGAACAAAAGTCAAGAGCTCCAAAGTCGTCATATTTTGTGATGGAAAATGTGGGAAACTTAGCATTTCTTCAGCAAGCCCTGTACCATCAATATCTGGTTGTCCATCAACAGTTAAATCAGTGCTCAAGGCTTGACATTGCTCTACCACCTCTGGTTTTGTCAAATGGGGAAAGTTTACAAGAACTCTAAATTTGTCATTAACTGCTACCAAGGTCTGGAATCTCTCATCAAGTGAAGAGAGGGTTGCATCCACCAAGACATTAAAAAAAGTGGTTTCCATTTTCCTCAGCACATCACCAATAGGCTCATCTGCTGCTTCATAGCTAAAGTGCCTTTTAGTTGTTTTCAGTCGCTTTTGTTTAAGCACTGGCTCCCTGTTCATCTCCTCACACATCTCCTTTGCAATTGACTGAGCATCAGAAAACCCTGTGTTTCTGTAGCAGGTGATGGAATCTCTTGTCTTCTGCAGCAGGCTGACAACCACATCTATCTGCATGGAGGTTGATTGCATCAGTTTACTCACACGCTGGATGTTGTTGAGAATGTCATACCATATCACAGTGCAAATAGAAAACCGATATGATCCCAGCTCCTCAGCCAAAGACTGGGCTTCGACTTTCACCACAGGGTCTGTATTAATCTCCCTCAACTCCAGAAGAGCCTCTCGGACTTGGCCAGCCTGGTACCTTACTGCCTCAATGCTTTTAATTCTGCTTTCCCACCTGGTATCGGACCAAGATTTTACAGTGATTTTGACATGTTTCAGGAGGATAGCCCATCTATATGTGGATGCTGAGAACAGTGTGAAGATTTTCAGTAAATATCCAAAGTAGCCAACTGCCTCTGTTGAGGTCTTAGCAGCATCAGCTACCACCAGATTTAAAGTGTGGGCACCACATGGGACAAAAAAGGCTCTTGGGTTCTGCTGAAGCAGCCTAGCCTGGACTCCTTTATTCTTTCCCTTCATGTTGGCACCGTTGTCATAGGATTGGCCTCTACAGTCCTGAAAGGGAATGTTAAGATCCTCCAGCTTATTGAGGATGAGAGATGCTAAACTTTCTCCTGTCGATGATTCTGCTACAAGGAAGCCCATGAAATGTTCTTTAATTTTTGGTGGTTCTTCCAGTGTCACAATTCTTATAATAACAGAAAGCTGTTCTTTATGACTAAGGTCAGGGGTGCAATCCAAAATAATGGAGTAGTACTTCGATATTTTGATCTCTTCAACCATTGTGTCAAGTATTTTGGCACTGATTGAGTCTATCAATTCATTTTGTATTCTCTTGCCCAAGTAATGTATGTGACGGCCACTGTCCTGTCCTATCCTTTCAACATGAGAAATCATTACTGGGTCATATTTGACCATAAGCTCTACCTCTTTCAGGAAATTACCATTGTCTGGTTTGTACAGAGTGTCTGTAGACCCCCTTAAAGCCATGTTTCTTTCAGCTAAGGACTGAATTATGGAAATTAATCTAGTAAGAACTTGACGCCACCTGTTTCTCTCAGTTTCAGCAAGTGCCATCTCTTGTTTATCGATGGTTTGCCCCTTGGCAAGACGGACCTCCAATTCTTTCCATGTTGCCATATTTGAAGTATGCTCCTGGCTATCCTCATGGGTCTTGAGCAACTGGCTTGCATTTTTCCAGTCATTTAAACCTTCTTTAATCAACTTAAAATCTTTATGAGAAAATAGTTTGCAGCAGAAGCAGTAGAGACTATCATTTTTTTTAGAGTACATTAGCCAACTTCTTTTAATTTTTTCTCCATTGACAAGGACTCTGTTGAAATACTGATGCTGACATCTTCTTCCATCTTTTAGTTTTGTAAATTTAAAAGTTGTTTTAATATTAAATGGTCCTCTAATGACAAAATCTGTTCTTACATTATTAGATAAAACAGATGGCCAATCAGCAGGGTCTATTGGAGCAGCTTTTAGAGGTTGAACAAAAGTGGAATGCCTAGCAGATGCAGTGGGTATGCTTGATGTTGAAGTACGGGGCAGTGCTGAGGAGACGATGGCAGGGTCACTTGATGTTGGTAAGTTGATCAGTGCTGAGGAGTCGATGGCAGGCTCACTTAATTTTGAAGTGCTGAGCACTGCTGAGGAGGCGATGGCAGGGTCACTTGATTTTGAAGTGCTGAGCAGTGCTAAAGAGGCAATGGCAGGGTCACTTGATATTGAAGTGCTGAGTAGTGCTGAGGAGGTGATGTCAGGGTCACTTGATTTTGAAGTGCTGAGTAGTGCTGAGCAGGTGATGGCAGGGTCACCTGATTTTGAAGTGCTGGGCAATGCTGAGGAGGCGATGGCAGGGTCACTTGATGTTGGTAAGTTGATCAGTGCTGAGGAGTCGATGGCAGGCTCACTTAATTTTGAAGTGCTGAGCACTGCTGAGGAGGCGATGGCAGGGTCACTTGATTTTGAAGTGCTGAGCAGTGCTAAAGAGGCAATGGCAGGGTCACTTGATATTGAAGTGCTGAGTAGTGCTGAGGAGGTGATGTCAGGGTCACTTGATTTTGAAGTGCTGAGTAGTGCTGAGCAGGTGATGGCAGGGTCACCTGATTTTGAAGTGCTGGGCAATGCTGAGGAGGCGATGGCAGGGTCACTTGATGTTGGTAAGTTGATCAGTGCTGAGGAGTCGATGGCAGGCTCACTTATTTTTGAAGTGCTGGGCAGTGCTGAGGAGGCAGATAAAGAATGGCTTGATACTGGACTGCTGGGCTGTTCTAAGCTGGAATTGTCTGCAAGTGGTCCACAACTTGCAGGAGATGGGTGACTTAAATATTTGAGAAGTGCGTCTGAGGATAGAAGGGACGTATATATGAACAAAGTGCATTACACACAAAAGCATACTCACATAGCCTATAACAGTGGTAGCCAACCTATGGCACTCCACATCCCATGCCTTGCCACAGTTATAGCATTTTTTAATAGAAAAACTGTAGCAGGGCATGCTGTGATATGTAGTTTCACAACAGTTGGAGTGCCACAGGTTGCCCATCAGTGGCCTATAACTAGTCATTACATTACCTTTGTCTTTTTTCATTTTTTCTTCCTCTTGTTTTCTTTTTTTTCGTCCTTGAGCACCAGAGAGCCGTTGGCGTTTTGACATGGTAGTTGACGTTTTCGGAAAAAATCCTACCACAAAATGTATTTATTTATTACCAATTATTTATATAGCGCACACATATTCTGCAGTGCGCTGTACCGAGAATAGTTGAACATTCACATCAGTCCCTGCCCCAGTGGAGCTTACAATCTATATTCCCTACCACATGTACACGCACACACATTCATTCTAGGGTTCATTTTGTTCATATCCAAATTACCTACCAGCATATTTTTGGATTGAGGGAGGAAAAAGAATATAAAAACTCCACAGCATTAGGGCCTTGTTGGGAATCAAAACCATGACCTCAGCGCTGGGAGGAAGTAATGCTAACCATTACACCATCCGTGATCGCCATTAGAAAACACACACATAGGACCCATAGGAAAATAAAGATGTGGCTCTCTGTACGTGTCTTCCTGCCCTATTATATACATCACAAGTGTTCCATTGCCAAAACAACAAATTGGCATAGGCTTGAACAGCATACTCTACACTATACTACACTCTCCAGGCTGTAGCGTAAATCAAAAATATATTGAGACGTATAGTCAATGATGATCCATTTAGTCAGTCAACGTTTCAAGGCATAAAGCCTTTTCAATAGGACGGATGTATAAGGTGTAAAAAGTGCAAGTACATTTTTTTTCTTCTGCACTTGCACTTATTACAGTGGCAGCTGACCCCGTGTCTTCAGTGCCGAACCACACACATGACCTTGGTATCAGAAATACCCTTGTGAACAAACTCGAGCAAAGTAGACGTTATGTGAGCATTTGTATGGGCATGGCCACAAAAGTAGGCAAAATTTGTCAGAAACGGGGACGTATACATGGGTCGTGACTCAAGTCTTAGGCCTCGCAGAGCAACTACTTACCGGGCCAACATTCACACCGCCATTCACCATGCACAATTTCTAAAGTACAACCAGCTACACAAAATACCCACCAATGCACCATACACGTTTCTCTCATTAACCAATTAAGTACCCACATCCACTTAATGCAGGTACACAGGAAGCACACTTTTGCATTTTAAATATTTCCACTGTTCAGCCTTTGTATGTATTATATTGTACATTGTTTTAAAACACAATTGCATCATTATTCTTAACTGCTCTTATGTACTGTTACTAAATCTGCTACCTTAACACACAAGGTACACTTGAAAAAAGTTTTAAAATACGAACTGAAACGTTGTGATAACCCCACTGCCTGGATTGTGGAGTGCTGCACCGCCGCTGATATATGTTATTCCATTGTGAAGGCACCTGCACTGTACTATATATATTAATGGAGTATCAGTTTGTGAGGAGTGCCTAACCGCCATTATATATATATATATATATATATATATATACACTTAACATCGGCACTCACCTTTCCTAGTTTTGGGGTGCCCTATGGCTTGTGACCACATTGTTTAAACAGACATTGGAGGGGCTCTGCACACACTAAATTAACTGATAATAAATAGTGGAGATTTGGTTCATGAATTGATCAATGCATTTAAGCCTGCAGCCCCCGTCAAGGGACCCCACTGTTCTGCAGGTCCTACCACTATTGCTGAAAATGGCTGCAATACACATAGCTATCATAGCTTGACGGGGGCTGCAGGCTTAAATGCATTGATCAATTCATGAACCAAATCTCCACTATTTATTATCAGTTTATTTAGTGTGTGCAGAGCCCCTCCAATGTCTATATATATATATATATATATATATATATATATATATATATATATATATATATATATATATATATATATATATATATATATATATATATATATATATATATATATATACACGCACACATACACGGCAGTTAGGCACTCCTCACAAACTGATACTCCATGAATATATATATATATATATATATATATATATATATATATATATATATATATATATATATATATATATATATATATATATATATATATATATATATATATAAAGTGTAGGTGCCTTCACAATGGAATAACAAAAATCGGTGGCAGTGCGGCACTTGACAACAAAACTCAGCAGGCAGATAATATATATATATATATATAGATAGGGAACCGGGCTACAGCAGGGTCACGGCTCTTGTTCTATGAAAAAAACTAGACAATATTTTGTGAAAAACACATTACATAATGCATACATATAGTATATAGTACGGGGAGAATATACAAACTCCACACATTTGGGCGATGGTGGGAATCGAACCCATGACCTTAGTGATTAGAGGCAGTAATGCTAACTATTACATCATCCATACTGCTAATATATATATATATATATATATATATATATATATAAATAATGGTACAAAGGGCAGCACACCTTTAGTATAGATTCGGGCTCTAGTGCCCTCCGAGAGACATAGAAACATTGAATTTGACGGCAGATAACAACAACTTGGCCCAACTAGTCTGGCCCTTTGACCAATGAGGTCACACAATACAAGCAGGGAGGCGGCGGCACTTAGAATAAATAATCAGCCAATAACACAGTAATGTGTCCAACATTTTCGATGTATATTATAACATCTTCATCAGGACAATCGGTACTTATGTGTTATCTGGGCTGCCGATTTTCTGATTGTATGCCATCGCATCGCATACAACTAAATTGCATGCAATGCGATGCGATGGACCCGATTTTTCCATAGGATTCAATGTTAAAATGGACTAAGTCCATTTTAACATGGAATTCAATGGGAAAAAGGGGCCCTTTTCATACCCCTACTATCCAAGTGGGCGTGGAGTTGGATATAAACCGAGCCCAAAGCGTGGCGAGCGTAGCGTAGCGAGCCCCGCGAGGGGACACAGAATACTGTTTAAGAAATCTGCGGCCGCTCGCCACGCTTCGGTGGCTCGCCACAGGTTTATATCCAACTCCATGCCCACTTGGATAGTAGGGGTATGAAAAAGGACCCCTTTTTCCCATTGAATTCCATGTTAAAATGGACTTAGTCCATTTTAACATTGAATCCTATGGAAAAATCGGGTCCATCGCATCGCATGCTATATGGTCGTATGTGATGCGATGCGATGTCATGCGATGGACCTGATTTCTAAATCGGCAGCCCAGATAATACATAAGTACCGGACAATCATATATAATAGTCCAAAGAGGCTAAGAACATCCGAATAAGCCACAATGTCACATACATAGGTGTGTATGTGTATATGTGTATATATACACAGATGTAGTGGGATTCATCTTTGCAGGTGATGGCGATGGCGTCGCCATCGCCATCCCCTGCTCCCGTGCCATCTGTGTGTCGGAAGGGGACGCGTGCGCACGAGGTGCGCGCGTCCCCTTCCGACGGTGCTGCCCTCGGTTGCCCCGGGCGAACGCACCCCCCGCAGCCTCCCCGGGTCCCCCCAGCCCCCCTCGAGCGGCGAGGCGGACAGTATTGCGTCTGCCTCGCCGCCCGGATACTGAGACGCACGTGCGTGGGGGACGCACGCGCATCTCAGTCAGATGGAGCGCCGTGTTGATGGCGGATCGCCAGCAGCATGCTGCTGGCGATTCGCCAGCAAAGGTAAGGCTGGCTCCGTATGTATGTATGTATGTATATATATGTGTGTGTGTGTGTGTGTGTGTGTGTGTGTGTGTGTGTGTGTGTGTGTGTGTGTGTGTGTGTGTGTGTGTGTGTGTGTGTGTGTGTGTGTGTGTGTGTGTGTGTGTGTGTGTGTATGTATATATATATATATATATATATATATATATATATATATATATATATATATATATATATATATATATATATATATATATATATATATATATATATATATATATATATATATATATATATATATATATATATATATATATATATATATATATATATATTAGTGTAGGTATCAAGTCCCCAGACTCAAGACTCACAGTTACACTGGCTGGAAGAATCACAGGGGCAAGGCACAGGCGCTGATGATGGTGGCGTTGGTTTCACCTGCAGGCTGCCACCATACACTCTCCATTTGCTGCTGGCTGCGTGGCTCACTGTCGCTGTCCTGTCCCTCCTCCACTACTCCCAGCACGCGCCGCGGCGGCTGGAGGAGGTGGGACTCTGTGGGATGTGAGGGCGAGCACTGAGCCGCCTGCCGCCTGCGTGACGTCACCGCGTGTGTCACGTGGGGGTGGCCGGGCGGATGGATGTGAAACATTAAGCTGCTGCGCCTGCGCCCGACAATGGCCGACATCATTGCGAGGGCAGCGGGCAGCGGGCAGCGGGCAGCGGGCGGCTGCTGCGGCCGGCGCGTGAGTGTGTACAGTACAGAGTGTGACCTTGACCTGCGCCAGTATGTGCCCCAGCTTAACGCAATGCTGCCCCTAGGCATAGGCTGCTGCCCTAGGCAATTGCCTAGCCTGCCTATGCCTAGGGCCGGCCCTGATCGCCAGAAAAATGGCCACCGCACCATTTTCTGTCTATAAGCGCTCTAGTGCTCACACTCCACACCGCTGCTGATGTGGAAATTGCTGGAAAAATGGCCGCCGCACCATTTTTCCAGAGCTCTACATGAAGAGTACTTGTGCTTAGATCCTGCTACTACCGGCAGCAAGGAGGAGGCCCCTTGGTGGAGGAGGCTGCACATGGACCTCTTGCCCCTATACTGTTCCGCACAGTTCAGGGGCCTCCACTCTAGAATCCTTCAATAACAGACTGTAACGGTTTAATCAATTATTTAACTAATGTCCCTATAATTCCTAAAAACACAAATGCTTATTTCTCTCTCCTATTAAGCTATTGGGAAAAAGTGCTAGATAAATTATTATTATTAGTTTACTAAAGCAGTGGTTCCCAAACTCTTTTGAATCGCGGCACTCTAGAGTAGCATAATTATTTTCCCAGCACCCCTAGTTTGTTTTTGAGAAATTTAGAAAAATATTGTTAAAATCAAGAAGATTGAGTTCATATTTAGGTTCAATTATTCATTTACTTCTGTTTGTACACCCTGCAGGTGTCTCAAGGCCCCCAGGGTGCCACGGCACACAGTTTGGGAACCACTGTACTATAGTATGTGTTGTGTTCTATTTCCTATGTACAACAGTTACAATGTGGCTGACTTAACAATTTCGGAAATGTGCTAAACAGATGAAGCGCCTCCCATCCAGCCTGGGGAATCGCAAGATCCCCATCAGCACAGCGGCAGGGAGTGGATTCCCTGCCCATGTCTGCTTCAGGGAGATAGGCAGAAATAGTGGGGGCTGCAGGAGGCAACAGGGGAGCAGCGGGGAGGCAGCGGAGGGCTCCAACGAATGGGGTGCTTGCGTGCCCCCTTCAGTCGGCTATTGGGGGCTGGCGATCCGATCCCCAGGAGCAGCTCCAATGGGAGCTGCTCCATCTGTAGCTCTGCTATTAATGTGTTAAATTAATGTAAAATTCAGGTCCAGTATTTCCCAGAGTGTTAAAGTATGATGCCACTGCCACGTCACTCAGGGGTGTAGCGAAAACTTTGAAGGGAGACCCTGTCCTGATGCTTCTAGCGTGACACATGTTTCTGCAGCAGTTGTTAGTAATAGTGCCATAGTTCATTTATAAACCATAGTAGTGACTTTGTTAATGTTATGCCCCATAGTAGAGCTACCAGTACACATTATGCCACATTACAGTCTATATGGAAATGTAGTTCTCAGAATACTCATCTCTCAACATAACGAAAGTTACTGTGGGCTATTGAGAGTAAATGAGGTTTTGCATTAATGTCACCTTTGTAAGGGATATAGTTGTACCAGAAATCAGAAGCAAGAATGATATTGAAAACGTACTCACACAACAGCAACATATCAGAACAATGGCCAGCGTCTGCAGCACCCCGGCTGTTCCCACTATCCATGTTAGTCGAAGGAACAGGATTACTCCAAAGATATTTTGCAGACAGGGAAGGTAGACACCCATCAAAGTGCCCATATTAGGTGACTGTGAAATAAATAATAATAAAAAAAAAAGTTAACACTTTGTATGTGTATATACATTTTATAACGCTACATCGCAGACAATCAATGAATGTCATTATTAGCAGGGCCAAGTGAATTTTATTTGCAGGAAAATATTACATTGAATTAATCACGTGGCTTAGGAATACAAACATGTTTCAGTACAATACTGCAAACTGTATCGTTTAAAATTTCTGGAAATTATATATATATATATATATATATATATATATATATATATATATATATAGATAGATAGATAGATAGATAGATACAACAAAAGAGGAGCGCTCCATAGCGTAAAACTGATAATGATT
Source organism: Crinia signifera (assembly GCF_055691185.1). Taxonomy (NCBI): domain Eukaryota; kingdom Metazoa; phylum Chordata; class Amphibia; order Anura; family Myobatrachidae; genus Crinia; species Crinia signifera. Next base: position 3,742,134 of record NC_139227.1, on the reverse strand, counting down.
AATAAGCATACAATGCTCCGGTATATCCAACAAGGACTCGTAACGCAAATAAAACAGGTGTGGGCTGGATACCACAAGGTGTAATAAAACTAGAACCAGGCGAATCTCCTACCACCATCCGGGGCACTGTGGACACATACGTTCACCCGCCGGGCTCACGGCTGTGGGAAACGGTGTGTCGATGGTCCAACCAGGAACAGAGGAGGCAGGGGAGACCCGGTGTGCAGCGAGCCGGCATCACCAACCCCCGCCCTAATGCGTTTCGTATAAAAACTTTGTCAGAGGGCGTGGCTGGTGACTGACAGCTCCGGGTTTAAGACAGTATAGAGTGACCAATAGGAGTTTGTTCATACTAGAATGGGTGTGAATATTCGCTATTATCTTGTATAAATATAAAAAAGCCAAACAATTTGTTTAAAGAACAATTTGCACGAAGACATTACACAGAGTATTTGGGTCCAGATTCTCTAAGCTTCAAAAGTGATAAAATGGAGAGTGATAAACAACCAACCAATCAGCTCCTGCCTCTGTGACATGGCAGGTAGGAGCTGATTGGCTGGCTGTTTATGACTCTACATTTTATCACTTTTGAAACTTTCAGTGCATCATCTATTATTGTAACTAGCATCATTGCAAAGAGCTTGGTGGAGCTAGTAACAGGTGTACACAACACAACTTCAGAATATCCAGCATTGCGTCTTCCCAATAACTGAGCTACAATGGACTTGCATGCTGGGGAAGCTTCTGATCTTGCAGCTATACTTAATAAAGGGTTTTACAGATATAAGTGATCAAGAGACGGGATAAGATTTATATTCACTGGGTTAAGGTGCCCATACATGGTACAATAATTGTATGCGTTTTGAATTCGATCCCATCGAATGCGATTTGCATGTGATTTGCTTGCGATGCGATCCGAAGCTGGTTCACAAAGTACGTGCAGCACATACTATTTGAGCTGGGAGATGGGACGTGCACGGATGCGCATATTACATCGCACACAATACGCACCGTGTATGGGAACCTTTCTAAAGATTTCTCTTCCCTTATGGCACTACATTTGCAATTGTTGTACATAGGATTTGGTTTTCTTCCACCAGATCGATACAGTTGGAATTTATGAGAAGTGTAAAGTGATGCGTTTTATTTCAACAAGGTAAGTAACTAGAACACATATATGCAGTTCCTAGGTTAAGGGTAACCTGCAGACACTTATATAATACCGATTCTGTCTGCCATACTCATTATTATAGTGAAATGTACCCTTCTAAAAATGCCCTTAGTATTATTAAACAACAATAACTAAAAAATGATACCATGAATACAGTGGTGTAACTATAAATTTTGCTCCCCCCCTGCCAAAAAATGTATTGCGCCCCCCACCCCCCTCACACACACACACTGCCCACACACGTTCCACTAGTGCGATATGGCCTGTTTTCATGCGACTGCACCGCTTTTCTGCGATGTATCGCATGAAAACTGGCACATCACAGGTGCTTTTTGTGCGATTACGATGTCATGCGCGCTCCCATGCACCTGGCACCGCAGATCTCACTGGCTGTCACAGCTCGTTAAGCCCTGCTAGGATCACATGAGATCCACTGAATGCAGAAGGACCGCATGCGATGCATCATGTGCGATCCGGTCTCCCGGGAAGGTCCCGCCCACATTGCAACTAAAATGCCTCCAATTGATTATTAAACACCCTAGTGGATGAATATTAAGGCCCATACACACTAAAATATATGAAAGACGAAAGATATATCGGTGAACAATTTCCCTTGAGCTCATCATAAAAGATATTGTGCACACACACTGAAAGATTTTACAAAAGACATGAGACAAAAAGATATTGGCACCAATCTTCTGAGACACTTCAGCGACTGTAACAGCTCGCAAAAATCATTGAATACATCCAAATCCATTGATAAAAATATATCAAAGATCAATGTTATTGCAGCCAGTGCTGTTATTTTCTGCAGCCAGTGGCACCCTTTCCGTTGTGTAATTTATGTGTAATAATGATATTTGTCTCCATGTAGTGTGCTGCGCCTACGGTACTGTACTGTATATCACTTCATGCCCTTCCTACACAACAGCCTCATTGAAGCCATTTAATCTTTTAAAGCCTTATTCCAGAAGGATTTATTACACTTCCGAATTTACTGATTGGATTTGTTGCGACAAATTAAATTACCTGCAGTCGGCCTTGTTTGTTAATCTATTCTAAATCAGGCCTGTTGGCATGTTGGCCTGTTGGCATGTTGCACAGTGGGTTGCTTATGACATGAACAGGCTTGTTTACATTAGACGGAGTATTCACAAAGTTTAAGGCATTTTTTTCTTATCTCTTGAATACAAATTTCTGTCACTCGCTCCTAAGCAGATTCCATGTACTTTATTCCAGGGTTGCCGACTTTTACAGTCTCCTCTCCGGAAGAACCCCGGAGAGGAGACTCAGCATCACTTCTGGGGGTGGGGCCTGATGTAGACCTAATCAGTCCCTGCCCCCAGTAATGCAAATCCCGCAATATGCGGGTCTCCGAAGAGGGGGTGGGGCTAAATATGCGTGGTTTGCATATTTAGCCCCGCCCCTCCCGCAGATAAGCCGTGAATTGCGGCAATTTAAAGCTTCTGCAACCAGGTACATGAGGGGCGGAAGGGGGTCCGATTTTCGGGAACCTCCCGGCCATTCCGAGAGGGTTGGCAACCCTGCTTTATGCACTGTAATCATGATGGGGTACTTAATATTTTTCTGTTGCTGATACAAGTCTGTAAAAGGTGGTGTTCGACAGGTAGACTACCTTTACATTTGGATGCATAGAGTGCTCACGGGAGGTTATACGGGTTGTCACACAAAGCTGCAAAATGTGCACCTTTGCGTGTCTTAAATGGTGCCCACACGAATGCCCGCCCGTCGTATGCACTGCGAATGCCCCCCCCCCCCCCAGCTGCGAATGGATGTTTTGTATAAACATCCATTTGCAGCTTGCGTGCGGGTAAGAATTAATTTGATGGTCTCCGACCATCTAATAATTTTTAAAACAAAATATGGGGGATAAAATTATTCTAATCAAATAATTGTAGAGAGCACTGAATTAAGCACAAATATTTATTTAAAAATCAATTGATGAAAAGAGCTGATATCGCAATCACAATTATTTAATATAACAATAAAATCAATACAACAAAATATATAAATAAATAAACCACATGGGCAGTCACGGACACCCCACAAAATGCTGTTGTGAATAAATGTCCGGTGCTCTTACCCACTAAAGGGAGATGTAATATCCAGGAGCGGGGAACTTGTATAACTGATTAGGATTGTATGTCCATAAAAGAAAAAGTCCATCCAGTAGGTTTATTGGCAAAGGTGATATATGAATGAATGAGGGGGAAATGGGGGAATTGGTGTGAAGATGAATAGTGACATGCAAGACAACTCACTTGTGGAGGTAGATGACACTGTGCTACGACCGCAGATGATGGTAGTGAGCCGGGAGCACATCCACGATGGACAGTGGCGCGGCTGGGTGCTGTGATGGAATGCCGTCTCTTCTACCGCCGTGACGCTCTGGGAGAGAGCCAACGGCGGGAGTGACGAAGTACCTGCCGCACTCTGTGTTGAAGTCTGGAGTGAGTCACACCTCTCGGGGGTCCTGTTGATGGTATAGTTCGGTCCAGGTTCACCGCAGGTCAGGGGCTGGTTGGCAACTTTTAGCCTAGGGGGCAAGTCCAGAGCACTGGCCCATACCCCCCATCTTTCTAGAAGACTGAAAAATTAGGCGTGTGGCCTATCATAAGGGGGCGTGGCCTGTACCTTGATTGTATTGTGTACCTGCAGATTGCACATTGTGATGCTAATTACTCATTATGCTGCACACCTTGATGCCCATTGCACCCCATACTGTGATGACAATTACCCAATGCTCCCCACACCGTAATGCCCATTACGCCCCATACCATGATGCCCATTACAGCGCACAATGTGATGTTCACAGTGCCAGATTTGCCCCCACAGTGCCAGATATTCCGCCACAGTGCCAGAGACACATATGCCCCCACAGTGCCAGAGACACATATGCCCCCACAGTGCCAGATATTCCCCCCACAGTGCCAGATATGTCCCCCAGTGACAGATACACATATGCCCCCACAGTGCCAGATATGTCTCCCACAGTGACAGATACACATATGCCCCCACAGTGCCAGATATGCCCCCACAGTGCCAGATATTCCCCCACAGCGCCAAATACACATATGCCTCCACAGTGCCAGAAAATGCCCCCACAGTGCCAGAAACACATATGCCCCACAGTGCCAGAATTTCCCACCAGCAACTCACCATTGTTGCTGTCTCTCCCTCTGCTGCTGCTGCTGGGCGGGGGGAGGGGTCCGGTGGGGTCCGACAGCCCTCCTGCTCCCCCGGGCCGCTTAGCCAGTCACTGGCTGCGAGCCGCGCTGAATCACTATCCACCTCCTCCAGGCAGCCCTCCTGCGCTGGCCGTGGTTTCCAGAACACGGCCGCGGCTACAGGAAAATGGCCGCCGGGCTCCTGCACTGAGGACATAGTGCAGGAGGCCGGCAGCCATTTTCCTGTAGCCGCGGCCGTGTTCTGAAAGCCGCGGCCAGCTCAGGAGGGCTGCCTGGAGGAGGTGGATGGTGATCCAGCGCAGCCCGCAGCCAGTGACTGGCTAAGCGGCCCAAGGGGCACATGGCACCCTGCCCCCCGGCCCAGCCCGCCCCTGCCGCAGGTCACCCTTCCGCTCACAGGTGACAGCCCCGAGGGAAGAGATAAAGCTGATGGTTTGAAACAAGGTGGTTTGTTAAAAGCCTAAGGGCTGAAACGTAAACTTATCCACCTTGTGGCTACGAGTTGTTTGTTATCCAGCAAGTCCCGAGTGACGCAGTCTTCCACTACATTATACATGGGGCAGCATTGTTTGTACCTTTACTGAAAGCACCGGGCAAAAGTCTATTTCTGGAGCTGAGTGCCAGCGTTTTTGTATAATATATATATATATATATATATATATATATATATATATATATATATATATATATATATATATATATATATATATATATATATATATATATATATATATATATATATATATATATATATATATACATATATACACACACACACACACACACACACACACACACACACACACACACACATATATTTATTATACATATATATATATATATATATATATATATATATACACACACACACAGGGCTATGCTGGCTTGCAGGGAGGCGTGCGTGTGACCCCTGCACGCCAGCATAGCGGTGTCCTTGGTGGTTCCTTGTTCCAGCACCTAAGCGTGAGCAGCTTAGCCTTTGGCTACATTTTAAACCTTGTGGTACCCAGTCCACAGTGCTTTTATTTATGGTACGAGTCTGTATTTGCCTGTACCAGGATTTTACTATTGTCCATTAAAATGGTTTATTAGCAATATTGCACCATGAAGCGCCTTCTCTCTGCCTCCTCCTAGATCTCTACCTCTCTGTGGATTCCAGAGACAACACCTTATAGAGAGAAGCGGCTGCAGGTTGAAAAAACTAACTTTGGTGCTGACATTCCCTCGGTTGATTCACTGGGGAATTGGTTCAACTGGTGACTTGTTTGATATACACTTGGCGCAGGGGTTCACGCCTGTTCTATATATATATATATATATATATAATGATTTATTGTAAAGGATTGTTCATTCATGGCTATTCAAAGTTCAGAGAGTCAAGTGGTGGTTTCAAATAAAAGAGCGAATGTTAATGTTTTCATTTCATCAGCCTGGCCGTGCCCAATTTAAGGACCCACTCACTTTCCTTATATTGTAGTGTAGTCTTGACATCGCCGCCTCTTATGCCTAACTTGATTTTTTTCTATCCCAAAGGTTTCAAGGTCTCGAGTGTGGCTTAAATGTACTTGGTGGAAGTGCTTAGCAGTTGTTTGAATTTCTTGATATCTGCTGAGGTGTTTCTTATCGTTCCAACAGGTTCTACGTGATGTAATGACAACGTACTTCAGTTGTCAGGGGCACTGGATACAGTAAACTACATTATTAATTTGACAGTTAAAGAAATCCTTTATTTTCCTTTGTGTTTCATATTTGCCGTGAATTTCTCAGATATCTCTGATATGTTGGCACATTCTGCATCAACCACAGGGATGACATCCCTTGCAGAGTAATGGACAGTTGAAGTGACTTTACTAGGCGATTTTTAATATTCGGGGCTCTTCTCCAATTCATTTCAAATTTGTTTCCCAGATTTTTTGCAAGTTCTCCACCTGATAGCAGAATATGCCGATGTATCTGAAGGATATCCCTGGCCTCCTTCCAATTGTAACTAAAATCTTCCACAAAGTATTTCAAATCACTCTTGGTCTCTTTGGAATTACTGCGAATAATGAGAGATTCTCTTTTGACTTTGTGAACCTCTGCTCTTGCTCTTTAATAGACCTGTTACTATAGCCTCTTTCTTTCAATCTAGATGACAGATCTATGTTTTTGGACATGAAAGTGTGTGCGTCCAAACATTTCCTCCGCAAACTCAAAAACTCACCATTTGGAATATTTTTGTTGGTGGGAAGTGTGCACTAGTACAGTACAATAGCCTCTATTGTTGGAAGTTTCTTTACGAAAAATTTCGATGGCAATTCTGTTGTTGTAATCTCTATTCACACTCAAGGAAGGAAAGGTTACTCTTGAATTCATGTGTAAATTTCCTATTGAGATTAATCTAAGGAATGCAACAAATTGCTGAGTGTCTAGTGAGCCTTCCCAGATAAATATCATCAATATAACGTATCCACAATGTGGATGTGTTTAGTTTATTAATCCACGTTTTCCTGAAAGATGACTCCTTTTTCCCACCAACCCAGAAAGGGGTTCACATATGTGGGTTTCACATATGTGGGATGCACAGGCCACTATTATATAGAAGTACCAGGCAAGATATTTCGCTTGAAATTTTTTTAATTTTCTACTTTATTTTTGGTTAAATAACACAAAGTTGCATCCAGTTCATCCTCTACTACATTACTTGTATGCTTTTTTTTCCACTGCTAACTTGCAAAACATACAAGATTAGTGGTTCTCAAACTAATCCTTAGAAACTACCAGCTGTTCAGGATTTAGAGATTCACATGCCATGTTAAAGTAATCTGTAAATATCTGGCCCACAAATCCTAAATCACAGGTGTGTTTTGACTGTGTAGCCAATATCAGTATCTAAATATGATAACTTGTGCATTTACAGGCAAAAATTTTCAAAATTTTGAACACCTCCCACATTCCACTAAAGCTCTTGGCTGACTGGAAGCATGGGAGATGTATCGGTTACAGATTCCAAACACTTCTGCTTTTCCTTAAAATCTGTACCCAGTAAGAAATCAGATGATGATATTGCAGTAAAATTATATATTTTTTCACGATAAAATATTTGAAAATATAATAAAATCTTAGAATCAAGAAATATTTTCTATTTTGCGGTCTCGTAAATATGTAGCAACTTAAAAATTCTGAATTTTACTTTTAAATGCAACCAAGATTCGATTAATCAAAAACATTACCTTGGACACCTTTTTACGTGCTCCCTCTGCGCTTTCAGCCTCCTCGTGCTCCTTCGCTCCCTGCGTCAGATTAGTATAGTTCACCAGGCGACTGAGTAGTGAAGAGACTTTAGGTCGGATATCCAGTTCCTCCTAAAAACAACAGCAAAATACCACCATCACCAAGAGATCAAATAGAAGTTTGATTTCAGCTTATGACACAAACATCATATACCTTAATTTTTTATATACCCAATTATCACTATCATATGAATAGGAAGGAAGAGGACAGAATATAAAATGAATACTTCCAACATATACTAACTTTTCTAAAGCAAGATGGTCATTCAAGACCCAAACTCCAAGAGACCAATAAAAGGAAATCTCTCATTCACTGATGAAATGTCAAATGTATGTTTCAGGAAGCAGGTACATCCCGCAGACAAAGCAATTCAATGGGATTCCTCGCACAATGAGATGGAACATTTTACCAACTCTAGCACAGTTGTTTAAAAAAAGGGTACGGTAATCAAATTTATATTTTTGCTCTAAATACCCCTATTTTGCTGTAGTGCAAATATAACCTACTACAAGCGGACACAATGATTTACAAGCTAAAGTAGCTATCCAAATAACCAATTGATTCAGCATGAGCACTGGTAGTTGCATGAAAGGATGCACAGAGACCAAGAAGAAGGTTGCTATAGTTACCAGATGCTTGCTATAAGATAAGCAGGCTGAAGACAAATATTATTCAATGCTGCCGGCGAGGGGGTTTGTGCAGGGAGGATGGTTTGTTTACGGCAACATTCAGCGCATTTTGTGGCGGGCCTCCCCTTTTAAAATGGGCACACTCGCCTTTTCCACCTCGCTGAAAAGAACCAGCAAGGTGGAAATTGCAATTGAAGGGGGGTGAGTTAAATACTGACGGCGGGCTCTCGGCACTGCTCACCATCAAGGCATTGAATACAACTCAAAGGCCAAATCACCCCGATAGGATGGAATGCATAGGTCTAACAAGCCCCTTTATCACACACCAGGAAGCAGCTGGACTCAGCCATATATACTAAGAACACCCACATCCTACCCCACCCTGGGAGGATTACACTGTTGGAGATCACTATAAAAACTTTTTAGACTTAGGCAAAATTTTAGTTAATGTGCAGGGATTTAGTAACGTTAATGTGCGATTTTTAGGAAATGTGCAATATTTTGTAATGGTGCAATTTTTGTAACAGAAATATGCATTTTTTTTTTTAGTAAATGTGAGGGGCTTTTAGTAATGGGAGTGTGATATTTATTGTAAAAGGTGATATTTTTTTCTTAGTAACGGAAATCTGCGATTCATTGGTAAATAGGGTTTTTAGAAATGAGTGTGCAATTTTTGTTAAAATTTGAAAAAAGGACGTTGGGTCTCTTCCCCAGATGAGATGCTCCTGAACATCCTAATCTACCTCCCCACCCTGACTAATCTCTGACATGACCCCCACAGGTACAGACACAAAACACTTAAAGAAAAAGAACACAAAAAAAACTCACACCTTAACAAAACTGAGGCCATCTTTATCAGTCTCGCTCCACATAAATAAGAGAACATCAAATGTTTCCAGGTACCTAGTTCAGAAGCGATTCATTGAATCGTAGCTGTGACATTTCTACGATATAATTCCACAGGAAATTTTGAGTTTAATACCAAAAGTATAGAATATATATTTAGCCCATCGGATAGGTATTTGTCTACTTTAAACCATTTTTTTATACCAATCTCTAGAAACTAATCCATTGATTTACTAAAATTTACCTGAAACCCAGATACCTTTTCAAATTTAGACAATATTTCAAGAATCGCTGCAAGGGAATATTTCAGATAAAAGGACATCATCTGCAAATGTAGACTATTATGTTCCTGTGCATCCTAACCGAATGTCGGGAAATACAGGGGTAGTTTGTAAAAAAATAGATTTTTTTTTTTTAAATTGATGGATATATTAAAAAGAAGTGGGCGCAATGGACATCCCTGTCTGGTGCCACACTACATAACCAAAAGACATCCTCTTGTTCCATTCACTATAAAAGCAGTAGTAGGGCACATATAGAAATATTTGATGAGTCCCACAAACTTACTAGAAAAGTCGGTTTTCGAGCACTGTATACAAGTGATGCAAGGTCACTGTGTCTTTGTGTGTGTGTGTGTCTTTGTGTGTGCGTGTGTGTGTGTGTGTGTGTGTGTCTTTGTGTGTGCGTGTTTAGACTCAATATATTTTTGTTTCAAAGATTTTTATTCTTTTCACCAATGAATTAAACAGATCAAAAAAGACAGTAAAACATTGGCGGTGACACAAGTGTAGTTATTCAGGGTCTCCGCTGTCATATAATCTGTTATTACAGTTGGGGTAAGGCTGAATTCTATGGGTGTCATCACAAGAGATAAAATTAAAAATTTTCACCAATATGTGGTTATATGATTGAGGTATCTATACACAACAAATATTTTTTTTTTGGGGGGGGGGGGGGTGTACATTAACAATGCAAAGAAACTACAAGAAGGAGGGGGGTAAGGGGGTAGATTGGAGAGTTCCGGAAGATCATGGTACATTTTTGCAATACTGTTGTTACGTATAAAAAGTGGTGGAGTAAGCTGAGGTCAAAGGTTCTAATAAAAAATGAGCTTGTCACTTAAAATCAATCTGCATAGGGTTTCCCCACGGGAAGAGGAATTTTGAAAGAGTATCAATAATATATTTTTAGTGCCAAGATGTTGATTGGAAACTATTGTGGCTCCTATGGCCATTTGGATAGCTTTTACTGCATGGCATCCCCTAACAAAACAAGTTGGTGTTGCGTTAACAAATCAGGGAGAAGTAACTGCAATCTATTGCCCATCATTTTTGGGGAAAGTTTAAAATCAGAATTAAGAAGGTTAATCAATCTGTATAAATTAGCTTTCCCGGATTAGGGTTGTATAGGCCTGTATAAAACGTTGGGTATTCATAGGCGTCTTTGTGAATAGTGTTAAATAATTCTAACAAGGTGGAGAGTAGTTCTTGTTTAAACATTTGATGGGATGGGAGTATAAAAAAAAAAAAAGAATAAAAGTTATGGAAATTAGTTAAAATATCCTCTGTGGTAGTGTGGGTTTTGTTTAAGGACTCATCTCTCTGTTCTGTTATAAAGCATTGCCTACTCCATGGTTTGGACATCGCTGCCAGCAATTTTCCAGTTTTATTGTCCCATCTATACTATTTCTGCTTAGTGTAGTCCAAGCGTTGTTACACATTGGCTGTTAAAATGGAATCTTGCAAATTTTTTGTCAAGGAGATATGTTGTTAAGATTACCTTCCGGGGGGCTATGTTATATTTAGCTGTGTTTAAATTATGTAGTTGTGCAATTTCAACTGATCACATTTCCCCTCAATACAGCTTTTGATGTCTCCCAGAACAGCATTAGCTTATCCCAGTGAATAATATTATTTATAAGATTTTATAAATCTCACGATGGAGGACCAAAAAAGTCTGGGAAATGCCAAAAGTGGTGAGCAGCTTTTTGGGGACCCCCACAAAGCTCCAGCTTCACTGGTGCATGGTCTGAGATAATTATATCCTCTATTTTTAAGCCTGCTTAAGTTTATTTAATGAGTGGGAAAGGCGTAAGTAATCTATACTTGATGTGCATCCATGAACTTTAGAAAAATGTATATAACATCTGTCGGATTTAGAAGGGCCCCAGAGGAAGCAGGAATAGCGAAGAGCGCACCGGCACCTTCAGTCGTGCAGGCATTCATTCATGTATGTGTCTCCTAATCATTTTTACATGTTCAGCAATTTTGATCTTCAGCCCTTATAAGGGCGTCTCATGTACTTAGTTGCCGTATATCCTGTCGGGTGCTCCACCTTATAGCCGCACTTGTGCTAGTGTCGGCTCACAGTGTCTGGTGTGAACACACTGCACACAGGGGGTTATCTGACGAAATCGCTGATAACATCTTTATTATATTAACTCTTTGACTCACATATTATTGGTTTTGTACAAACATTGCCAACTCTATCAATTGAGCTATGCCTGTGTTTCTCTGTCTCATCTCAATTCGAGACAAACTAGTCAGTCTATCACTGACACAATTAGGCAGATTATCCTGCATTTGAGCCATATTAGAGGAATCTAGATACAGGATAATAAAAGCCCACACAGACCGAGTGGTTTTGATACAAATTCATGCCAATAAATGGGAAGCTGATTAATGTGTTATACAACAGGGGAACCTGTACATTTCTCATTTTTTATTGAATACACACAAATAGCAACTTTCTGGTATGTGCATGTGACATGACTATACTAAACAATATGCTAATTTACTATACCGAACTAGGAGATAATTAATTATTCCACACACGGCCTTCCTGCATGTGCCGTTTTAAACACGCACCACTTTCACTTGTTTGTTTGATATGTTTTCTTTTAAAATATTTTGCCGTTATTAAAGAAATGTATTAAAGGTTATATTTTATTATAATTTTCTCTCATTTGGTGCACCACACCTAGACAAATTATTTCTGTCCGAATCATTTTTTCTATATGAAGCAGGATGGGCAAATAATATAAAATTTGGGGTATAAAGATATTGAGGTGTGGCTGTAGATTACTCAACAGGCTCATCCCACAAAGGAGGCATGTGCAGGTAAGAATCAGCCCTTTCTCACATGAGGAAAATGTTACTTACGGACTTACAAGATGCAATGTTGGCATTTGGATGGCATGAGTGGGGCCATTAAAAAAGTGGCAATGTCCCGCTACGTCAGCCGGTATTTTTTATTTTTCATGCTTGCGAAGGAAATGAAAGGATGGGTATAGGAGCAAGCAAACTAAGGAGATTTGCATAGATATATTGACTTTGTGTTGCTAAAGAAGTTGGTAATAGCAGTTCTAGGGTTGCTTTGGGAGAGTATGAATGTAAATGATTAAGTTAAGCATTTGTTTTAGCTTTTTCGTGCATTGAAGGTCGGTACATTAGCACCTGCTAATAAGAGGTCAATGTTTTAAAGTATCTGTAAAATTGTATTTGATTTTGATTAAAATAAAGAAGTCTAAAAAAGACCAGTTAAGTAGTGGGTGATGGATGTGTATACCTTCACATCAGGAACCAAGTATTTGCTTGGTGGCTTTAGCTATTCAATTTTGCCAGCAGTGCCCAGAAGGTGGTATACACTTGCTAGTACATGCTGACCTTCCTAAATTCCAGTTTATAAGTATTTTTAATAAAAGTTTATTGAAAGAGTCATGTTGCTGGTGGATTACAGAACATTGAAATGTCTATTGGGCTAGCAGGCCCCCCTTAGCAAAAATCACCTCAGATTCAAGTGCAGTGGATTAGTGAGAGGATTCAGATTGAGTGGTTTGTTGGATCTTCTCTGGGATTCTCTGGGAATTTTATTGGGTGCCCTGGATTGCCTAGTAATTCAATTGGAAGGAAATGACCTTGAAACCTGCAAGGGCATTGAGCTTATAAGTGTGACAAAGAGACCTGAAGATGATTTTTTAATGTTGGAAACAAGTGGTGCACGTTTTGTCAGAAGTTATACCTAGCAGATTTAGGAAGGTTAAGCAAGGTGGTGTAGCTTTGAATAGATAAACCAAAATTAGGTATACAACCTTTGCGCTTATACAATGGAGGTCTTCAAATACATTGCGGAATGAATCCAAACGTGAACAAACAATATAGTCCAAAACAGCTTTTTGTTCTCTTCTCTTTTTCTGTATTTTCCCCCTCGATGCATATCGTAGGAAAACAAGAAAAAGAGGAAGAGGAATATAGTGTTGTATGTTCAACAGGAAAGTTCTCTTCAGGGTCTGTAGTCCTCCTTAGGATCAATAGTCGTGGGGTCACCCAGTGGATCAGCTCATAGAGAAAGTAGGCTCACATAAAAGCTAACTTTGAATAAATACTGTATATTCCTGTAAAAGGTATCTTTATACTTAATCCACTGCAATGATCAGCATAGAATAAGAAAATAGCTTACATAAAAGGTTACTTCATATAAGTTGTGTGACCAATTATAAGAGTTTGATTTGGCTCCCAGTCAGATCTAGCAATGTAGGGCCACAAGAAAACACTTTAATTCCAAAAAATACTCCAATATGTAGAATGCGTTTAAAAATATAGAAAATTGGGCTGTTACATTGTGAATCACATATATAAAGTACCCATGTTACTACTCTGGGAAAAATATGGAAAAACGAACACCTGGGATGGCTCATCAGTAGTAGAAGGCAGAAGTACTTGATGTGACCAACAATCTGTAGGTGGAACAGCCACAGGTACAACACCAACACGTTTCAACACTATATGTGTCTTTATCAAGGGGTTTAGCCTTGAATAGAGTTAGAAGGAAGTTTACCACAGAAGAACAGAGGTTTATTGTGGCCTGAATGAACTAGTTCTAGGCATACCAGATTGCAGTATGAGGAAGTTGATCTTACAGGTAAGGTTTGGACACAGCCCTTTTGGGTTTTCTGAAGTAGAGGACAGAGGTTGGCTGATGGTGCTGGTTTGTGGTCTTGGCTGGTTCAGCCGGTCACCACAGAGCTCGATTAGCATTTCCCCTTTGGATAAAGTGAGTCAGTAACTACCTTAGGTGAGGACCAGTATTGGGTCAGTAACTACCTTAGGTGAGGACCAGTATTGGGCTAGTTAAAGTGAAGTGTTACTAACCAGGCCAGTTTTGCGCAAAGGGTATATATATATATATATATATATATATATATATATATATATATATATATATATATATATATATATATATATATATATATATATATATATATATATATATATATATATATATATATATATATATATATATATATATATATATATGTATATATATATATGTGTAACACAGTCTACTACCATGCTGAATTTGAATTTAATCATTGTACTTAAGATAAGAATTCTGGGTTTACAGACAATTCTAAAATTTCTTATTTACATTGTATTTCACATATGTTGCCAACACGCTATATCACAGATAATAATTTATACATATATTATAAAAACATAAATAATACAAATATTAAAAAAACTACCTAGAAAATGACCAATTACTTAACTTAAAGAAAAATAAAGTTGTAACCAATCATATAAAGAACATTTCTAATTATATACAGTCAGCTCTGATCTGATCATATAAGCTTCTGGATTTAGAGTCTAATTCGGGTTGGTTTGCAAAAGCAAACTCCTCCTTTAATGGGCAAAACCATGTGCACTGCAGGTGGGGCAGAAGTAACATGTGCAGAGAGAGTTACATTTGGTTGGGGTGTGTTGAAACTGAAATCTAAATTGCAGTGTAAAAATAAAGCAGCCAGTATTTACTCTGCACAGAAATAAAATATAGTAACTCACCCAAATATAAAACTCTCTCTGCACAGGTTACATCAGCCCCACCGGCAGTGCACATGGGGGGTTATTCTAGTTCATTCTTTCTGACAAAATCCTTCTTAGATGGACAAAACCATGTGCACTGCGGGTGGGGCAGATGTAACTTGTGCAGAGAGAATTAGATTTGGGTGGGGTTTTTCTTCAAAGTAAGATCTATATTGAAGTGTAAAATCATGCAGTCAGTATTTTCCCTGCACAGAAACAAAATAACTCACCCAAATCTAATTCTCTCTGCACATGTTACATCTGCCCCCCTGCAGTGCACATGGTTTTGTCCATCTAAGAAGGATTTTGTCAGAAAGAATGAACTAGAATAAACCCCATGGTTTTGACCTTTATGTATACAATTTTCAGATCAAAGAAAAATAAAAATAAATAGCAGTGTACATTCATTTTGCGAACACATTTAATCTCACCTCAAATAATGCCAAATTCCTGTCATAGAAATCAATGCCCTTGTTTGGATCTGAACTTTTGAGGAATGGGCTATTTTCTTTGTGGCTCCCATGACCTGAAAACAATTAAAATATATATTTACAACACAGAACATTGTGACCACCAAATACAAACTGGCATTTTTCACAGCCTTCATAAATAGAATGCTACACAATGTGTACTGTGGCTTCCTCTGACTGTCTGCTTTGGGCACCGTATACCCCTGTCCACTAAATGATACATCAGCCTTCATGTCTGCACAAATGGACACATACACTATTATCCGGCCGGAATGCAGTCAAAATCCCGACAGGGTCAAAATCCTGACAATGTCAAAATACCGGCATATAGAATGTACAGGTTAAACAGTCAACATGACTGTGTCGACAGGTCAACATGTTTTTTTACCCTGCCCGGCGCCGAGGGGGGAGGACGACGTTGCATAGCGCAGACCAATACAAAGCTGTCCTCAAAGCTGCTCATCTGCTGGTATTACCAGCAGATGAGCGGCTTTCTCAGCCATGATGCGGGAACGCGCAGCAGCGCTCACCACCGGGCCATACACACTGTGCAGTGTGTATGTGTAAAGTCGCCCAGTGTGTATGGGCCATTAGGCTTCAATGGTAATTATTTCTTTGTAGTGTGATTTATTTGCAAATACTTTAATGGCTGACCTCTGGGTTCACCAGCTCTCTGCAACCCCCACAATGCCTGACCTCTCTACTCCTGCAGCCACTGGACTCAGTAGAGGCTGTGTGTACTTCTTGCTGTCCCTTCTCAGCACTGGGGGAATGGGGAGTCAGCAATCCCTGTCCCCAGCATGGGACAACACTGCCACCTGCTAATGCTGAGGCAAAGGATTTAAATCCTGGACCCCAGGGGTCAGCCTACAGCACTGCAGCCTAAGCAACATCTTGGCACATAGCACCCCAGTACAGTGGTTAAAAAGCTGCATCAATGAGGACACTTGATATAGGGTCCGGCGCCACAGCACATAAAAAACATTAACATTTTATAAACAAATTGCGCCAGGTGCCAGACCAACCTTTTTTGAAATGGTCATCTAGTGGCCGATACACTGGATCACTCAGTGATCCGAATTCTCCCCCTGTCCTGATGCTAGATAAGCTGGAAGTTGGCCATCATGCCGATATCTACCCACTGTATTGCATTTTTAACCATCTCTGTTCTACATAGATGAGCAGGATATATCTCCTCCCCTCCCGTTTTCCTTTGCTTGTTCCTCTCTCATCCATCCCAGTTTAATTTCATTGCAAGTGTTTATTTTTAATATTTCTGCATAGTCAATGTTTAACCTGTACTTTTCGATCACACAACAAAACTTAATTTCATTGTGCTCTCTGCACTTCTGTTGTTCAAAGTACGGCAATAATGTTTGAGAGTCTATGGCATTGCTCATGTGCATATATCACCTGGTTTTGATAATGAATACTGTCACTTCTCTAATGCTCTAAATGCATCAGCTGGAAGAAACCATGTAGCCTCCAACAAGGAACAAAATGGAGTAAACAAAATTTGGTTCCTAAAGGTCAATCCGTTTCTCTGAATCCACAAAGGTCATGGGAGTACTTCACAACGGGTATAGGAGGTGACAAAGAGGGCATACAGTGGCCCCTGTGGATTCAGAGAAATGGATTAACCGGTAGGTACCAAAATCCTAGTTTCTCTTTCAGGGGCCACTGTAGTTATTCACAATAGGGAGGTTCTAAAGTTATCACCACAGGAGGGACAGCTCTGAGGAACCTGCAATACAAAAACAGCCAAATTGAGCAGCTGAAGAAACAAAAAGTGTTTAACAAAATAACTTCGCAAATGTGTGAATTGAAGACCAAGTCGCCACATGGCAAGGTTGTCAAGTGGATGCAGTGGATCAAATGGGATGAGCAGAGATAGAAGGAGACTGCTGTTTATGGGCAATGACAAATACTCACTGGATGGTAAGCTGACTACACCTGGCCAATGTCTGTTTCAAAGATGGCCAACCCCAATGCACAGAATCATAAAGGACGAAGGGATAATCGTTTTACATAACAACGCTGTTCTGTTCACATAAATTGTCAAAGCACAGATGACATTCAGTGTAGAAGAACCACCGGGAGCAACCTGCAATGAAGGAACCACAGTCGGTTGATGCGCAGGAAATGCTGAAACCACATTAGGCAGAGGTGATGCCTGCGTAGGTAGTTCAGCCTGATCTTCGAGAAAGATCAAATTTAGGGATTTTCAGGACAGGGCTCCCAGTTTTGAAATCCATTATGCTGAGGCCATAGCTAGGAGAGGTATTTTAAATCAATGTCCACCATTGAATCAAATTTTGAGATTGTGAAACACCAAAACCCGAAAAAAGGTGCCACGGAGCAGGAGGAGGAAAGATTGGAGGCTGGACTCAAAACAACACCCTGTAGAAAAAAGTCTGTACTTCTGGCAAAAAGGGTCCATCGCAGCTGGAATACAACCAAAAGGGACAAAATCTGGACCTTAAAAAGGGACCCCAGTCTGAGACCTGCATCTAAACCCACCTGCAACAAAAGCACGGAGGAGAAGTCAATGAAATTTGTGAAAGGCAAACCTGGAGACTAACACAATGTCACAAAGGGACTCCAAAGCTGATGGATATGGGCAACCAAAACCGGTTTTCTAACCCACATTTTGTTTTAGGGATGACAAAAATCTGAAATAGTGCAAGCTTTAAGAACAGCGGTTTCAACTACCATCCAGTCAAACAAAGCTGCTGAAAAGTTTGATGGGCGAATGGACCCTGCTGCATGAGATCTGAACGAAAGGGCAGAGGCCATCGTCATCTGCTAGATGAAGTTGAAATGCTGAGAACCAGTGTCTCCCCGGCCATAGTGGTGTCACTAGAATTGCCGCCGTGGAATCTCGCTTTAACTGCTTAGGAACAAAACCAAGGATTAGCGGGGGAGGAAAGAGATACACCATCCGGTATTGGCAAGGGATCGTAAAACAGTCTACTGTGCCCATTGCTATATGCCCATTGCCTTGATGCCATGAGATCTATTGGAGGACTTGCTTTCCTTTTAACCAAAGCTTATAAAAAAACTTAGAGCATCGAGCCCCTTTCTGGGATGTAGATCCTGACGACTTAGAAAGTTGGCCTTACAATTGTCCACCCTAGGGATGAACAGAATAACGTTTTGGCATTTGATCCACACAAGAATCCGGGAGACCACTATTATGGCTTGGCGGCTGCATGTGTCTTCTTTATAGATTATATATGCAACAGACGTTGTATTGTCGGATTGAACCCTGACTATGATCTTGAGCCAACACATTTATAGGCCCTTATTCAGATCTGATTGCAGTTCTCAAAATGGGCAAAACCATGTGCACTGCAGGTGGGGCAGATGTAACATGTGCAGAGAGAGTTAGATTTGGGTGGGGTGTGTGTTGAAACAGCAATCGAAATTGCAGTGTAAAAATAAAGCAGCCAGTATTTACCCTGCACAGAAACAAAAATAACTCACACAAATCTAACTCTCTCTTTACATGTTACATGTGCCCCACCTGCAGTGCACATGGTTTTGGCAATTTTCAGTACAAATTTGTACTGCGACCAGATCTGAATAAGGACCATAGTCTGTAGGCTTCCTGAGAAGGACCATCTGCCAGAAGTCAAATGTCCTGGACAACTACTCCTCAAGCGCTCAGACTCGCATCAGTGTTCAGGCGAATCCAAACCCACAATGACAAACTTCTGCCTTGGAGGAGATCTGCAGGGGGTCAACTATAGGAGAGACACTTTGGTCCCAGAGGAAAGACATACTCCCCGTTGTAGGAAGATATGGGACCCGCTCATTAATAATTACTGCACGGAGCGGGTCTGTATGTTGTGTCTGTACATCATGTCAACCTTTTTTAACTTGTCTTGTGCCTCATAAATACATAAAGGTACTTGTGAGTTATCCGGGCTGCCGATTTTTTCATCGCGCCCGAAATCGTGGGCATCGCGTCGGTCGTGGCCGTTATAAGGAGCCGCGACGCGATGCCCACGATTTCCCATAGACAGTAATGTTAAAAGACACGATGGACCCGATTTCCGACACGATTTCCCATAGACAGTAATGTTAAAAGACGCGATGGACCCGATTTCCCATAGACAGCAATGTTAAAATAAAATTACAATGTGAAATTGGCCAATATGTTTTTAAAAAAAAAATGTTTCATGGCCCCCCACCACCGTTAACGCCACCCCGCTATTGACGCCAACCCGAAGCGTGGCGAGTGCAGCGAGCCCGCGAGGGGCGGCGATACGCGTCCTCCGACCTTTTCATGCCCTACTATCCACTAGGGCGTGGAGTGAGAATAGAATAGTGTGGCGAGCGCAGCGAGCCACCGAGCCCGAAGCGTGGCGAGCGCAGCGAGCCCCGCGAGGGGACGCGGACACCTTCACAGGTATCCGCGTGCCCTTGCGGGCTTCACAGGTGTCCGCGTCCCCTCGCCACGCTTCGGGCTCGGTGGCTCGCCACACTATTCTATTCTCACTCCACGCCCTAGTGGATAGTAGGGCATGAAAAGGTCGGAGGACGCGTACCGCCGCCCCTCGCGGGCTCGCTGCGCTCGCCACGCTTCGGGTTGGCGTCAATAGCGGGGTGGCGTTAACGGTGGTGGGGGGCCATGAAACATTTTTTTTAAAAACATATTGCACAATTTCACATTGTCATTTTATTTTAACATTGCTGTCTATGGGAAATCGGGTCCATTGTGTCTTTTAACATTACTGTCTATGGGAAATCGTGGGCATCGCGTCGCGGCCCCTTATAACGGCCACGACCGACGCGATGCCCCCGATATCGTGTCTTTTAACATTACTGTCTATGGGAAATCGGGGGCATCGCGTCGCGGCCCCTTATAACGGCCACGACCGACGCGATGCCCCCGATTTGGAGCTAAATCGTGGGCATCGCGTCGGTCGGGTGTCCTTAAGTTAACCAAACTTAAGGACAAAATCGGCAGCCCGGATAACTCACAAGTACCTACATAAATAAAGGAGCAGATTATCACTCAACTTCATATATTGTCTGTTTTTTGTACATTATATCAACTGTCAGGTCTGAGCTCATTAAATATTCACTGCGCTGGGTCCCGCTCATTAGATATGCACAGAGCAGGACCAGTTTAGTGCTGCCTGCTGCCTGGGTGTTAAATACCCAGGCAGCATAAAAACCATCTCACTAAATGAATGTCTTGCTCCGGGCACCAGAAACCCTAGTTTCGGCCCTGGGTTGGAGATCACAGTCCCAGACAAATGAAGTCATCAAGTGACACTTGAAGGCTTATGAGAACATTTTTAGTGCCTTCTTTGTTAAGGTGCTTACACACGGCATAAAATCACTGGCAATATGGTCGCTGAGCAACCATATTGCCAGCGATTGGAGTGTGCAATAAATCATTAGGGGACTGAAAACAGGAGCGGGCACCGCGCTCCCGTTTTCAGTCCCCTAATGGTTGCTGGTCAGAGGAGCTTGCTCCTCCCAGCGACTTCCCCCGCCTCTTCTCCCGGCAGTGTGTCATTTTCATCAGCGACCATCTATGGTCACAGATGGAAAACGGAACACTGAGCAACCGATCATATTGCTCCGTGTGTACACAGCTTAATACTATTCAATAATATGCAGTCTGAATACTTTTTCATTTTTGTATTATTTTTATAACTAGTTCCAAAAGCAGGAAGAAATCAGATAAATCAATTTCAGAAATTAATAAAACATCTGAAGATGTATGCCCAACATAAAAGCTATAATAGAATACACACACACATCATTCTCTATTAATATAGATTACAGAATTTTATAAAATCAATATATTACAAATTTAAACATTCAACTAAAACAAAGTTGACTCACAAAAGCCATTTCTGCAAGGTAAAGATGGCGTAATTAGTCTGTCACTGAAATCACTGCAAATTGTTAAGACAGTAACACAGCGTGGAAGGGTGCCGGACAACTCACCGCCAGCCGGGATTCCAACAGTCATTACCCCGACGTCGGAATACCGACTGCTCCCTCGTGGGGGTCCACAACCCCCATAGAGGGAGAATAAAAAAAGGTGGTGAGTGCAGCGAGCCACCGTGCCCGCAGTGTGGCGAGCCCGCAATGGGCTTTGTTTCGCTCCCCCCGCTGTGCATTCGGGATTGCCACGTCACGACTGTCGGTGTGTTATACCACTCCTGCGTGGAAAGCCTATTGTTGTCAGTGGAGCAGTGTAATATCTAACCATTTTATCACTTTTTGAAGCTCAGGGCACATGGCCCACTGGCTTCTATTGTGCTATTACACGTAACTAAAGATCTTTCCACATATTGTTAGGGTTAAATAAAGCTGACAATACTGACATTTAATTCACTGTGACTCTGGTTAATAAACCAATGTACACAGAGCAATTCTGATTAAGCTATCACTTACTATATATATGCATGTTGACAGCACATTCCCCAAATTAGCAACATGTTAGAGCAGCGGTTCCCAACCTGGGGTACTTGTACCCCTGGGGGTCCTCTGCAGACCTGTTGAGGGATCTTGAAAATAATATTGGTAACGGCGGACAAAGAAGAAGTCTCCCATTGCCATGGAGACAAACCACGTTGCGTCACTTCCGGTTCCATCTGCAGCATTATCAGCATCTCCTCATGCTTTTGCGCAACCAGCAATCCACTGGGAACTACCCGCACTACCCTCAGAAATCAGCGTTCATCTGCCCAACATTACAGGCATTAGTGGGAGCCCCGCAGACAGTACACAGCCAGCGGCCAGACACAGAGGGAACAGATTCCTGACCGCACACTACTCCAGCGCCTTTATATACGGAAACGCATCCCGCTCATTTGCACTCCACTCGTAAGTACTCCACTCGTAAGTACCGTGGATATTTAAAATTGAGAGGAGGGGTACTCATAAATGAAAAAGCTTAACCAAGGGGTATGGGAGAGAAACAAAGATTGGGAACAGCTGTGTATATATATATATATAGCGCAGTCTGGGCAGGCACATCCAGAGTAGCCAGCTGCACAATGTCCAGTCGTGACAGATTTGAGATCTCCCGTGCTGAATCTCCCAATTTGAATCTCTGACACAAATCTCTCTGTATGTGGCTCATTGTCTGAAATGAGCCAATTAGTGAAATCTCTTGTGCTGAATCTCCCGTTATGTATCTCTGGCACACATCTCTGCGTATGTAGGGCCCTATAGAGTTGTGAAAGAAAATGGTGAACATATTGTGAGGAATTCTATGGTTTGTTTGCTAAGTAATTGGCACCTTGACAGAGATATTCAATTGTTAGATCAATTAGGAGTGAATGCTGCCAGTCCACCTAAGGTGACACAGAAAGGTGTGAAAAGTCCAGTTTTAGGGAACCGAAGCAGCATTTCCTTTGTCACACCCAGTAAGTTCACAGGGTTTATCCATTTTACATGGACAGACCGGGTGGATTTGGGTGCAACAACTCAACTTTCCCATTTAGTAAAAGCAGCTATTTTATGTGCATTGTAGTTTTCTCCAGCGCTCGCGGATCTGAGACACCTCTGTGGCGTCTCAGATCTACGAGCGCCTTGTGCAGGAAGCTGCCCACCCCCCACACCCACATCACACATCAATTTGAATAGGCACGCCCAGCATTTTCATGGGAACGCCCATGTGGCACTTGGCATCCCCTGGCGTCATATCTACTGTGAGCGGGACGGCGAACATTTAGTTTTTAGTGCCTGCGCAAAAAAAACAAAAACGGTCCCACGTGAGAGTGCGTGGGGGACCGAATAAATTACAATAACCCCCATATATGGAAAACTTTACACATTAAAATGATGACGTTCTCTTAGAAGAGAAATCTAATAATATAGGCTGATCTCTTTCATCCATACACATATACAAAGTACATTGGTTAGTAGTGAATGATAATGTTCTGTCACCCTGCTCACCAAATACTTTTTGCTGTAAATGCTATTTATAAAATAAGCCCCTCATCTGCATTTATAATTGGGAGAAAAAAAAAGTATAAGACAAAGGGGGGACACTGGAGGGGAATGAATACAACAAAGGACTATAAATGTCCTGATGAGACTCACCACTGCTGGATTGTTCTCCACTATGGTATGGGTCTCCCATTTTGTATCGGTTGTAAACGTTATCTTATTCACAGACGAGTTCAAAATAATTATAAGATGTTTGACTTCTCAAAAGAATTTGTGCTCGGCTGCTCTTGTGGCTGAAGCAACAGCAAAGTGAATTAATCTGGACTTAGTAAAAGGCTTTCTGTGCTAATGCCAAGGTTGTCACTAAGAAGCAACGATGGAGGAAGGGGGAGTTGGAGAGCGGTCATTAATTATTTCCCGATGTTAACAGTAGCAAGATTTAAGTAAATGTTTAAGAAACAGATAAAATACCTGGAAAATACAGAGTTTGAAACAAATTTGTGTTGAATCATGCCAGGCACTGCTCATCCTCCTCCAAAATTGAGCTAACATTACCTTTTATACTGTAGGTACATGTAATAGACTTAGTTATAGGTGCTAGGCAGGCGTTCCAGGTGACGTGGTCACACATTTAAGAACACGTCTTTGAGTCTCAAAACTCCATTTATATAAACTCAAATTATTCTCTGGTTATTCATGTTAACATATCGCAGGAATGGTAAAGAACAGAAAGTTACTAAATGCAGTTATTTCAAATTCACGCACTTCAGAAAGTAAAAAAAAAAATATCTGCCATTTCTTTTTTATTTTATATCTATCATTTTTAATGAGATCAAATTGTACATACAGGTGGACATATCACGGGTTATGAAGACATCAATATATCTGAAAACAAATAACAGAAGGCCATCCGTAAATTGGTCTCTCTGGGTGATTTCCAACTGAATAGTTTTTATGTATGAGGGTGTCCCAGGAATGGATAGAACGATGGGTATAAAGTCTGAAGGATATTAACAAAGAAGAACAATCCTCGAATTTGAAGAATAGGATTTATGTCAAAGGAAGACAGATGTCTTTTGTCCACTTTGAACTATTTGAAAATTTTCAGTTTTTGTAAGTCAAATCTGCCATTTCTAACCCGACCAACCCCAATTTACCAAATATTTCTATAAAAAAAAAAAAAAAAGGACAGCTACCTAAAACCGTGTTTGCAGAAGAAGAAAAACAAAAATAAAAACTAGCCATATTGTTCTTGGAGTATAAAAATAAAAATACATAAATAAAATAATTTCACTTTGTAACGGCTCTGAAGTAAGCGGGCTAATACTAAATACAGTGGCTTTGGCCCCCTCCTATTGCACCAGCTTGGTGTGTACTAAATTATAATGTTTTAGGCGACTTTCATAGTAAAAGCAAATCTTATATGTGCCCCATGCAATTGTTCTATTTTTTTCTCTTTCAAATTTAAATGAATAATTTTGCATCATAATATTTTTTACTTTCTTTTCCCCCATTAAAGTACAATATTGATAATAATGAATAAAAGGTTTATTTATATAGCACGCTTTCTCCAACAGGTCTCAAGGGAAATGTACATTTTCGGCATAATAATATGATATATAGCCCTCAAATGTTACTGTACTGCAGAGGTACTTGTACTTACCTTTATTAGTATGCTTTACAGTTGCTAAACTGTAGAAGCCTTCACTGATGTCAAAGTTACTGCTATGCAAACCATAGTTGAGGTGGACACCAGGGCGACTGTGGCCCATTTATAGAAGGAGATAGGCATCGCATCGGTATCCATCCCCTTGATACTCAATTAAAAGATTGGCCTGAGCAAAGTCTGAATACATTGTACTGGTAAGTTCACAGAGAACCAACTGGAATTGAGAACTCGGAGCAGAACTTAAAAGCAACGAATAGAACAATACAGTTTTTCAGACTGGACTGTGACCGGAGTCTACGGAAATGAAGTCAGACTATACTATATGGAGTTTTGACAGGTGAGAAGAAATTACCAAGGGTACGGAATTCAGGTGCTTCTGTACAGAGCGATAAAAAAAACCCAACCAATCAGCTCCTGTCTGACATATTTCAAACACAGTCTGTAACATGGCAGGTAGGAGCTGATTGGCTGGCTGTGTGACGTGTAATAGGCATTACGGTGTAAATTTTAGGTGCGCGTACTGTCCCTATGGTCCCTATTTTACAAAAATTTGTCAAGCCCTGGCATGTGGAATGGACATTACTGTGTGATGGGCATTATGGTGTGTGTGGCATTATGTATAATGGGCATTACTGTGCCATGCATTATATGTAAAGGGCATTACTGTGTGTGGCATTATGTGTAATGGGCATTACAGTGTAAATTTTTGTAGCGCACCTTCGGCGCGCACTGTCCCTGTTTTTAGTATTCTGAAGTGCATATACATAACTAAGTCACCTATTTAGTTTGCATTGATGCCCATAGGCGGTGATGGACACGCCCAATAGATGGTTATGGACACGCCCCCCCCCCATGGTGCAACCTCTAATAAAATGGGCTGCGCACGCCTATGATGGCACCCCTAGCCCAAATGTTTCTTATTGAGAAAATAAGAAATAAAGGAAGTGATTTGTGTTTATTCCTAAGGGGGGGGGGGGGGGTACACACCAGAACGATTAGGGCTCAATTCCATCAATCTGGATCCAATTCCGACCGATTGGATGCAGATTGGGCATGTTTAGGTCCAATTCCAATCAGATTCCAATCCGATGCGCGTCCCCGCTGTTGTTTGGTCGTTTTACAGATCCTACCTGCTGCAGGTAGGATCCGTAAAAGATCCATTCAACTGGATACAGACTCAGATCGGATTGGGATCAGATTGGATGCAGATCGTTAGCAGATTGTGTGCTCCAACTGATCGTGCGACCATCACACAATCTGCTAACGATTTACTAACAATCAGGATCGTTCTGGTGTGTACCAGGCCTTAGGCCAGGTACACACCAGAACGATCCTGATTGTTAGTAGATTGTTAGCAGATTGTGTGATTTTCGCACGATCTGTTGGAGCACACAATCTGATAACAATCTGCTAACGATCTGCATCCAATCTGATCCCAATCCGATCTGAGTCTGTATCCAGTTGAATGGATCTTTTACAGATCCTCACTGCAGCAGGTAGGATCTGTAAAACGACCAAACGACAGCGGGGACGCGCATCGGATTGGAATCGGATCGGAATTGGACTTAAACATGCCCAATCTACATACAATCTGCATCCAATCGGTTGGAATTGGATCCAGATTGATGGAATTGAGCCCTAATCGTTCTGGTGTGTACCCCCCCTTAGTGTCAGTTATGTGATGGGGGACAGGATTCATTCTGTTTGTTCACAATTTGCCTATTACATTGGTCATAAAATAATTTTAATGGGTCATGGATCACCAATCCAGGACACCCCTGCAAGTCCTCCAAGGCACCCCAGAGTGCCACGGCACACAGTTTGGGAACCACTGAACTATACTATACATTGCTAGACTATAGGTGTGGTATATATTGTTGACATTCATTACAGCAACATGAAAATGTGTACAATAAGCCTGTTGCCACTTATGTAAGGTTTACTAATGGCCCATACAAACGGGGAGATTTTTGCCTGTTTTCGAAGTTATCACTTAGAAATTAAGCACAAATAATCCTGTGCGTGCACCCCATATCGATGCCGCTCTGTGGTCCCGTGTCGCTATCGCCTGCTCAAATCTTTAGCACATGCAGTTAAAATCTAAATAGACCGCCTGCATGCGCATAAATAACACGGAGTTAGTACAGATCGCCCATACACTCATTGCTATGTGTGTATGGGCGATCTAGCCACCGGGGAAATCCCCTGCCCTACATTGCTAAGCAGGATCGCCACATGTGTACGCCTCTAAAGACTATTTCTAACGGAATTGTCAACTTCATCAATGTCCACCTATTTGCTGCAGACATTTTAAAACTGTGACTTCATGAATATATACCTACATCAATAACACAATAACAGTATATACTACAGTTTAACATTCTTCACCGTAATATATATTAAAAAAAAAAAATATCCCCCCCCCAAAAAAAAACACTATTAGAGGAAAACATTTCCGTCCTATATATTATACTTCCCTTCACTACTAATGGTGGTTGTGGTGACAAAAGCAGAGATTGCAATCATTTTATAACAATTTGTAAGATTCTCACTTGTCAACTTCAAATAATAATCATGTTGCGAAATGAAACAAACCAAAAATGTCAAGGTGTCTGACAGTGCCCTGCTAGAAAGCGGCTAATATTCTGTGCCACAGTCTGTGCACCTCTACCAAGCAAATACAGGAGCAGTCTGTATCCTACCGCAGCCACAGATGATGTGTTGGGACTCGTAGCGGATACATGTACAATAGGCGGAGCCAGCAGTCATCCCAGGCTTCAGAACCATACATATATACTGTACAATACATGTATACACATCCATATATACTGTACTTCTGTATAATGCATCCCAGGCTTCAGAACCATACATATATACTGTACAATACATGTATACACAGACATATATACTGTACTTCTGTATAATACATATATACACAGACATATATACTGTACTTCTGTATAATACATATATACACAGACATATATACTGTACTTCTGTATAATACATATATACACAGACATATATACTGTACTTCTGTATAATACATATATACTCACAGACATATATACTGTACTTCTGTATAATACATATATACACAGACATATATACTGTACTTCTGTATAATACATATATACACAGACATATATACTGTACTTCTGTATAATACATATATACACAGACATATATACTGTACTTCTGTATAATACATATATACTCACAGACATATATACTGTACTTCTGTATAATACATTCCAGGCTTCAGAACCATACATATATACTGTACAATACATGTATACACATCCATATATACTGTACTTCTGTATAATACATCCCCATGATCCCCGATCTCCCACAGCTGTTGATGGCTCACGTTCTACTTCCCATAACTTCCCAGATCTCCCCATCTCCCCATGCAGACTGAGGACCCCCCGAGCTCCACTTTAGCGGTTCCCCCAGTTTGTCACTTACCATCGGAGCTGACAGTATCGTACGGGTCCCGCAATCCCTGACGTGTGTCCCGGTAATCCACCCGGTTAAACCCTTCCACGTTGTCATATTCCAGCTTTTCCTGGTCATCTACGGGAACTACTGTAAAATGGAACATAGTGACCTAGTCCGTTACCGAGCAGACAACGTAGCGTCCCGGTACTGCAGCCAAATACATTCCAAACGCATGTTCTCACTTCCTCCGAGGACATTACCATATCCCCGCCCCTCCCCGGCCAGACCCCTCCACCTCCCCACCCAGACCCATCCCACCCCCCTCCCCTTCCCAGCCAGACCCAATCACCCTCCCCACCCAGACCCCTCCCCTTCCCCACCCAGACTCATCCTCCTCCCCACCAAATACTGACAGACATGTATGTGAGATGGACTATATATAAGTATTACATTTCTATTCATACTTTATAATATGTTATTGTTTATTTATAGCATGACAGTGTATGTGCTAGAATTGCAGAAAAAAAAAAAAAATCTTTTGAAAAATGGGGTTGCAAACCTTAAAAAATATTTGGTACTTGTGTAGTTTCACGGCACCAGCATGGTGCCGTGCTACTTCCGGGTTCTACGCTCGCCACAAACTATGTTAAAAAAAGTAACTTAACTCCATGCCAACATGGATAGTTCCGCAAGGGGACTCAGACGCACGGCGCCATACTACACAAGTACCAAATATTTTTATTAGACGTTTGATAATGCCCAACATCAGTGGCGGCTCCTACCTCGGTGGAGGAGAGGGGCTGCCACGATGCCACCCTCTCCGGTCCCCGCCGCCTCCGCCACCTACTTCTCCCAAGTCACAATCACCAGCGCAAGACCAGGCCATGCGCAGTAGCCTCTCCAGTACTGCGCATGCACTGTCCCCAGCCTCTATGGGGCTGCTTCGGGAGCAGACCCGTACAACTGCGCAGTATCGTCAGGGGAACTGCACATGCGCAGAACCCATTTTATAGGGGCTTCCCCGCAATTGCGCATAGAGGTACACCTCCCAATGGGACTGCCTTTGTGACTGGCAGGTCAGACTTCCAATAGGAAGGCACTGCCAGTCACAGTGACGCCAGTGCAAGGGGGGGGGGGGGGGGGGGGGGTGCTGCATTACATAGGTACAAACTGCCCCTGGCCAACATTATACCAGGTCTAACTGAAAATCGGAACCGGACCGAACCCCGGAACGGCGGACCGGACTATCAAACTTTTTATTCCGGAGCTTTTAATGTCCGTTCTGGGGGGTGTCCTGTCAAGAGGTGGGGGGTTTGGGGGCGTGCGTGTGATAGCTTTCACCGGGGACATGGGGAAGGGTCGTATTACAGCCTCTTAGTATAGTCTAGACCAGTGTTTTTCAACCACGGTGCCGTGGCACACTAGTGTGCCTTGAGCTGCTCTCAAGTGTGCCCCCAGATCTAGAGATTGTAGAAACTCAGGCCGAGGTGTGCTCCCACCACAACTGCTGTGCCTAAACACGTGCATAGGGGTTGTGCGATCAAATGGACACTCTTCCAAAAGATGAGGGCCCCGTTTTTCCCCTAACCCCTCTCAGCCATAAGGCCGAAGAGGGGAAAAAAGGGATCGGTGAGTCCTCTTCGCCGGAGCTCAGAGAGACCCTCTTTCCTCAACCCCTGGAAGGGTCAGGACGGTTGGTCCTCCGCACCCGAAGGTTTGGAGTGACCTGCATTAGGCTTCGCTCCGCCTTGCGGCTCGGGGTCGCCCTTGAGGGGACCAAAGCTCTCCCCAAAAGGATGAGAGCTTCGGCACATTGGGGAAATGGAAGGCCCATAAGGGTCAACCACACAACCCAACAAAAACGTGACACACTACAGAAAACGTGAAAAGTGCACGAACGTGAGAAGAAGATAAATAAATAATAAAGAGGACCCCAGCCAGAAGGCCGGGGTGGGGGTGTGAAAAATTGTCCTACCCCATCCAAATGGACAAGGTAAGGACGTGCAGCCTAACCTAGACGGGAAGTGTGCAGTGCAAGTGCTTACTTGTGCAAGGTGATTTTTGGGATCACCCGTGCAGGTTCGGCACCCCCGAGTTTCCCCATGGGCACAGTGCAGCCTCGGACTTCAGGCAGCCGACCGATCAGTGTCATTGTCCCCTCCTACCAGTGGGTTTACGGAAACAACACCTCCTACCACATGGCAGAGGTGAAGGTACTCAGCCAGACTTTTCACCACTCCCAGGCATGAGGGGTCCCAAACCCTCCGCCCATCAGAGCAGCCACTCAGTCCAGCCTTTCTCTATTATCTGCCAGAGGCCAGTCCATACCCACTGATAAGAACAGATACTACACTTGATCTTAGCTAAAAGGCCGAGAAGCGATGCCCAAACCAGTTTACCGCCAACAGCAGTTCAATTGTTTTTTTTACTGGTCTCTTCTTTTCATGTAAAGGGCCAATGTATTTTAGTTTTGTTACCTGTGGGGACCAGTGTGATTGTTTTTTATATGGAGGCCAATAGGTTTCTTTTCCTGTGGGGGCCAGTGTGTTTTTCCCTGTGGGGATCTTATGGTGTGCCTTGTCAATTTTTTAATCTTATTTAGAGTGTCACAAGGTAAAAAGTTTGAAAATCACTGGTCTAGACCGTTTCAGTTTTTATTACATGCCCGGACCATGCAGGAAGGCTGTATTCTCCCCTTCTCCTCTCCCTGGTGACTGGTGTCACAGCAGCCCCACTGGACGGGACATCCCCCAGCAATGCGCCCCCTGGACCGAACACTACAAGCTCCGGAATGACAGATATTGATGAATGGAGCCTGTCCAGCCTGGCATTCCGGGGTGCTGTCCGGTTCCGTTTTTTACACCTACCCTGTTATACCAGATACAGAAAATATGATGGTTTGCATACATCTCCAATGTTTTTGAGAACTGCTCATTTGCCATACTTGCTTACTTTTTAGTGCTCCTCTCTGGGAGTAGCCTGGAGAGGAGATACTGATATGCCGGTCAGTGGAGCGGAACAGGCACTGACATAATTAAGCCCTGCCCCGTTACACTCGATGTGCATAATTTTAGCCCTGCCCCCTCCCTGATGTGCCAGCAGTCATCTTTTCAGGCGAGGGGTGTGTCGAGGAGGATGCAAATGACTTACAGGGAAGATGTGAGCCACCCAATAATCAGGAGCCATTCTGGGAAGGTAGGCAAGAATGTCATGCACAGAATATATACTGCAAATGTACAGATAAAAATAAGCCTACTCAACCTGAAGTGGCAAGGGACTCATGATTTATCAGTTATTCCCCCACACCCCCGCAAGAATAGTTATATTACCTAGTGAAGTGGGCAGGATGGTGAGTGTGACCAGAAAGGCCCACCCCAAGTGATTCACAGACTGGGTTTGTGTCTCATTGGACCCGACCAATAGGGGATTGAAGCCTGGACAGGAAGAGAAAGGGATTACTTGTGCCATATTCCTCGAAGTCGCAAGAGAACTCATCGAAGAAGCCGTCAAATTGGAGGCAAAGTTGTTTATTTCTTACAGTCTTAAAAAGGCTAAAAGACTATTCATTCATCTGGCCAACATTCCTCCAACCAGTTGACCAACCGCCCAAAATGTCTGTCCAACAAAAACATCACTCCATACAGCAAACCAACTTTTTCAACTGTCCAGTCAACCTTAGAACTTTTCCCACCAACCAGCCAACTTCTCTCCAACTTGTGATGTCACAGAAGTAGGCGGACAGGTTCTGACTACTTCTTCATGTTTTTAATATTCAAAAGAAAATTCTGTATGTGTCAAATGGGCACTGACACATGGACACACAGATGCTAATGCGCAGACCCTGACTCATGGACAGACAGACGCTGAAACACTGACAGATGCTGTCACAGGGACAGACGGACAATGATGCTCAGGCATTGACACAGACAAACACATGGATGGGGGTGCACATAAACACAGGTCTCAGTGTACAAGGGCGTACTCGGTGATTGTGAGGGGTGGGCAGGAGGGAAGGGGTGATTGTGGGTGCTGGCAGGGAGGACACAGGGGGGAATAGGGCTATAACTTAATGATATATTATGAGCTGATGCCAGGGGTGACGGGGGCCACATGATGACAGGGAAGGGGGTCGCAGTTGGAGCTGGTGACATGACGACAGTGAGGGAGCTGAAGTACAGCAGCTCCGGTCCTGATCCTCTCTTTCAGCTACAGCTGCTTAAATGGCTCCGGTAATGGAAAAGAGGTAGGTGGAGTCTGCTACCCAGTGTCCACCTGATTATTATTAATGGGGATGATGACGGGGTGAAATTAGTTGTGCAGACACTTAGTGCAGTACTGACCCAGCACCGATTCTCCAATGTTGCCAGGGATCCCTGGCTGACAGCAGCAGTATGGGCAATGATTGATGTAATGATGGTAAAGAAGCAGGTGGATACTGCTGGCCATTGTCCACCTACTTATCTTTCAGTAGGGGTAAAGTTCCCCCCACACTAGAACAAATAGTTAGGTAAAATCAAACATGATAGATTTTCACAACTAGTTGGACCAACCGTTTTTAACCAATTTTTTTAAGCAGTTGTGACAGGGACAGCATACTTCCAATGTGAAAGATCCAGTCCAGGATTTATAACAGCAGCAGCAGGGCTAGTGAGATCCATTCTGGGTTTTTAAGATGTATTGTGAATCACTGTCTGCTGATTAACAGCACCTGTTACTTTCTCTTATATGTTTGTCTAGATCAGGGAGTAATTTCTTTTTTTTTTGTGCTATCTACCTGCCAAAAATATGAAACAAGACTTTACTGCTACATAGTTATGTAATAGTTAAGGCTGAATAAAGACGTACGTCCACCAAGTTCAACCTTTGGTCAGAGTGTATGATTTATTTTCTACATCCCTTTTTATAAATTGTGTATTCCAATTTAATTTTAGATAATTTATGATTGTTGGTTGTACCCCTGGATGTTTTTACCTAATAGATGTTTTTACAACCTTATTTTTAATGTATTTATTGTTTATACCGACACCACCTCACCAGGAAGAGAGTTCTACAAATTCCCTGACTGTAAAAAAAGTTTTACCTTGTAAGGGTATGAAAACTTCTGTCCTCTAGTCTAAACGCATGCCCACATGTCCTAGAGTCCTTCCTCAAAGCAAAAGGGTGCCTGACAGTTCCTATGTTGGCCCCTAACAGTGCCGCACTTAGGGGGGTTTCTGAGTACACAGAAATCCTCCAGGAGTCTAAGGGCACTAGGCTGAAAGCTGAGGGTCCCCTCTTTCCATGGGTACAAGAATTTTAAAAATCGGCCCTTGGGAACCGGAGATATCCGACTTCAAAGCAGTGGTCCCCATCCAAGCCTGTTAATTGCTCTTCCAATTCAGATATTTCAGGTTCTGTCTGACTTAGAGTTTTTCTGAGGGTATATTCCAAAAGCTGGGACTCTTCCCCTTTAATGGACACTAGTAGCTTGTCTCTAATGTTCCCAGAACCAGAGATATCAGCCTTCCAACAGCTGGTTCCAGCTCCACACACCTGGTATGTAGTTTTATATACTCGTTGGCAGATTGCTCTGCCTCCTGAACTCTTATCCCCTAGTCCCCAATACCATTTGGTAGGTGGGATTCTCTAGTTTTTAACTTTTCCATTAAAAGCTAAGAAATCTAGTTCCGGAAACTGGAGATATCTGCAGTCAAGCAAGCTGTCCTCCCACCAGAAAATTATGAATAATAAGCCCACTCCACTATACACCCCTCCTCTGCATATTAAACATCTACTACCACCCTGGAAGTTATGTATCAGGGCCCCTTCATTCAGCCCAATGCCCCCTTCTCCGACCATCTGTGCAGTAAAGGGGTAATTAGTGGAAATTACTGATCCAGGCCCTACATGCTGAGCGGTTGATATAATACCTCCTACCACCCGCAGGACATCAAAGCTTCCCCCACCCGTACCACTGGAGGATCTACACTGCTGTTGATGCCCCTGTATGTATATTATATATATATGTTGTATGTGTGTGTGTGTGTATATATACATATATATATATATATTATTTATCTTTATTATCTCCCACCCTGCGATCTCCCCCACCCTGCACCCCCCCCCTCACCCTGCATTCTCTCCCACCCTGCATCCTTTACCACCCTGAGCCCCACTCTGACACTGCACCTCCCTTCTCAAGCTGCATTCTATCCCAACCTGCACCCCCCCCTCACACTGATTCTAACTATTGGTTTCCAACAACTCCAATCGAAATACAATATCCCGACAAGGGATTTCTATAAATATTTATGCTTTAGGCATTGATCCATGGCACAGACTCATTCCTCACGATTTGTGCCACCGCGCTCTGCAAAATGGAAACTATTGGATTCAAATATTCCATGGCAACAAACTCCACTCTGACTAAATGGGTCTGACTATTATGAGACCCTACAGGGGTGGATTGGCCCAAAACTCATTAAAAATGGGCTGGTCGCACTCCCCCCTGGGCACTTTGCCCAATTCCAAAATGGCCGCAGGAAGGCTGTTGCACTTGCACGACAGCGCACAGCACCTCCCATGGGCCTTCAAGTGCGGCCGCAGTGGGCTCCCAGTCCCCGCTCCCCCTCCGCGTGGCTGCAGAAGCTCCGGCCCCCTCCGCCCGGCATCTGGAGCCAGCAGAAAGCAGCAGATGAGCCCCCCCTCATTACATACACCACCGCCAGCCCCCCCCTCCCAGGCTGGATTGGATATTTCCCGGGCTGGATTGAAGTCCCAATCCGCCCGAGACCCTACTACCCTCACCACAATCATAACTCACTTGGTATATTATAGGTATCTCGGTACTTGTGTATTATCACGGCGCCCATCGCATTGCATACCATAAGGCATACGATGGTATGCGATGCGATATCGCGCGATGTTGTACAATGTCATACAATTTTAAAATTGTATGACATTGTATATGACATACAATGCGATGGGATGCGATTAAAAATTGTATAAGCACCCTAATGGGTGCTTACAATGTTAAATGCAACCCCACTATAAACGTGAACCCGAAGCGTGACGAGCGCAGCAAGCCCGCGAGGGGCGGCGGTACGCATCCTAGGACCTTTTCATACCCCCACTATCCACGTCAGCATGGAGTTGATTTATATAGTGTGGAGAGCGCAGCGAGCCACCGAGCCCGAATCGTGGCGAGCGCAGCGAGGGGGATGCGTATACCTGTGAAGTTATGCGCGTCCGCTCGCCACACTATATAGAATCAACTCCACGCCGACGTGGATAGTGGGGGTATGAAAAGGTCGTAGGACGCGGGCTCGCTGCACTTCGGGTTCACGTTTATAGTGGGGTATGACGTGGGGGTGCATTTAACATTGTAAGCACCCATTAGGGTGCTTATACAATTTTTAATCGAATAGGGGTCACGTCGCATCGCATGCCATCGGGTGTATGTATCAATATCGGGGGCGCCATCATAATACACAAGTACCGGTATCTCCATTCCCTTTTATTATATAT
This sequence comes from Crinia signifera, assembly GCF_055691185.1. NCBI lineage: Eukaryota > Metazoa > Chordata > Amphibia > Anura > Myobatrachidae > Crinia > Crinia signifera. The sequence goes on along the minus strand of NC_139227.1, from coordinate 3,706,130 downwards.
ACCTCTTTTCGTACAAGGACTTATGGCATCAACCCCCACCCTACCTCCCTTTTAATTCTCTTATTTTTTCCCCTCCGGCTTTCTAGTTTTTTTTTGTGTTTGCTCTTTTTCAGCGTGATTGAAATTATATTAATGTCATGTGTTTTGTGCTGAGTGCCGATACGATGACGGCACATTATTGTCCTTATTACTACTCTGCATATTTTGTAATGAAAGATTTCCTTAACAAAAATATTCAGTAAAAAAAAGGAAACCGCTTTGTGTAATTACTGCTTACCTCATGTGGTAAGTAAGGTGAGCATCAGTATCAGCATCAGTATCAGTATTTTACTAATCCAAAAGAACTTTTTAGAATATTTCTTAATTTTTTTTCACTTAAAAAGATACATAATATTTGTACTCAGAAAAAAATAATTTTCCTCCCTAGTATACATTTATTATTCACTAATACATATTTATTTGCAACATATGGTCAACAATACAACACTTGATCAAGCTAACTTGGTGAAATGCGTTGTGAAGCACACCCACAGCTCCCTGCTGCAAAGCTGAAACACACCCACGGTTCCCGGGGGACCTGACATCTGCCTTCCGAACCCCTGCTGTACGCTGGAATATACACGCTGTACGACCTCTACATTTTCTTTGTTACACAATCAAAGCGCCGAGCCACAGTCATATTCTCAATTGAAATAATAATGTATGTTAACTTGGCAAATTCATCTATTGTTTGATCCTTATAAGGAACATCCAACAGAAAGAATAGTATTCTGACGATTACAGTAAAAAAAACAAAAAAAAAAACAGTCACCGTAATAGCTGTGAGTCCGGAGTCTCAAAAGCCCATCAGTAAAAACTGAAACGATTAAAAATGATAGGGAGGTCACCAAGTAATCTCCTCTTCTTACACCATACAGTATTGCTGAGTGTGGCTTCAATCCTTCTTCGATACTCTATGGGAAGGGTGGCTATATAACTCTCCCAGGTTTCAAAGAATTTAGGGGTGCGTTTTTCTTTGTCTAAGGTCGTTTCAAGCCAATCCATCTGGAAGATGTGGTGAAGCTTAGTTTTGAAGAGAGCAATAGAGGGGGGTTGAGAAATCCATTCCTGTATTATAGTTTTGCAGGCGGCCGCATGTATTGACAATAATAATTTCTTACAGCCCTTGGCCACTTTCTGAGTCGTGGGAATGATCCCAAATATAGCCCATTCTGCATTGAAGGGTAAGTAATTTCCCAAGTGTTCCATGACAAATCGGCAGATTTGCAACCAGAAATGGCGTGTTAGAGGACAGGATCAGAGACAGTGTAATAAACCTACCTCCGGTTCTCCACAACGGGATCATGAACCAGAGGACGGCATTCCTGCTAAGAGCTGCCTATGGGGTGAGTAATAAGCCCTGTGGTGTAAATTCAAGAACAATTCCTGGTATTGTGCAGTAATAAGTAATATTTCACAAGTTAGGTCAGGAAAATCTTGTAACCATATCTTCATGCCCAAACGAGTATCGGAGTGTATGATTAGTGGTCTGAGGTAGTTGTTATGTTAACACAACATTTTTATTTGAAGTTATATAACAAATGTGAGCGACGCTGGCATTTTTAGCGGACATTTTGCCCATATTAGCACTCAAGGGTTAAGGCCCCATTCAGTGGTGTCCACCATGCTTCTGAGGAAGGGCATTTCCAGCCCGAAAGTACACTAGAGCAAGTTATCGGATCCTGTTCTGATCCTGAAGTTTGTGAATCAACTCGTTATTCCCACAATCACCGCTGGCCGAATGTCTGTGGATAAGGTGAACCCAATCCAGCACACTGTATATGGAATCTATTACCCTAAAGTGTTTTATGTTGTTTATACTTTTACCATGTGAGTTTATCCAATAAATCTATTGTACTTTGCATCCAAATGATATAGCACTATATAGATTTGTATGAAGTTCTCCAGCAATATAACAAGGAGGATCTATTTGGAGTGGAGAAAGATTGTCTGAAATGTGTAGCATTATTCTGCTTAAATGTGAGTGAATTGCATGAAAATAAAATCACCCTCACTAATCAGTCAATGCTGCACTATGGTCCTCTGTTTTTTTCTGAGTTCCTTTTAGATAAAAGAACATTTCCACAAAGAACTGTTTTACACCGATTTTATTGTGCAAGTTGTAATTCCTTCAATGTGAATTTCACCAGTTGGTGTACAGTAGAGATGTGCAGGTTCGTATTTACCCGGATTTCAAAACGGGATCTTATTAGCTATAGGCTGTCACATGTTTTGGCTCCAAAACATGTGACAGCCAGATAGCCAATAAGATCTCGTTTTGAGATCCGGGTAAATCCGAACCTGTACATCTCTAGTGTACAGTCCTTTTATTAGTATGTATCCTTAAGTATTATAATTCCAATCTATGTTATCTTGATCAATAAAAGTGTCCCAGCTGTCTCAAGTACAGCATCATTTACAGCAAAGAAATGTGTTCAGGGATTTGTGCCTGGATATTTTGTCCCATGTGTTATTAAAGGTTACAGAGCAGGCATTCCCAACCACGGTCCTCAAGGCACACCAACACATTTTTTTCCAGTGTGTACTTACCTTAACAGAAAACTTGCCATCACTGTGACAGTTTAAGGCCTGTCATCTTGAATAATCGCACACCACAGGGATTGGGTAGGGCAGGTTGCTTGTCAACATCAATGGTGCAGTAGTTGTAGGTCTTTGGCATTCTGGTTACGATGGGTTTTATTTTGATGCATCATGTGTTATTTTCCATCGATCTGGACATGTGTTATTTAAGCAACGGTGTGGTATTATTTAAATGCAGTCCTTTAATGTGTTATTCAATTGTGGTTTAGACTTTAGACTTCATATGCTCTAATTTCTTCAGCTGGTTGTTCGTTTTACTTGTTGGACGTTTCATAAGCATATAATAATAAACATTCTCGCCCTGTTAGGTTGCTCTTAACATTACTCTGATCCATAAAGTAATATTGTTATAAATGATGCGTTGAATACTGTACCTTCATTTCTGTGTCATTGGTAAAGTCCTGTTGGTTCCAAACACAATATTGAGATGTGAAGTCATTTTTTAGAATGTAGATGTAAGCTATACAAATAAAGGTCTCTATAGTCCATCCTGGTGACACAGCTTAACCTTGGGATGTAGTGGTTCCGGAGGAGCCCAGGCACCTATGCTATGACTTTAAGAGGCAGGCTCCTCCCCTGCTGCATCCCAGAAATCCCCAGTTTGCTTTAGGTGCCCACAGGAGTGGGTGAATATGCTATGGGCTGCGTGCTGCAGCCGTTTTAGAGTTAGTAAGGATTTTTCTTTTATTAAGCTTTTTTCGCTAAGTGCAGGTTTTACACTGTGAATCTGCAGCCAAAGCGCTTCCTGGTCAGATTTCTGTGTGCTGGGGAGATAGAGCTGCTTTCTCCCAGCACAGCGCACTGACCTCCCCACTATTTGGGGGTGAGTCTGAGTCCTGGGGTGAGACCTGATCCGGCTCCCTGCTTAGAGGGTGATCATGGGTGATGGACAAGTCTTGAGTCTTGCTGATGTGGATAGAGTGCAGCCAGAAGGTGTTTTTAAGAAGCAGCGCAAAGATGCGGTGACTTTTCCTTCTGATGAGGGCATGAAGAAGCTTTTGGGGGGAGGAAGGAAAACACCTGATAAAAGGCTGACTATGCCTAAACGGTTTGCAAATTTGTATCCCATGCCGGTGGAGCATGTGAAACTGTGGGTAGATAGTACCTGTGGCCAGGCTGTCCAATGCCACGTTCAAGGGGGTGCTGCTTTCAAAGACCCCGTTGATAAAAAAGGGATTTTTGTAAGAACTTACCGTTCGAATCCCTTTCTCTGATATGGTCCTGGTGACACAGCTCAACACTGGGATGTAGGAGGGTCCGAAGGAGCCAGGCACCTATCCTAAAGCTTTAGAGGGTAGGCTCCTCCCCTACTGCATCCCGGACTCTTCAGTTCAATCTTTCAAAGCCACTGGAATACATTAACTCAGTACAAACGCCTGCACATATTATATGCACATTTTATAACAGTAACTGTTAACTTTTAACCATTTTAACATGAACATCATGAAACTTCAGGCATACTTACTGAGCGTAAGGGAGGGATCGCTGTGTCACCAGGACCATATCAGAGAAAGGGATTCGAACGGTAAGTTCTTACAAAAATCCCTTTTTCTCTTTCAATGGTCCTGGTGACACAGCTCAAAACTGGGACGTTCCAGAGCCGGTCCTTTGGGAGGGTACGCTCAGGTCTGCAGCTCTCAGCACTGCTCGCCCGAATGATGCGTCCTCCGAACTCGTGGAATCTATAGAATTTGGCAAAGGTATGAACAGATGACCAAGTGGCAGCCCTGCAAACCTGCTCAGCTGTGGCCCCATGTCGAACCGCCCAAGAGGTGGCAACTGACCTGGTGGTATGCGCATTTATTCTGGCCGGTACAGGCCTACCCACTTTGGTGTATGCAAAGGCTATCACAGATCGCAACCACCTAGCAATAGTCTACTTAGATGCAGGCCAACCAATTTTGTGTACGTCATACAGTACCAATAAAGTATCAGTCTTTCTGACACTCTTTACTCTGTCCACATAGATGCGTAAAGCACGCACAACATCCAAACTCTTCAACTTGTCCCTTTTCTTAGAACCCTCAGGGGGTTGAAACACAGGTAGAACTATCTCCTGATTCAAATGGAAGGCAGAGACTACCTTCGGTAAAAACTGAGGCACTGTTCTCAGAACTGCCCTGTCATCATGAAAAATTAGGAAGGGAGACTTGCATGACAAAGCTCCCAACTCTGACACCCTTTTAGCAGATGCCACTGCCAACAAAAACACTAGCTTCCATGTGAGAAACTTAAAGTCCGCCGACCTTAGAGGCTCAAAGGGTGCCTTCTGAAGGCATTCCAAAACCAGTGACAGATCCCAAGGCGCTACTGGTTGCTTGTATGGAGGTTTCAACCTGGATACCCCTTGTAAAAAGGTTTGAATTTCCGGCAAAATGGCTATCCTTTTCTGGAAATAGATGAACAAGGCCGAAATCTACACCTTCAATGACTGAAGGCTTAGGCCCGATGAAAAACCATCTTGTAAGAATTCCATCATTCTTGATAGCTTGAAATGAGATGTGTGAGCCTTTCTTCTCTCACACCATCGAATGTAAGTCTTCCAGACTCTATAATAATTTGCCGAAGAAACAGCTTTTCTGGCTTTTATCATAGTCTGTACTACTGCCTCAGAAAACCCTTTCCTTTTCAAAATGGCGGTTTCAATAGCCAAGCCGTCAAAATCAATCGATCGGAATCCAGGTGATTGAATGGGCCTTGTCTTAGAAGGTCTGGCCTCAGAGGTAGACGCCATGAGTCCACAGACAACCTCTGAAGCCTCGAGTACCAGGACCTCCTTGGCCAATCTGGGGCCACTAAGATTACCGGAACCTTCTGCCCCTGTATTTTCTTCAAAAGTCTCGCTAACATTGGTACTGGTGGGAATGCATAGAGGAGATCTCCCTGCCAGTGAATAGTCATGGCATCCACTGCCTCCGCTAGTGGATCCCTCGTTCTGGCATAGAACCTGGGCACCTGATGGTTGAACCTGGATGCCATCAGGTCCACATCCGGAGTTCCCCACATCGAGGTGATCTGGTGAAACACCTGAGGGTGTAAGCTCCATTCCCCTTCCTTGAGCTCCTCCCTGCTCAGGAAGTCGGTTTCTATATTCTCTACTCCTGGAATGAATATAGCCGATACAGCTGGGACATTCTGTTCCGCCCATAGGAAGATTCTGGACACCTCCCACATGGCCAATTTGCTGCGTGTACCTCCCTGGTGATTCAGATACGCCACAGCTGTGGCATTGTCGGTCTGAATCCTCAAAGGGAGGTTCAGTAACCTGTCTCCCGCCAAGGAAATCACTTTCCAGACAGCTCTCAGCTCCAAGATGTTGATTGGGAACACTGATTCCTCCGCCGTCCACAGGCCCTGCAGCCTGAGATCCAGGACTACTGCCCCCCAGCCCCTGAGGCTGGCGTCGGTAGTTACTACCAACCAGTCCCACGTCTGTAATGACCGACCCCACTGAAGGGAATCTACTTCTGTCCACCATTTCAAGGAGTCTCGAGTGTCCGAAGACAGCACTATCATCTCCGACTTCATGGTCAGAGTGTTTCCTGACCAGGCTGACAAAATGCTCCATTGGAACACCCGAGAGTGGAACCTGGCAAATTGAAGCGTCTCGAATGACGCCACCATTTTTCCCAGGAGCTTGAGGCACCTCCATACTGAAATGCTCCGAGCTCTGAGAATCTCCTGGACTAAGGTGACCAGATCCCTGGCCTTTACCACCGGGAGAAATACCCGATGGAGATGGGTATCCAGTATGACTCCCAAGAATTGGAGCCTCTGTGATGGTACCAACTGAGATTTTTGTAAATTTAAAATCCAGCTGTGAGCCTGCAAAAAACTGATGTCCTCTGCCAAGTGACTCTGAAGCATGGCTGCTGACTCTGCTTTGAACAGGAGATCGTCCAAATAGGGTATTACTGTGATTCCCCTGAGCCTCAGCACCGCCGCCATCACTGACATTATCTTTGTGAATACCCTTGGCGCGGGTTGCTAGCCCAAAGGGTAACGCCCGGAATTGTAAATGCAGGTCTCCTATCGCAAACCTCAACAAGGTCTGATGCTCCGGGTGTATAGGGACGTGCAGATATGCGTCCTGGACATCCATGGACGCCAAAAATTCTCCCTGGTCCAGACTCAGGAGTACTGACCGTAGGGACTCCATTTTGAAATGGTCTACCCATAAGTGAACATTTAGGGACTTCAAATTTAGTATTGGTCTGAAAGACCCGTCTGGTTTGGGCACCAGAAACAGAGTGGAGTAAAAGCCTTTCTTCCACTCTGCCCTGGGAACCGGGGTAACCACCCCTTTCTCCAAAAGGGAGTGAGCTGCTCTCACAAGAGCTGTACGAAGCAGCGCCTCCTTTGGTAAGGATGTGGGAATGAACCTTTTCGGAGGCGGACCTCTGAAAGGGATTTTGTAGCCCTGGGTTATAATATCTAACACCCAGGCATCCTGGTCTAGAGAAGTCCATGCGTCCCTGAAGTGTGTGAGACGCCCCCCCCACCTTTATCACTGCCGGGCAAAACCCCTGACAGTCATGCGGAGGGTTTGTCCTCTCCTTTGGAGGCAGGCTTCTTGTTAAAGGAACCAAACTTGGACTTTTGTGTCTTGCCCCTAGAGGACTGAAACTTTCCCCTGAAAGACTGTCCTCGAAAGGACGCACCACCCCTAGGGGAGGGCCGAAAGGACGGCCTAAAAGCAGAGAATCTGGAGGTCTGCTTAGCCGAGGGAGCCGGCAGAAATGTACTTTTGCCGCCCGTGGCCTGTTTAATAATTTCCTCTAGTTCAGTTCCAAATAGTAACTTCCCCTTGAAGGCTAAAGTTTCTAGGGCCTTTTTGGACTCATTGTCCGCTTCCCAGGCCTTAAGCCAGAGCACTCTCCTGGCATTAATAGAGACTGTGGACACTCTGGTCGCCATTTTAAGAGCTTCCTCATCTGCTTCCACCACATACTCTGCAGCTGCCTTAATTTTCTCTGCCAGCAGCAATGCACCAGGGTCAGCCTGCAGCATGGTGCATAATTCACCAGCCCACTCAATCATGGCCTTAGAGACCCAGGCTGAAGCAATAAGAGGGCGTAGAGTGAATCCCACCCCTTCAAAAATAGCCTTGAGGTTACCCTCCAGCTTTTTATCCATAGAATCTTTAAAAGCTGCACCGCCCTGTACTGGCAATACAGTAGCCTTGGACAAACGTGCCACTGAAGCATCCACAACTGGCACCTTTTCCCAGAGCTCCGCATGAGACTCTGGCATGGGGTACAGACTAAGGAATCTCTTAGGCATTTGTAGCCTCTTATCAGGAGTTTTCCAAGCCCCTTCCAACAATTCCTGTAACCCCTCATCTGAAGGAAAAGTAACAGCCTCCTTCCGCTGTCGCTTAAAAACACCTTTAACAGGAGTCTTATCCTCCACAGACAGTTTTAAAGCCTGTTTCACAGCTACAATAAGATCCTCTATACCAGCAGAAGAGGTCTCTTCAAAATCATCACCCTGATCCCAGGGGATGTCAGTATACGCTCCCTCCTCCTCATCTGCCAAAGTAGGCATAGTATAAGACCTTTTAGGGGTCCCTGCAACATCAACATCCATTTTGTCTAGTATTTCACTAAACCTGTTGATCCCCTTAGCAGTATCCTGCATCACCTGAATAAGAGCAGGATCTGCCTGGGTAAGAGGCAAGGAGCCAGAAGACTGCTGAGATGATGGCATAGGTCTCTGTGATTCTACCAACACATCACTCTGTCTGTCCAGAAGCTGCACCAAAGCGTTCACTGACCTGCCTAGGGCACTGGCCCACGCGGGTTCAATCTGCTCTGCCCTATGGGCTTCACTCCCCATGGGTCTCACAGAAGCGCAAGTAATACATAAGCCCCCCTTGGCCATCTGCTCAGGGACAAATTTCTGTGTGCATACATTGCACGCGCTCAGTGCAATAAGGGCTCCCTCCCCCAAAACCACAGCCTGATGCTCAGACATGATGCAAGTGAAAATATATATATATATATATAAATATACAGTGCAAACAATGTACCAGCGTTTATACAGAGTCAATGCACCCAGTCACTTAGCTGTCTGTTGGTTTCAGATGCGGGGAAACGATGCCCAGGGAATCCAAATCACTCTGCCAGGATCAGTAAGCCAGCTCAGCTCCGCTGCAAGCGTTCTGAAAGGCGCCAAACACAGAGTGAGGGAAGAGACCAAAAGTCCCTGCTGCTGGGGGGTCCGTGACTTTTTGGCGCCAACCACCCCCAGTCAGCCGCTCCCTAGGTAGGATTTCCTAGTTCCAGTATCTCCCCCTCGACTGGGGACCACTTGGAACATGCCTGTCACAACGCTGCTGTCCTCTCATATAGGAGCTCAGCGTGTAAGCTCCGCATAAAATAGCCGCCGCCATCACGGAGCGCCTGTCCCCCATGATCCCCACCTAAACGTGGAGCCGGTTTCAGGGTACTCCGGAGCCCAGGCAGCTTCTTAATAGAAGCTGTAAGCGCTGCACAGGGAGGCCAGACAGCGTCTCCCCTGTGCACAGTGAGCTGACAGGACGCGATTCTGTCAGCTCCTGTTGCGCTAGCAGTGTGAGGATTCACTATGAGAATCCTCACACTGTGCCTACCTAGCTAGGGTGAAAGTTAATAAAACAATAAAAAATTCCCTAACTACTCTAATTCTTCGGCTGCTCCTGCAGCCCTTTAGAATAGCACCCACTCCAGTGGGCACCTAACACGAACTGAAGAGTCCGGGATGCAGTAGGGGAGGAGCCTACCCTCTAAAGCTTTAGGATAGGTGCCTGGCTCCTTCGGACCCTCCTACATCCCAGTGTTGAGCTGTGTCACCAGGACCATTGAAAGAGAAAAAGAAACTCTTCAGCTGGGTCATTCTCTAACTTGAGATTGGTTTGTAGTCACGACCGATGCAAGTCTCAGGGGATGGGGAGCAGTAGCTCTACATATCAGACTGCATGGGCTGTGGTCAAGCACATAATCAGCCTTGCCAATAAATCTATTGGAACTCCATGCGGTGTGGAGAGCTCTGCAGCAAGCAGAGGAGCTCTTGACAGAGTTACCGATGAGGATACAGTCAGACAATGCCACGGCTGTGGCATATCTCGACCATCAAGGGGGCATTCGCAGCAAGATGGCGATGCGGGAGGTGTCTCGGATTTTTCAGTGGGCAGAATCTCATGTTCCGGCCCTGTCGGCTGTGTTTATTCTAGGAATTCGGAAGCAGACTTTCTCAGCAGTTCAGATTTGTTGGGAGGGGAATGGATGTTGAACCTAGAGGTGTTTCAAGACATTGTGGCTCTCTGGGGGCTCCCAGAGGTGGACTTAATGGCATCTAGACAAATTGTCAGGTGGCCTGATTTTGTTCACAGACCAGGGATCCAACAGTGTGGGCTGTGGATGTCATGACAGTTCCTTGGAACTTCGGCCTGGCTTATGTCTTCCCTCCTTTTTCCATGATTGCTCGGGTCCTCAAGAGAATGGAGGGCACAGAAGTCGAGTGTCATTCTGGTGGCGCCAGATTGGCCCAGGAGGTCCTGGTATTTGGACATATTGAGGTTGTCGGTGGCGCCGCCATGGAGTCTTCCTCTTCGTCAAGACATGCTTGGGCAAGGTCCACTTCATCAGGACCTAGCTCATCTCAGTTTGACGGCCTGGATTTTGAGACCGCCTTATTGAAGAAGAGGGGTTTCTCGGAGGCAGTTATTCGGACTACACTGAGGGCTCGAAAACCTGTGCCCGCAGCTAACTATCAGAGTCTGGAAGATCTATATCAGGTGATGTGAAAAGCAGAAGGTGCACACCTCTAGGTTTAAGTTGGCTAGGCTTCTGGATTTTCTCCATGATGGGTTTTCAGCAGGCTTGAGTTTGCAGTCTTTGAAAGTGCAGCTTACTGCCCTATTTTATGTCAGAAGAGAGTGGCTCTGTTAACGGAGGTTAAGACATTCCTTCAGAGGGTTATATGCATTAAACCCCCGTATGGCACCATGGGACTTGTCATTGGTACTGACTGTTTTACAGAAGCCGCCCTTCGAACCGTTAACTTCGGCTGACCAAAGATTATTTTATAGAAACTGGCTTTTCTTTTGGCGATTGACTCAGCCAGAAGAGTGTTTGAGTTGGGGGCTTTGTCTTGCAAGTCACCTTTTCTTGTTTTTCATGAAGATAGGGCCGTCCTTCATACCATAAAGTTGTGTCAAAACATCTAAACCAGGAGAATGTGCTGCCGGTGTTTTGTCCTCCTGAGGAGGCAAGAAATAGGGGCAAACTAAAAAAACTGAATGTGGTGCGCGCACTGCGCATTTATGTGGACAGAGTGAAGGAGTTTCGTAAGACTATGTATGATGAGTGTACTGTATGATGTACATAAGAGAGGGTGGCCAGCTTCTAAGCAGACCATTGCTAGGTGGCCAATGTCGGCTGTGTTTATTCTAGGAATTCGGAAGCAGACTTTCTCAGCAGTTCAGATTTGTTGGGAGGGGAATGGATGTTGAACCTAGAGGTGTTTCAAGACATTGTGGCTCTCTGGGGGCTCCCAGAGGTGGACTTAATGGCATCTAGACAAATTGTCAGGTGGCCTGATTTTGTTCACAGACCAGGGATCCAACAGTGTGGGCTGTGGATGTCATGACAGTTCCTTGGAACTTCGGCCTGGCTTATGTCTTCCCTCCTTTTTCCATGATTGCTCGGGTCCTCAAGAGAATGGAGGGCACAGAAGTCGAGTGTCATTCTGGTGGCGCCAGATTGGCCCAGGAGGTCCTGGTATTTGGACATATTGAGGTTGTCGGTGGCGCCGCCATGGAGTCTTCCTCTTCGTCAAGACATGCTTGGGCAAGGTCCACTTCATCAGGACCTAGCTCATCTCAGTTTGACGGCCTGGATTTTGAGACCGCCTTATTGAAGAAGAGGGGTTTCTCGGAGGCAGTTATTCGGACTACACTGAGGGCTCGAAAACCTGTGCCCGCAGCTAACTATCAGAGTCTGGAAGATCTATATCAGGTGATGTGAAAAGCAGAAGGTGCACACCTCTAGGTTTAAGTTGGCTAGGCTTCTGGATTTTCTCCATGATGGGTTTTCAGCAGGCTTGAGTTTGCAGTCTTTGAAAGTGCAGCTTACTGCCCTATTTTATGTCAGAAGAGAGTGGCTCTGTTAACGGAGGTTAAGACATTCCTTCAGAGGGTTATATGCATTAAACCCCCGTATGGCACCATGGGACTTGTCATTGGTACTGACTGTTTTACAGAAGCCGCCCTTCGAACCGTTAACTTCGGCTGACCAAAGATTATTTTATAGAAACTGGCTTTTCTTTTGGCGATTGACTCAGCCAGAAGAGTGTTTGAGTTGGGGGCTTTGTCTTGCAAGTCACCTTTTCTTGTTTTTCATGAAGATAGGGCTGTCCTTCATACCATAAAGTTGTGTCAAAACATCTAAACCAGGAGAATGTGCTGCCGGTGTTTTGTCCTCCTGAGGAGGCAAGAAATAGGGGCAAACTAAAAAAACTGAATGTGGTGCGCGCACTGCGCATTTATGTGGACAGAGTGAAGGAGTTTCGTAAGACTATGTATGATGAGTGTACTGTATGATGTACATAAGAGAGGGTGGCCAGCTTCTAAGCAGACCATTGCTAGGTGGCCAAGGTCGGTTATTGCCAGATGGCCGAGGTCGGTTATTGCCTTTTCTTACACTTACACTTCAAGTTGGCAGGCCTGTTCCAGCTAGGGTTAATGCCCATACCACAAGGTCAGTGGCCACCTGGTCTCATACCACAAGACCAGGTGGCAGCCCTGCATAACTGCTCCGCTGAAGCCCCATGACAGGGCTTCAGCAGAGCAGTTATGCAGGGCTGCCCCCTGGTCCTCTGTTCACGCTTTCAGCAAATTTTACAGGTTTCATGAGTTCACATCAGAGGACACTACATTTGGGCAAGCAAGGCTAGGGGCTGCAGACCTGAGCGTACCCTCCCAAAGAACCGGCTCTTGAATGTCCCAAGGTTAAGTTGTGTCACCAGGAAGGACGATAGGGATTCGAATGGTAAGTTCTCTCAAAAAAAAAAAAAACTTTTCTCTTTCTCTGAGTCCACCCTGTTGATACAGCGATCCCTCTCTTTATGCTCAGTAAGTTTAAATAGTTTCATGTTAATTTTTCATGTTATATGGTTGTTTATGATTGTGCATATTAATATGTTCAGGCGTTGTACTGAGTAATGTATCCTAATGGGCTCTTGAAGTTGTACTGAGGAATTCAGGGATCCCAAGGTTAAGGTGCATCACCAGGATGGACTCAGAAAAAGGGATTCGAACAGTATGTTCTTACAAAAATCCCCTTATTGTGTAGAAAATTATTCCATGGACATAGGATAACAAATTGTATGAGAGAAATCACAGCAGATTTTAAATTCTCATAAAACAAAACTATGCTTTTATTGCTATTTTTACAGTGAAGGAAAAGAATCACACAAAAAGTATTAGATCTTAAAATGATGCCATTAAAGCTATACAAAAAAAGTGTATATTACAAGGACCTACTGCAGCAAAAGGTTTAGGTTTCAATTTTGCAATAGGTATAGGAACAATGTCTTTGCTGCAATTGTAGGCACATATCATGGGTCTGTAGAAGACAATCAAAAATAACATATCAAAATAACACATGGTTAAATACCAAATTCAATGGAAAAAATCCACAAAGCATATTTCATCTTCATGATTAAAAATCAGGGAGTGGAAATAAACTTTAGTGGCACAACAGTAACATTTCTCAATATTGTTGCAGTTTGTTACATGGTCAGTGGGAATTCTTTAGAATATAGTCACAAATAAATGGATGAAACCAGAAGGGTCTTTGAAATCGGAGAAGTCTAGCTCATAGCTGGGGTGACCAACCCTTGTAGCATGATCATTAGACGCCGTGCAGGCTTCTGTAAGGGGGTATGAGGCTCCACTTGTAAGAACTGGAACAGCTTCTGCCGCACTTGATTCATGATGGTGCCCATGTGATCTCTAGTTACAGGGTCACTGTGATCAAGATGCATCACAGCTTCTTCTAAATAGCTAAGAAGAAAAAGTAAAACAAGGTATTAATCTTTTAAGAATAGAAATATCACATTATATACATTTCTATTAAATTTGTAATTAAATATGTATTATGAACTAGTGGTACGGGTAGAGGGGGTGGGAGCAAGGGGAGTGAATTCCTCTAACCTGGCTAAGCTGTGCAGGCAGAAGAGGAGAGACATGTCCTGGAACAAGTATGGTGTAGGGGGAAGGGTGTGGGCACTACATGGCAAAGCCCTTACTACTTCCTGCTTGAACCACGGTAAACAAGGAAGGTAGCTGCTGCAAGGTAACCACTACCCAGGCAGTAATGTATGCGGGACAGAGTGCAATATACGTATGCACCCATGTGCACTGCGTGAGAGCCTGCTGTTAGTGTATACCCTCAAGTTTGACCTTACACAGGCATTTATACATTCGGGAGACTAACTTTCTATTAGTCCCCTTCTTTAACATCTTTGATCAGTGATTCGCTGAAAATTGGCGGAGACCCTGAGAATTGTACCTCAGGAGCAGCTGTAGATATCAAAAAGAGAAGGAGGGAGATTGAACTCTTCCTTCAAATGTGAGAATGATTTTAACCCAGCTGTGGTGTACACCTGGTAGAAGGTAGTAACCATATATGGACACCATACCACCACACCATACCTTCTTTACCTGTAGTTCTTTCAGTTCTTTAAATGGTATTACATCCTCAATTGGATGGTCACTATCCAACACCCAAAAACCTATCATCTTCCAGATTTTAATAGCCTGAATTACAAGCAGGGGGTCGGAAGTTAATATATGTCCCATTAAAAGTGTATGTAAAGGGCTGATGTCAATAGTGCCTTGATTTACTAAGGCTTTGATTTGTTCCCTATCATGTTCCTCCACTACCCAGGCCCTCATCTGTGCCAACTGACTAGAGAGCTAGTATTCTCTTAATTCAGGTAGGCCAAGACCACCCCCTCTCCCCTTTCCCTCATTAGGGCTTTCAGCTGTACCTTTGGGCAAAAGTTGTTCCAAACAAAAGATAACATGCTATTTCTTTTCCTAAAAATGTCATCTGGAAGGTAAATCTGAGATTGTTGCATTACATAAAGAAATTTCCGGAGCACAACAATCTTCAGTAAATTAGCATGACCAGTTACTGTTAGCAGTAGCTTGCACCAAGATTAAAACATTTTCCCTAAGTTATCCAGCAACTGCTGAATATTTATTTGGATAAATTTCTTCAGGTCCCTGGATATCCAGATCCCCAGGTATTTTTAAATGTCTCTGCCTATTTTAAAGAGGATACCAATGGAGGGGGTGGAGAGCCTATGTTACTTGGCAAGAAAATATGGGATTTGTTCCAGTTAATTCTGAACCCTGAATAGTTACCAAAGTCTTCTATCAAACTTAACACTAGGGGTATAGACTTAACATGGTCCGATAGGTATATTAACAGTTCGTCTGCATATAGTGACTCTGTAAATTGTCTATCTCCCACTTTGAACCCGCTAACTTTGGGGCGTTGTCTCATAACACATGCCAGCGGTTTGATTGGCCTTCAAAAAAAGCAGGGGAAAGAGGACATCCCCGTCTTGCCCCATGGGCGAGCGAAAATGGAGGTAAGGTCCAGCCATTTCCAGACACCCGGGCCGAAGGATTGGTATACAAAAGTTGCACCCATTTTAGATCCCATTTTATATATTTGGGTCCAAAACTGGAAGCCTTCAAAACCACCCACAAATAGGGTCACTTGACCGTGTCAAACGCTTTAATTGCATCAAGAGATACAACTGCAGGCCTAGAGTTTTTCTCTCAGTGGATCTGCAAATGACTGATTAATTTTCTTAAGTTTAGTGCAGTAGATTTTCTCAGCATGAAGCCGACTTGTCTGGGTGTATTATTTTAGTAATCCAGTGTGTCACACCATTCTCTTTGGGCATCCTGCCATCCCCGTTTTGAGTCTTCAGTATTACTAATCAGATATTTGCTTTCCCGATCCTCACATTTTTTTCCCATTTCACAGACTTTCTTACTACTGCTTCTTTTTATCTCACCAATACGTTTTTTAAGGGTGCCCCGCATATATGCCTTAAGGCATCCCAGCTCATGGCCGATGTTGAAGAGCCCCGGTTAGTCTCCCAGAACTCCCTCCACCTAGCTGTCAATGCAACATTGTTTCCTATTTGCTGTAACCAATTTGCATTAAATTTCCAGAAAGTTTGACCATTTGCATTTATATCAGAAAACTCTATCACCACCAGAGAGTGATTGGATATTCCTCTAGTTTTATATTTGACCTTTACTACCCAAGGGATGACATTCCTAGAAACCAGCACAAGGTCTATTCTTGAAATTGCCTGGTGTGATGAGGAGTAACAAGAGAATTGTACAGTGTTAGGGTCGAACCACCCCATATTCAGATTCCTTTATTGTCATAGCCCCATGTTGAGACAACAAAATGAAGTTTTAACATCTGTCCGTAATCCAGTATACGATATCTGATACAAAATTAGAGACACCCCCGATTACCTCTCACTGTTCCCACAGGGACACTGCTATATCTGTCTATCTGGGGATCCAAAACATTATTGAAGTCCCCTATGCAGATAATGAATGAATGGGGAGAGGAGGCTACAAAGTCTGCAGCCTTAACCAAAATGTCATAAGAGAATGGGGGAGGGGGGGATATAAACAGATAACAATAGAATTTGCACAGTATTTATCTTGCAGTCCATAAAAATACATTTGCCCTGTTGGATCCACTTTAACCTTATTACACTCGAATGCTAATGATTTTCAAACAAGCATCGAAATAGCCCTAGATGAGGACGTAAAAGGTGCATGGTAGGTGTATCCCACCCATAGTTTAAGGGAAATTAATCTCCCCCCAACTAAGTGGGTCTCTACTAGACAGACAATATTGGCATTGTACTGCTTAAGTTGTTTCATCACAAGAGACTGCTTGATAATGTCATTGATGGCCCTGATGTTCCATGACATTACTTTAATCATCATTTTTAATCGATTTGCCAATCGTGCACTCCATACAGATCCTGCCCCCACGGTCCATACCACACAAGGGTCTCACTGCTTCCACATACAGTATACTAGACATAAAACGAAATTAACATGCCCTTAACCCCCTCCCTCCCTGTGTACCATCCCACCCTTGGCATACCTATCTACCCCCCCCCCCCCCCCCCCCCCAAAAAAATCTGTGTATTTTACTTATATTAATCAGTCAAAGTGTCGACAGGTACAATCACTTGCACACATATGTCTTCGATTGTGGTGGTGTGGTGCATTATGGGATGTGGTCTATATGTAGTCACTTGGACATGGTTTGTTTTCCTGAAGAGGACAAAACATATTTGAAATGTTTATCTATATTTCTGCATCCTGATGAAATTATTATGAGTGCTGCATGATGGCAATTATAGTCAGGACCGTGTTTATTGGCTCATGAGGAGGGCGCCAGCCAATTCTGCTTCGACTACAAAAAATGACAGATCTGCGGGGCGGCAGGCATTTCCCACTGAGCCGGTCAGCAGCGGCCACTGTGTAAGTGCTGATAGTGTACCTGTGGCCACTGCTGTAGAGTGTGGACAGCTGCTGGAGGGAGCCGGGGGAGTGCTGACAGCAGAGCTCCCAATACTGACAGCAGCAGCCCCTCCTCTTTCACAGTGATTCGCAAATAATTTAATCATTTGAAAAATCTATTTTTAATAAACTGAATGTCAAACAATTAAGATATTTGGCATAACTAGTTGTTTTGACATCCTCTCGTAAACTATTTTTTGCAGTACAGTACCATTCATTCCTTCTGCTGTCTAGCGGTGGATGCCGACGAGGGGACCAGGGCAGGGAAAGCCGTATATTCATTCTCCACAAACCTATCGGCAACTAAAGAGGGTGTAAGAGGTGCCATTGCTATAGGGCACAGAGGCCTGGACCCGGGTTATAAAGCTGCATACCAATTTGCCAGATTTGCCTGATAAGCAACTAGGTCTGATCCATTGACCAGTAAGTATTGTGTGATATCACATCTTCAGTGAGAGGTGTAAGTTGTGGATAATAGAATGGAAGGAGGCACTGTAAATCAGGGGTAAATGAACGAAGCTTGGAGAAGTGTCATCTATCCCCAAAAACAACGATTGGTGCAAGGTTCACCAGCCATTCGCTCCAATAAATAAATGGACAGTTACAGATGTAGCCTGCTACATCTTTGCAAGGGCTGGCGATTCTATCGCCGGCCCCTGCCATCGGCCGGCTACTGCCAGGGGCGCGCGCTCGCTCCATGGCAATGGAGCCTGCCGCCTCCCATGGCAATGGAGCCTGCCGCCTCCCCCGTCGGTCCCCCTCTCCGCCCCCCCCTGCAGCGGAGACGGGCCCCAGTCCCTATTGCCAGTGAAAGGGATCTGGCGGGCGCCGCAAACAGATGGAGCTGATTGGCTGGAGCATTATGACCCTGCACATAACGTTCTTTATGGGGATAGATATCAAGTCTCCAAGCTTCGTGCATTTACCCCTTATTATCATTTGAACTGTCAGACAATGCAATGTGGCACAATACGTATTGTAGGGCACTATTATGTGTTATAATCTGATCTGTTCATTGTAATGTGGGGGACACTATAATGTTATACAATCATTATTGGGGCACTGTAATGTGGAAACATATGAAACTACAGTGTGGCATAACATGATTTGGGGACACTATAGGGGGTATTCAATCTGGGCCCGACAGGATATATATGGGCACTCCTATATCCAATGCTGTCATTGCATGCCTTTTTTAAAGTCAGATCTGTTTTGTTGGAAATGGCCTTGGATTGACGAACTCACGTCCGTTTTTTTTAACGATCCACAGACTTTCCGACACTCAAAAGTCGGAACATTGAATTCAGACTGTCGAGTTCTGTCGGATCTGGCCGAAATCGGACCAAAATCGGCTAGTTTTTATGTCCCCTCAGATCCGATGCGCGGTCCCGTGCGCATCGGATCTGCGTCGGGTGATCGGACCTGCTGCACGTCCGACCACCTGACTTGGGACCTAGTGGGGCGGCGCGGCGGTGGAGGGAGCAGGGGGGGCTGGGGACACAGGCGGCATAGAGCCGGGCAGGGGGAGCTGGGAGCTGTCAGTACTGAATAAAAAAAAAAAGCCCATACAATGAATGGGCGGCCTGTGATTGGCTGAGCACTCTCTCAGCCAGTCAGCAATTGGCTGAGAGAGCGCTCAGCCAATCACAGGCTGCCCATTCATTGTATAGGCTTTTTTTTTCTAGCACTGACAGCTCCCGGCTCCCTCTGCCCGGCTCTATGCTGCCTGTGTCCCCCACAGCTTCCCCAGCCCCCCCTGCTCCCACCAGCAGCCCTGCTCTGTAGCCCCCCCCCCCCCCCCCTTGCTCCCCGGGTTTTTTACATGTGATAAATCGAGACGATTTATCACATGTAAAAAATGGCACATCAAGTGCCAATCTAATCAAGCAGCCGGGGAAGCTCAGGGGGAAGTCGGGGGCGACTTGTCCTAAGTGTTTGGGGGCCTTTACTGTCGGATCAGATGAAAACATCCCAGTATTCCGACTGTCGGGACGTTCCAACAACCAGAATCTCGGATTGAACACGCCGTAATGTGAATTGAGGATACTGTGTGGCAATGTGTATTAGCAGCCTTATTATGTGACAACGTGTAAACAATGGAACTACAGTACAATGGTTCAGAAAACGAACAGGGGCAATAATGTGTGGCATAATTAGCAACTGCTGTGGAAAGGGGTCTCAAGAATCATTGGGAAAGGGCTGCATCAATATGTTGCTATGGGGCCCACACATTTCTGGTTACGCCCCTCTACAGACCTCATTTTCTCACAGTACTAAAAGAACATACAGTAGTAAAGCAAAGAAAATATATACAACAATAAAACCATTTTAAACAAACAATTACTAAAATGTCACATTTGGAATAATTACTTTTTTTGTTAAGAGTATGAAATTTTCTGGGCAACATAACAATTACTTACATAGATTACATAACACACATTGGGATTGCACTTCAACACTAGAAAATAAAAGTAGCTCACATACAGCACACAAACCGTATATATTTTTTGGAATAAGATGCGACTTACTCAAGCTTCAGCTCAGTACGGGTACACAAATCAAAAGACAGCTGCTGGATGAGTGAAAGCAGGACAGGCTGAGTAAGAGGGCAGGGGTGCTGACCAAAAACTTGTTGAGAATCTACAGTCTCACAAACATATAAGATGAGATTCAGATCGGATGCGGTTAGAGCCTGTCAGGATACAAAAAACAGAATAATAAAAAATAAAATATATATATTATACCCATGAAAGGTCCTACTTATGGTGTATTTCCTTGGTTTTCAGGTGATATGATATCATAGTTCATTAATTCAAACCCATTGAGTGCCCATGGTGCTTGGATGCCAATGTCGCTCACAGCGTCTGTTCTTTTTTGGGTGCAATATTTAACTACGCTTCAGATAAATGACTTGTCTGTATTTGTATATATTTAGACCACATGACCAGTCGCTGTGAGCGACGCTGGATATTTTAGCAGATATTTTGAGGATCTCCAACAGCAACATTGGCACTCACAGGGTTAAGGGTGTTCTCTTGGATCATCACAAAGTGAATATAAAAGTAGCTAGTGAAAAATATGATGTATACTAATAATGGTTTATACTAAAAGTGTTTTAAGGAAATATTTCCTGTTATGTAAGACAATACGCCAATTTATGCTCAATGAATCGAATTTATACTGTCTCTTAATTAAAGTGAGAAAAAGCTAAAATCCTGTCATCTGCCATATGTACCTGCTGGAAGGCCTGGTTGAGGTTGCCTTGTTGAAGAAGCTGGAGTATGTGAGCCTGCTGTGACTGATAGTCATGATGAGAGGACGGGATGGGTGTTCCTGCAGCAGACCGCATGGCGTGCATGATACTCGAGGTGACGGCTGCTTGCTGTTCCTTCATGGCATTGTTTACTTCTTCCTTGATGACTCTCTGAACCTGCGTCAGAATAGAGTCCTGCATGCTGAAAATAAAGCCAATATCAAATGAGAACAACCATTTTGTCAAGACAGAATCACAAGTAGCCCCAACAGATACCTCTCTACAGATACCTCTCTACAACTGACGCAGAGTATCAGAGAGGGAGCTCCTCTCATTCACTGCCAGCGCTCGCCAGAATGTCCCCGCTGGCAGAGAGGGACTCCATTACTCTGGGACGTGCGAGCCTCGCACCTGCATGCGCATCCCAGCGGCGGGACCCTGCCCATCTCCGCTTCAGTGAGATGGGCAGGGTTAGGGGGGGTGCGGTGACCAACGGGGACCGGCGGCGGGGATTTCCATCGGAACGGGGCGCGCAAGCATCTCATCCAATGGATGGCGGGGCCTGGCAGCTGCAGATTCTATCGCCAGCTCCTGCAAGCATGACACTGGCTCCTTCTGTATATTGTCATCTTTCTTGTACAGGTTAATTCCATCTATTTCATGTTTTTATAATTTTTTTTTTTTATTGAAACAATATCAGACGAACAAGTCTTGGGGGGGGGGGTCGCAGTTTTTAAGGTTTGGCACCGGAGGAATCAGCTGTAAAATGACCGAAACAAAGAAGGGGGTGTAAAAACCTCTCTCACTACTATACTGGCTGCTTTGGTAATTTGTCAGGGTATCCAGACTGGTCATAGACGGACTCATGATAGACAGTCATGTAGTCGACCACTAAAGGTCGACAGGGTGAAAAGGCCGACACGCATTTTTTCACAATTTTTTTTTTGTAAAAAAAAATATATATAGCAGATCCAGGGGATGGCCGGCACTCCAAATTGCAGTGACAAGGCCGGGTGCCCTCCCAGGAGAAGAGGGTGAGACTCGCTCCAATATATGGGTACAGGACGGGTGGCACTCCAGAAATAAAGACAGCAATCACAGGTGGTATTCCAACGTTTCAAATGTTATTGCAACATTTTTCATCAGGGTGTGATCACACCCTGATGAAAAATGTTGCAATAACATTTGAAACGTTGGAATATGTTGGTAACAACCTGGCTTATGTGTATTTATTTCTGACTGTCGCCATCAAAAAGACATAGCGCTATCTATATATAACCGGTTCGCCATTCACATAGGGCACAGCAGGCAGCTTTCAGTATTTGTGCATGTATTTAATGCCATACAAGCCTCAAATTTACTTTACAGCAAAACAACTCTTCTTGCAAACAAAGGGTATTTTGTCCATGCAGTGCTCCTTGTCCCTGGTGTTATAACACTTACATCTACTTACTGGCCCCTATCGGGCATCAGTGCAATGGCACCAACTAAACCAGGTGTAAATCTCTTTCCCTGCAGCCCAGTTCCCACCTGTGGTTGTGCAGGTCTGAAAACATGGACTGGAGCCGTGTGCCTGAAACTTCACCCATCTTTCCTCCAGGCACACATCAGAGACCCATTCCTGGCTTTGCAGTGAACCGGGATCTGTTACCTGGCTGCAGAGCACTCTCTGAGGCTGGACGGCTCCTTGACCCTTTACAGAGCAGTTGTGACCAGAGAAAAACACCACTCTCTGGTGATATGTACCCACATTACCAAATTATCATCTATATTATAGGTCTAGTGTCCGTGAGTCTCCGAAACACTGCCATCTGCTGGCAGAGAGTGAAACTACATCTCTTTCTCACGCATGCACAAACACACAAGGTAGCAGACTAACTTTCAAAGATTTTGCTTTATGCGGGCTTACTAGAATATATATGTATACACAAATATACGCAGTTACATCTGGAACATCATTGTGGTGTGTTTTTTTCTGTAAATCCGAGTGAGTGCCGTCGAAAATGACTCCAGTTTGATTATTGTTTGTGCTGCACCCAGATAATATTAAACTGGAGAGACACGGAGTGCCGGTTCCTGAATATACATAAACATATATACATACACTATAAATAATATATATATATATATATATTCCTGTTATGTAGGAGGGGCAGCCTGTGGTGTCCTATGCAGGGGGAGCAGCCTGTGGTGTCCTATGCAGGGGGAGAAGCCTGTGGTGTCCTTGTATATACTCAAGTCAATAACTTTTCCTAGTTTTTGTGGTAAAATTAGGTGGCTCGGCTTATATTCGGGTCTAGTTATTACTTATACTCGAGTATAAACGATATATCTCTATCTATATATATATATATATATATATATATATATATATATATATATATATATATATATATATATATATATAGACATTGGATGGGCTCTGCACACACTAAATTAACTGATAATAAACATTATATTTATTATCAGTTAATTTAGTGTGTGCAGAGCCCATCCAATGTCTGTTTAAACAATGTGGTCACAAGCCATAGGGCACCCCAAAACTAGGAAAGGTGAGTGCCGATGTTAAGTGTATATATTATATATATATATATATATATATATATATATATATTCTGTAGTTCCGCACTCCCAGCCAACAATGTAACAAGTCGCGGTGCTCCTTTAAGGCGACACAATGTGTCCCAATGTATAACAGGGTTGGATATTCCAATAAGGGCACTCACCAGTAAATCATGAAAAGTTTATTCAGGGTACATTACCAATCAGGCATAGTAGTCAGTCTACGTTTCGGCCACCAGGTGGCCTTTTTCAAGACAGGTCAGCTTAGACATCCACACAGTACAAGAGTCAGGATATATATATATATATATATACACACATACATACATATATACATATATACACACACGCACACATGCACACACATACTAAAGTGAAAAAGGGTTCCAATTCTAACCAGACATCCTTTTCAGAGGTAGTGACAGGGAATAAAAACAGTTGATGGAATTAACATTAAGTAGATTTTCCTTTTGAAAAATGGATATTGGAATATAATTATAATTATTCCAGGTGATATGAGATAAACAATACTTACTTTCCTACAGCTGCTTGCAACTGATGCTGGACCTCAGATCTGACATTTCCAGTCAAGTTGGAAGACAACTGGTCCGTTGTTGTTTGGAGATTGTCTATCAACTGCTGTAATTGTGTCACTAGGGGCTCTTTTATTTCTTCTTCTTGTGCTTTTCTGCTTTTAAGATGAGTTTCCAACTGCTGTACATCTGCAACATAACAAAATGTAAGAAAAAAGCCGCACATTAACCATCCATCTACTGTATTTGCACTGATACGCAGACCAGACCGATGCTAAAATAATCACAGGATCTGAAAGATAAAGGGTGCTAGAATGAACACTACTTATTTTTAGATACTGCACGGGACAACAGCACAGATTCAATTGGAGAAAACCAAACCAACCACATAGAATACTCTGGTATCCCCCCCCCCCACACACACACACACACACACACACACACACACACACACACACACACGCATACAATTAAATATGTATTGTCAAATGTAACCCTCTTAAAATGAAAACACTTAAGTATTAAAAATGTATCTTCTAGATTGAAGGGAGAATGCCACCCCGCCCGAGCCATAGCTTCCTCCCTGACCGCTAATACCAGTGGCCACTGATATCAAAATAGTTATTTCGGGAATCACATCACACCTTGTGTAAACACCATAAGCCTTGATGTCTTCCACCCTGAAGGATTTCCTGCGAGTCTCAGGGGGAAATGTATTATTCGATGTGAAATATGTACGGATATCACACATCAAATAATTCACTAGAAAAATACGATTCTTATTTTAACAAATGCATACACCATAAGTGTTCCCGCTAGGCTGTTTTAGGGGGCTGTTGTGCCCTGCCCGATTTTTAAAGGGAAAAATACACCCTGCCTCTCTGGCAGCGCCCGCTAACACAGCCTGCCTTCCTCCCTGCAGGGGGAAGCTTGACGCCGCTGTAGATAGTGCTACCCCGAGAGTGCAAAGCCTCCCGGGCGGCCGGGCCCCTCCTGGGATGGCGGCGGCGCCCCCTTCACGCAGCCCCCTGCACGCTGAAGTTCCTAGAAGGAACACTACACCATCAATAGAAAACGGGCGTAAGGTCCCATACATTTCAATGGTATCGACAAATTTACTAATGATTCGTACTGGTGAATCCGAATCCGGATCACATCTCCCGTTGTGTTTTGAATCTGGATTGGTTTTGGCAAAACCACCATTTCGGGTTTTGGATTTGTATATTTTTTTTTTTAATAGACCATAAAAACAGCTAAAATTACACAATTTATTTTTGTTCCTATGCAATTATTAACCTCAATAACATTAATTTCCAGTCTATTCTGAACACCTCACAATATTGTTTTTAGGCCAATAGGTTGCCCCGAGGTAGCTGGATGACTATGCTAAGCGACACAAGTGGGCGGCACAAACACGTGGCCCATCTAGGAGTGGCACTGCAGTGGAAGACAAGATGGTAGTTTAAATCTAGGCCCCAAAGAGCACATAATGCATAAAAAGAGGTGCAAGATGGAATTGTAATTGGGCCCTCCCACCAACCCTTATGTTGTATAGTAAACAGGACATGCACACTTTAACAAACCAATCATTTCAGCGACAAAGTCTGCAACACTTTGGCTGAAATTATTGGTTTGTTTGGGCCCCAACAAAAACTCTTTTGGAGTACAGGGGGGGACAACTCCGGTAAAATAGAGCCAGTTTGTACAGGGGCCTCAAAATTGCCTTTTTTTTCCTGCCAATACAGATACGGACTGCCTGACCTGCCTACTTGGAAGCTGTCACCAATGTAATTCTCCACCATTTTTTTTAACTTGGGACAGCATCATATGCAGTCACAGTAGACATATCAGAATTTGTCCTTCAGCCAGATGTCCAAACTCGCACCTGCCTGCCCTGTATAACTGCCAATTGGTTGGTTAGGAAGGAAATCGAAGTTACCTCCTCGCAGCCCCAGTTGCTGGAGAAAATGAAGGAGGAGCTGTTGGGAGCTGCTCCATCTTTATTAAATGCAGCACAGGTGAGTGTAGCCCATGCAAAAATCGTTTGGACTGAATATAGAGCACAGGACCGCACCACTGGACTGGACTGATACAGCAGAGCAGGTCACCCCCAGACTGATAAAGCAGAGCAGGTTGCCACCTGTGGGACTTACACAGGATCTGGATCTCGCAAGAATCAGACAGCCGGATGACAAAGTTTTGCCTCGTTCCAGGATCCGAGTTTGGCGGGAACAGCCCACCCCACTCAGATAGAGAAGTTTGGTGGCGGAGCTCCAAAAACGCTCATTCCTATTGGTTACTGACACCTTTGCACTAGAACTGCTGAATGTTATTGTCCGCACATCTTTAAAGTTACAATAACCGCTTTCCCTAGAAATCTATTATCACTGACCCCTTTGCAGGGGCTGAATGTTATTGTCTGCACATCTTCAGATAGAACAGCATTATCTAGAAATCTATGATCACTGACCATTTTACTGTAGTAGTGATATTCATGTTTTATGCACAATTCTGTAACTCACAAGGTAGAAAAGTTGATGACTAGAATTAAAGAGACACATTTCATAAATATGCAGTGTTTGTGACCAGGAAAACAAGTCAATTGTAACAGGCTTCGCAGCAGAAAGAGCAAAGAGCATGGATGAAGCAGGTCTACTACTAGCTCAATAATACAAATATAGGGGAGTATTAAAATGCTCGGGATTACATTATTTCATCAACTTTGACTAGGGGAAACCCTTACCCACTTAACCCCTTGAGTGGTGGGATTTGCTGGGGCAGGACAAACCTACCAGGGCAGGTTTACCCGGCCCCAGCAATACTCACCACTCAGGGGAAGCAGCCAGTCCCCCCTCCCCCTCCTGTCATACCCCCCTGTTCCTGACCTCCGTGCTGTTATTCGCACTGCATCAGTGACCAGGTGGCAGGCCACACTTGGGGAGGTTTGGGGTGGCTCTGGGGGACTCAGGTGCCCGAACTCCCAAGTCCCCCCCCCCCCCCCCCGAGCGGGGCCTGCCACCTGGTCACTGATGTAGTGCTAATAGCGTCGGTAGCAGCGGCAGGGGAGCTCTGCTAGAGGTGGTTCGCCAGTGGTGCATAGCCGGAGGCACCACTGGCGCACACCTACCTGCTGGTGGTAGTTTCCAGTACAGCCTGCTGCAGCAGCGCAGCTGAGCCCGTAAAATCTCCAAGCATATCAGTGAAATGGGTAAAAGTGGAAACTTTCTGACAGCAGAAAACAATTTAGGAAAAAAATACATCAAATGGGAAAACTACAGCAGCAGAAAAAAGTACATTTCTATAATATCAGATACAAAAGATAGATAAACTCATCTTACACTCTTGTGTGCCTTGTTTGAAGCTGCTATTTATCTGCTGGAACATAGATTGACAACCCTTCTCAAAAGCAGGGAGCACAATACTCTGGAAAGCTTCTCTGTATGCTGTGTGTATTGTTAAATGAAGGGTATCCGCAACTGCTCGACCAATGGCATCAGTTATATTCTGCAAAGAAGAGAATACATATCAAAAACCAAATGAATTCCAATACTTTAATATA
The DNA here is from genome assembly GCF_055691185.1 of Crinia signifera. Taxonomy (NCBI): domain Eukaryota; kingdom Metazoa; phylum Chordata; class Amphibia; order Anura; family Myobatrachidae; genus Crinia; species Crinia signifera. The sequence continues at coordinate 3,678,957 of NC_139227.1, read as the reverse complement.
TAGAAAGACTTTGGACCATATATGGAATGGATTTTTCTAGACATTTTCCATATTTTATAAAAAAATAATAATAATTTTTGATTTAATTTATGTTTGATATATTACTTTCTTAAAAAGTTATGGTAATGCAGCATCTATGAGGCATGTAATGTATGCCTATATTACGTCTATACAATTTATCTTATGTTCAGTTGATTCAATATTTTAACTTACAAATGTTCCTAGGCTGTTTTTACAGTATATCTTTGGTCATTGTCTATGTATACTGTGAAGTACCATCCCTATAAACTTTGCTGAATGTGAATATGAGCAGACACTGAGCGTCTCGTGCTCACGCACCCCATTATGGCGCAGGACGGCCATTGGCAAGCATCGCGCCGGGAGCTGCTCTAACGAGAGCTATTTCATTTGTAGAGTCCAAACGCGTCTTAGAGGTGCTACCCTTTTCAGGGGAGGGGTCCTCTTTGGAAAGGAATTGAATAAAAGGTACTTATGTAGTACCAGGGCGCCCAATTAGCATACGTACACTAGCGTAGGGAAATTACATCGCATGGGCCATTTCGTGCGATGCGATCTCAGTAGTTCTTGTTGTTTCACTTGATTTATGTTTATAAATGTAATTAATGTGTTATCTTTATTATTAATTAGTAAGTAAACTTAAAGTTAATCGTTAACACATGCCGTCATTACTGTGTCAGATGTATGATTTTGCAGGTGTGAATGTGTTCCTAAGAGACCCCCACTATCCACGACACCCCGAAGCATGGTGAGCGCAGCGTGCCTCGCACAGGGCGTCGGAACGCACCCTCCCAACCTTTTCATAACCCCACTATCCACATCGGCGTGGAGTTGATTTTATATAGTGTGGTGAGCGCAGCGAGCCCCAAGCGAGGGGACAATGATTACTTTACATGTATTCCGCGTCTGCTCGCCACGCTTCTGTCTCGGTGGCTCGCTGCACTCACCACACTATATCAAATCAACTCCACGCCGACGTGGATATTGGGGTTATGAAAAGGTTGGGAGGACGCGTTCCGCTGCCGCTCGCCACGTTTCGGAGTGGCCTGGATAGTGGGTGTGGCATTGACAATGGGGGTGCATTTAACATTGTAGGCACCCATCAGTGTGCTTGTACAATTAAAAATCGCATGCCGCTATATTTGCATGCGATGCGATGCACTGCGATGGAAATCGGGGGAGCCGTGCTGGGAAACAAGTACCCAGAAAAAAATAATGAACGCCTGAACATTAATGCATGAAAACCAAATATATATTTTCTAACTTGTTACTAAGAGAAAGTATTGTTATCTACAGAGGTGTCCTTTTTTACTTTGTTGCTGGTGCTGTCATGGCATGGCATGGCATGTATGACAAAGTGCCAACACACAGGAGTGTGCAGACTGCCGGACACATGAAAGGCAATTTGCAGGCTGGCACGAGATGGCATGTCTGCCATGCTGCTGGCAATAATGAAAGAGGAGCCAACTGCAGGCCTACATTAAAATGATTATGCTTTTCATTATATGGCACCACAAGCGGTCCTCAGTGCCCTAGCCAGTACAGAAACAGTATGAACCAAATATATTTACCTTTGATTTAACCATCTTGGCAATATTCTCCTTCAAGGTTCCCTCCACAGACGTAAGCTTTGACGTAATTGTGCTGCTAAGCTGCCCGGTGACTGGCTCCAGACTCTTCGTGATACCTAAATATCAGAAATACATACAGTAGAGTTCTATTAAAATAATAAAAAATTAGCAAAAAGCATTAGCTTAAATACAACAGAAAATAATAATTTTGTGGACTCAGATTTATGTGCTGCGTAGGCAGCAGAACGCGGCATCATCTGGCCTCCGGAACACACAGGTGCTGGTTGTGAAATGCACGGCCATGGCTTTATACACTGGATTGGTTGGTGGATTGAGTTTATCAAAATTGCATGGCAGCCACTTGTATATCCTAAGAGTCATACGGATACTGGTTCCTAAAGCTTATTCTTCTCCCATCTCATAATACATATCCACTGAGTTTAAAATATAATGGTGTCACCCCTGCGAGTTATACCATACTGCCTCCTACGGGCTCATGCTTACCCCACATAGATCAAAAGGAATGCATAGCGCTCGTAAAAGAAAAAAGACAAATCTAATCATGAAGACTTATAAAGTAATGAATCTGCAACAAGAAGTGGTCACTCGTGCAGACACGTTATTCTCTCCTATTAGAATAATCAAATAACCCTAACCGTGGAATAGGACGATTAAATAACTACCATAATACAAGCAGTCCCACTATTATAAAAATACAAATTTTGTATTATATTATTATATTATTTATATGCAGATATTCCTATCTGGGGGGGGGGGGGGGGATCATCTAAATAATATGGAAATCCAGAATAGAGAGAGGTTCTAACATATCCACACGTCATTGTAATTTAATTACAGTATAAGGCATTTTCAAGAATCCATTTTATTGAATTGTGAATTTCATTTTAAAAACAAGCTGAAGAGTAAAACCTTAAATAAATAAATGTTACACGTAGCTGAACGATCAGTAAAGCAATGTCTGTAATACACTGTGGACTTACATGGAGGAACAGCCTTTTTAATCTCTTCTCGTATTGTTTTATCAAGTCTGTTGAACAATGACCCAGAAATTGAATGTGAGAGCTGCTGAGAAAGGTATTCCTGCAGCTGACCATTCCTCTGCTGACCATCACTGAGGATTCGGTCTAATCGTCTTTCTGTGAAACAACAAGTTAAGGGTTGTTCTTCAATACACACTGAACATCCATACTTCCGGTGGGGCCGGGGATGGTCGCATGCTGGAGAGCTCCGGTGTTCCATCCTTGGAGCTCCCATCCCCGGCCCATGGAGAAGGCGGCGGGTGGCAAGGGGAATGGTGATGGGGGGGGCAGAGTGCACGGATGAGTGCTGTGTTCCCCCGGTGCTGATCACGGCGTCCCCCAGCTGGAGAGTATGGAGGGGGAGACAGACCGCACCACAGCCGCAGCACCCAGGACGACTACCCTCTGACGACCGGTGCAGTGATACCACCGGCATGAGGACCCGCTGCCAGTCCCTGGGTACACCTCGTGCCAGCAGGACCCCGGCTGCTACACCACCTAAGCAGAGGAGAATCCTGGCATACAGTTGTGCATCGTGGCCTCCTATTTGTAATCTGGTTAGAGCGCTTCATTGCAGTGCAGTTTTTATTTTAAAAAGATCTCTATTGAAAAAAAAAAAAAAAAAGAACAATTGCTCTCGTCTTATACTATTCATCAGTGTGAATCACCCGATCACCGGCAGAGTTTCCATGCGCGTCTGTGAGGTCCTGCAGCAGCGTCTAAGTTCTTCCAAACACACTGTAAAGCTGGCAGGTGTCTCTCACCTCCTGCACGACCGACCACGAACAGTTGGTAATTGCGTCTGGTGGATACCGCCCATATACATACACACACTTTAACAGACTCAAAGAATTCCCAACGAATACCGATAGGAAACATTACTGGCGGTTGCCACAGAGGAGGTCACGTGACCGGGTGTTATCCAGACAAATATATGTGGACACTCGGGTGAATAGCGAGATATTGTGGGAGTTATTTTAGTACGTACAGCAGCGAGCAGGGACCAACTTCCGGGGGGCATGGGCAAATGCTTACCCGATTGAGAAGGGTTTAAATACTGTGTCTGCGTTATGTTCAAATTTACTCCTGAAGAAATCCAGCTGACATAGAATAAGGACAAAACGCGAGGTTAAGGGATGACTGACAACTCATTAGTGCTTGGACTACAAACACACACCAGATAGGCTTCATTTAACACTGTAAGGGCACAATTGGTTGTCATCTTGATGCGCTAGTGTGTGTATCTCTTCTCTCCTTATGTATCAATTGCTGGAATACATGTGAGAAATTATTTTATTCATCCAAATATTGATGTGGCCAAGTTTCCTGTTTTCCCGGATTGAAATATATGTGCAGTAATAAGTTTGGATCCACTTTACACAGTACACATTCACTTGTGGAGTGACTGGTTTGTTAACCCTTTGATTGCCAATCTCTCAGGGAGATGCGCAAAATATCTGCTAAAAATGATATTGTCGCTCACATTTGTTATATTAATTCAAATTCAAAATTGTGTAAAAAAATTATTATATTTCCTACATAAAAGGTAAACGCTACAGGCCATTATGATGAATAAAATTGTTTGCTGGGCAATTTTCACACCTATTTTGACAAATTCTGTTGGCATACACAAGAGTTAACAATCCGAAACATATTATACAAAGAGGCGGGGACAAAGACAAAAGGAGAGGAAAAATAACAAACCTAGCCTCAACAGCTAGCAACCCGGAATTCACGCTCACTACCACCCAGCAATCCCATCGAGACAAGGAGACACGAATGATAAAAGAGAGGGGGGAAAAAGCAATAATGATGCAGTATAAGAACAAAATCAGTAGAAGAGATGGGGAGTAATAATGGAAAGAACTAGGGGACTTGGAAGGCACATCGGCAAGTAAAGGAGGAGTCAGAGGGGATAAACGACATGAAGCATAGGGGTAGAAAGAGTAGGAGACTGGGAAAATAGGCAACGGGGGATAATGGCAAGAAAAGGAGAAGACAGGAAGCATATCTGCCCAGTTGAAAATTGCCTCTAAAAAGACATTGAAAAAGATACGTTCTTTTTCCTGCTGGTTGTCAATCACACGTTCCACATGGCCCATGATGGAGCTTTGAACCGAGTCCAAATGATCAGTTAGTCGCTGATTGAACTCCAGCTGGTTTTGGCGAAGCTCTGAAAGTTCTTTCTGTTGGCTGTACAGGAGATCCATCAACTCATCGTGCTGCTCGTAACTCGCCTGCATTATCAAACACACATCTTAAGCATCACTTTAAAATTCAACCTTTAAATATGATCAAATTTAATTACATTTGTGCTAGAAAACATTTGAGAAAAAAAAAGTTTCTTATTTAGAAATGAGTCACGACTTAATACAGAGAAGTACTAGAGTTCTGCCTTACCTTGTGGTCAGGTATTTTTGGAGATTGTGGAGGGTCACTGAAATAATAAACACAAATTCATGTATAGTTATTAGATTATAAAAGCTTTGAGCATGCACTAGTTTTTTTTATCAAATAATTAAGAAGAAAACCAACAATAGCCTATTAAAGCAAGTATAATTAATGACGGCTCTCCTCTGGGTTTCCAGTAACTAAATATATAATAGTAAGCATCCTCTTAAAGGTTTCAGAAAGTCAAAAGACATACTGTATGCGGTGGCACTTTACGTTTTTATATTTTACGTGTTACATTAGTGTTTAATTATTATAATTAAAATGATTGTAAGAAAATGTTATTTAAATCAACAAGAACCCCCCCCCCTAATTACCTTCCCAATACTACTCTCCCAAGCACTACTGAGTATAGACAATTATTAGAGTATATAGAGCGGACAGGGGTGTGAGTCCCGCACAGAGTCTACCCCCACTTCAAATCATAAGAGTGCCCCAAAAAAAGAGTTCTCTTTTCTCTCTAACCATTTGTCTTAATTATTAGAGTATGTCAGTCAGTCAGGGTTCCTTAAATCGATGGTCCCTCCATATTTACCCTATCAACACCAGGACAATATGCCAACATGTCCCTCAACCAATCAACCCTTTCCAAGATCTAGAGAATCTTTATGATACACTAAGCACTATCCTTGGTTTTGTACATGGATTATTATTCTCCATCTACCTACAGATTGCTGTTGGTCATGGTATTTTCCAATATAAGTTTTGTTCTGCTCCGTCGCACAGAATATACAAATAGTCAAATTAATCAGCACAGTCTCCTTGTGCGTCCTAGTCGACTGAGGCTATTTCCGCATAAAAAAAGGAAACAAAAAAAGGATGCATAAAGCTACAGCTTGCATAGGACATCAGGCCAGTCATACGGTGCTGCGCGTCATGTTGATGCTAGGGGTATCAACATATATTTGTATAGTAGTTTATGCATAGTACTCAGTATTCAGTTCAAAGACTACCTATATTTGCTGAGAGACGTAGCCACACTCATTAATGCTGCAATGCGTATGTACAGGCACATACATCGCGGCATGGGGAATGGTGCACCAAGCTGCAACTTCCGTAATTGTGCACATACGCATGCACGCAGTGTTCTACTCACGGGCACACTATTCATGCCAGCTGTGATGCAATGCATACACTTTGTGGCGAAGCGTGGCAACATCCGTGTATATATATATATATATATATATATATATATATACACGCTTAATCTTTCATTTATTTAACAGTACAGATTAATTGTTATTTATACTCTATCAGTAGGAATCTTTTATGCCCCAGGAGACTTGTACATCTTTGACTATAATTTTTATATGAAATGTTAACAATGTGCAGAAGAAATATTCAATTCTAGATTTACAATTTGTTCCCATTACTTGTATTTAAGTTTGCATTTTGGGTTTTACTTTCTCATCTAATATTCCAAGTCCATTAAAATGGAAACAGTGGACCGAAAACCTGTTGTATGACAGAAATTGGTATAAACCTACATGTCCTCTTTAACGGATCTTCTGTAAGGTTTCGGTGAAGTGCGTGGTGATACTTTGGTTTTCCAGTCCTTGACCAGTAGCCGTGGACTCTGCCCCTTTCCACCAAAGCTGCTCACTGTGTTTGCTAAACTGGCTACTTCATCATCATGGTCGCTGTAAAATAAAATGATACCATAAGATTAAAACAAAGCTCTTACATTGGTTAAGAAAACGAAAGTTCTGAGTTCAGAGAACGGCTCTATCGCCATGGGACATACGGAATTAAGGCCTGGAAAACAAAGCCCTCAACTTATAAACAGGCCAAACCGAGGCAATGACCATAAGGAAGATCAGCTTCCAAGTAACAAAACTGAAGGTTCGCGGAATTCGGAATGGGATCATTTGGTGGACAGTCATTAGGTCGACACCATTGGGTCGACATGGGTCAAGGTCAACATCGTCTAGGTTAAAGTGCACCTCAGTGCTCGCCATGCTTCGGGCTCGGCACACTATTTTATTCTTCCCTAGTGGATGGTAGATCATTAAATATCGCCTGTCGGCACATGTTGGGTCCAAAAACAGTCCAAAAAAAGTCAAAAACCCCATGTCGACCTAGACCATGTCAACCTAATGCTTGTGTCGATCTAATGACCTGTCAACCTAAAGCCATGTCGACCTAAAACCATGTTGACCTAATGATTGTCGACCAACTTCATGTAGACCAAATGACCGTATCCCCTGAATTCATCGGCTCAAAAGAGCCAGAGGCTGTTGGGTATAAATCAAAAGGGCCAAAAGCTACACTCTATCAAAAAAGCTTTAAGCAAGCCTCCAGCCCCCTGCAGGAATTCTGAGAAACGAAGAGGCAAAACTTATAGTTCTGAACGGAGAGTTTATTGGCTGTTCACATAACAAAATGTAGATCTTACACCTGTACATTTGTGGTCAAGCATCATAGCATGGAGCACAGCGAAAATAAACCTTTAGCTGCGATAATACCTTATGAGTTCTCACTGGCAGGAAGACACTTCAAATCACAACATTTAATAAGAAATATTTTATTGAAGTATTAACTACAATAAATTACTTAAATGGGACAATATAAAAAAACAAAATCACTATTAAACTGAGATGGACCAATGTCAATATTATTGGATGCATCAAAAGAAGATATTAAAAATACTAGTGCCGGGCACATTAACCGAGATTAAAATTGTTAACCCCGTTTACACACGAGGGTAGCAGTGTCGTGGAGACGCAGAGACCCAGCGCCCCTTCCAAAAATGGCCGCCGCAATAAAGAAGAGACCCTAGGAGTACACCTCTAGCGGCTGTCTCCTTTGCTGCAGAGGACATCTTTGGAGGGGCACAGGGGCTCTACTGCTGTCAGAGACTCTGCGCTCCCCACAAAAAAAAAAAGGATTTAAATCCCCCTGGGCAACAAGAATGTAATCTCCCTTGGCAACAAGCATGGAACCCCTATGGCAACGCCCCCTGGGCAGCGAGCATGAACACCTGGCAACGAGCCTGGAACCCCTCTATGACAAAGGGCATGCAATCCCCCTTAGCAACAAGCATGTAATCCCCACGGGCAAGGAGCATGTAATCCATTTTGGCAACAAGCATGGAAACCCCTATGGCAACGAGCATGGAAACCCCTATGGCAACGAGCATGAAAACCCCTATGGCAACGAGCATGGAAACCCCTATGGCATCGAGCATGGAAACCCCTATGGCATCGAGCATGGAAACCCCTATGGCATCGAGCATGGAAACCCCTATGGCAACGAGCATGGAAACCCCTATGGCAACGAGCATGGAAACCCCTATGGCAACGAGCATGGAAACCCCTATGGCAAAGAGCATGGAAACCCCTATGGCAACGAGCATGGAAACCCCTATGGCAACGAGCATGGAAACCCATATGGCAACGAGCATGGAAACCCCTATGGCAACGAGTATGGCAAAGATTGGAGGACAATCTGTATCATGGATACAGGGAGTGGTTACTTTCTGGAGCAAAACTGAACGAATGAGTCATGGCATTTCTCTCTCTAATTTGGGATGCTGCTTGGCACTGGTGACCGTAATGGCAACATTGGAGGTTGTGGTCCCCTTTTATTCAGAGGGGGACAATCATATCACTAATTTTATAAATCCGAATAGATCCCTGTGTGATGCACATTGAACAGCTCACACTGGATAGAGCGGACATGCAGTCAGATGGTAACGATTCCACAGCCGCATGATCAGAGCGCTGCAGGCAGCTAGATGGCACACTGTGAGCTTGATGTTGACTGCTCAAACCGCAAATCAACAAACAGAAGGAAAGCAGTAGACCCATGGCAGGACCAGTAGGGCAGATTTCTGGTGCATTATACACCTGATGAGATGGTACTCGTTATCACCTCAAATTTTAACAGTTAAACATTTTAATAAAATTATGTTACATGAATGTCAATATTTTTGTGTCTCACCTCTATACACTAGTGAAATGTATACCACCAAAGAAGAGAACACCTTCATGGTTACACATGTATTAGAATAATTACTCAGTGACTTATTGGTATTCTACAGAGTAAAGATTATTCAAGAACACTATATACAGTAATACTAAGGTACTATGATCATTATTCAATCTGAGACTAATAAAACCATCAAGATCGACTGCTCCACTGCATTTTATATACACCCTTACAGAGGATTGCACTGGTCAAATATTCTGTTAAAATTACCAACGGTACTGTGCTGACCAATTCCTGGTGAAACCAAACTTTTCACTATAGCCGGTGCACGCACTGCGGAGAGATGTCAAAACCACCCTTTAGGACCAGCAGGAGTGGACAAGGTATCATGCGAAACTTCATAGTACGGAACTGCACTTGTAAAAAGGAAGCTGAATTAGCCATCAAGAGGAGATGGGAACGATAAGGGATGACCTTCTTGCTCACCATTATTTATTTATTTATTTAGAAAAATGCTGAGGTCTATAGGAAGAGAACAACACATGGACCCCGTTCTTGAAGGAAGCCATAGGAAGAAAAGTGTTCTTCCCACCAGTGGCCTGGGCAATAACAACAAACTCAGGCCCAAAAAGAAAACCTTCACCAAAAGAATGCTTTTATGGGATGGTTGGATTAGCCACATGGCTTCTGTGGTCCATAGTTGTAAGCCATGGCAGATCCGATACCGGCCAAGCTACCATGCCCGCAGTAGGGGAAACTAGAGCTGGTGGTAAGGAAACTAACATAGCAGCAGCCCTAGCCTATTCTTCCAGCTGAAATATAAGCAGTTGCACTAAGTCAGACACCGACTGGCCGTCACCATCTGACCATCTAGACACAGAACAACTGTCCGCATGTACACATGGCAACTTAACAATGCATTGCGCACATACATTATACATAAACAAACCCCACCACAGTAGTGACCTTACAGCCTGTGCCTTACCGACGTGGAACCGCGAAGTACCGGAATGTAAACAACTGAAGTGAAATAACCTAACAAACAAATAAAAACGTGCACAAAAATAAAATACAGGTTCAAAGCTTTCACATAAAAAATCATCATTAAAGAGTAATAAGTAACATGAAGGTAATTTGCCATCCAGCATGCCAACACCAACGGCAACAGAGGAGATGAATTTAAAGAGACTTTCAGGCGCCTCGCAGACAGAAATGATGAAGAGCCCTGATCCCGTACTTCAATGGTGGCTGCCATCATCTTTTACAGCCTCAAGGACCACACCACAAGCAGGAATACCATTATCCATATGCAACATGCCATCGGTTGACAAGGAATGTAAAGAATGTGTTGGAATACACTGGTTCATCAGGAAACCCAGACCAACTGTACACTCTCAAACAGCGAGCAACTTCAGAGACCCCCAAAGATGGTGTTCCCATCAGGGACCACAGCAGTCCCCAGCGAAAGGGTGAAAGTGATCTCCAGTTAAGGGTCCGGGCAGTCAACAAGGTAGATACTGGCGCACAGATACCCCAGTTGGCGGCTCTGCTCTCTTTGCTGGTGCCTGGAGTTTGCACTACTCCACCGCTGCATCCCTTCTCCAGTGCATAAGGGGGTTCACCAACAGACGTGCCACAGCCTCCAGAGAAGGTCCAGGCTGCAGTGCATCCCTTCGACATGCGACCCTCTAGGGATCCAGCTTCCCTTGACCTCCAGCAGTGGTGCCTTCGTTCTTCACCCAGCGCCCAGAGGTAGTATGGCATAGCCACTGTCTCTGGCCTCCAGTGCGCAGGGGGTTAAAAGACAGGTTTGCCCGGATTGCTGCAGCCGCTTACTTGCCCGGTGGACCAGTAGTTACTCATGCAGGGCTGCCGCCGGATTGGGACCAGGGCCACGGTGCCCACAACCAATACAAATGTGCCATTAAACAGTCAGTGCCTAGGGCCGATAATACATTTTGAAGATGGCGCCTAGCACCGGGGAACATTTGAAAAAGTGGTGCCAAGCAGCCATTGACCTAAAGATGGCCATCGATGATTCAAAATCATTGATGGTTTATGGCAGATGTCGAACAAACCCGATGTTTTGCTGCTGGTTCTTTTTTTTTAATCAAAGTCCCATGACACGGACTTCCAGTGGCCAGTTGCACTACTGCCATCAATGGAAACAATGCCATCCCACATTGGCCCCGATGGCACTGGGGGCTAAAGAACTTAACTAGGGTCTCTGGGCACATATTCAAATATTCTGTAGCATATTACAGTTAATTAATCAATATTAGCAATTAAATAATTCAGCAAGAAAGGTAAAAAAAATATATGCCAAACTATTTCATTTTCTGCATACATATCTGACTTACCTTTCTATTAAATTATTTCGCGTCTCCCTTGTTATATCAGGTGCTGCTGGCCATGGGTGAGGTATTACTTCATCCACTTTATCCTGAGAGTTTGTATTATCCAGAGACTGAGCCCCGATCAGCTCATCATCAATCCCAGAAGACACAAGTTCCAATGATCGGAGAGCATAGTCTGATGTGTTACGACTACGCGTAGACAGAAGATGGAGGGCAGAAGCTGCAGAGCTCATGCTTGGCACATGATTAGAGGTTTCACTACTCTCTGGAGCCAAGCCTAAAGATATAGGGGCTGGGTAATTTCTCTGTAACGTCTCTGAAGCAATCTCTGGGATATCTTGAGACATAGCAGTGGAAGCACTCGAGATCACATCAGGAGAACGTTCACGAGTAGGAGAAGCCTGTGGTGGCACCAAAGGCTCCAAACTCTGCAGTTCTAAGGGAAGACTGGATGGAGTTACCTAGAGCAACCAAACAAAAAAAAATTATACATTATAATTATATATATAGATATATCTATCGATAGATAGATATATCTATAAAGAGATATATATATATATATATATATATATATATATATATATATATATATATATATAGATATATATATATATATATATATATATATATATATATATATATATATATAGATATATATACACATACATACAAACATACATACATACATACATACATACATACATACATACATATATATATATATATATATATAGCAAAGGAAGAAATCCGGCACTCCACCAATGTATAAACTGTACTTGCTCCGGTGCCTTCCCAGGTTCAAAGACCCAATGTAGTAGAATGGCAATAAGGCGTCACTCGGAGACTGCGTGAAGGTTCAAAGCTTTATTGTGGTGACCGACACCAGTGTTTCGAGCCCTTAGCTCGTCCTCAGGGTACAACTCACAAACTGAAAGTGACCATATTAAATACCCAGCACGGATTCCCGCGCCCGCCAATGTGTAATTAAACTTACCTGGACCCGGTGTTACCACGGAGTCTCCGCAGACTCCGTGGTAACACCTGGTCCAGGTAAGTTTAATTACACATTGGCGGGCGCGGGAATCCGTGCTGGGTATTTAATATGGTCACTTTCAGTTTGTGAGTTGTACCCTGAGGACGAGCTAAGGGCTCGAAACACTGGTGTCGGTCACCACAATAAAGCTTTGAACCTTCACGCAGTCTCCGAGTGACGCCTTATTGCCATTCTACTATATAGATATAGATATAGATATAGAGAGAGAGAGAGAGAGAGAGAGAGAGAGAGAGAGAGAGAGAGAGAGAGAGAGAGAGAGAGAGAGAGAGAGAGAGAGAGAGAGAGAGAGAGAGAGAGAGAGAGAGAGAGAGAGAGAGATAGATACAGAGTACCAGAACACTCGCCATCACTGCGAATGGGGTGCAAGCAGCACTCGCCATTCCCAGGTTGGGGTGAAGTGGCCTGTGACCACATGCTCTAATAAATACAAATACAGGGACTCAACACTTGATCGCCAAGGGACCCCATTTCACTGCAAGTCCTACACTAACAATAGTCTCTCAAGAGCCTGCCAACTGCTGACACATCATAGCTAAAGTGGACATGTGTTTTTTCCTGGCGATGGGCTGCAAGCTTAAATGCATTGATCAATTCATGAACTAAAACCCCATTATTTATTTGATTAATTGTATACTAAGGTGAGTTAGTTCATTATGGAGAGTGTTGAGTCCCTGTATATATATATATATTCTTGCCATAGAAGAGGTAAAATATCAGGGACATGATTATGCACAGACAGAACACCCTTTAAATTACAGTAAAATAGCCGGATTGTGTAAATGCCTAGGATGTGTAACATACATGTATCTAGAAACTGGTGATCACTTCTTCCATCCACATAGTGGTAAACAAATCCCCATGAAGCACACGTTATCAGGTAAGAGCACGCATGTTATTTACTTGATTAGATGCCCTTGTGTCAGGCTCTATATAGGAAAAACTTCTCGTCAATTCAAGGAGAGAACGACGCAAAACAAAAGCGCCATTCGTCAGTGACTGTTGGGAAAAGCTGCTGAGCAGCCCTTAGCTAAACACGTCAGAGAGCTGGGTCACAGTGTAGCGCAGATACGTTATACAATGTTCAATCGCCTCCTGGCCAGCATAAGGGGTGGGGACAGAGACCGACTACTGTTGCAATGAGAGACCAGATGGTTCTCGCAACTTAACACAGTATATCAAGAGGACTTAAAGATCTATCCTCTACTAGCTTTCTATAAACTGCCTATATAAGCTGGTGCCATGTTTTTTTTTGGATTATATTACCCACATAAGCGGGTAGTTGCTGGTCAGATGCATTTACCGATGTATGTATGACACAGACATGAACAGTGTTTAACTTATGCTTTATATGTATCAGATCTGGCCATTGCAACATATACCTTATATGTATCAGATCTGGCTAGAACATCTGTATTTGTATTAGGTGATGATGTGTATATTTATCTGTATGTCCGACAGCTCTTACTCACTTAATCCTAATAAAGGGCTAGGTGAGGGTGGCTCTATCTGTATTGTTCAGGCAGATTTTTTTGTTAACACATTTTTCTGGCCATGGGTGATGAGGTATCGGTAGTGAGGCGGCTCACGATGGATGACGCCATTACCTCATTGGGCGGGCTCCTGCATGAGGTTCACATGGCGATATGTCTATATAATCAATGTACTGTAACATGTACAGTATGTATTCCTGATGATGGTTTGAATTAATAAACTGAAACAAAGAATCCAGCACTGACATGGTGTGTACCTGAGAGTACCACTCACTCCTAATTCCAGAGAGGGCTCCAGGGAATTGGGGAGGCAGCGATCAAAACTTGAGAGAACTGAATAAGTTCCATGGACACCTATGAAATCAGCCCATCAACAGCAATGGTACATTTCTTAGATGTGCAAGTCCATTTGGCTGAAGGCCGAATCCACACCAGTGTCTACTAAAAGCTGACTGACTGCAACACCTATCTACTTGCTAGTAGTCAGCACCCTAGGCCTTGTATCAAAGGCTTGCCATACTCTGATTATATTAAACAAACTGAAGTGGATACAGAAATCATGTTGCATGTGATGCGATTTTCCTATGTAAATTTATTCACTTCTCTCTGCCCCGCGGGTGCGATGCGATTTTATATCTTGAGATGCCATTTACTTTACTATACACTTCTTTGCGATGCAATGGGATTTAGCCCCCCACTATCCACAGCACCCCGAAGCGTGGCGAGAGTTGTACAATACATCCTGAAGACGGGGTCGCCGTACCCCAAAACGTTGATGTATATGGATTAAAGAGTCCTCATTTGTTCACCAGCACCTCAGACTCAAGCTATGTACACACACTTTGTTGCTTTATATTCAATGTTAGATTCGATTTTCTATTAGATCTGGCATTAGATCTTCCCATTCAATTTGGGATTCGATCTGTATTTTTACATTCAATATCGATTTACTTTCATGGTACATTGTACACATTCGATATTTTACTTGGCTGCACAGTATAATTTTCTTTTCGATTATGAGAAAACGGGAGCACGCATCGAAACGAATGCAGATCGAAAGTGTCCTAAAAACCATTCGATAAGCAAAATCGAATCGAAAATATCCAAAAATCGCTGCATGTGTACACAGCTTCATTCTCTGGTAGCTCAATTCGCTCCATTTGCCTATTTTCACCTACAAATGTTTCGTTAAATTATAGGGCAGCAAACGCTTTTCAGTGAGATCCCATTGCCGTAAGGTGCAGCAAGTGTCCAACGGATTCGGCTGGGTAGTAGTGGACACCAATATAATTATAAAAAAAAGGAAATAAGTGGCATAGTTACAAAATTCCCATTCAGCATTTGTTAAGCAGCGCTCAGTAGTTTTATACTCACGAAAAAAAATGTATTCCATGAACTATTGGTGAGAGTACATCAAATATATATGGTCTATGCAACAAATGATTGATACACATCTTATTTATACCTGTACAATGGGTTTAGGCATCAGTTTCTCAGGTAGCCCCGGGATAAGTACAGTAGGTGTCCGTGAACTAGCTTGAAAGCTTCCACTGTTGATCGAGCTACTTAAGGTCATGTTGTTCTCCAACTGTAGTATTGTACTTGGTGTAAGTTCGTCAGAAATTCTGCAAGAAAAAGGAGAATATAGAGGTCCTGACATACATTGCACATTATTACTATTTATCAAGCTGCAAAATCTGCTGCAGTATTGTACAGTGAGCATAATATAACAAACATTCACATCATCTCCCCCAATCAACCCCGTCATCACACCCTCAGCTCACCCCACCCCGTGTCATCTCACCTCAGTCACCTCACCCACTCTCGCCTTAACCCATCAACTCACCCCTCTCATCCGGTCAGTTCACCCCCCCATCAGCTCATTGTTACTTCACCCAGTCAGCTCACCATTTTGCCTCACTGCATCAGCTCACCCATTGTGACCTCACCCCAACAGCACACCCTTTATCATCCCTACTCACCCCAGTCATCTCACCCCCTCTCGCTTCACCCAGGTAGCTCAGCCCCCGTCACCTCTCCCCATCAGCTCGTCGTCACCTCACCCTCTTGCCACAGCCGCTGTCAGCTTACCTTCTTTTGTCACCCTGAAACTCACCCTGTTGCCTCAGCCCATCATCTCACCCTGTCACCTCACCCCATCATCTCTCCCCATCTCACCCACTCAACCCTTAACTAACCCCCTCTCGCCTCACCACATCACCTCCCATCTTTAACCCTGTCATCTCACTCCCTTTCCCCTCATCACCTCACCTCTTCAACCTCTCCCGCACCCCCCTCTCTCGCCTCACCACATCACCTCCCCCGTTAAACCTCCTCGGAGGCGGAGAGCACGGCTGAATGAGTGGCGCAACATCTGTTTTTAGGTCGTTATTGTGAACTATATGTTCGGCATGTGCAGGGTAAATACTGGCTTCTTTATTTTTAAACTGCAATATAGATTTGAAGTACACACCCCACCCAAATCTAATTCTCTCTGCACGTTACATCTGCCCCACCTGCAGTGCACATGGTTTTGTCCATTAAATAATGCGTTTGCTTTTGTGAACCAACCTGAATCACCCCCAATATGTGAAACCTACTGTTGCGGAAGACCTAATGTTACTCAAGTAAAACCTACAGCTGTCAGAAAACAAATAACTGATGTTCATTACAAAACCGGCTGCAAAGTAAACGATGCAAATCAGAGAGAACTACTATGCTTCAGGTGTCAGTAAACTAGAGGTAAAATAATACCATTATTCTGTCACATATCAATCTGCCTTGATACTTTGGTCCAATACACTGTAGTATGCTACAGAATCCCAAATGGAAAAAAACATAATAGAACACAGAGGAACCGATGAAATCCCATTTGTGCATTACCTGGAAACAACTGTGTCATTGATTGAAGCATTGGTTATAGGTGTGACAGATGTAAGTGAGCTAAGACTGGATCCAGGGGACAATATAATCTGTGGAGAAATGGAAGTTCATTAATGATATATGTACAACACAAATCAGCAGCTTAATTACTTTCCAAAGCATGGACCAGATGTGATAGGAGGTAATTCTTAGGGGGTATTCAATGTGGGGGTCAAGCTTGCTCGACCGCCGTGACCCAGTTCCGTTCTCTGTCAGCTTGACCGAGAACATGCAGGCAGGATTCAATGTCCCGCCTGCCGGGGAGCAAGAAGGGGGCGTGGCCGCGAGTTGCAGCCGGGAAGAGGCGAGCTGCAGCCGGCAGCTCGTCACTTTCTGGCCGTTCTCGGAATAACGAGCCCGACAGCTTGTGATGTCGGGCTCGTTCTGCCGAGATACCCTACTCAATGCTGTCGGGGAGGACAGCATTGAATAGGGACCGGTGGCCGGTGATTGAATACCCCCCATAGACTTTTCAGACTTTTAGTCAAAAAAACTTCTGAATTCGCCTGTTTTGTGTAATTTGCACATGTAATAGGATGCGATGGTGAAGACACTTTTTTGCCGTGGAAATTGCACATTTTGACCTGTTTTTTTTTTTTTATCACACTTCAATTTGCATCTAGAGCAGGCATTCCCAACCACCGTCCTCAAGGCACAACAACAGTGCAGGTTTTAGTGATATCCAGGCTTCAGCACAGATGGTTTAACCCCTTCCTGACAGAGCCAGTTTTTGCGTTCCTGACAGAGCCCTTTTTTTCAAATCTGACATGTCTCACTTAAGTGGGGATAACTTTTTTTTGCTTTTACTTATCCCAGTGATTTTGAGATTGTTTTTTCGTGACACATTGTACTTCAAATTAGTGGTAAATTTGGGTCGATACAGTCTGTGTTTTTTTGTGAAAAATACCAAAATGTCGTGAAAAAATGGAAAATTTTGCAATTTGCAAAATGTTAAATTTTCTGCTTGTGAGACAAATAATCATACCACTCAAAATAGTTAATAACTAACATAGACCATATGTCTACTTTATGTTTCCATCATTATTTCAACTTCCTTTTAATTTTTTTGGACACTAGGAGGCTTACAATATGAAGAGCAAATTCTCAAATTTTCAAGAAAATTTCAAACACTGATTTTTTTAGGGACCAGTTCAGTTCTGATGTGACTTTGAGGGACTTGTATGTGAGACACCCCCATAAATGATACCATTTCAAAAACTGCACCCCTCACAGTATTCAAAACAGCATTTTGGAAGTTTGTTAACCCTTTAGGTGTTTCACAGGAATTAAAAAAAAGTGTAGGTGAAATTTCAAAATTTCATTTTTTTTGCAGATTTGCAATTTTAATACATTTTTCTAAGGAACACAGTACATTTTACTAGAGAAATGTGACTAAAAATTGATTCCCCCAATTCTTTTGTTTTCATAAATATCCTATATGTGGCCCTAGTGTGCACGTTGACCAAACCACAGGCTTCATAATAGAAGGAGCACCTACTTGATTTTGGAGCCTCCTTTTTATGAGATTATTTTTTAGGCACCATGTAGGTTTCTAGGCACCATAAGATTCTAAAATTTAGGAACCCCCCCACAAGTGACCCCATTTTGCAAACTACACCTCTCAGGGAATTCATCTAGGGGTATAGTGTACATTTCAAACCCCCAGGGGTTTCACCAATTTTGATACAACTGGGCAGTGAAAATGAAAAATTACATTTTTTACACAAAAATGCAGTTTTGGCTCAAAATTTTTCATTTTCAGAAAGTATGAAGGAGAAAAAGCACCCCAAAATCTGTGCCCCAATTTCTCCCGAGTACGGCAATGCCTCACATGTGACCAAAAAATACCATTTGGGTGCATGGCAGGACTCAGAAGGGAAGGAGTGATTTTTGGATTTTGCAGCTCAGATTCTGGTGGAATTTTGGTGGGTGCTATGTCGCATTAGCAAGACCCCCCAAGCAACAATACAGTGGAACCCCCCCAAAAGTGACCCCATTTTGCAAACTACACCCCTCAGGGAATTCATCTAGGGGTATAGTGTACATTTCAAACCCCCAGGGGTTTCACCAATTTTGATACAAGTGGGCAGTGAAAATGAAAAATTACATTTTTTTACACAAAAATGCAGTTCTGGCTCAAAATTTTTCATTTTCAAAAGGTATGAAGGAGAAAAAGCACCCCAAAATCTGTGCCCCAATTTCTCCCGAGTACGGCAATGCCTCACATGTGACCAAAAAATACCAGTTGGGTGCATGGCAGGACTCAGAAGGGAAGGAGTGATTATTGGATTTTGCAGCACAGATTTTGGTGGAATGAATGGTGGGTGCTATGTTGCACCAATACAGTGGAACCCCCCCACAAGTCACCCCATTTTGCAAAGTACACCCCTCAGGGAATTCATCTAGGGGTATAGTGTACATTTCAAACCCCCAGGGGTTTCACCAATTTTGATACAAGTGGGCAGTGAAAATGAAAAATTACATTTTTTTACACAAAAATGCAGTTCTGGCTCAAAATTTTTCATTTTCAGAAGGTATTAAGGAGAAAAAGCACCCCAAAATCTGTGCCCCAATTTCTCCCGAGTACGGCAATGCCTCACATGTGACCAAAAAATACCAGTTGGGTGCATGGCAGGACTCAGAAGGGAAGGAGTGATTTTTGGATTTTGCAGCTCAGATTCTGGTGGAATTTTGGTGGGTGCTATGTCGCATTAGCAAGACCCCCCAAGCACCAATACAGTGGAACCCCCCCACAAGTGACCCCATTTTGCAAACTACACCCCTCAGGGAATTCATCTAGGGGTATAGTGTACATTTCAAACCCCCAGGGGTTTCACCAATTTTGATACAAGTGGGCAGTGAAAATGAAAAATTACATTTTTTTACACAAAAATGCAGTTCTGGCTCAAAATTTTTCATTTTCAAAAGGTATGAAGGAGAAAAAGCACCCCAAAATCTGTGCCCCAATTTCTCCCGAGTACGGCAATGCCTCACATGTGACCAAAAAATACCAGTTGGGTGCATGGCAGGACTCAGAAGGGAAGGAGTGATTTTTGGATTTTGCAGCTCAGATTCTGGTGGAATTTTGGTGGGTGCTATGTCGCATTAGCAAGACCCCCCAAGCACCAATACAGTGGAACCCCCCCACAAGTGACCCCATTTTGCAAACTACACCCCTCAGGGAATTCATCTAGGGGTATAGTGTACATTTCAAACCCCCAGGGGTTTCACCAATTTTGATACAAGTGGGCAGTGAAAATGAAAAATTACATTTTTTTACACAAAAATGCAGTTCTGGCTCAAAATTTTTCATTTTCAGAAGGTATGAAGGAGAAAAAGCACCCCAAAATCTGTGCCCCAATTTCTCCCGAGTACGGCAATGCCTCACATGTGACCAAAAAATACCAGTTGGGTTCATGGCAGGACTCAGAAGGGAAGGAGTGATTTTTGGATTTTGCAGCACAGATTTTGGTGGAATGAATGGTGGGTGCTATGTTGCACCAATACAGTGGAACCCCCCCACAAGTCACCCCATTTTGCAAAGTACACCCCTCAGGGAATTCATCTAGGGGTATAGTGTACATTTCAAACCCCCAGGGGTTTCACCAATTTTGATACAAGTGGGCAGTGAAAATGAAAAATTACATTTTTTTACACAAAAATGCAGTTCTGGCTCAAAATTTTTCATTTTCAAAAGGTATGAAGGAGAAAAAGCACCCCAAAATCTATGCCCCAATTTCTCCCGAGTACGGCAATGCCTCATGTGTGACCAAAAAGTGGCAGGACTCAGAAGGGAAGGAGTGATATTTGGATTTTGCAGCACAAATTCTGGTGGAATGATGGTGGGTGCTATGTCGCATTAGCAAGACCCCCAAAGCACCAATACAGTGGAACCCCCCCACAAGTGACCCCATTTTGCAAACTACACCCCTCAGGGAATTCATCTAGGGGTATAGTGTACATTTCAAACCCCCAGGGGTTTCACCAATTTTGATACAAGTGGGCAGTGAAAATGAAAAATTACATTTTTTTACACAAAAATGCAGTTCTGGCTCAAAATTTTTCATTTTCAAAAGGTATGAAGGAGAAAAAGCACCCCAAAATCTGTGCCCCAATTTCTCCCGAGTACGGCAATGCCTCACATGTGACCAAAAAATACCAGTTGGGTGCATGGCAGGACTCAGAAGGGAAGGAGTGATTTTTGGATTTTGCGGCTCAGATTCTGGTGGAATGAATGGTGGGTGCTATGTGGCATTAGCAAGACCCCCGAAGCACGGTGAAATTATGAACCTAATAATCCATAGATGTGTGGTATATTTTAAAACACTCCTTTATACATAGGCCGGGTTTGTCGGGGCAAGTGTCACACTGGAAAATAGTTTGCTTTCTTATTCCCTTTTTATAGCAAACTTTGCACCTTTTTTGTGTCCTGCCCTTTTTTCCAGTGGAGGGGATTTCATCAGGAAAATGCTGCCCTGGTACAATACGGGGGCCAGTACTAGAAGTACTGGGGCCCTCTGCCTGCTGGTTCCCAAATATTAGGCCCTTTATGACTTCCTCTTGAAAGTGCATAAATGTCCCCCTCTGGCCGGTAGAACGGAATAGCACGTAAGCGTTATACAGTGCCATCTGGATGATATACACGGCCAGCTTCTTGTACCAGATTTTTGTTTTCCGCAGGGCACTGTACGGCTTCAGTACCTGATCTGAAAGATCCACTCCGCCCATGTACCTATTGTAATCCAGGATACAATTAGGTTTTGAGGTGTGGGTACTGGTACCTCGTACAGGGACGGAGGTGGTACTGTCTCCGTGAATTGTTGTCAGTATAAGGACATCCCTCTTGTCCTTATATTTGACCAACAACATATTTTCGGTGCATATTCCCCTGCTTTCACCCCTTCTCATTACTTGGGCAATGTGCGTTTTTGGGAGGCCTCTTTGGTTCTTGCGCACAGTACCGCAAGCTGCTGTACCTCTTGAACCAAGGGCCTTAAACAGGGGGATGCTGGTGTAAAAGTTATCCACATAGAGGTGATAACCTTTATCCAGGAAGGGGTGCACTAAATCCCAGACAATTTTTCCACTAACACCTACGAGGGAGGGGGGGCATTCTGGCGGTTCAATTCTTGAATCCTTCCCTTCATATACCCTAAACCTGTGAGTGTACCCTGAGGTGCTTTCACACAGCTTATACATTTTTATGCCATACCTTGCCCTCTTACTGGGAAGGTACTGGCGGAATTTAACCCTTCCTTTAAAATGTATAAGGGACTCGTCTATGCAAATGAATTTATCTGGGATGTACATGTCTTCAAATTTGGCACTGAAATGATCAATGACCGGCCTGACTTTGAATAGCCGGTCAAAGGTGGGATCATCTCTGGGTGGGCACTGTGCATTATCGTTGTAATGCAAAAATTTAAGGATCGTCTCAAATCGAGCCCGGGGCATGGCCATACGGTAAAATGGGGTGCTGTACAGAACATCTGTACTCCAATATTGCCTAATTTCTGGCTTTTTTACTATGCCCATATGAAACACCAGACCCCAAAACGTCATCATCTCTACTGCATCTACAGGGGTCCACCTAGCAAATGATGACGTGGGGTTTTGAGCAATAAACTGCTGGGCATATAAATTAGTTTGGTCCACCATTAAATTTATAAAATCATCAGAGAAAAATAATTTGAAAAAGTCAATTTCTCTGAGACCTGTGGAATCAAATTGGATTCCTGGCATGGCCAAAAACTCAGGAACCTGGGGCTCAAAATTGTCTGGTGGTGGGGTCCATACGAGATCAATTATTGGGGGGGGGGTCTCAGCTGCTCTACGGGGACGTCTTTGAGGGGGTCCCTCATCACCAGAGGAGGAAGAGGAGCTTAAGGCGAATCCTTCAAATTCCCCGCTTGCATCACTGGCTGTGTCAGAGTCAGAAGCAAGCATGGCATATGCCTCCTCCACTGAATACATTCTTCTGGATGACTGGGATGACATTTGGGATGACATTTGGGATGCCATTTTTATTTTTGTGTTACTGGTAGTGAAATGTTTCAACACGTGTATAGTGTAGGGGGGGGTACAAACTTTATTTCAACCTGGGGGGAATGTAGTGTGTAATGTGTATGTAGTGCAGAAAAAAAAATACTTTATACCAAAAAAAAAAATTGAAGGGGTTAAAAAAAAAAAAATTGAAGGGGTTAAAAAAAAAAATTGAAGGGGTTAAAAAAAAAAAAAAATTGAAGGGGTTAAAAAAACAAAAAAAAAAGGTCCTGCGCCAAAAATTGAGCACAGATGTTGGTCAGTAACGTCTGTCACTGAACAGCGCTCAAAGGCAACAGGAATTTGATCAAAAAAAAAAAAAAATAGATCAACCCTGTGCCGAAAAAGCTGATCAGTGATGTACGTCACTGATCAGCGCACAGTGGCCACAGGACACCCACAAAATCACAGTGTGTGTAAAAAAAAAATTAAAAAAAGACCACACAGCACCCACAAAAAAAAAAAAAAGGTGATCAGTGATGCGACACTGATTACCAGTGAGGGGCAGCAGGTGCACAACCTTTGGTGCAACTGGCAGCAACTGACAGGTATATATAAAAAAAATAAACCTCTGCGCCCCCAAAAAGTTGCTGATCACCTCAGATATGGTGATCAGCACAAAAGGCGGGGGTAGCAGACACAAAATATACACTCTCTATCACTCTCTGTCACTATCTCTCTCTATCTCTCACTCTCTGTCACTATCTCTCTCTATCTCTCACTATCTATCACTATCTATCACTATCTATCACTATCTATCACTATCTATCACTATCTATCACTATCTATCACACTGCAGCAGCAGCACTGACAGTTATATGTATAAAAAAAAACCTGCACCCCCAAAAAGGGGGGGTAGCAGACACAAAATATACACTCTCTATCACTCTCTGTCACTATCTCTCTCTATCTCTCACTATCTATCACTATCTATCACTATCTATCACTATGACACTGCAGCAGCAGCACTGACAGTTATATATATAAAAAAAAAAACCTGCACCCCCAAAAAGGGGGGGTAGCAGACACAAATCTCTCTATCTCTCACTATCTATCACTATCTCTCACTATCTCTCACTATCTATCACTATGACACTGCAGCAGCAGTGACAGTTATTTATATATAAAAAACCCCTGCACCCCCAAAAAGGGGGGGTAGCAGACACAAAATATAGCTCTCTCTGTCACTATCTCTCTATCTCTCTCTATCTCTCTCTCTCTATCTCTCTATCACACTGCAGCAGCAGCAGGAAGTCTCAGGAAGTCAGATCCAGGAAGCGTCCAGCAGTGATCAAGTGATCAGGTAAGGTATTTGCAAGGATCAGGTAAGTATTAGCAAGGATCAGGTCAGTATCACGGCAGATAGGCACGGTGACCGCTCTGCACGCTACTCCAGACCGGAATGGCGTCTGCAGCGCAGTCACCGTTAGTTTAAATGTCGCGCCTTGGCTGTGATTGGTCCGTGGGTCCCACGGACCAATCACAGCCTTGGGGGCAGGTGGGGTGAGGGTGGGGTGAGGTGTCATCGTCACCGATGACCCCCTCATGCCCCCTGACGCCCGGCGGTGATTGACACCTGTGTTACCGAGCGTCTGATTCGCTGGTAACACAGGAAAACGCTGTAATTGGCTGTTCACACTGAACAGCCAATCACAGCGATCGCCGACGGGGGGGCGACATCGCAGCCCCCCCTGGGCATGCAG
Organism: Crinia signifera; assembly: GCF_055691185.1. Lineage (NCBI taxonomy): Eukaryota > Metazoa > Chordata > Amphibia > Anura > Myobatrachidae > Crinia > Crinia signifera. The sequence continues at coordinate 3,654,379 of NC_139227.1, read as the reverse complement.
GGACATGTCTGCTGTCAGGGACAGCAGACATCGTCCCTCTGTCACTGCGTCTCGAGACGCAGTGACAGTTTAAAGTCATGACGTACATTTATGCCATGTGTCGGGAAGTACATCCCGGCCATGACGTAAATGTACGTCAAATGTCGGGAAGGGGTTAATCAGAATCCCTCAGATACTAATTAAGTCACCTGTGCTCAAGCCTGGATATCACTAAAACCTGCACTGTTGGTGTGCCTTGAGGACCGTGGTTGGGAATGCATTATAAAGTATACACTTCGAAAACGAAAAAAAAAACGTTGCCAAAATTCGCACACACAACAGACCAAGTTCAGACTGGTGAATTGGACTGAACCATGGAACAGATGAGTGAGATCTGTGCATGGTTCTGTCCCAAAAAAGGTGTAAAAGTAAAATAAATAAAAAAACAACGTGGGGTCCCCCCCACAGCATATTCAGTCCCGGGCACAAAGACCTAGTCCTAGTTTTATAAATTCAGGGGACAAAAAAGATGGGAGTTCCCAATAATTTCTAAAACCAGCACCAGGCTCAAGGGCACGTCCTTGTTCTCAAAAGACGATATGGTGCGATTTCAGAACCTTACTAATAATCTCATCCTATGACATCTCGCCCCATAAATGTAAAAATAACCTTAACTAAAAGCTGTATTAAAAAGAAGGAAACCTCAAACCATTTACAAGTCAGTAGATTATAATGGAGTGCTGATTATTGTATCGCATTTACGATTACATGTACTATTTACTATGTTCAGTTTACATGTAAAACATTGCATATATGTACTTCAATAAAAAAAAAAAAAGGAAACCTCTAAAAAACAAAAATAAAGTTGGGCGAATTGAAATGAGGGCAGTATAACATAATGGGAGGTATTTAATTACCCATAAAAAAACCCTCATGGCAATACACGTACTGAAGGAAACCTATTCACCCTATTTAAAAACTGGTAGAACATTGTGACAAGTACTTGGCATAATAATAAATGGCTTATTATACAATGATATCAGTACCATTAATTCATTACCACAAGTAGCAATGACAGATGCAGCTGTAATATGTTACCATACCTGTTGAACGGAACCACTGGGCAATATGAAAGCATCTGGAGTCATTAATTTAGGCTTAGAATCTGTGGGCAGCAACAGGAAATCTGTGCTGGTTCTAAGAGTGTCGGACTGGGATCCAAGGAGGGACCCTGTAGCTTCTGGGTTGATATCTATTATTTGATCTGGAGGGTCTAGAAACATAATGAAGATGTAAAGGTCAAGGGAGACAATGTGCTGGTTTATAAAGCAAGAACAAAAAGTCAATTAAAAATACACTGCTCAAAAAAATTTAAGAGAACACTAACATAACAGTGGCGGATGGTCTCCTGAGGGATCTCCTCCCAGACCTGGACTAAAACATCCGCAAACTCCTGAAAAGTCTGTGGTGTTGGTGGATGGAGCGAGACATGATGTCCCAGATGCGCTCAGTTGGATTCAGGTCTGGGGAACGGGCGGGCCAGTCCATAGCATCAATGCCTTTGTCTTGCAGGAACTGCTGACACACTCCAGCCACATGAGGTCTAGCATTGTCTTGCATTAGGAGGAACCTAGGGCCAACTACACCAGCATATGGTCTCACACGGGGTCTGAGGCTCTCATCTCGATACCTAATGGCAGTCAGGCTACCACTGGCGAGCACATGGAGAGCTGTGCGGCCCCCCAAAGAAATGCCACCCCACACCATTACTGACCCACTGCCAAACCGGCCATGCTGGAGGATGTTGTAGGCAGCAGAATGTTCTCCTTGGCGTCTCCAGACTCTGTCACGTCTGTCATGTGCTCAGTGTGAACCTGCTTTCATCTGTGAAGAGCACAGGGCACCAGTGGCGAATTTGCCAATCTTGGTGTTCTCTGGCAAATGCCAAATGTCCTGCACAGTGTTGGGCTGTAAGCACAACCCCCACCTGTGGACGTCAGGCCCTCATACCACCCTCATGGAGTCTGTTTCTGACCATTTGAGCAGACACATGCACATTTGTGGCCTGCTGGAGGACATTTTGCAGGGCTCTGGCAGTGCTCCTCCTGTTCCTCCTTGCACAAAGGTGGAGGTAGCGGTAATGCTGCTGGGTTGTTTCCCTCCTACGGCCTCCTCCACGTCTCCTGATGTACTGGCCTGTCTCCTGGTAGCGCCTCCATGCTCTGGACACTACGCTGACAGACACAGCAAACCTTCTTGCCACAGCTCGCATTGATGTGCCATCCTGGATGAGCTGCACTACCTGAGCCACTTGTGTGGGTTGTAGACTCCGTCTCATGCTACCACTAGAGTGACAGCACCGCCAGCTTTCACATGTGACCAAAACATCAGCCAGAAAGCATAGGAGCTGAGAAGTGGTCTGTGGTCACCACCTGCAGAACAACTGCTTTATTGGGGGGGGGGTCTTGCTAATTGCCTATAATTTCCACCTGTTGTCTATTCCATTTGCACAACAGCATGCGAAATTGATTGTCAATCAGTGCTGCTTCCTAAGTGGACAGTTTGAGGTCACAGAAGTGTGATTGACTTGGAGTTACATTGTGTTTAAGTGTTCCCTTTATTTTTTTGAGCAGTGTATTGGGTTATAAGCTATAAAGTAAAGATAAAAATACTTACCAAAATCTTCTTTTGTTCCCTTTGAAGTAATAACAGCTGACTCCATACTCCGGTGAGGCTTAAACCTTATTTGCACATCTTGCAGGGCCCTAAAACACATAGGTACGTAAAATCAACTTCCTTATCATTAATATTCTGATTATTGTGCTCCCTGCATAAATGATCAGTGAATCTATTCATAAAGATTTTATAGATGTCACTGTTTTACTCAATTAAAGAAAAAAATTAATTATTCTGTTTTAAAGAATGTACATTTTTTTATTAGTAAGATTTAATTCTCTAGTGAACATCTTGATGACAAGAAAACCAAGGTGCACAAAACATTTAGTTAAATTTGCAATCTGGTTTTCAAAAATCAGAACGTTGTAACACTATAAACTATGGGGTGTTCTGTATACAAACTCCCCATGATAGATAGAAATCAGATACAAATATATCATGCCACAAAAAGTCAGTGTCACGCTACAATCATTAGGGGTGGCGACATCTAGAACAAAGAACTCATTTCTAGGTGAGCTATGATTGCAAGCAGTACAGATAGCTCGCGGGTCAGTATTGAACTCACCCCCCCCCTCCCGCACTCGCTGTTTCCACCTCGCCTATACCCTGAGGCGAGGTGGAAATCGCGAGTGTGGCCATCAAAACAGGTCTCGCCACAAAATGCTGCCTGTTCGCTGCATTTGTGGTGAACCTCACCGTTTAGAGGAATCCTCACTGTTCTCTGGTGACGAGGATTCCCCGGAACGTAGAATACGGTGAATGGGCTGGACGGCTTTTCCTCGCTAAAAAAAGCCATCCTTGCTGTACAAACCCCCAAAATCCCCCCCCCCCCCCCCTCCGCGGTAAGAGAACACGTCCCCATTGCATTCAGCCGAAGGGGAGATTTTTCATTAGACAGTCACCGACCAGCGAATGATTTCTCTACCCTTTCAGTCTAAATTTACTTTTATTTCCGCTGCAGATCACCAAAGACGGGGAGGGAGTTTAAGTCATGTGACGTCAGCCACCAGTACCTGGCAGGCAATGACACACCCAGGGGAACGCCCATAAAACACTGTCCGTTCCCCTACTGCCGCCCCCTGTCCCCCTGACAGTGGTACCGTCTCGGCAGGTGTGATACTCGCCGAAGGCGTTGGCCCTATGTGTTTTCGTAAGATAAAAGATGCAGACAAAGCTCAACTGGCACAAAGACGTCTGTGAATGATAAAACCCATTTCAGGTGTATTCCCACTGGGAAACGTACTTTGTGTGTACGCAGAACAGTTTGATCAGCACCCCAGCAGACGAGTCCGCTTCATCAGATTCCGCTGCTGCTTCTAAGAATATATGAAATGAACAAATTAGTAAGGTAAATACTGTAAAAGAGAAATGATAAAATAGGACAAAATAAAAAAGTAGTTGGTTAGACGATAACCATACTAACCGGTAAATTGAAACCCCACAAAATGCTATTATTAAAGCAGTACACCAGGGGTTTTTTGTAGACTTCACTTTATGCTGTAAAATATTTAACCCTTTGAGTGCCAAGGCAAATTGTTAAAATAGGTGTGAAAATTGCAAAGCAAACATTTTTATTCATCATAAGTATCTGTAATGTTTACCATATATAGGAATCTTGATTACACAACATTTTTCATTTGAATTTATATACCAAATGTGAGTGATGCTGGCATTTTTAGCGGATATCTTGCGCATTTCAAAGATGTTGGCACTCAAAGGGTTAAAAAAAAATATCTTGTACATGACAGGTGTACTATTATTGACATGGGATTGGGAATAAAGGACTCAATACACTTGTCCGACGTATTGCATGCGACACATTGGCAGCGAATCCCTGGGAGCTGGTCGGCTTACAATAACTTTAGCATACAATGTATATACGGTCAGTGTCTGGGCAGCTTAAGAGCTGGAGAAGCCTTTGATGCTCTGTTATGAACAGACTGACATTCTGTACAGACAATGCTGTGCTCCATTTTACTCACTGGGCAGTATTCGGCTGGTGAGGGGTTAAACAGCGGGGATCGCCGAAAACAAGCGATCCTCGCTATTTAACACCCCGTGCCGGCCGCTCACCTTATCCAATGTTCCTGGGGGAACCCTCAATGTCAGACTCCCGCTACTGTCATGTGTGGAACGCATGACATCACTTACTGTTAAAACCGGAAGTGTGGGCGCTTGCAATGCGGCCTGTTCGCACGGCCCGCACTTCCGGTGTCACACACTATATATATATATATATATATATATATATCAGCTGTTGATCAGAAGCTATTGTGGTTTGCTCATACCACACTAAGGAGCAATCCTGAATCTCTTCAGAACGCTATTCCACCCATTTTTTCCACGTTTGGTATAAGAAATTGGTTTGCCTATACCACACTAAGGAATAATCTTGAATTTCTTCAGAACGCTATTTCATCTTGTTCTACGCTTGGTATAGGAAATTGATGCTGACAAGCATTAGGATTGAGATCTGTTAAGGATCCACTCCTTCACGTTCTTTCTAATGAAAGCCATATCACACTGTGACTGAAAAACATTAAGTTACCTGTGGACGGTTACCCCTGAGGAAGTCGTTTTAACGGCGAAACGCGTTGGGTTTTGTGTATACTGACCGTTATAGAAATCCATGACTCCACACAGATGAAAGAATTTTATTGTCATATTTTACCTGTTTTATATTAAATTTGTTGTATCGTGACCATATTGTCACCATTTATTATATTGGTGGTGGATACACTTTAGGAGGGCGCACTTTGTCTATCGTTTGCTATTTCTCCATCCTCCCCCACTAACAGGGGGGACTTACTTAGTTGCTGCCCATACATTTCCTGTAGCGCATTGAAAGGGTACCCCTTCTATATATATATATATATATATATATATATATATATATATATATATATATATATATATATATATATATATATATATATATATATATATATATATATATATATATATATATATATATATATTATATATATGTATACACACACACACACATGTAATATATGTCACCAATGTTTTAAACCCTTGTTTTTATTTTCTTGGATGAGTAATAGAACATAGAAAATAAATCTATATCACTTTACAGAGGGGGAGACTACATTATATTTACCCACCTTCATTGATACTGTCATTCTCTACCTCTGATGGAAGAACCTCTGTATGCCGGAGACGGCAACGACTAACATCCTGGATTCCAAAACTCAAAACTGGATGAGTAAGTAAAAACTCAGAAATGGAAATAAAAGACGCTGTTCCATCATCCTGATTCTGCAATAACTCCATCACGTATAAAACCTACAAAACATACATTTCTTTTATTCATTTGCAAATAATGAGGTTCTATATTAAATTATAATAAAAAATGTACGGCGCAGCAACAATTTACGGAACATACTTTTCTTTGAACATCTGTGAGTATCAGGAACTCTGCGGACAAATCAAGAGAAGCCTTTAATCCTGGTAAAACACTGGAGCTAAATGGGTCTGGTGAGAAACTAAAAAAAAACATTTGTTATCTATCCAGGCAACCAAGAACATAACTGTTTGCTATATTATAGTTATAGTAATTGTAAACATTGCATATTGTGCATCATTCCCGAGTAAATGATATTCCAAAATCCCACGTGGTCAATGGACAGATCATGTCAACATTACGCTATTACCAACCTCGTTCTAAAACAGGGATGGGGAACCTTCGGCCCTCCATCTGTTGTGGAGCTACACATCCCAGCATGCCCAGCAACAGTTGTAGCATTGTCACATAGCAAAACTGTAACAGGCATGCTGGGATGTGTAGTTCCACAACAGCTGGAGGGCCGACTGTTCCCCATCCCTGCTCTAAAACATCACCGTTCAGAAAGAGCCTTTAAATAAATAATCTACAGTATATCTCATAGAACCTTAAGATATAGCATCAAAATATAAATGATTTGGATTTTGATTTACCCAAGATTATTTTTTCTTAAACTAAACCCTGTCGCTGGTAGATCTACTACTATATAACTAATTTTATGTGACATTATGATAAGTATTCACTTCCATTGTCTGGCAAAGTATCATTGGGGCTGATTCTAAGTTGGGCTGGTACCATGAGAGTTTCAATAATATAGATATAGTCACCCAAGGGCCAAATGGATTTCTGTCCAGTGTCCGTTCCTATGATGCTTTCCTTTTTAGGTCCAAATGTTACCAAAGAAAGGACTTTGAAGGAGAGACTGCGCTCTCCTGACACAGGAAAACCTGTAGTAATGGAGTTCCACTTTGCGTGCTGGCTGTTTGGAGTCCCAATTTGGAGAACGGCTACCGGGATGACATGGAAGCTGGTCTGGTCACAGAATAAGAGGACAGGTGTATAGTCCAATTGGTGGGTGTCCATGCTCCTGGTAGAATTTATATATGTAAGCAGGAGCTAACTGTATCTGATAACATCTGTACCCTCATGAGGCCCTGGGCTCTCTGTGTAGGGCAATTGTATGGAACCAGGTGCAAAGTTACAACTTCTGTTGCTTGAAGATCATATCAAAACAGAGGCCTGAGACTATTAACCATTTGTATTTTATATATATATATATATATATATATATATATATATATATATATATATATATATATATATATATATATATATATATATGTGTATTTTCCCATAATACAATAGTGCCGCCTTGCTGTAGTATTTTAGAATTACAAACATTGCTAGATATGTAAATAAATACTTGATATTAAAGAGTTATCATTAAAGAGCAGTGGGTTTAGTGCTATAATCAGGGCCAGTTCTAGGTGGGCGAGCCATGCAAGTTAACAGGATGCTGCCGACTGGTGGCCATTTTTTTTTTATAAAGGCTCATGTAAATTAAACCATCAGAAAAGCAAAAGATGTCATTTTCTTAGCCACCTGAAAAAAAATTGTATTCCGGAATTTTGGGATATGAAAGAATCCCCTTGTACCCCTAAATTAACTGCAACGTTATATACTGTATGCAGAGTATTCAAAAAAAAAAAAAAAAAAATAAGTGTCATAGAAGAAGAGAGTGACTTTGGGGAACACACGGTTTCTTTTGTCAGAAAAGCTAGATGACAATTCCATGCATCTCACCGGATCGTCTGCAGGCACGTCCAGGAAACCGTGCACCACATTTTAAGTCGTCTGTTCTGATCGGCCCCCGTGATCAGGAACCTCCAAAAAGGAACACTGTAAAAGATAAAAACCATATGAATATGACGACAATTATACTATTACTACTCAGTGATCGCTATAGCACATATATTACCCGAAGACGAACACAAGGGACTCACGTTTCCAGGATGATGGGATCCCATGGGAGGCATGCCTGCCCTGTCTATTATATGCCATGAAGAGATCTCGGCCAATGAGACCACAGAGGAGACAGACTTCTGTCATCACAGAGCAGGCTGGACTGAAGCGCTGCCTGGCTAGCCTCATGCCAGGGTTAGAGTTGCCGGGGCAGGTTAGTAACGCTCACTGCGGTGGTATCCCCCTCGCTCCCCAGATTGTTTGGCTGCCAGACACTGTGCCTGATGTGATGGGCATGTACAATGGGTATGTGCAATGCATGGGCAGTATTAATCCTGTCATCAGTGTTGCTGGATGAGTGCTCTGTAAGTCTGTTCACGAACAAATGATTCCCAAAGCCAAATAAAAGACTAGACAAAGGGTAAAATAAATAGCAACTGCAGAGCTGTGGAGGCTCAATCTTTTAAGGAGTTTGCAGTACGGATGGTGTAATGGTTATATTACTGCCTCACAGCGCTGAGGTCATGGGTTCTATCCCCACCATGTGTTATATATACGGTGCAGTATGGATGGTGTAATGGTTAGCATTACTGCCTCACAGCGCTGAGGTCATGGGTTCTATCCCCACCATGTGTTATATATACGGGGCAGTACGTACGGTGTAATGGTTAGCATTACTGCCTCACAGCACTGAGGTCATGGGTTCTGTCCCCACCATGTGTTATATATACAGGGCAGTACGGATGGTGTAATGGTTAGTATTATTGCCTCACAGCACTGAGGTCATGGGTTCTATCCCCACCATGTGTTATATATATGGGGCAGTATGGATGGTGTAATGGTTAGCATTACTGCCTCACAGCGCTGAGGTCATGGGTTCTATCCCCACCATGTGTTATATATACGGGGCAGTACGGACGGTGTAATGGTTAGAATTACTACCTCACAGCGCTGAGGTCATGGGTACTATCCCCACCATGTGTTATATACGGGGCAGTACAGACGGTGTAATGGTTAGCATTACTGCCTCACAGCACTGAGGTCATGGGTTCTATTCCCACCATGTGTTATATATACGGGGCAGTACGGACGGTGTAATGGTTAGCATTACTGCCTACAGCGCTGAGGTCATGGGTTCTATCCCCACCATGTGTTATATATACAGGGCAGCACGGACGGTGTAATGGTTAGCATTACTGCCTCACAGCGCTGAGGTCATGGGTACTATCCCCACCATGTGTTATATATATACAGGGCAGTACGGACGGTGTAATGGTTAGCATTACTGCCTCACAGCACTGAGGTCATGGGTTCTATCCCCACCATGTGTTATATATACAGGGCAGTACGGATGGTGTAATGGTTAGTATTATTGCCTCACAGCACTGAGGTCATGGGTTCTATCCCCACCATGTGTTATATATACAGGGCAGTACGGACGGTGTAATGGTTAGCATTACTGCCTCACAGCGCTGAGGCCATGGATTCTATCCCCTCCATGTGTTATATATACAGGGCAGTACAGATGGTGTAATGGTTAGCATTTCTGCCTTACAGCACTGAGGTCATGGGTTCTATCCCCACCATGTGTTTGTATTTCTGCCTCACAGCACTGAGGTCATGGGTTCTATCCTCACCATGTATTATATATACAGGGCAGTACGGACGGTGTAATGGTTAGCATTACTGCCTCACAGCGCTGAGGTCATGGGTTCTATCCCCACCATGTGTTATATATACGGGGCAGTACGTACGGTGTAATGGTTAGCATTACTGCCTCACAGCACTGAGGTCATGGGTTCTGTCCCCACCATGTGTTATATATACAGGGCAGTACGGATGGTGTAATGGTTAGTATTATTGCCTCACAGCACTGAGGTCATGGGTTCTATCCCCACCATGTGTTATATATATATGGGGCAGTATGGATGGTGTAATGGTTAGCATTACTGCCTCACAGCGCTGAGGTCATGGGTTCTATCCCCACCATGTGTTATATATACGGGGCAGTACGGACAGTGTAATGGTTAGAATTACTACCTCACAGCACTGAGGTCATGGGTACTATCCCCACCATGTGTTATATACGGGGCAGTACAGACGGTGTAATGGTTAGCATTACTGCCTCACAGCACTGAGGTCATGTGTTCTATTCCCACCATGTGTTATATATACGGGGCAGTACGGACGGTGTAATGGTTAGCATTACTGCCTACAGCGCTGAGGTCATGGGTTCTATCCCCACCATGTGTTATATATACGGGGCAGTACAGATGGTGTAATGGTTAGCATTACTGCCTCACAGCGCTGAGGTCATGGGTACTATCCCCACCATGTGTTATATATACAGGGCAGTACGGACGGTGTAATGGTTAGCATTACTGCCTCACAGCGCTGAGGTCATGGGTACTATCCCCACCATGTGTTATATATATACAGGGCAGTACGGACGGTGTAATGGTTAGCATTACTGCCTCACAGCACTGAGGTCATGGGTTCTATCCCCACCATGTGTTATATATACAGGGCAGTACGGACGGTGTAATGGTTAGCATTACTGCCTCACAGCGCTGAGGTCATGGGTTCTATCCCCTCCATGTGTTATATATACAGGGCAGATGGTGTAATGGTTAGCATTTCTGCCTTACAGCACTGAGGTCATGGGTTCTATCCCCACCATGTGTTTGTATTTCTGCCTCACAGCACTGAGGTCATGGGTTCTATCCTCACCATGTATTATATATACAGGGCAGTACGGACGGTGTAATGGTTACATTACTGCCTCACAGCACTGAGGTCATGGGTTCTATCCCCACCATGTGTTATATATACGGGGCAGTACGGATGGTGTAATGGTTATAGCATTACTGCCTCACAGCACTGAGGTCATGGGCTCTATCCCCACCATGTGTTATATATACGGGGCAGTACGGATGGTGTAATGGTTAGCATTACTGCCTCACAGCGCTGAGGTCATGGGTTCTATCCCCACCATGTGTTATATATACGGGGCAGTACGGATGGTGTAATGGTTAGCATTACTGCCTCACAGCACTGAGGTCATGGGTTCTATCCCCACCATGTGTTATATATACGGGGCAGTACGGATGGTGTAATGGTTATAGCATTACTGCCTCACAGCACTGAGGTCATGGGCTCTATCCCCACCATGTGTTATATATACGGGGCAGTACGGACGGTGTAATGGTTAGCATTACTGCCTCACAGCGCTGAGGTCATGGGTTCTATCCCCACCATGTGTTATATATACGGGGCAGTACGGACGGTGTAATGGTTAGCATTACTGCCTCACAGCACTGAGGTCATGGGTTCTATCCCCACCATGTGTTATATATATGGGGCAGTACGGACGGTGTAATGGTTACATTACTGCCTCACAGCACTGAGGTCATGGGTTCTATCTCCACCATGTGTTATATATACGGGGCAGTACGGATGGTGTAATGGTTACATTACTGCCTCACAGTGCTGAGGTCATGGGTTCCATCCCCACCATGTGTTATATATACAGGGCAGTACGGATGGTGTAATAGTTAGCATTACTGCCTCACAGCACTGAGGTCATGGGTTACATTCCCACAATGGCCCTAACTGTGCGGAGTTTGTATATTCTCCCCGTGCTTGCATAGGTTTCCTCCGGGTACTCCAGTTTCCTCCCACAATCCAAAAATATACTGGTAGGCTAATTGGCTCCCAACAAATTAACCCTAGAATGTCTGTGTGCGCGTGTACATGTGCTATGGAATATAGAGCGTAAGCTCCACTGGAGCAGGGACTGATGTGAATGTTCAAGTATTCTCTGTAAAGCGCTACGGAATATGTGTGCTCTATATAAGAAACCGTTAAATAAATAAAAAAACATAACTGTTGTAGAAAAGTCAAGACCAACAGATATATGCATTGATGATAGTTTAACATATGCAAATTCTGACCCACAAATCTTAATTTGACCAAACACTTATGCAATTGTGGCCGATTGTGGTGAAAAGCAGCCAAATTGCATGTGTTTGACATCGGATCTGGAGACTGAACCTCCTGCACAGGAGATAAATCTGAATGGAAGCCGTCAGTGCAGATCGCGTCCGATTTTGCATGAAAACAATGGCACATCATGTGCCAAATCTGATGAAGCGCTCCTAGGGAGTTCAAGGCAAATTAGGTGCAATTTGTATCTGACAAGTGCGACTAGTGTATGGGGGCCTTTATACACATCTATTCTGTGAGATACTATAGAACTTTGTGTACCCCAATTTCCTTTAAGTTTACAAACTTGATTTCTGGAAACCTGAGGCGGGCATGTTTGTTTTGGGTGTTTTTAGAAGCTGTGACAGAATACATATGCGAGACTAGTGGACAGGCTGCTGGAAGCATCTCCAGTGAGTTGGGGATTCCAACGCTGGTGTTTGGCCACCAGTCAGGAATCCAGCACCTTGCTGTCAACCACCAACATCCCAGTCGCTGCCATGATAACAGCAGTCCACAATCACTCATCAATATACTATGAGATTGGTGTAAATACTTGAATATACACATGAACCAAATATTTTTGCATTTGTAGAGAATGCTGAAAGAGATTTTTCAATAGCTACAAGTGTTCAGCTACTATTAAATGTAATGCCTTGTACCTGTCCCCATCATTATGTAATATACACTGTTACAATGATAGTGACATCCAGCAGAAACTGAAGAGATTGGTGAACACAAATATTTGTTACCACAGCCAAATTAGTCAAACCAAAAACAGCACATTTATAGCAAAACCGAACCTTATTTCACCACTTTACTACATATCACATTGCGAGTTACCAGCCCATCATCAACGTAACAGTAATGTCATCGCTGGTGGCTGTGCGAGCCAAGTGGTGCAACACTAACTTGATGTTTCAGGTGCCACCTAGTGGCTGCAGATGCGAACACTTGAATTAGCCCCATAGAGGTGAGAAACAGCATTAGCCTTTTATTATATAGGCTATTGGATATTTTCTAATAATATACAAGTCTATGGTTATTGCCCACACGCAGGTTTCAATTTGTCCAGTGTCATTTATCAGGACTGCTTTACTTCCTGGTGTGTGTGTCATAAACCTGGGTAATCAAGGCGTTAACTTAAAGTTCCAAATGCACACAATAAATATTACAAATAACGAGCTTACTCCGGATCCTGCTTCTTGTGATTGTCACAGAACAGTAAACACGACACGGGTCTTCCACTGTGAGGTTTCCATTCATGGAGACACCTGGGCAAAATGCAACAAACACAACAGGAAAAGCTTCAAATTTTTGTTTCAAACAAGGTGGTTTTCAAAATAGAATAAACAAAAACAAATATGTACTGGATGGAAACGTTGGCCAGTAGCAGCCAAGAACGATGGGCGAAGGTATATTCATCTAAGAAAAAATTGGGGAGGGAGCTCTTAATTTACAGACCTACTTAGGTACAGATGCAAAGACGTCGGAATAAGTAGCAATATCATGTGCAGGCAATCACTGGGAATAACCATCCTGAAGAACAATGTCCAATGTAATATCATATACACATATCCACTCCCAAACCAGTAATATTAGTTTAAAATAGTTAGTTACTACAGTTTCACTATTCAAATAGGGTGAATACTGGGCACATGACGGCAACAAGCTTCCACCCTGATGGAATACATTGCATCGGTTTTAGTCCACTTTTTTTTCTTTTCTTATAATGCTATGGATAATGTAACATACAAGGGTTAAACAAAAATATGGAAACAGCACACGGATGGCATGAGTGAACTAGACGTACGTTTTCATCACCAAACCAGACGTGGCGCCACAGGAGTTTGCGTTTGGGGAAACCTGTTGAGGCAGATGCAGGTCTCAGTTGCTCTGTTGACCATGTTCTGTGCAGGCATTAGGGATCATGTCTGAGTTAAGGGTTTCAGAAAGATGAAATTGTTGTTGCCTGGCTAGTGAAGATGAAGAACTGCAACCAAGTACACAGTTGCACCCAAGAACATCTACTGTACCAACTGCATGATGGTACAGCGCTGGGTGGGCGTCGAGCATCCTGTATGGAATCAGAGAAAGGGATTGATCGGTAAGCACCAAAATCCTGTTTTCTCTTTCATCTATAAGGGACGCAGGGAATCATAACGATGGGGACATCCCAGAGCCTTTCACATGGGCGGGAGAGCACTAAGAATCCTGCAAAACAGCATGGTCAAACTGACTCTCAGATGCCGCAAACATGTCAAAGCAATACAATTTTACTAAAGTGTGTCTGCCTGCACAAGTACCGGCACGACACAACTGCAACAGACACCCCCTGATCAGTCGCTCAAGAGGAACCAATCGAATGGGTGGAATGAGCTAAAACAGAAGCCTGAAACCAGGAGTGAGGATGCAGTATAAGCTTGATGGATAGTAACCAGCGTTTTAAAGACTGTTTTGAGGCCGGCCAGCCTTGCTTATTTCCAGTGAAGATGAAGGTGTGTTCAAGACCATTTAAATTGGAGATCTCCTTGTAAAGTCCTGGAAAGGAACTGAAAGCCCCAACCATGAAAGCCCCAACCATCTTTCCCAGTAATGGACAGATGAACTGAAACTCTCTTGGGATGAAGAACCTGGCAGACTAAGGCCTGAATTGCATGTCCCTTGTTAATAGTGAGATAAACTCTTTTAAGAACCTTGTCCAAAAACATACCTAGGAAGAGGATCTTCTAGGTAGGGACCAACTGAGACTTGGTGGAATTTATAATCCAACCATGTTGTACTTGAACTTGGTGGGTTAATGGAAAACGCAATGTAATTGCTCCATGGAAGGAGCCTTGAGAAGTAAACCGCAGATGAGACATCACCACCGCCATAACCTTGGTGAATACACAAGGAGCCATGGAGAGGCTAAAGGTTTAAGACTGAAAGTGTTAATGAATTGAGAACTGAAGAAACCTTTGAGAAGGCTCCTAGATGGGAATGTGAAGATAAGTGTCCCTGATGTCTAACACCACCAGGAACGCTCCATGTCCTGACCTGCAAATAGGCATTCAGGGACTTCAAGTTCAAGATAGGTCTGACCAAGCCACCCGACTTGGGGATCAAAAACAGGCTTGAATAAAGCCACTGGTTCTGGTGATGTTCTGGAATCTGATCCAAAACTCCAGTTTGTCTATAGCGCCCTATACAATCTGACACTTTTCCTTTAACGTTTTTAAATCTGTCTTGAAATATTGAAGAAGTGGAAGAACTTAGAATTCCAACCTGTACACTTCTGAAATAAGATCCTTGACCCAAGCATCACGGCCGGTCCATTTCCAAACGGACCAAAAATTCTGGAGAAGCGCTCGTCTCTTCGGGTCAGCGGAATAAGCTGAAGTAAAGGATCTAACATGATCTCTGGATCCACAGGCATCTGAGAAAGGAGCACCACAGGTTAAACCACGAAATATGAAGGGCATTCAAAAGGAACAAAGCAAGGCACCGAATACTGCCTTCTTGGAGCAGGTGGAGCAGTCGGTAGAAAAGTGGACTTTCCTCCCATAGCTTGGGAAATCCATTCAGCTCAGAGCCAAATAATGCATCTACTGTAAACCAAACACCTTCTGCATCCATTTTAGGTCCAAAGTCTGCATGACATGGTTTCAGCCATAAAGCTCATAGAGCAGAGATCACCATTGCTGAAATACGAGAGGTAAGCATACCTGCATCACTTGATGTCTCTCCCAGATATGCAGCAGATTCACGAATATTCTCGGTTAATTCTGATCAACTGGATATGGTCCAAACTGTTCTGTAACCCAGCAGAAATCCTACCACAGCAGGGTATTTTTTGGAAAAATCAATGTCTATTAAACAATCCCAGGAGTCTCAGGGGTTAATCTTTTCTCCCCTGTAGTTCTCTCAAGGCACCCAGGCTTGATTACAGCCGGCTGCTCTGCACTCAAACCAAAGGGTCTCCCGATCACCAGATCTCATGTACTGGCGCAGGCTGGCGGACCGGCTGACAGTTTACAATAAACATCCATTAGCCGCTTGCGTGCAAGGAGAAAATCATTCCAAGGTCACAGACAATACAATTATTTGTAAGGTGCACGTATATCTAAGACACTCTCGGGTGTCTTACATTTGCGGCTACCTTGTATGGGAAGAGGGTGGGTAGCTGATGTCAGCTGCCCGTCCCCAGCAACCGCGTCATCGAGGAATTACCATGGGGACCTACATGAAAAGCTGGGCATTCCCTTGAGCGCAGCCCCTCATTGCTAGGTGCAAACGGGACAGCGAATAAGCAATTTGCTCGCATGAAGCAGCTGCACATGCGCATAAATGCAGGGGAGCGATCAAATTACAATGACCTCCAATATGAGGCAATAGCAGGCAAACAAGTTCACTCCGTCAAAGGGTCAAATCTGTTGTGAAACCTGGCAATGGTCAGATGGAGGTGCAGCTCCAGCTATTAGCCTTGTAGCGAAAGATGGCCACTGAAGCTGAGTGCACACCCCCGCCAGCGGGAAGACAATGGCGCCCCAGAAACCAGAAGCCCCATTCTGCCGCCAGTACTGGCGGGGACTAGTGATGGGAACAGCTCGCCGCAGTCCGCAGAGACCGGAGGTCATGCAGGGGGAGATGCACTGAATGAGACATGTAAACTGTGGGGGGATAGCGCACACTTGGACAGTGCCTCTTCTCACCAACTGCCTCTAATAAGCTGCCTTGGAATCTAGGAACACTGCTCACTAAAGGCCACCTTCAGCCTGGATGCCATTGGTGGGGGGCTGCTGGGGCTCCAACTTAGCAGCATGCTACTGGATGTGATGTCCCTGCAGCTAGAGATGGAGGTGCCAAGCCTGCAGAGTGGAACCTGACACCCACCCCCCCCCCCCCCCCCCCCTCCCCCAGCAGCTCCACCATTGCAGGCTGTCAGCATGTTGAGGAAGATCATGGTACAATTAAAATCAAATAAAGATTAATTTGTTGACCATCCAGGACTTATATTTTTCCATTTCAATGAAAAGTCACAATATCTTGCTTGCAAACGATGGTCCTACACCTTATAAAGAACGGTGTTCCCACAATTCTTACTGAAAATACAATGGAACTACAAACTAGAGCACCGTACTATAAAAACCCATCATGGGGTAATTGTAAAGAGAAAAATATAGTAGAGCATTGTTCTAGAGTGTTAAAAGAGCAGGACTCGTAATGAACGGAGTAAATACAGGTCGGGTCTCCGTGTAGTCCAAAAACCGAAATGTTCAGAAAACCGTGGTTTTTCAGAATGTTTTGGTTGTGCGCAATGCACGCTGGGACCGGAGATGCCGCTGAAGAGCATCCCAGAGGCCGCCGTGGAACACTGTGGAACCATCGGGGCACCACCAGGTAAATATGAGAAAAAATATGTTCCAAAAACCGCAAAAAATCCCTTATCCAAAATGCTTGTGGTCCCAAACATTTCGTATAAGGGATACTCAACCTGTATTACAGTACTATTTATAATGGAAGGTAACACATAGATGTTTATCAGCGTAATCTCTCCGTATTTTACGTGGGTGTGGTTCAATAGGTCTACAGCAAAATCTATAAATACAGACTACTTCAAACAATCAACATTCAAAAAATTAAAAAAGAAGAGTCAAAAGGTCAACATGAAAATAGGTTTTTTGTGTGTTTGTTATTTTGTATGTTTCACTATAGTTGAGCGACATAAAAGTGAAATGTTGTACAACCGTGGCGCTTCGGGAAAAGTTATTATTCCCAGTAGTAATCCACGTGGATGTTAAATGATAAAAAACAGTAAAAAATAAAATGCATCATGTCTGTCAGTGATCGTCATGTTGAACCTCTGAACATGCCAACCAACCTTAAGCAATGTCTACCTTTGGCATGTCGACTATTTGGGTTACGAGCTGCTCACACTGGAGGTGAAGGTAAATCTTACAATGCAAAAAAAAAACCTTCAACATTTTAGCATTCTAGATGAAATGTTCTTTTATACTGCAGTACATTACAGGTTGTATTCTTACATTAATACATTTACAACAGAGCAAAAATACCTTGGTTGATCTAGTCCCTCTATATATATCTGCCAGAACTTCACATAGCCGTCGTGACTAGCAGTGGCTAGAACGGTTCCGTCAGGGGAAAGCGCACCCTCACTGAGATGCTGTGGGAAACAGAACACAAAATAAGTTAAAAGTAGCGATTCTACACATGGTTCAGTTATTTCTCCCTGAATACATGATGTACCTAAAATATAGCTTTTTTCCTAAACCCAAAAGTATTTTGTTTGTTTGTTTACCCTTAAGTTTTGATGTTGCATTTAATAAAATATTTAAACTCATATGTTCTGGGGGTCCAGATCTAAAACGAACCTCACTAAAACCATACCTATGTCGGTAGCGGGCATACACACATCTTTAAGAAACATTGCATCTACTGTGCTGCATGTTCAATCATCTATACAAACAGTCTAGTGTTCGTCTGTGTGTCTCCGACACACTGCCATCTGTTGGCAGCGAGTGAAACGGCATCTCTTTCTCTCTCACACATGCACAAACACGGTGTTGGCTGTACAAAGGATAAATGTTCTAGTGGAAGTCAGCATAAGGAAGGCAAATAATTTAAGAATTACAAAAGGCAAGCTGTGTTATAAATTGGCCCCAGGAGACATCTTAATGTGTCCAAAGCTGAAACCGGCACAAAAAATAATAAATTAAGGTACTTGTGTACAATCACCGGTCCCACGATGTCCATCGCCTAGTAAAAAAAATCGCATTGCATGCAATTTTTTTACAGAAATGCATCCAAATGCATAGAAATTAGTATCAAACATGTTCAATGGCCCCCAAATGTCATTTTTCAGGCTGTACCACCCCCACTATCAACGCGAACCCGAAGCGTGGCGAGCGCAGCGAACCCGGTACGCGTCCTACGACCTTTTCATACCCCCACTATCCACGTCGGCGTGGAGTTGAGAATAGAAAGTGTGGCAAGCGCAGCGAGCCCCGCGAGGGGCGGCGGTACGCGTCCTACGACCTTTTCATACCCCCACTATCCACGTCGGCGTGGAGAATAGAAAGTGTGGCGAGCGCAGGCGTCCGAGTCCCCTCGCTGCGCTCGCCACGCTTCGGGCTTGGTGGCTCGCTGCGCTCGCCACACTTTCTATTCTCAACTCCAAGCCGACGTGGATAGTGGGGGTATGAAAAGGTCGTATGACGCGTACCGCTACGCTCGCCACGCTTCCGGTTCGCATTGATAGTGGGGGTGGTGCAGCCTGAAAAATGACATTTGGGGGTCATTGAACATGTTTGATACAAATTCCAATGCATTTGGATCACATGCGATTTTTAAAAAAATGCATAAAACTGCAAAAATCGCATCCCATCGCATGCCACTACATATGGCATGCGATAGGAGCCGTGAAAGTACACAAGTACCTAAATTAATAACCATTAAAAAAAAAAAAGCTGCTTCGAGCTTTGGTCGAAACTCACATTGGTAGCGTTCTAGGGGACCAACTATACAGGCCCTGCCAAGATATTCTAATATATGAAAGGGGATACGTAACACCTCCAAATTGTGATGAATACTATTGTAATCGTCGGGGAGTTTGTTATCACTTGGACATGCTGCTGCAGGTGGATGATGTCCAACATTATACATGTTGATAGCAGTGACAACCCCCCCCCCCCCCCCCCGTTACTCACCATCATTGCCGGGGTTCCACATGCCACCGTCCCCCGCCGCCATTCACAGCAGTGACCAGACGTCAAGCTCCGCCGGCAGCTGCTCACTGTAGCGAATGGTGGCGGGGAAAGCTGCAGGGGAGAGAAAGCTAGAGGTGGCCCACCAGTGGTGCACAGCCGTAAACATACATACAGGTGGTATCCCCGGAATACCGCTGCCGACAGCACAGCGGAGCCTGGAACATTTCCGGCCATACCACCAAAGTGGTTAAATAATATGGTTACCTACAGCACATTTTTATCTCTAAACGCAGAAAACCATCCAGACTAGAATGAGGTCAAAACTGGAAAAAATAGTAAGAGACAGAAACAAAAATGTAAACCAGAACTTACCCCAGAATGTCCTTTTACAACAATGAATCCTTCCTTGATATCGGTGACTTCTGTGGGCCATGAGCTGTGATTTGCTCTTACAATGTCCAGATCCCAGACCTCAGCCTAAGTCACAGGGGAAAAAGAACAGTTTTACAGCTGAGCTTTCAGAAATGCTGCACACAACGCTCTGTTCAGGGCCATATTCAGGCTTCGATATCTAACGGTGGGCATAGAGTGAGACAGAGACCAAAAACCTGAAAATGGTGGTGACCCTTTATGTGTCAACCATGTACATGTCAACCTTAAGCTGTTGTCGACCTTCGTGAAATGTCGACCTATGGCTTGTCGACCATTTGTGGTCGACCTAGACATTGTATGTCTCATACTGTAACGCAGTTTGTTCAGATGTATCTGTGCTGCGATCACCTAGTCACGATGTTGATCTCTGAACTGTAGATTTCCCCATTGCGGTTATGGCTGTATGTTTCCCAACCCTGGGGCACCTTCCCCGACCACCTGTCGCTGTGTCCATATTCCCCGGTGTGTCTGTCTGTGTTCATCTTCTTCCCTTTCCCCCCTTACTTTGTTCTTCTAAATTCAAGTCAAAAGGGTCTCCAGTTCTAGACATCGAATTCACTTGTCTAATCTCTATGTAGCTGCCTGTTACTGTGTACTGGTGACGGTGACGGTGCGATGTGAAGATTGTTCACTCAGCTGTTTGACTTAATAAAAACTTATTTCCAAAAAGTTTTCTAAATATAACAACAGGTACACGTATAAGTTTGCTGAATATAACAGGTACACGTATAAGTTTGCTGAATATAACAGGTACACGTATAAGTTTGCTGAATATAACAGGTACACGTATAAGTTTGCTGAATATAACAGGTGCACGTATAAGTTTGCTGAATATAACAGGTACACGTATAAGTTTGCTGAATATAACAGGTACACGTATAAGTTTGCTGAATATAACAGGTACACGTATAAGTTTGCTGAATATAACAGGTACACGTTTAAGTTTGCTGAATATAACAGGTACACGTATAAGTTTGCTGAATATAACAGGTACACGTATAAGTTTGCTGAATATAACAGGTACACGTTTAAGTTTGCTGAATATAACAGGTACACGTTTAAGTTTGCTGAATATAACAGGTACACGTATAAGTTTGCTGAATATAACAGGTACACGTATAAGTTTGCTGAATATAACAGGTACACGTATAAGTTTGCTGAATATAACAGGTACACGTATAAGTTTGCTGAATATAACAGGTACACGTATAAGTTTGCTGAATATAACAGGTACACGTATAAGTTTGCTGAATATAACAGGTACACGTATAAGTTTGCTGAATATAACAGGTACACGTTTAAGTTTGAAATTGACATAAATGCTAAAATAATAAAATACAAACAGTTGATCTTCTAAAACCAAACGCTCTCGAACTTATTTGGTCTCATATGCGCATGCTCAGAGTTCTCCCCAGGCATACATTTTTGGACGGTCCACCCGGCAAGAGACACCATGCCTCCCGCCACTCATGGACTGAGTCCCCTGAGCCCCGGCACTCTCAATTAGACCTTGCATTAGACCTACTAGTTCTGAAGCATGGACATAAAAATGGAGCCACACTTATTCATCCCGACCGCATGTCTTGGCATGAGTTTGATTACTGCTCAGTTGGAGCGCGCACAGATGCATTGAGGCATGACCACATACACAGCTCCACCACTGGGTGGCTAATGCTCCCACTAATCCAGGGAGGGATAGATATACTGTACAGTACAATACCATCTCTGGCAAATGGACTGTGATAACTGTAATGTTACTGTGCTGTATACTGTACACACAGACCAGTTGGTCAGGTGGAGAGAGTCAAAAAACCAAAACAATGCTGTAAATCAGTAAATAAAATTAGTGTATTCAAATGTATAATGTTTCAATGCAACAGTCCATTGACGTCAGGCTTGTGTGTGCGTAAGAGTCCCCATGGCAAATAATTTAGTAAAAACAGCGTACTGTATATAAAGGCAAACCAACGTGTTGCAGCATTGGGCGAGTTACTGTGTCAACAGCTAAGCGTCTCGATACAGTATTTTCTATTTGCATAATAAGAAGCACATAATGGGGAGAGATAAAAGCTCCTCCCTAAGTTACTGGATGCCATAACACTACTTTTAGAGAAGGACAGATTATCATTCCAACCATCAGCTCACTGTGTAAAGCGGCTGTAGTATCAGTATAGTATACATTCAAGCCGACCTTCTGTCAGTGAAAAGAGCAGTCTTCCAGGGGAGGGGGAAGGAGGGTGGAGGGGTGACGTATGGAAATGCCAAGTCATTTACACAGTGATACAGGCATAGAGATCACAGCGACAGGACCAGTGTCAGCAGCGCTGCTGCACTATCCTAAAATAAATGAGCCGGTTATTTTTGACAGGCATGGTCACCCTCCCTGTGGGTTATAGAATGCAGTGTGCATTATGGTGTCAGACACACTGGTATCAATGTATGCTGCTATATAATTGCTATAACTTAACCCAATAAATAAATTAAAATAGCTTAAAGCTCAATTGCTCTGATTTTGGGGGTCTGATAGACTCAGAACTCTGTTCTTATGGAAGTGGATTTACCAGACGATATCAACCCCAGGTTTGTGAACCCCACAAGGCTACGACAAACGTCACAATGGTGGGTCTGAATAAACTGTCCCATCATAGTCTATGCGAAAATAGGTGCATATGCAAGACTAGTACCATACAAAAACGGAGACTCTGCTTTCAGAGCAAGGTAAGTGGCAAGCAACCGCAAGTCAGGTACCCTCCAATCATCCGCCCAGCTTGCATGGGGTGCCGGGTTTCTGGCTTCCATTACAGCCATAGTGCCACCGCTGGACTGCGAGGTGGTGATGGTGAGCAATCCTGCGCTCAGGTGGCTCAGCTCCTGCCAGGTTGCACAAAGGGTAGGGGACCGGAGACGCTGGTTGATCATTGCAGCATCTGTGCCTTTGTCAGCAGCCCCAGTGTATTTTACTTAGCAGAATGACACACCTAAAGCACTGCACTTAGGCATGTAAATCCTATGTCATCACTCATTGCCCGAGGTGCTGGTTCAAGGGCGGTAACCATTTGGTGAACCAGCTCGGTGCTGGAGTCTGGCCTGCTACATTGCTCACAGTGTAGCTTACTTATCCCCACTGCCCTTATTATAACTAGCATAATGAGACGCACAAGCAGCAATGAATTTAGACATGTAAAACCTACGCTCCATAGATGTGGGCTTCCACAAAGACCAAATGCACGCTTGGTAGACATTTTGTTAATGCGCTCAGTGCTCGAGTCTATCCTGTTACATTCAGTATGGTGACTGTACGCATTATCCTCATAGATCTTATGTTTTTATTCAAACTAATGACCGGAACCCTTCTGCCTAGTGAGAACAAAAATCTGGTAATGTATAGGAGCATATTACAATCAACCATTCAATTCCAAACTCTGGAAAATGGGTCAAAATGATTGGGTAAAATGTGTTAAATAAAATGGATTTACCCAATTTGTCTGAATGACCATTGTTTGATTTCCAGTGTTCTCATATGCTCCCATATTGTACATTACCAGATTTTTATTTCCACCAAATAGATTGGACAGAAAAATCTTTAGCCATGTTATTTCAGGTGTATAAATAAGGTCTGTCGACTTTCAGTGGTCGATCCAATTACCCATACCCAGACTGAATGGACAGATAAATCTGTAGGTGTGTATCCAAGCTTATTACACAATATAATAAAACAGCCACTTCAGCATAAAATAATATGGTATGCAGTGTATATAATGTACTGGTGAATACACTGTAAATACATGAAGGATAGTGTATAACTTTTCAGAGAAACTCAGTGAATATTAAGTGATAAGAAAGTGAATCTTACCCGATCTTCATGCAATAAAGCAAGAGTCTGGCTTGAATCCTCTAAAGAATTATCCTCATTTTCCTCAGGAATATAGGGACACCAGATAATTCTACGTAGACTACTTAACTGACTGTGGTCTGGTCTTTGTACGTGAACAACAATCTCATCTCTAGGTGTCATGTTAAGAATAATGTGTAAATATTAACCTATTACTCTGAAGTCAGATTTAACGAGATCAATAACCTCTGTACCTAAACATGAGTCATAGATTTATTCTAAAATTAGTGGTCCTCAATAGCAGTCCACAACAGTGCCCGCGTCCCAGGTGACG
Source organism: Crinia signifera (assembly GCF_055691185.1). Taxonomy (NCBI): domain Eukaryota; kingdom Metazoa; phylum Chordata; class Amphibia; order Anura; family Myobatrachidae; genus Crinia; species Crinia signifera. The sequence continues at coordinate 3,630,167 of NC_139227.1, read as the reverse complement.
CGTCAGGTGCAGGTGTTCTCCCAGACACAAATTAAAAGATCCGCAGGTGGAGCGAATAATTTCAATAGTGAAATTGGCCCTTATTCAGATCTGATCACAGTACAAAATTGTTCTTAAAATTGACAAAATCATGTGCACTGCAGGTGGGGCAGATGTAACATGTGCAGAGAGAGTTCGATGTGTGTGAATTATTGTGTTTCTGTGCAGGGTAAATACTGGCTACCTTATTTTTACACTGCAATTTACATTTCATTTTTAACACACCCCACCCAAATTTAACTCTCTCTGCCCATGTTACATCTGCCCCACCTGCAGTGCACATGGTTTTGTCCATTTTGAGAACAAATTTGTAATGCGCTCAGATTTGAATAAGGGCCATTGTGAGGCCTTAAAAATGTGCACAGTTGGGGGTACTTTAGGACTGAGTTTGGGAACCACTGGTCTATAATTAACATATACATACATACATACATACATAGGACTCCATCCGTGCAGCACTCCATTTTCATCAGGCATATGCCTGATGAAAATGGTGTTATATTAAAGCATTGAAAGGTTGCTTGAAAACCGGCTGGTAAAGATATACTGTATATAGAGATATATATACAGCAACACACACACACAATGCTGATGGCACAATAATCCACACCCAGGCGGCCATGTAGGTCAATGTTTTGAGGCATTAATATGGACGCTTCATCAGGACATACCACATAATTTGTACATGAAACATAAGCATACCAACAAAATGTGCTGTCCAACGGCGGCATTTCGCAGTATGTCATCGGCATCAGCCGGCGCCGCCAGGCAGCATTACACACTCCAACCCCGATCGCCATGGAAATTATAAACAAGTGGACACTCCATTCCCGAACACCGGGCTGGAGTCCACAGGTGCATAAAACAGTACAACAGCATTTAAACCCCTTGTTGGGTGCGTACCCCTGAAGAGAATGGAGTATTGGAGGCACCAGATACAGCTTGTGAGTTCCTATCACTAGTAGTCCATGAAGCAAAACACACAAAACCAAATGCTCCAATACATCATTAGTGATCATATACCCAGCAGTATTAGATGTGGTAATCATCCATTACATTTAATGAGATGTGAGGACAAATGGATCCAGCATTTAAATACACTGGCACCAAGCTGCTGGCCTGCACGGTTCTTATAGAGTATGTAGAGTTAGAATGAAATATTATTATTATGCTGCAGGAATTCCGATTTGACGTTCAGTTTGCATTGAGAATCTTGTTTTGATTGTTCCGTGTCGTTAGACCTGTCCAACCTTCATGATATTTACTAAAGTTTTTTGCAGATTATTGTATTTACAATTAACAATTGTTATGGTTGTGATATGTTCATTCTGTGCTGCATTTTTTTGTACGGTTTTAAATGCACCTTTGGATTCGTGCTCGGTGTTCAGGAATTGAGCGTCCACTTGTTTATAGTTTCCATGGCGATCGGGGGAGGAGTGATGCTGATGATGTCAGTGTACCCCAACATGCCTTCTCCCGTCACCGTTTCAAATATTCCATAAACAAATCCGGTGTATCAGCTAAAAATAAATATGTATATATTTCAACTAATAACATGAGATAAACGTAGAAAAAAAAAGTCTATTACAAATAATTATTTTAATTTATTATTAAAAATAAATGTCTCTTAAACATGCATTTACAGGTTTGCATAACCTGGGGCCATCTAAGAACCCCATTCTATCTAAAACAAAGTGGGGACACTTGAATTGACCAGAGGATTTTTCTATTCGCTTTTCTCTTCTGCAACATTGAGAGACTTGGTGCTCACACGCCGGCATATTCTTGAAACAGATCCGGTAATGTCTGAGAATTGTCTAAATAAACCTTTGTTTGCATATAAACGTAGTAGCACCTGAAGGATCTGGGGACATTCTCTGATATTTGTCCCGTCCAAGTAGTCTGGATAGCTAAATCTCAACAGTGGCGCATTTAAGTGCGGAGGCTTCTGCATTAATTGCCAGTTTCTGCTACTATGTGACACTTATACACAACCTAAAACTGACTTCAAATATAGATGACAACAAAGGAGGTTATGTGAAAGCAAATATATAGTTTATGTAATTATTTGTCCTCATCAGAAACTATATATAAAAACAATTAGGATGTTGTAGAAATGGATGTCATGCATCGCTCCTCGATTACCATAGACTTTAGGTTTATGCCACACTGTCAAATTAAAACCCCTTAATAGGGGAGCAGACCCTTCACCTGGAATTACTGCAGAAGGATGGTGAAGTGATTTACACCTTTGATACATTGACCCCCTCAGGCCTTAATGAGGAGATACACTTGTCATAGTGGGACAGCCTGCACAACCCTAACTGAATCCCACCTGCTGATTTGCTGTCGGGCAAACCGCAAACGGGCCGGGATCAGGGCTGTCGGGACAAATCAACAGCCGTGACCCGGGATTGCATACCCCCCTAAATAACAAGCTATTGATTGCTTATCAGCATGACTCCGCCTATGGTACTTTATGGTGACATGCAGGAACGCATTACACCGCCACCCTTCATGAGCTCCGAAAGTTGTGCGCTTGGCTACTTCAGCTTGGCGGGCCAGCGGCTTGTTTACACCGGAGGCATTATGTGTTTCCAGCACCTGACGCAGTCGCTGAGAAGAGCAGATTTTATTCTTGTGCCTGCCTGATGCCTTTTGCCTGTAGTAGGTTTATCAGTTGTGGACATTGGAAGTGTGTGCCACATGCGCGCCACAGTCTGAGCTATGCCCAGTACAAATAATGTAAATAAAATAAATAATGATGCCAGGGGGATCTTCTGAAGGGTACTAAAGGTCGTGGTTATTAAAAAAAAAATTTACATACATTTTTTTAATTATTTTTTTTAACCCTTTCAGGTCCAACGTCTAGTTAGGCTCAACAGCCCTAGCGCTTGTAGCAGATCCAATGGTGAGACACTTTAACATAAGAACATTAACATTATTCAACATTGAATGTAGACCATTTTTGAATAATAACAAAAAATGACAATTAAACATTTAAACCAGTCTGTTTGAATTGCAAAAGGTCAATATTAATACAAGCACCAATCAGAGCGATTGAGGGTTAACCTTCGAGAAAAGGATACTGTATTTTTCCATCGTCCATGGTCAGTCGCCACACAAAGAGGCTTCCGGCTTCATCCAGACATGCTAGTTGGTTTGAGTTGAGGTGAGCAAATGCCAAGTCTGAAACACTACCTGTAATACCTTTCAGCAGAATCCGTTCTGCGGTTGTGACGCTTAGGACACGAATCATAGCTGACCCATTCGAACCTGGTAAAATTAGTAAAACAAAAAGGAGTCCTGTCATTACTTTGATCAACCAAATCTCAGATAACGACAACCGCTTATTCAAAGATTATGTGTGGAATTCAATTATTCCAGTCTGTTACCCACAAGAAGCTGGGTAACAAGTTTTCCCTGGTAGCCATTCGGCAATTCAATTATTTATTTATTTTGTATAAACACACATGAATCAAAGTTAAGATTTTTTGTGATAGCAAAAAAATTACACTTATAAGCAATTTTGTTTCTCCTGCCCCTGAGCAAGTGATACATTTTGTGCCTGCTTCCAGCAAAGCCCATTATGTCATTTATTTTACTCCTCACAGCTTGGTTACCACAGCTCACTGATGTGCCTATATTTCACCATATTTGACCGGCCACCCTCCATTAGTAACAGTAATCCCGTCTGTGCAGAAATAAGTCAATCATACCTCTAGTAGCATATGCAAGATAAGCATTAGAAACGGCTATCAAATTGCCATTGTAGTATTTCTGTTCCCAGTCATATTTTGCTACAGGTTGAATTGTGACCTGCACGACAAAGAACACTGTGTTAATATTTGCATCATACAAAAAAAAAAAAATCTCATGCAGAACTTGACATCCAATTTAAAGCACAGAAAACCAAGATGGTGCAACACAAATGTTCTGACACCTGAGCCTTCGTCACCCCATGAGGTCAATACTACCCTTGTTGAGAATACATTAAGGCAGGCATGTCAAAGTCCGGCCCGGGGGCCAATTGAGGCCTGTGCTGTCACTTCAAGTGGCCCGCAGCCCCCAGCCTGAAGCTGGCAGAGCATCAGATGCGGGACGCACAGCACAGGCCGCTAAAGGTGGGTACCCAGCGAGCGCGGGTCCCCACCTTTAGTGCAGCAGTGAGGAGGTGCTGGCCACCACAGTTATATGTGTTTGGCGTCTTTTGGGTGAGTATGCTTTCAACCCCTGCTGCTACAATCGTATATCACCCTCCTCCGCAATCACAGTGACAGCAGTGTGCGGGGAGGGCAGCAAAGGGGAAGCTTGCTCCTTTGAAATGTAGAGTGGAGGAGGGCGGCAGCGGGAGCCCAAGCATCTCCTGTCCTTGCAGTGCCTGCTTTGCCTCTCCTTCCTCTGGCTCACACAAGAAGCTGGATAACAAAGAAAAGGGAGGCGGCAGGCAGGGAGACAGTCAATGGGGGCAGAGTGGCGGACATACAGTGAATGAGGGCAGATTGGGGGAAATACAGTGAAGGAGGGGCAGGCTTGGGGACATACAGTGAAGGAGGGGCAGGCTTGGGGACACACAGTGAATGGGGGCAGGCTGGGGGAAATACAGAGAAGGGGGGGCAGACTGGGGAATATACAGTGAAGGGGCAGGCTGGGGAACAGAGTGAATGGGGGCAGAGTGGGGGACCATTCTGATGTGAGTAATGGTTCAAAGAATGTCAGGCTGAATGGTCGGCCCCCACACGATTTCACCTCACCAAATCTGGCCCTCATCGCAAAAAGTTTGGACACCCCTGCATTAAGGACTTCAGGTTTGTTATGCCCATCTGACATGAAGGATGCCAGGCACGTTCTGCAGCTCTGTCATATGACTTAATAGCAGCCTGTGAAGCTGAATTACAGCACCAGCCACTCAGATTCATATCATAATAATTCTAGATACTTTAGACTTCAATCTATAAGAGCAGTAATTGTTACAATATATATTGCTACAGCTTCTCGTATTTAAGAATACAGCATATTTTCTGACTACAAGCTAAGTATTGATGTAAGACACGTAGGATACACATCCCCACTGCTGACCATCATAATAAAACCCTATATAACAAACATAACTCGGTTACATCATTCTTCATTTCAGAAGCAGATTGTTACTAGTTTGATATCCTGCATAGTCGTCATGTTATTGGAACAGGCCAATGAGCCACATCAGATTTATCTCTCTCTTTCTATAGCTATATCTATATGTGTAACCGGAACACTGCCATCTGCTGGCAACGAGCGAAGCCACATTTTTTTCTTTCACACCTGCAGAAACACAAAGGCAATCACAAGGTAGAGGACTAGCTTTCGAAGCTTTTGCTTTGATCGGGTTTAGCTAGTGTAATCTATATGGAAGCAGGTCTGAGATAATAGCATATACCGTACCACACATTTGGATTACATCAAGAATGTCTATTTATATTGGTTCCGGTCCACTCCGCTCGCTCATTCCTCTCCTGCTGCGGTGGGTTGATTCGTTTAAATACTTGGGTGTCTGGGTTTCCAATATCCCATCTCAGTATGTGGACCTCAATGTCATGCCTCAGCTGGAATACTTGCGCTCTCTTATAATGGTGTGGAGGGAAACTCCCTCAGTTACTGGCAGGGTCAACGTCATCAAATGAATGCTCAGCCTCAGCTGCTCTATATCATTCTCCGACTTATGTGCCGCACAAGATTTTTAAACGTATAGATGGTTTTCTGCCTTCCGTCATTTGGTCTAGTCGCAGAGTGCGGATTAAATTGAATACGCCGACACATATGCGCACTTCTGGAGGCTTGGCTCTTCCCATGTTTAAGCTGTACTACCTAGCAGGTCAATTGGCTCACTTAGCTGAATGGGTTACTGATAGTTTTTTTTTTCCTGGGGTGGGTTGGGATCCAGATTCGCCATTAGATGGCATTAAAGAGTTTGGAGAATTGTCTTGGCTAAAGTTGCATGAAGAATGGGGTAAATGGGGTATAATAACAATAGGACAATTATACCAAGAGGGGCATTAAAGAGTTTGGAGAATTGTCTTGGCTAAAGTTGCATGAAGAATGGGGTAAATGGGGTATAATAACAATAGGACAATTATACCAAGAGGGTACATTGTATTTTCCTATCCCGAATGTCTATTTTTCCAGATCTCTCCAACTCATAATAAAGGTGACAAATTATGAAGTGTGCTAAGAATTCTAACACTCATTTTTAACAAGGGTCAATGCGAGAACGAGAGAGACTGATTACTGTTGTGTCAACGTTTCGGGCTTGCACACCCTTTATCGAGACTTGATAGATAAAAAAACAAATACTTGTAATTTTTTTTAGGAATTTAAACTTATAAAACTTTGACAGTGTGGGTGGCCATTACCGTAACACGGTGAAAATCTCTTACCTTGTTGCTTCCTCTAGCTTTACTGTTGATATTAGAATCATTACTGGCCACAATTTCAACATCTTTCCCTGTAATCTCAATGCAATAAGAGGAGTCCCCTCCAGAGAGGCAGCTAGAAAGAAATTGTAATAAAAAGGATTTAACATCATTTATCAAAATACACTTAACATAAAACAGAGACTGCACCTTCAAGATATTTGAAGTCACAGTAAAATAACTACTTACACGACTTGTCTTTCCGAGAAGGGAACCATATTAGAATTTCGGAGACTTGAGTCCAACAAAGTGCCATCACCACTACCAGCATCCCCAGACACAGCAGGATCGGTGGCAAGAAATCCATTCAAGTCACCATTGAAAGAACTTGACTTTTGCTGGCTTTCACTTACAGGATCTGGAGGAAAAATAAAATAAAGAGTAAGTCGATAACGTCACAATATAGTGGAGACGTTGGGAAACTACACAGCCCAGCATGTTTTGCCACAGTTCTAGCATTTCAAAAATAGCTAAATTGTAAAAATGCATGCTGGGAATTGTAGTTAAACAACAGCTAAAGGCTGTCCACGAGTGGGCCACGCTTGATACATATTAGTATGTGATAGGGAAGTATTAATCTTGGCCGATATTTCCGACAGGAGTAAATATCGGTCAACAGTATTCAATCCCTGACATTTTCAGTCGGGACTCACCTCTGCAGATTCGACTTTGTTTATCGTCGAATCTGTAGTGCTGAAAATGGCCACTGGATTGTTGAATCCACGAGAATTTTTGGCCGATCCACGGACTTTCATAGTCGGAATCTATTCAGAAATACTATCCCGACATTGAATAGGTTGAATGTCAATTCGAACTAATCTTGTTGCAAACGGCCTGTTGGAAATATATACTAATAAAAGGTATATCTACATTTTCTAACTATCAACTATTCCTTTGGTGGACTTCTCTCTACTGGTGCCCAAGGAGACGCACAAGAGAGTAGATTATGTAAAACAGCAAATGTCATGGAAATGAATCCTAGTGTTCATTCAGGCACCCGCTATCTTTGAAAATCAATGCAGTTCCTCTTCCCTGCCTGGGGTGTCGCTGTCTGCTGTGGTGTTTCTAGCACATGTCTGGTTTGCATATCAGTGCTGATATACAGAACACACTGTACTAGAAGCACAACAGCAGACAGCGACACTCCAAGCAGGGAAGAGGAACTGCATGGAGTTTCAAAGTTAGCGGGTGCTAGAATGAACACTAAATCCTTGTTATATTCAGGGTAAATATACCCTTCCAGATTTTTTTGTAAATACAGAAATGTGAATAACTTCACTATAAAAGGACCGCTATAATCAAAATATAAGTCAACATAAACAAAATAGGAATGTCGTATTTGTAATTAGTACAAGCAGTGTAGTACTATAGACAAACTTTTTTTCCTGTTTCAACATCGGTAAACTAGTGTAGACCGAAAGAAGGCCTCATGGACTCATAAATCAAAATATTCATTCACCAAGCAGTGTTTGTTAACACCCCCCCCCCATCATACTGTGCTTAAAATTAATACATTTAAAGCTTTTAATATCAACACTTTCCAATGCTTTTGTGGCCCGGCACACAGGATAAAATGGAATGCCGGGAGCTGCTGATGTGAGGCACCGGGAGAGTTAGCTTCTGGGAGGCGATGCCAGGCTGAGTAATGTGCCACAGCACTGGACCACTTCTGGAGGCTGCGGTGGACAGCTCAACCCAGACGCACTAGAGGTAGAGGGGAGCAGCAAGGCTGCATAACCTCTGGTGGCTGAAGGAAGGAGAAGACTGCCAGACGGAGAATAGACGCACCACAGACCACTGTGGTGAGGCATCAAAAGGTTAACCAACCCAATGGAGTAGCACATAAAGGAGAGCTGGGCTAGCGGGCTTCCTGTGCCTCTAGGCCACCCCAGCACTATTAACCCTATGCATACTACACTGCAACAAGGGAAAAGCCCCAGTAGGGTTAGGTTAGGTTAAAACCTGGTGCAGGGCAGCAGGCACAAAACATGTGTAAAAGTATTTTAAATGTATTTTTAAAGACAACCTGAACTTACTGGTTTCCTGGTGGTCTAGGGGGAACACAGTGGTGACCCCCTGACCACCTCCTGCAGCTAGGTAACTCTGCTCAGTGACCTTGGTTATTATCAATCTCTGTAGATTGCTTCAAGCCGATTCCTGGAAATGGTTTTGGTGGGAATCTTTCCCCCACCCCAGACAACCTGACACCTGGGCTGAGGCCCAGAGGAGTAACCACTCCCCCCAGTCCATAGGGAACACGTGCATGTGCCCAAGGCATGCGCAGCTCATGCACATAAGTTGGTTAGGGAGAACAGGTTGGAATGACCCCTGCGGTTTTGTGTGTTGGGTTGCGATAAAAGGCCAACTGAGGGCCTGAAAAGTGTACATATGCTTTGACATCTTAAGGTGTATGACCTTTGTATGTTGTGTCACTGGTGACAGTCGCGTGTCCTTTTAAGGACTGTATTTGTCAAATAAACATCATCGTATTTGCTTCATCTTGCGACCAACAGGAATAAGACACAAATAGCCCCGTTCTCCGACTGTCCTGGTACAATCCCAGCATCTGTCCCCTGCCAGCTACCAATGCAGCATGTCGAAGCAAGGGGTAGTCAGGAGTTGGTGCTAAGAGCCTTAACAAGTAACCACGGCTCTTCAAAAGTTTTACATCTCTTATATACATGTATTATTAGCTTCCATTTATGATTACAGGCCCTCCTTTATGCAGCACCTACTCTGTGGAATGCCCCCCCACACACACTGAGTCTCCTCTAGTCTCCAAATCTTTATGCGTCCCCTGAAACATTCAACTCTTAAGAAAAGCTCGTCAAATTCCAGAACCACACACATAACTTTAGAAACCTTTCCTAACCAGTTGCAACCCCGCTGTACAGTCCAAATGTATTTTACATTTATCCTCCTCCTGACCATCATTGCAGGGTCACCGTATCATATGGCCCACCAAGAAAGCTTGCAAACTAATGAACCATTACATAACAGATAACACCTATCCTTGTATATTAATGGGTCATTCCACATCAAATCAACACAGCCATTTTCCTGACCATCACCGATTTCAAGGAAATTTGCTCTGCTTGTCTGAGGAGAAACTAATTCACACCAAACTTCAACATCATAGGTTGGATATTTTTGGAGGTGGAGCCATTTAACAAATTAACAAAATAAGCAAATGTACTGCCGCAGGGGGTCTTATTGTTTGCCTGTAACTTGAGTTCTAAACAGGGAGAGAAATTAGTGTAATTTTGAAGTTTATGACCAGATCTTTTCACTTCAATTAATTTAGTATGGTAGTACTAAAAAAAGCTTAATAACCTTTGACCTCAATTTTTTAGGACGACGTAGAATTTAAAGACATTAAAGGATTTGTCACTTGTTTGTATGCTGCAGAGTGGTGGGTAACATGTGTTCTTGACATAGATGAAAAGTACGAATTACTCAAGGTCAGCTTTCTCCACCCACAAGGACCAGCATACATATACCCAGGGAATACCAACATTCTTCTGGTTCATTGTTGTGATATACTAACAACAGTAGACACAATGCCTACAACAGGCCGTGTGTACACATGACAGAAAGAGAAACTGTCTGCAACTTCACAACTAAACCAATGGAAAGCATGAACAAAACCTGGTCTTATATATATATATATTAAGGTTATATTGCTGTTTTTCAAAACTTTATAATACACTGTCTACAAGTGAGAGTTGTGTATAATTTAGCTGCCTGCTTGTCAGTAAATTACTGTTATCTCATTGTCCCATGAAAGTCCAAAATTGAAATTTGGTACATGTTTAAATGAAATATGGGAGAACTCATAAAAATTAAAAAAAAAAAAGATAAATAATTTATAAAAAAATATATCCTTTAAAAAAATTTAGGTCATGGTCAAAGGTTGTTAAACCTTTTTTAAGTACTACCTTACTAAATTAAGATCTAGTCATAAGCTTCAAAATCACACTCAAGTTAAAGGCAAACGAAAAGACCCCCGTGGCATAAATTTGCTCATTTAAATAGCTCCACCTCCAAAAATATCCAACTTATGATGTTGAAATTTGGTGTATATTAGTTTTTTTCCCCCAACTTACTGGTAACACCAAATTTCATAAAAATTGGAAAGCGTCAGTAAAATGTTTATGTTTTTTTTTTTTAGTTGATTTGATATGGAATGACTCTAATGCCTATTTCACTATAGACTTGAATTTGGCAAATATCAAGTCTAACATTATTGTATTTGCTTCATCTTGCGACCAACGTTCGCAGTGCCTGCCTAACTTTTTGACTGTCTGGAACCTTTCACTTTGTTTAATCACCCATTCCATTTGTAAAGCTCAATGGACTTTGCTGCGCTATACAAGAACCTATTAATAAATAATAAAATAAGGGTACTTGTGTAGTTTCACGGCGCCAGGCTACTTCCGGGTTCTACGCTCGCCACAAACTATGTTAAAAAAAGTAACTTAACTCCATGCCAACATGGATAGTTCATACCTCCACTATCCATGTTGGCATGGAGTTGATTTTAAATAGCGTGGCGAGCCACCGAGCCCGCAGCATGGGCGAGCGAAGCGTGCCCCGCAAGGGGACTCAGACGCACGGCGCCATGAAACTACACAAGTACCAAAATAAGTGTTTTAAGATTCTATGTTCAGTGCGCTGTAAAAAGTTGGGAGAATTACAGGAACATATGAATTATGCACTTATGTATAAGTATTCTGGTTACAAAATGCACTCAATTTTGGATAGAATTTATAGTACACCTATGCTAATCATCCTCCTAGAGCAGTTCCCAAAATGTGCGCCGCGGCTCCCTGAGGTGCCACGGCCGATGCCCCAAACAAGGCAGCCTGATCGGAGTCAGCAGGCGCCAAGGGTGGTGTGCGGGAGGGTTGAGCTCAGACAAAGGCAGTCTGCGAAGGTGGGGATTGTTGCGGGTGCGACGTGCTTAGATGACTGGAGTCAGTTGGGGCGGGTGGATGTGCTCGGGTGAGCAGAGTCAGCCTCTGCACGGGGCAGGGAGGTGCTAGCGTGCAGCAGCGATATACAGTCCTGCCAGCTCAATGTGGTCCAGCCAGCTGTCAGAGAGGAGAACAATAGCGCTGCGCTAGCTAGCTGGCAATCCAATTATGTAAGGTGCAGCATAGGGAAACGTGTGTGCTGTAAGCATTGTGCAGGGAGTCAGGCGCCGTTACACATCAATGCTAACAGCCCTCAGCCCGAGCCTCAGCGCTCACTCAAAATCTCTATGGAGTAGCATGCAGGTGGGGAGCGACTCAGGCGGTCTCAGATGTGTAGGACAACGCTTCTGGCAGCAATTTGATATAGTCAAACAGAGGATTCCTATTGGCCGAGACAAACAAAGGTTGCATTGAATCGATATATAGTGATAAGTATTCATTAATTTTACATAATGTACATGACTACCCCCCCCCCCATGTCTTATTGCCGCAATAAGACATAGGGGGGTGGGGGGTAGTCATGTACATTATATAAAATTTATACTTATCACTATATATTGCATCGATTCAATGCAATATATAACTTTGGTAAGTAGCAATTCATGTGATATACAAAAACATCGATGGTCATCCATTGAATAGTTATACATTATCGATGGCCAGTTGCACTTTTGCCATCGATGGCAACCATTGATGGCAAAGGCAACCATGGCCATCCCTATTATGCACCTACACACAGAGCGATGTATGGGCATTTTCTAAGCGGTCTTGTGAGATGCCGCTAAATTGCTACCTGTGTAGGCCCCATTAGAAAAGAGCACAGAATCGCTCCATTACCATCACCATCACCATCCATTTTATAGTCAAATACATTTCAACAACAACAAAATTCCCCATTCTGGTGTTTCCCTCAAAGCTTACTTAAGTCAAATGTGCCCACTCACTGTAAATGATGTTCAGCATCTCCCTCCTAATAAAACTGGCATTTTGCATTGAACACCCCAGATTTCGAATTGGAAAGCTTATCAAATTGGCAGAATTTAACTAATCGTGTATATCCAAACTTTATGAGCACACTGATGTTACAGACAAGAACATCCTATAGATTGTAAGCTTACGAGCAGGGCTCACATACATTTAACGGTCTGTAAATACCCAGTTTGGTGCATCACTGTCTCCTTTAGTAAAGCGCAACAAAATATGCTGCGCTATATTAGAAACTGTTTATAAATAAATGCATCAAACCTGCTTCGCTCGCAATGGATTACTAGTCCCAACAGGTGACATGGACCATGCAAAGGAGATCTAAGCGCTATACAAATCCCCATAGTCCTGACGTACAGGAAGTGGAAGTGACACTTTATAAAGTTTACAATTGGTTGGATATACATCCTCTTCAGGAAATGTTCCAGCTGATGGGTCATACTATAGGGTTGCCACCTCTCCTGGATTCTCCCTCAAATGGTGGCAACCCACATTTTTGCAGTCTCCCAGTTTCCAGGATTCTCCCGGAATCTGGTTGACTTTGAAAACCTCCACAGTCAGCCTCCCAACTGAGTTTGCACACTGTCAGGGGCGTAGGGAGGGTGGATCCGGCGGAGCGTGAGTACCAGAAAGGCCACAGGGCATGCACAGTGCGTCTCTAGAACTTGCGAGTTGCTGCCAGCACCACAGCTACCTCTACCTCCAGAAATATTTAACCTGGGCCACGGGAGAGGACAGAGGAGCACTGCGCAGCTAACAGCTTAGGATGCTGCAGCAGTGCTTCCTCCCAAACTGAGCGTCAGAGTAGCGATAAGCCGGCTGCTACTGCGTATCAGTCCCAGGCCAGAGCCGTCTGTGCTGTCAGGTGAGGCCAGTGTGGAGGGGGCATTAGTGTGTGTGGACGGTCAGTGTTTGGGGCAGATATGCATGTTAGAGAAGTGAGGGGGTGGGGGAGGTTGCTGTGAAGTTGTTGTCACTGGTGTCAGGGTGAGGGGAGGATATGAGGTATCTCTGTGTAGGAGTTTTCAGTGGGGGAAATGTGTTACTAAATGTAGCAATAGGGACTTCAATACAGGTCTGTATAAGAGGCCACGCCCACTTTTCCAGGAGCGCGCGCACCTCCAGCGCGCAGGTAGGTGAGGGGGGAGGAATCTACAGGTATCGAAGATGCCTGAGGTGGCAACCCTAGTCATACCGTATGACCCAGGAGGACAGAGGAAGCATAAAAGTAGCGTACACTGCCACTTAGTTACTAAAGGCAACCGGTAGTGGCGTGGAGAGTGTAACTGGTGTTCTGCGGAACTTGCTTATGTTCTATCGGTCATTTGGTCCTCTACACCCACAGGCTGGAACTAGCTGCTACCCTGGGAAATTCCAAATGAACTGAAGCCTCCTCCACCATCTGAACAATTTCTATTCCTCATCACTTCAGCTACAATGTAATGTAGACCTCGCTGCAGCCGTGTTACCATTACCTGTCTCTGTACGAACATCACATTGCACATAGTTATTACTTCACCCACCACTCTCCTGACTGCGGAGCTGACACTTTAACTCTGCACAGCCAGCCCCTGCCAAGTGTCCAAGTTCTCCCAAGTCCCCATAGAAAAAGAGATGTCTCACCTCCAGGACGGTCGAGCTTTAGAATGTCCCTTAAATGTTGTGTGGCGTCAAGATCAATGTTAGAAGCCGCCGCCGCCATCCCTCAGTGCCCGCACCCTAAACTAACGCAATCAGATCCACACAGCAACGTAAACTGCCCAGCAGCGCTGACAGACTTTGCTGCTTCCGGTCTGAGTCGCGTCCGTCTCCTAACTTCTTCCCCCTGCAGGAAAACAAAGCTCAGGCGCTAACGTTCCCTCTGCTGCTGCTCTTAGCCGGTGACCGCACAGGGGCGCACCACGCAGTTATATGTCTTTGTGGCACTTTCTCAGCAGTTGTATACGTTAAGATTCTGCAGCTTACTCATTCTTACAGATATTATTAGGGGAGGGAGGTGGTGTGTAGGGTTCTCATGGTTTCTGCAGGTGTGTTCTGTTGGCTTCACTTAAGGCCCCCATACACTACGCGATTTGGCCCCGATTCTGGAGGATTGGGACGAGAAATCGGGTGAAATTGGCCAAATTGCGTAGGGTATGACATCTGATCTGATGCGCGGTCCCGTGCGCATCGGATCAGATCCAGATGTTGGACGGTCTGCACATAAGATTAATCATGTGCAGCCGTCTGGGGGAGCATCAGGAGCAGGCTGGCAGTGGGTACCTGTTCGGGGAGAAGCACAAGGTGTAGCGGCAGGCAGCGGATGGTTGTGGGTACCTGACTCCCAGAGTGGGTACCTGTCCGGGGAGCGGCAGGAGCAGGGACTGGTCCGGGGAGAGGCACAAGGTGTAGCGGCAGGCAGGGAGCGGGGGCGGTGGCGCAGATGCTGAGCAGAGACCGGGGGCGCGGCGGGAGAATAGAAGGAAATCCTATTCAAAAGACTGAGCGGCCGCTGATTGGCTGGGAACTCAGTAAATCAGCGGCCGCCCAGTCTTTTGAATAGGATGGTTTCTATTCTCCCGCTCGCCGTGGGGACCGCAGAGTGGCGGGACAATAGAAACCATCCTATTCAAAAGACTGGGCGGCCGCTGATTGGCTGAGTTCCCAGCCAATCAGCGGCCACTCAGTCTTTTGAATAGGATTTCCTTCTATTCTCCCGCCGTGCCCCCGGTCTCTGCTCAGCATCTGCGCCGCGGTCCCCGCTCCCTGCCTGCCGCTACACCTAGTGCCTCTCCCCGGACCAGTCCCTGCTCCTGCCGCTCCCCAGATAGGTACCCACTCTGGGAGTCAGGAGTCTGGGAGACAGGTACCGACAACCATCCGCTGCCTGCCGCTTCACCTTGTGCCGCTCCCCGGACCAGTCCCTGCTCCTGCCGCTCCCCGGACAGGTACCCACTGCCAGCCTGCTCCTGATGCCCCCCCCCCCAGATTTTTACATGTGATAAATCGCATCCGATTTATCACATGTAAAAAATGGCACATCAAGTGCCAAAACTTATCAAGCTCGGGGAGCTGCCCGGGAAGCTCAGGGGAAATCGGGGCTGACTTGTCCTTAGGACAAGTCACCCTAGTGTATGGGGGCCTTTATTCAGATTTCAGAATAAACTGTTTTTTGTACGCCTGATCCAAGATACTGTAGCGATGGCCATCAGAACATGCCAGACACTGAATTGTTACCAGGTGTTTCAATGACCATGGTTGTGTCTATTTACCAGGTATGGACAGGACGCTGGACCGGACAGGTTTCATTCATAAATTTCTTTAAAAAGTTGCCTGTGACACCTGTCACCAGGGAGAGGAGCAGGGGAGAATAAAGCCTGTCTGTATGGCCCGGGCATGTAGCAAAAGCCGGAATGGTCCGGACCACACAGGGAGGCTGTAATCGTCCCATGTCCCTGGAGAAAGCTATCACAGGCATCCCCATGGACGGGACGCCGGACATCGATCAAACTTTGCATTCCAGAGCTTGTAGTGTCCAGACGTTCCAGGGTCTGATTTTTACTTAGTCCCCTATTTACCCTTCCCCATAAGAACCATGTCCTTACCATGAAGGGTAAAAAGACACAACCATTTTCCCTTCACCGTAAGGGTCTTTATGGACCCATAAATGTTAGATCCTTATAGTGAAGGGGAATCCGCCAGTCTTACAATGATAATGCTATTTTCCCCTACACCATAAGGACATTTATCGCTTCTTGGCCTTTTGGCTAAGATCAAGTGTAGTATCTGTTCTTATCAGTTGGGTATGGACTGGCCTCTGGCAGAGAATAGAGAAAGGCTGGACTGAGTAGCTGCTCTGATGGGCGGAGGGTGTGGGACCCCTCTGTTTTTTCCCGGGAGCAGTGAAAGGGCTAGCTGAGTACCTTCACCTCTGCCAGTGGTAGGAGGTGTTGTTTCCGTAAATCCACTGGTAAGAGGGGGGGAGAAACACTGGGCCTAGTAGTTTGACTCTCTTGACGGGGTTCGTAGCCCCCGAAGGATGAGACAGCGAAAGGCTCAGTCTAGTATCCATTCCCAGGGAGCGGAGAAAAGCTGAGACCGAGTAGATTGGTCCAGGTTGGGGCTGGCCCCCATCCTGGGCACAGCGAAAAGCTCAGCCTAGTATCTTAACCCTGGGAGCGGAGAAACACTGGGACCGAGTAGATTGCTCTTCCGAGGGGGGTGCAGCCCCTAAGGGAGTCTTTCGAAAAGCCCAGTGGAGTACCCATTCCCATGCCAGGGGCTGGAAAGTACCTGCTGGTGAGACGGAGAAACACTTGGTCGGACGCTGATTGGTCG
Organism: Crinia signifera; assembly: GCF_055691185.1. Taxonomy (NCBI): domain Eukaryota; kingdom Metazoa; phylum Chordata; class Amphibia; order Anura; family Myobatrachidae; genus Crinia; species Crinia signifera. The sequence continues at coordinate 3,613,399 of NC_139227.1, read as the reverse complement.
GCTGCCTGGAGCCCGAGGCTGCACTGTGCCCCCGGGGTAACTCGGGGGTGCCTGATTTGCACTGGTGATGTCCAGCACCATGCACTGAATGGCACTTGCACCGCGCACTTCCCTCTAGGTTAGGCTACACGTCCTTACCTCGTCCTTTTGGATGGGGTAGGACAATTTTTTACACCCCCACCCCGGCCTTCTGGCTAGGGCCTCTTTTTATTTCTTTCTTTGATTTGCACTTTTGAGCACTTCACGTTTTTCGTTAGTTTGTCACGTTTTTTTTTATTTGGGTAGTGCGGCTGTCCCTAACGGGCCTTCCGTTCCCCAAACGTGGCTGGGACTCTTCACCTTTTGGGGAGAGTCCCGGTCCCCTCGAGGGCAACCCCGAGCCGCAAGGCGGAGGGAAGCCTAAGCGGGTCTCTCCAAACCTTCGGGTGCGGAGGACCCACCGTCCAAAACCCTTCCGGGGGTGGAGGAAACGCGGGTCTCTCTGAGCTTCGGCGAAGAGGACCCACCGATCCCTTTTTTCCCTTCCTCGGCCTTATGGTTGAGGGGGGTTAGGGGAACCATGGGGCCTTTCTCCTTTGGGAGAGGGTCCAAACGTTCGTACGGCTGCCCCCTTTGCACGTGTTTAGGCACAGCACTGGTGGTGGTGGGAGCACACCTCGGGCTCCCTGAGTTTCTTCAAACTCATCTGTTCTTATCAGTGGCTGTGGACAGCCCCTGTCAGAAGAATAGAGAAAGGCTGGACCAAGGATCTGCTCCTATGGGCTGAGGAACCGGAAACCTCATGATCCTCATGTAAGTCCGGCTGAGTATCTTCACCCTGCCAGGTGAGGGAAAAATGGTCTGTCCCCACTGGTCGGGAGGGGAGAAACATCGGGACTAGTAGATGGCTCTCTTGATGGGGTTTGTGGGCCCTGAAGGATGAGATAGCGAAAACCCGGCCTAGAATCCATTCCCAAGGAGCGGGAAAATGCTGGGATTGAGTAGATTGACTCCCCATAAGAGGCTATGAACCTCTTGAATGAGAGCAGCAAAAAGCCCAGCTTAGTACCTTAACCTTGGGATGCGAGAAACGCCAGGACTAAATAGATTGCTATTCATTCCCATTCCAGGGGTTGGAAAACACCCTAGGTAGGAGTGGAGAAACACTTGAGCGGACGTTGATGGCCGGCTGCTTAGAGCCCAAGGTGTAGCGTGCCGCCGGAGAAACTAGGAGGTGTCTTAAACGTCCACTGGTGTCCCCCCAGCATGTTTTGGCTCTAGCACTGCGCACTTCCCTTTAAGTATTCATTGCACGTCCTTGCCCTGGGCCTTTTGGCTGGGGCAGGACAATTTTTCACACCCCCACCTACGGCCTTAAAGCTAAGGTCTCTTTACTCATTTATTTCTCTTCACCCCTCTCACGTTTATCACTTTTTTCACATTTTCCGTTTTTCATTAGTTTGGTCAAATTTGTGGGCTGTGTGTACGACCCTTATGGGCTACCCACTCCCCACGTACCAAAGTACTCTCCTTCGGGGGAGAGCTGTGGTGTGGTGAAATTTCGGGGTTTGGGTGGGGGCTGCCCACTGAAATTCTTGCAGGAGGGGGGCGCTGATTTTGTAGTTACGCCATTGCACACACATACACATTATATATATATATATATATATGTATATAATTTCTCCCCAGCACCCAGGGCAGCCGAGAGGTATGCCAGGACCCGGTAAAATTTGGGGGGTGTGCCCTTATCATGGGAGGCATGACCACCTCCCATGATTAGGCCACACACCCCACCTCAGCAGCAGCAGCACACACCTACAGCATGCGCTGTGCTGACAGCAGACTCAGCATGACCTCTCACACTGTCAGAGAGATGCTCATGCTGAGCCTGCTGTCAGCACAGCACATGATGTAGGTGTGTGCTGCTGCCTGGGAGGGACGGAGGGAGAAGGTATGGGGGGCGGGGGTCAGGCCAGGGTCCCCGCCGGGCCCCTCCAGCAAGCCTGGGCCCGGGTAATTAGTATATGCCCCCCCCCCGGTAGCCCTGCCCGTACCCAAGGCAGTGAATGGATGATTATGCAAATCATCCATTCACAGCCGTGCGGGGGATCGCGGCATATGAGGAGGGCGGCCTGGGCAGCGGGTTGCATGTGGACCAGAATAAGGTCCATTGTGTGCAATTTAAAACAATTGTAGCTCCATACACATAGCTGTCTCATCAACACTCCACTATATATATGTTCGAACTGTGTTATGAGTGAACCCCAATCAAAAATTTGGGTACTTGTTTCCTAGAACGGCGCACACTAAGCAATTTGCTTAGTGGTCTATTCTGCGTAGGAAAATCGCATTGCATGGGCCATTTTAGTGCCGTGCGATGTGCGATGCGATTTTCCTATGTAATTTGTTCACTACTCTCTCTGCCCCGGGCCATCGCATCTGCCGCAAAGTCACATGCAATTGCATGCGATTTTATAGGTTGTGCGATGCCATGCCATTAGGTATACAATAATATGATTGTATGTCCCCAAAATAGGTTTAACGCACCCCCCCCCCCCCACTATCCACACCACCCCGAAGTGTGGCGAGCGGCGGCGGAACGCGTCCTCCGACTTTTTCATTACCCCACTATCCACGTTGGTGTAGAGTCGACTTTATATAGTGTGGCGAGCGCATCGCGCCACCGAGCCGGAAGAGTGGTGAGCCCCGCGAGGGGCCGCGGAATACATGTGAAGTAATCCGCGACCCCTCGCCATGCTTCAGGCTCGGTGGCTCGCTACGCTCGCCACACTTTATAGAATAGACTCCATGCCGACATGGATAGTGGGGGAAAGAAAAGGTTGCAGGACGCATTCTGCTGCCGCTCGCCACGCTTCGGGCTGGCGTGGATAGTGGGGGTGTGTGTTAAACCTATTTTTGGGACATACAATCATATTATTGTATACCTAATGTCATGACATCGCACACCCTATAAAATCGCATGCGATTTTGCGGGACATGCGATGCAATGTGATACGATATAGTGGGGTGAGCATAGAAAAAATTACATTAAAAAATCGCATTGAATGCCGTTATAATGGCTCATGCGATGCGATGTGATTTCCCTACGGTGCCGTACGCAGGAAATCTTAGCGCCGTGCTAGGAAACAAGTTCCAAAATTTGTTTCAAAGAAAACGTGAAAAATAACTAAAAACCGTGAAAAATGTTTTATGACTAATAAAAATATACATGTACAGTAATCAGCCATGTTTATGTAACTGGAAGAAGTATATGATCAGATCGTATCGGGGCTCGCATCGCACGGCATGCAAAGGGACAATTTAGTCTATATAGTGCAGATCTGCACTATATAGTCTTGGCTGCCCTCTCTATTTCACTGCCGATTTGCGCTCACACGGGAGCGCGCATTGGCAGCGCATCGGGCTCGCAAGCCCTAAAAAAGCATGCGATCTGCATGCGATATGGCTTCCAATGTTCACTCTATCTGCAACATCGGAAGCCATATCGCCCCGTGTGTACAAATATTCTCTGTAAAGCACTGAGGAATATGTGTCCGCTATATAAGAAACTGATAATAAATAAATAAATACGTGGAGCAACAAAGAGTAGGTATTCTACAGTGAATGAAACATCTTAAATTTACAGCTTCATTCAACCCATTAGGGTTGACAGTGTTTCATTTGTTTTCAGGTGCACATTTGTTTGTCCCGAAGGGAGGCAGGGAAATGATCGATCATGCACAACGTAATGTGGCCATGCCATGTCTGGCCTCTGCAAAATGGCGTGCTACCGCTTGATCGCTGGTACCACTGGCTAGAGCTGCTCTTATGGCTGCCACAATTGCAGGAGCACAGTATATGCCAAAAATTGGGACCTATTAGTAACTTTGACCCCCAAACATTGAACCGTCTCGAGAATGATGGACCAAAATAACCCAGGAGGCCACTGCATCAAGCAGGCCCAACCTTTCTAAAGAAGAACGTTTGGCGTTAAAAAACTTTGGTTCACAACAAGACATAAGAGAAGCGGACAAAGGGGGTTCAATTGTCATACAAGACATTGGAGGATATTGTTATCTCTTCAGAGTTGATGAAATGTCTGTTTAGACCAGGCAGTATACATCCACCATTATTTGCAACCATGTGTACAAGCCATAGATACATACTTAAAAGATATTACCATGTTATTGTCATTTATCTCATTTTTTGTCCATGCAGCAAGTTCTACATGGGCAAAACTGAGAGGCGCTACAAAGAGCGCTTGGCATTACATCGTAGTGCGATCAAGGGAGCTTTAACAAAAGACCACAGTGACCAACCAGTGGGACATCACTTCTTAGAGCATCGTCACTCTCTAGTTCCCCTTCGATATCGCATTATCGATCATGTGCCTTATAGCATCAGAGGGGGCAATAGAGCTTACAAACCCCTTCAATTAGAATCAAAGGGGATATTTTCTCTGAATACATTGTCCCCCATTGGCTTAAATTATAATTTGGTTTTAAGTGTATTCTTATAAATAAAATGTTAAAATTTGGTTATCGTTTGTCGTATGCACTAATAAACCTTTGGACCATATATATTAAAGTGCTACTCTCATCTTTCTCCACAAGGGTCACTGAAGTTAAGACATTTTGTGAACTCTGTGATTTTGTTTTGTAATTACGCGTTTTCTATACCTTTTTGTATTGATTTTTTTAAAAAAAAAAAAAATGATGTTTGTTATATGTACATTATTACATTTTGTTTGGGTGATTGTTTTGTATAACCATTTTCTTTTTTTGTAAATGTATTTATATAATGTTCAATAATATGGTGAAGCAGTGCCTGACATGTGAATAACTCCATCCCAGGTGTACACTGGAGCGGAGCCGTTCTACCTTGGTTACACATGGGTTGTGGCTATATAATGTCAGGATTGCTTCATTTCTGGATCCTGATGATGAGAATAAAGATGTTCTTACAACATTGAGAGAAGCACGCCAGGGTTGGTGTCCTTTTTTCCAAGCCATCTGAGTGCCACCCAATTGCATTCCTGTCTATTGGAAACCTTGCAAAGGTTTTTCGGGGAAGGCACCAGGTGCCATTGCTAAACCATACCTCCCAACTTCTGTGCTGATGAAATAGGGACACTCGCGCGGCGAAGCCGCACGAACGTCCGAAAAGGGGGCGGGTGTATGCAAATGAGGTGTGGTTTATACTAATTAGCCGCAACCTCATTTTCATACGTGAATAGATGCTGTGCGCATGTGCACAGCGTCTATTCTATAAGATTGGGGGGTCTCCCATATGCCGCGGGTGGGACAGCGGGACAGGAACCGAAAATCGGGACTGTCCCGCTGTAATCGTGACAGTTGGGAGGTATGGCTAAACACAGAGCAGTGGAGTGCCGGCACTTAGTTGTGTGTGTGTGTGTGTGTGTGTGTGTGTATATATATATATAATATATATATATATATATATATATATATATAATATATATATATGCAATAAGATCGCACTCCATACAAAATATGCAACCGCTGGGGTGATGTCCAGAACTTTCCTTACAAGAAACAAAGTCCATGTATATAAAGACCAAAAAGACACACTCTCCAGACTGTTTGATGCAAAATAAAAAGCTGTGTATTTGTATTCACATAGACATCATAGTATAAAGAAGGGTACTCAACGTTAGCGTTTCAGTCCATATAGGACCTTCCTCAGGAGTTAGACAACAAGGGCATCCATTTGGGTGAAGCACAGCGTGGACCACACAGCAGGTTCCTACAGCTGTAA